>NC_080042.1:15338651-16029512 GCF_012489685.1 Lotus japonicus
TCATCAACATAAATCTGAACTATAAGAATGTCATTCTTATAGGTTCTGCAGAAAAGAGTATTGTCACCTTTACCCCTTACAAACTCATTCTGTAGAAGAAAGGAGCTGAGCCTTTCATACCACGCTCTGGGAGCTTGCTTCAATCCATAGAGTGACTTCTTGAGCTTGTAGACATGCTCTGGGTGTTTGTCATCTTCAAAGCCAGGAGGTTGCTTGACATACACTTCTTCTGAAATGTAGCCATTGAGGAAGGCACTTTTGACATCCATCTGATGGAGAATGATGTTGTGATTTACTGAGAAGGAAATCAGTAGCCTTATAGCTTCAAGCCTTGCTACAGGAGAAAAGGTCTCAGTGTAATCAATTCCCTCTTGTTGACTGTAGCCTTGAGCTACCAGTCTTGCCTTGTTTCTTGTTACTTCTCCTTTTTCATTCAGCTTGTTTCTGAATACCCACTTGGTTCCTATGACATGGAAACCTTTGGGTTTGGGCATTAAGGTCCATACATCATTCTTGGTGAATTGATCTAGCTCTTCTTGCATTGCTTGAATCCAACTTTTGTCTTCAAGAGCTTCATCAACTGATTTCGGCTCAATGAGAGACACAAGTCCCTTCAGACTCAGAAGAGTCTCTTCTGAAGGTTTGAGCATAGACCTGGTTCTGACGGGAGCATCTTTGTTGCCAATGATCAGTTCTTCTGGATGAGAAGCAACTATTCTTTTCTTCTTCTGAAGTGGATCAGAAGTTGTTGGAAAATCTTCAGATGCTTCTGTCTCTGGAGCAACATCCTCTGGGCTTTTCATTGGTTGATTTGCTTCTGAACAGTCAATGCTTAAATCTGCAAATCTTTCAAACAGCTTTGACTTTTCTGAGCCAAGCTTATCATCAAATCTAATCTGGATAGATTCCTCAACAGTTTGATGAATAATATTATAAATTCTAAAACCTTTAGATCTTTCAGAATAACCAAGAAAATGACATTTTAAAGCTTTGGAATCGAATTTACCCAATTGCTCCTTAGTGTTGAGCATGAAGCAAGTACTTCCGAATGGATGGAAGTAAGAGATGTCAGGTTGTCTTCCTTTGCATAGCTCATAAGGAGTTTTCTCCAGAATTGGTCTAATGGAGATTCTGTTCTGAATGTAGCATGCAGTGTTGACTGCTTCTGCCCAGAAGTGCTTGGCCATACTTGATTCTTGCATCATGGTGCGAGCCATCTCCTGAAGAGTTCTATTCTTTCTTTCAACTACTCCATTTTGTTGAGGAGTGCGAGTACAAGAGAAGTTATGAGAGATTCCTTGAGAGTTGAATAATTCTTCAAAAGCTTTGTTCTCAAATTCTCCACCATGGTCACTTCTGACAGTAATCACGGAAGATTGAAACTCCTTCTGAACTTGGGTAATGAAGTTGGTAAACACAGTATGTGTTTCATCTTTGTGCCTTAGGAACTTTACCCATGTCCACCTGCTATAATCATCTACAATGACTAACCCATACTTCTTTCCTCCAATGGATTCAGTTTTCACTGGTCCAAAGAGATCAATGTGAAGTAGCTCAAGGGGCCTTGTTGTAGATACTACATTCTTTGCTTTAAAAGGCTTCTTGGTGAATTTACCCTTCTGACAAGCTTCACATAGAGCCTCTGATGAATACTTCAGACGAGGCAATCCTCTGACGAGATTTAGCTTGCTAAGTTGAGAGATTTTTCTGAGACTTGCATGTCCTAGACGTCTGTGCCAGATCCATTGCTCATCATTAACTGACATGAGACACTTGACCTTCTGAGATAGCAATTCAGTGGATCTGATTTTGTAAATATCATTTTTCCTTTTCCCAGAAAATAAAACAGATCCATCTGTCTGACTAACAGCTTTGCATCCGGTTTGATTGAAGATCACATCGTATCCTTTGTCAGCAATTTGGCTTATGGAGAGCAAGTTGTGAAATAATCCTTCCACCAGAAGTACATCATTGATAACTGGAATTTTTCCATCTCCTATGGAACCTTTTCCAATAATTTTTCCCTTCTGGTTTCCTCCAAAGCCAACGTCTCCTCCTGACTTAAGCGGTGTCAGTTCTTGGAATATAGACCTTGTGCCCGTCATGTGTCGCGAGCATCCACTGTCCAGGTACCATGACAGGTGTCTTAACTGAGCTGCATAAGATGTCTGTAACAGGAATAATTTTTGCTTTAGGTACCCACATCTTGGGTCCTTTCTTGTTAGTTTTCCCAGAAGTTCTTGGAACTTTGGGTGCAACAGGAGGATAATGCAGAGGAACTTGAGTATAATATTTAGACATATCAAGTTTAAACTTCCCCTTTGGTTTCACCACCTTTGGTGTAACCTTTTCTGGAATGACAGTGCCAGCGGGAACGAAATGTTTATGCAAGGGTTCGCGTTTGGACTGAATTGACTCATCTTTCATGGATTGAAAGTAGCCAAGGCCACTGTTCCCATTTCTGCTCATGCCATAGATCATTGAAGCCATAAGACTTCTGTCTATGCCCTTTGCAAGGAACTTTTGAAACGCTTTCTAATATTTTGTCTCATACTTAACATCAGATGATGCAAGTTGATCTTCTAACACATCATTTTTAGTACGAAGAACAACATTGTCATTGACAAGAATATAGTTTTCATCCATGAGTTCAGAGAATGACTTCTCATGAACTTCTGAAGAACTGGTTTTAGCAGCATACTTCTTTTTAAGCTCTTTATGCTTATTTAGCAAAATATCATGTTTCTTCATTATTTCAGATAAAGCAGTTCTTAGCTCAGATAGAGAAAAGTCAGAGAATACCTCATCATCATTCTCAGAGTCTGAATCATCTTCTGAAGCTTCAGCATCTCTGCTAGTGGTAGCCATTAGAGCCTCCACAGCTTCATCTTCTTCTGACTCAGCTTCTTCTGAATCAGTTGCATCAAAGGTTATGAGGGCTTTCTTCTTGAAGACTTTTCTAGGTCTCTTGTCCTTCTTAAGCTTGGGACAGTCACTCTTGTAGTGCCCAGATTCCTTGCACTCGAAGCAAGTGACTTCCTTTCCAGATGATTTCTTCTGACCAGATGAAGATTCATATCTTCCTGAACTTTTCTTTGGTCCTTTGCCTTTGCTATGTCTGTTCTTCCAGAGTTTGCTTAACCTCTTTGTGAAAAGAGATAGCTGTTCATCATCAGACGCGTCTGATAGCTCTTCAGATGAATTTTCCTCTTCTGCCTGATAGGTTTTTGCTTTGTCAGACTTTGACTTAAGAGCAATAGACTTGTCTTTCTTCTAAGGCTTGTCTCCTTTGAGTTCAATCTCATGGCTTCTGAGATGACTCACGAGCTCTTCTAACTTCAAAGAGTTCAAGTTTCTGGAGAGTTTCAGGGCAGTGACAAAAGCTCTCCACTCTTTAGGCAAACTTCTGATAATCTTCTTGACATGATCACCAGTAGAGTAGCCCTTGTTTAGCACTCTGATTCCAGCAATCAGAGTTTGAAACCTTGAGTACATCTCCTCAATGGTTTCACCAGATTCCATCTTAAACTGCTCATATTGTTGTATGAGAGGAAGAGCCTTGGTTTCCTTGACCTCTTCATTTCCTTCATGCGTCATGACCAAGGAGTCAAAGATGGATTTAGCAGTTTCTTTGTCAGAGATCTTCTCATACTCAATATATGATATTGAGCTGAATAGCATGGACTTCGCCTTGTGATGATCCTTGAAACGCTTCTTCTGAGCGTCAGTCATTTCAGAACGAGGGATCTTCACTCCTGAAGCATCTACTGGATCAGTATAGCCTTCAATGACCATATCCCAGAGATCTGGGTTAGTGCCAAGGAAATAACATTCTATTCTATCTTTCCAGTACTCAAACTTTTCACCATCAAAGATTGGTGCTCTGAGTTGATTGTTGTTGTTGTTGTTGTCAGCGGAAGTATTGGCTTGGGCCATTGCTTGTTTTTCACACAAGGTTCTGGATCACTGAACACTGTTAGGTGTTAAAATCAGAACCGGAGCTCTGATGCCAATTGAAGGTGCGAAAAACACTAGAAAGGGGGGGGGGGGTTTGAATAGAGTTTTTGTATCTCGGGTATACTTTTTGGCTTTTTCAAAACTTAAGGATAAAAACTAAGTGCTGAATAATAGAAGGTAAAGCACACGAGTATTTTATCCTGGTTCACTTGAGATAAAAGCTCAAGCTAATCCAGTCCACCGGTGAAGGTGATTTCTTCCTTCTTCTGATGAAGGCAATCCACTAAAATCAATGAGTGTTACAACTGCACTTTGCAACCTGCTAAGTGACTAACAGTACACTGATTTTCTCACTAGTATCCTCTTAAGAAGCTGATCTACCGATCCTCTTAAGACTAGCTAAATACTGAATCAGCCTTGATTCAGTCCTCTCAAGATCTGACCAACCTTGGTCTCTTGATGAACTTTACAATATGATGTAAAAGGTTTCGGGTTTACAATGAGTGCTTCTAACAAGCGAATAGTAAACTCAGATGTTTAAGAACAGTGAAGAAATAATGCTAAGAGAATGGTTCGTTTTTGTTGAATATTTTCAGCAAAGTTTCTTAGCTTCTTTCTTCTTTCTTCAGCCTTTATATACTCCAAGACTTGTGATGTAGCCGTTGCTAGGGTTTTATCCGTTGGAGTGGCAATTCTGTGATATCAGACTGCTAGGCTGTACAAGGTAGGTGGCGGACAAACTGAGACTTGTACGATGTTGTACTGTGATAGCGACCTGTCCTCTCACCGGTTGACTTGAGATCAAGGAGCTTCAGATGAATGTGGGTGAAGCTTCTGATCATCGTCAGATTGAAGCTTGGAGTCTTCTGACCATGCAACTTCTGCTTCTGAACAAGTTCCTCAGAACTTCTGATCGTCAGAGCTAGAATAGCTTGGGTCTTCAGAACCAACTTCTTGCAAGTCTTCAGAACTTGAGTCTTCTGCTTCTGGACCGTTCCACTGGAACATCTGGTCTTCAGAACTTCTGACTTGAGTTCTTCAGATCTTCTTGAGAGCTTCCATCTTCAGAACTTCTGAAGTATTTGCCACTGTTCAGAACGAACATGGTAGGATAATGAGCTCTCTTTTTAGTAACCCTTGGTTCTTCTTCTTCTGAACGAATAGGCTTGGGTCAGATTCAGAACCTGTTTGTCACAACTTAAAAAGACAAACGTTAGAGTACCACAATTGTTCATCATCACAAACCTTAATTGTAATCATCAAAACATAGAGATGCAACCACTGATCAAACCTTGATCTTACATAGAAGAACTCATCAGCATACTGAAATGTCATGAGCTGAAGCGCTCAGAGATGCAGGATCTGAGGAAGAAATCTATAGCATTGAAATCCAAGTCTGAGAAGGTTAAATCTGAGAAGTCAAAAGCTCTCCAAGCTGAAGCAGAAGAATCTGAAGAAGCATCAGAAGATTCTGATGAAGATGAGCTGACTCTGATCTCGAAAAGGCTCAACCGCATCTGGAAGCACAGGCAAAACAAGTACAAAGGCTCTGGAAAGGCCAAAGGAAAGTCTGAATCCTCATCAGGCCAGAAGAAGTTCTCAATCAAGGAAGTCACATGTTTCGAGTGCAAAGAATCAGGGCACTACAAAAGTGACTGTCCAAAGCTGAAAAAGGACAAGAAGCCAAAGAAGCACTTCAAGACAAAGAAAAGTCTGATGGTGACTTTTGACGAATCAGAGTCAGAGGATGTTGACTCTGATGGTGAAGTTCAAGGACTCATGGCTATTGTCAAAGACAAAGAAGCACAGTCAAAAGATGCAACTGACTCTGACTCAGCATCAGAAGAAGATCCTAACTCAGACGATGAAAATGAGGTATTCGCTTCTTTCTCAACCTCTGAACTAAAACATGCTTTGTCTGATATTATGGATAAGTATAATTCTTTATTGACTAAGCATAAAAAGTTGAAAAAGGATTTCTCTGCTGCTTCTAAGCCTCGTTCTGCACATGAGAAAATTATCTCTGAATTGAAAAATAATAATCATGCTTTAATGAACTCCAACTCTGTGCTTAAGAACCACATTGCTAAGTTAGAAGAAGTAATTGCTTGTGATTCCTCTGATAGTAAAAATGAATCTAAATATGAAAAATACTTTCAAAGATTCCTGGCTAAAAGCGTAGACAGAAGCTTAATGGCTTCAATGATCTATGGGGTAAGCAGAAATGGAATGCATGACATTGGCTATTCTAGACCCAATAGAAATGAGCCTCCTATGCCTAAGGCTAAATCCTTATATGAGTGTTTTGTACCCTCTGGTACTATATTGCCTGAACCATTACCTGTTAAAGTTGCTAACTCCCCTCTCAAAAAGGGAACCTCCTCCATGTCTAAATATCATGCCAAAATTCCGTTAGACTATTGATGACCCGGGTTTATATGATGTTTTTAGGGTTTTTCCTTGTAGGTTTTGAGTCTTTTTCTTGTGTCTCATGTAGTGTTTCATGCATTCTCATGCATTTTTATCTTTTCTTGAGTCTTTGTTTTGTTTTGGTAATTTTGTAGTTTTATAGGGAGTTTTCTTGCATTTTAAGTTAAGTTTAGGACTTGCAAGATTTTCTTTTGTTTTATGAAGGACCTCTTGTGCTAATGAGCTCTTGGAGCTTCTAGATTCTTCCTTGACTTGTTGGTTAGGTTTGGAGAGCAGAAACTGAAGGTAATAGAAGGCCAAGAAGCATGGAATTGAAGGAGGACTTAAAGAGGATTGAAAGAGGAGTTACAGAAGCCAAAGAGTCTTTTCCAAGCGAGTTGGAGCGCCTAGGCGTTGGCAGGCGCTGGGTAGGCGCCAATTAGCTCCAGAGAGCATGTTTTCAAGATGGAATTGGCGCTCAGGCGCTCTGAATTGGCGCCTGAGCGCCCAGAACATCCCAGCCTCGTTTATTTTGCCTATAAATAGGATTTTAGTCATTTTCTTTTGTAATCTTTTGATACTTTGTAAAATTCAGAGGTAGAGGATCATCTAGGAGAGTGAGAGAGGGCTTCCAAGCTTGTGTTCAAGGTTCTTAGCCAAGCATGGCTCTTGCCATGCTTGGCTAATCTCTCTTCTTTTACTTTGGATTTCTTGTAAGACTTTTCCTTTTAAGTTATAATCTTAAGTTCTTTCCCACATGTTCTTCTTCTTTCCTTGAATCTCATATCCATGCTTTATGTTTCAAGTTAGAACATGTGCTAGCTTTATACTTTTCTATAATCAGAACGGAAGTTTGTTATAGATTAGGGAACTGTTATGGGATTACCTCTTCTATACTTGCTACTAGGAATAGAGGAAGGGTTGGGGTTTGTTGGCCTGAACTTTATAATCTTTATGCTTCAAACAAATGTTTAAGTACACAAGGAATTGGGCTTATCTTTTGGTTTGAAAGAATTATCTATGCGAGGCATCGATAGGTAGTTGCTTAGGCTATAACATCAAGGAGAGATTCATGAGAACATGTGCTTAGAATGATGTGCTTGAATTGATTACTTGAGCAAGAACCCAAAGTAAATCACTCGTTCTTTTCATTCTCTGTTTCATTTCTGAATTTATATTTTCTTTTTCCTTATTACTACTTCGTCATATGTTTGCCTCAATAAAACAAACCTTCATACTCAAAGCTTGAACCGAATCTATTCACTCACAATCCCTGTGGTTCGATATTTAAAACCGGGTGGATTCCGTACACTTGCGGATTTACCAACAACTATCATGTTGAGAAACCAAAGATGATCAGAACCTCTGAGGTAACTAACAAGAGAGGACCCAGAAAGTGGGTACCTAAGGACAAGATTATCTATGTTGCAGATATCCTTGATGGCTCCACTGAAACACCAATCATGGTATCTGGACAGTGGATGCTCGCGTCACATGACGGGAGAAAGGCGTATGTTCCAAGAGCTAAAACTTAAGCCTGGAGGCGAAGTTGGCTTTGGTGGCAACGAGAAGGGTAAAATTGTTGGTACTGGTACTATTTGTGTTGATAGTAGTCCATGCATTGATAATGTTTTATTAGTAGATGGTTTAACTCATAACTTATTGTCTATAAGTCAATTAGCTGACAAGGGTTATGATGTTATTTTTAATCAAAAGTCCTGCCGGGCTGTAAGTCAGATCGATGGCTATGTTCTGTTTAACAGCAAGAGGAAGAACAACATTTTTAAGATCAGATTATCTGATTTTGAATCTCAGAATGTGAAGTGCCTTATTTCTGTTAATGAGGAGCAATGGGTATGACATAGACGGTTAGGGCATGCCAGTATGAGAAAGATTTCTCAGCTGAGTAAGCTCAACCTTGTAAGGGCTTACCCACTCTGAAGTTCTCTTCAGATGCTCTTTGTGAAGCATGTCAGAAAGGCAAATTCAAAAAAGTCCATTTCAAGGCAAAGAATGTTGTCTCTACCTCAAGGCCGTTGGAAGTTCTGCATATCGACCTATTTGGACCAGTGAAAACTGAGTCTATAGGTGGCAAGAGATATGGGATGGTCATTGTTGACGACTATAGCCGCTGGACATGGGTAAAATTTCTATCCCGCAAGGATGAGTCTCATTCTGTGTTCTCTACCTTCATAGCCCAAGTGCAAAACGAGAAGGCTTGTAGGATTGTGCGTGTCAGAAGTGACCATGGTGGAGAGTTTGAGAATGACAAGTTTGAGAGTCTGTTTGATTCCTATGGAATTGCACATGATTTCTCTTGTCCCAGAACTCCTCAACAAAATGGGGTTGTTGAGAGGAAGAACAGAACTCTTCAGGAGATGGCTAGAACCATGCTCCAAGAAACTAGCATGGCTAAGCACTTTTGGGCAGAGGCAATAAACACCGCATGTTACATTCAGAACAGAATCTCTGTGAGACCAATTCTGAATAAGACTCCTTATGAATTGTGGAAGAAAATAAAACCCAACATTTCTTATTTTCATCCTTTTGGTTGTGTCTGCTATGTTCTAAACACTAAGGATAGATTGCATAAGTTTGATGCTAAGTCTTCTAAATGTCTATTACTTGGTTACTCTGATCGTTCTAAAGGTTTCATATTTTATAATACTGATGCTAAAACTATTGAAGAATCTATTCATGTTAGATTTGATGATAAGCTTGACTCTGATCAGTCAAAGCTAGTTCAGAAGTTCGCAGATTTAAGTATAAATGTCCCTGACAAAGGCAAAGCTCCAGAGGAAGCTGAGCCAGAGGAAGATGAACCAGAAGAAGCTGGTCCCTCTGATTCACAACCTTAGAAGAAGAGCAGAATCACTGCGTCTCATCCTAAGGAATTGATTCTGGGTAACAAAGATGAACCAGTCAGAACCAGATCAGCCTTCAGACCCTCGGAAGAGACTTTGCTCAGTTTGAAAGGATTGATGTCCTTAATTGAACCCAAGTCAATTGATGAAGCTCTTCAAGACAAGGACTGGATTCTGGCTATGGAAGAAGAACTGAATCAATTTTCCAAGAATGATGTTTGGAGCCTAGTGAAGAAACCTCAAAGCGTTCATGTGATTGGAACCAAATGGGTTTTCAGAAACAAGCTGAATGAGAAAGGAGATGTAGTCAGAAACAAGGCAAGGCTAGTTACTCAAGGCTACAGTCGGCAGGAAGGAACAGACTATACTGAAACATTTGCTCCAGTAGCAAGACTAGAAGCAATCAGACTGCTGATCTCTTTCTCAGTGAATCACAACATAATTCTTCATCAGATGGATGTTAAGAGTGCCTTCCTAAATGGTTACATCTCAGAGGAAGTCTATGTTCATCAACCCCCAGGTTTTGAAGATGAGATGAACCCTGACCATGTTTTCAAATTGAAGAAATCTCTCTATGGTCTGAAGCAAGCTCCCAGAGCATGGTATGAGAGACTCAGCTCATGCCTTCTGGAAAATGAGTTTGTAAGGGGTAAAGTAGATACAACTCTCTTTTGCAAAACTTACAAAGATGATATCTTAATTGTGCAAATTTATGTTGATGATATTATATTCGGATCTGCTAATCAATCTTTATGCAAAGAATTTTCTGAGATGATGCAGGCTAAATTTGAAATGAGTATGATGGGAGAACTCAAGTACTTTCTGGGTATTCAAGTTGATCAAACACCAGAAGGAACGTACATCCATCAGAGCAAGTACACTAAAGAACTTCTGAAGAAGTTCAACATGACAAAATCTACAATTGCAAAGACTCCAATGCATCCTACATGCATCCTGGAGAAAGAAGATGCAAGTGGTAAAGTTTGTCAGAAGCTCTATCGTGGTATGATAGGATCACTTCTATACTTAACTGCATCTAGGCCAGATATTCTGTTTAGTGTTCATCTATGTGCTCGTTTCCAATCAGATCCGAGGGAAACCCACTTAACTGTTGTTAAGAGGATCCTGAAATATTTGAAAGGCACCACTAACCTTGGCTTGATGTATAAGAAAACATCAGAGTATAAGCTTTTAGGTTATTGTGATGCTGATTATGCTGGAGATAGAACAGAGAGAAAAAGCACTTCTGGAAATTGTCAATTTCTGGGAAGCAACTTAGTCTCATGGGCAAGCAAGAGGCAGTCAACCAAAGTACTATCCACTGCAGAGGCAGAATATAGCTCAGCAGCAATATGCAGCACTCAGATGCTCTGGATGAAACATCAGCTGGAGGATTATCAAATCCTTGAGAGCAACATCCCAATCTATTGTGATAACACATTGCAATCTCACTGAGTAAGAATCCTATCTTACACTCAAGGGCAAAACACATTGAGGTAAAGTATCATTTTATTAGAGATTATGTTCAGAAGGGCGTACTTCTTCTGAAGTTTGTTGATACTGACCATCAATGGGTAGATATCTTTACAAAGCCCTTAGCAGAGGATAGATTTTATTTCATACTGAAAAATCTGAATATGGACTTTTGTCCAGCATGAAGATGGATCAGAACCTCTGACTATGATGCTTCTTTATCAGAAGATGTCTAGTTCAGAAGGTAACTCCATCAAAGGATAAGTACCCATTGGTGCTTACTTTGAAGTTGAGATAGTAAACGTGTGTCAGTAGCTATGATACATCGTTCCTTGTGCTCGTGCTGACAGTCTGTCGTAATGAGTGTTGATGTGCTTCTCTCCATCATGTGATATGTGTATTAACTGTTGTTATGATGTCTTTAATTTTTAACCGTTGATTTTACTTTGCTTTTTAATCAACAACGGTTATTTTCAAAAACCCACTATACATACACGTTCTCCATCACTTACTGCTTTACTCTCTGTCTCTTCGGTTTGCAAAATCCCTTAATCCCCACGATTTCTCTCTCTCTCTCTCTTCGTTCATCCTCTTTCTTTCTACCCAAATATTCAACCGCTTCAGAGATGGTGAAATCTAACAGAGGTGAAACTGCCGACGGAAGAAGATTTCCTGTCATGGTAGTAGGTCAAATTACCGGTCAATCGGGCTCTGCAACTAAGAGAAATCAACCAGAAGCTCAAGCTACAGGGCAGATGATTCCTCTTGCACAAAGGGGTTGTGTTGTTACATGTGTCTACTCTCCTGATGAACTCCAGGTTCTTGCTGAATGGAGATTTGATCTAGACAACATTGCTGCAAATGGGTTTGATCTTCGTCCTGAAGTTAAAGCTCAAGGCTGGGAAGAATACTTCAACAGGCTTCGTGGTCCAGTCTACATCAAGTTGGTAAAGGAATTCTGGAAACATGCCCACTGTGATGACAATCAAGTAGTCTCATACATTGATGGCAGAAGAATCAACATCACAGAGAAATCAATTGTTGATCTTCTGGGTGAGAACACTAGCACAGGCTACAAATTCCAACTGACGGAATCAAAGGTGAAACCTAAGACCAAAGACGCTACCAACCAAGCTCTCTACACAAACTATAAGCCAGGCAAGAGTGACTACAAAGTAGTAGAACTTCATCCTAAGCTGAGGATTTGGCACAAGATTCTGCTTCATTGCATCAATCAAAGGCCAAAGGGAAGCTCTCTCCAGACTACATCAATTTCTGTCAGAAAGTGATGCTCTTCTTCATTCAGGACCGCAAGAAGATCTGCCTTCCCTTCTTCCTGTTCTCTTACCTCAAAGAGTGCATCAGGAAGTCCAGAACAACTGCTTCTCCAAAGTCTGCTATCAGATACATTCCTTTTGGAAGATTGCTCTCAGACCTCTTCCTAGAAAGCAAGTTGATAGAAGATCTGACTAAGGCAGGCTGCACAGAGGATCTGACGACTGTTGTTGGTGATGTCTTCACCTCCACATCCATGAAGAAGATGGGATTGATCAAGACAAAGGTTGCATTTGATCATGAAGATACCTCTGATGAAGTCAGACAGAGAAGAGTCACTCTGACCAATTATCCTCTGTGGTCCCAAGCTGATGATCCAGTTGCTATCTTGCACTGTCTAGCTGACTTGAGGGAACAAGGTTATGAAATAGATGTGGACGAGTTCTTCAGAACCCTGCCACCAGCTCCAGAGTTTGATTCTCCTCCCAAGAGGAAGAAGAAGAGAAGAATAATTATAGAGGAATCCTCTGAAGAGTCTGATCCTTTTGATGGTGTTGATCCGAAGAAGAAGTAGAATGACAAGCTTAAGAGGAAGCATGAGGAACCCTCTAAGCCAAACGCTCCATCTGATGGTGATGATGATGATGCTCCTCCACCAAAGAAGTCAAAGAAGCATGTGAGAATTGTGGAGCAGCCAACTCGTGTCGAACCAGCTGTTAAGGTAACCAGAACTGAGGCTTCTGCCAGGGTTACTCGGTCTGCAGTGAGATCATCAAGTAAGTCTGTTGTTTCATTTATTGATGATGATTTAAGCTCATTTGATGCACTCTCAATTTCTGCACTTCTTAACCGCACTACTACCCCACTCTCTCTCATTCAAGAGTCTCAACCAGCTGAACAAAACACCTCTCCAACTACTTCACCAAGATCTTCATTCTTTTAACCCTCTCATGAAGAAGCACCTCTTTGGAATATGCTTCAGACTCCTAGACCCTCTGAACCTACCTCACCTATAACCATTCAATACAACCCACAAGCCTCTGAACCCATTATTTCAGATCAATCTCACCATGAACCCAGAACCTCTGATCACTCTGTCCTCAGAGAATCAGATCATTCTGTTCGCAAAACAACTGATACAGAAAATACAACTCCTTGTCCCTCTGTATCTTTTCCCACAAATGTTGCTGACTCATCACCCTCAAATAACTCTGAATCCATTCGCCAATTTGATCAAATTGCGAAACAAAAAGAGTCAGCTATCCCTGAGTACTACCATACTGTTCCTAGCCCAAGGAGATATCCTGGACCTAGACCATAACGTCTAGTTGATCCAGATCATCCCATTCCACTAGTCCCTCTGAATGCAGCATCTCCTTCATCTCAACCTATACAGCCAGCACATCCCTCACAACCAGAACCTGTCCAACCAGAAAACTCAAGGCATCAGCAACAACGTTCGCCTTTCCAGGATGATATTGCAGAGTGAACTCATAATCCTTGAGAAATTCCATCCAGCGTCTTTGTCTCATGTTCAGCTCCTTCTGCTCAAACAAGTACTTCAAGCTCTTATGATCACTGAATATGGTGAAATTGCATCCATATAAGTGATGTCTCCAAATCTTCAGCGCAAATACGATTGCAGCTAGTTCCAAGTCATGAGTTGGATAATTCTTCTCATGCACCTTCAGTTGTCTTGAAGCATAAGCAACTACCTTCCGATGTTGCATCAGCACACATCCCAAACCTTGATGCGAAGCATCACAGTATACCTCATAAGGTTCCTCTGGTTGCGGTAGAACGAGTACAGGTGACGTCGTCAACCGTTCTTTCATCGTCTGAAAACTAGTTTCGCACGCTTCAGTCCATGCAAAAGGTTGGTCCTTTCTCGTAAGTTGAGTCAATGGTCCAACAATCTTCGCGAAATTCTCGATAAAGCGACGATAGTATCCCGCCAAACCGACAAAACTCCTGATCTCAGTCACTGTCTTTGGCCGTTCCCATGACAATACGATCTCTACCTTTGCTGGGTCCACAGCTATACCCTCCTTAGAGATCACATGGCCTAAGAATTTTACCTCTTCGAGCCAAAATTCGCACTTAGAAGGATTGGCATACAACTCCTTCTCCCTCAGCACTTGTAAAACTTGTCGCAAGTGCCCTTCATGATCCTCAGCATTCTTTGAGTAGATCAAAATATCGTCTATAAACACCACGACGAATCGATCCAAGAATGTATGGAAAGTCATATTCATGTAAGCCATGAATATTGCCGGTGCATTTGTCACCCCAAATGGCATCACTAAGTATTCATAGTGTCCATAACGGGTTCTGAATGCCGTCTTCTGGATATCCTCTGTCTTGACTCTGATTTGATGATAGCCCGACTTCAGGTCGATCTTCGAGAATATTGCAGCTCCTCGCAGTTGATCCATCAAATCATCAATTCTAGGTAACGGATACCTATTCTTGACGGTTACCTTGTTCAATTGTCGGTAGTCGACTCATAATCTTGATTTTCCGTCCTTCTTCTTCACCAATAAGACTGGCGCTCCCCAAGGTGAAACGCTTGGTCGGATAAATCCCTTCGACAAAAGATCTTCTAGTTGGGACTTCAATTCCACTAGCTCCGCAGGTGCCATACGATACGGTGCAATCGAAATCGGCCCCGTTCCCGGTACGATGTCTATAGCAAACTCAATGTCGCGTACAGGCGGCAATCCAGGTACATCGCCATGAAAAACATCCATGAATTCCTTCACCACTGGAATACTATCAACTTCCGGATTCCCTTTACTCTCCAAACTCAGCAGAACGGAATACTCTTGAGATCCCTCGTTCAACGAGACGCTAATGTGATTGGCAGATAAATACTTGGAAAGATCTGAATCAGGAAATACCACTCTCTTTCGGTTGCAGTCCAAAAGACAATGATAACGGGACAACCAATCCATTCCTAGGATAACATCTAGGTTCTTAAGAGTTAGGCATACTAGGTTAGCATGGTATACTCTATTGTTATAGGTTATCGGACAGTACATACATGCAGTATTAGCAAGTAGAGTCTTGGCAGGAGTAGTAACTATCAGATCGAAGCTTAAAGCAGTAATAGGAAGTCTTAATCTGATAGCACACTCTCTAGAGATAAAAGAATGGGTTGCACCGGAATCGAAAAGTACGGATAGGAGATTACCGTCAATCTCGCAGTCGCCTCTAATCAGTCCATCGACCCCCTCAGCATCTTCACCATCCATGGTGTAGACTCTCGCCTTTGCAGCAGGACGCTTCCCTCGAGCAGTGTTGACGGTTGGTTCCGCCTTTGGTAGCCTGCACTGTGCAGCAGTATGCCCCAATTTGTTACAGTTGTAGCATTGGGGTCTCGTGTCGGGACAAGCACGAGCGTAATGCCCTGGCTTCCCACACTTGAAGCAAGTCAACTCCCGGTTCTGAGTCTGATCCCCAGAACCACCAGCAGCACCCACCATGGGCCTGTAAGACCCTGATGCAAACCCTCTACCAGCAGGACGCTGATACGGCCTCCTGTTTTGAAACCTCCCTCTGCTCTGAACATTCTGAGAGCCCGACCTCATCGGCCCTCCAGTTCCAGCCCGGTTCAACCTCCGGTTCTTCATCAGCTCCACTTCCGTGGCTTTCTCCACCAATGATTGGAATCGCATGATTCCCAACGGCCTCACTAAGTCCTCAATATCCGGCCTCAGTCCGTTAACAAAGCGCTTGCACATGTAGCGCTCGTCAACATGATCATTAAAGAATTGGAAATGCTTCGCCAAAGACTCCAGCTTCGAAGCAAATTCCGGTACAGACATACCTCCCTGACGGAGTGTCAGAAACTGTGCCTCCCTCTCATCCCGGGCACTTGTTGGAAAGTACTTTTCCAAGAATGCGGTCCGGAACGAGTTCCAGTTAATCTCTTCATGGTTGGCTTCCATGATTCCCCTGGTGCCCTTCCACCAGTACTCAGCATCTCCTAGCAGAAGATAAGACGCCATGCCCACCTTGGCACCCTCAACTGTCTGCAGAACGCCGAAAATCTTCTCGATTTCCTGGATCCAGAGATCCGCTGCGTCTGGGTCAGTACCACCAGAGAACTTTGGTGGGTTTTGCCTCCTGAAATCATTGAGACGTTTGTTTTGGTCCCGAGTTACTTCCCTCTGGCGTTGATGCTGTTCGCGTGCTTCTTCAGCAGCACGCCTCATAGCATTGTCATTCGCTTGTGCGGTCACGGCTTGGGCCATAGTGGCCATCATCTCAGCTAACTGATTGGTATTCACCATGTTCTGTTAAAGGAAGCAAACAGTCAGTACTCATCATAAGATAGCATCTAGCATCACTATACAATATGAGTAAGCAATAACTTCAATCAATTTTAAGCGAAGAATCGCTTGCAAACAATCAATTTTCACTCTTTGCAGAGTCACACAACCTAGCACAGAAGACCTATTCCCCAACAACTCCCGAAAGACTCGACCGTGCTCTGATACCACAATGTAACACCCCGATTTCGGTGGCGTCACTTTAGTAACCAAAAGTAAACTTAATGCGGAAAAACGTGAATATTTTTTTTTGATAATAACTAAGACAAGACTGAATTAAATAAAACCCAAATGCGAAAAGCAATAAAACTAATATACAATATATATAACAGCCCCCGCTGTAAGTAGCAACCTCGTCACGAGTGAACCTCCAGTGACGGGTAAGAAAGTGTAACGCCCGTAGGCAATATATACAAACCAAATATAAAGGTAAGTGTCCGCAACACTATCCCTCAAAACTGAGAATAAGCTGACCCAATGGCCTGAAAATAAGACCTCCTAAGTCCAACCAACTCTCTGTGATTCCCGTAAGGAAACCACACAAAAAGCTATAGGCGGAACTACCCTGTCCCCCAAAGAAGCAAATGAAGCAATGACTGTCAAAGCTAAGACTATACTCCTACACTAATCCTAACTCGAGGAGCTCACACTAACACTCAAAACTATGTGTCAGCATGATCGTCGTCTGAATCAGAATCCAGAACAACTAAGTCTACCAACCCTATCCGTCCTCCCCTCGCAACCGAAATGCGCTCCGATGCTGGACTCACGGGCTTAGGGCCCGAACCCTGATCATCAATGATCGCAACACTGGGTGTGCTGGACTCTGATGAAGGCACACCCGCAGGCTCCTCCTCGGAGGGGTCCTCCTCATCCGAAGACGACGGTGGTGGTGGTGGTCCTCCTAATCCGGGTCCGCAATGCACTCCTGGCGGCAAGTTGAAGCTGACAGAGCATCTCCGCAGCACTCCTGACCTCAAGAGCCCTCCACTATCTACATGGTCCTCCATGATCCTCCCGGAGTATGTCGCGCGATGGCTAGCGGGGTCTACCACCCACGAACCGGGGTCATCCTGGTCAATCATCTCATATCTGATCCCCCCCGAAGGGTGGACCATTGTGAACCAGTCCGCAATGGACATCTGACAAAAGGCGTTGTCCGCCAAAACACACACAGAAGACGCGAGGGTCAACTCTAAAGAACTATGTAGATAATAAACCCAATAGGTACAAATAATAGATAGCCACTTAGGCTTATAGCTAGAGATGACATCCTAGGGTTGCATATTTCACAATAACATAAACGACCATAAAAACACTTAACATGTTCCAAATAGGATTAACAAATAACAATCACATTCGACAACTAAATTAGTATGCATGTTGCATGATATGCAATGCAGGTTAACCCAGTCAACCAATATGCATTCCGGAACGGATGGACATCAACGGATCAGCCCTAGCACCAGCAACGGTGGGACCATTTCGGCCCGCGTGCCTCTTACTCCAACAACAACGGTAGTCAGATCAGCCGTAACCCGTAGGTCTGCCATTTCGGTCTGCTACAAGAGACGTCTACAAACGCTCTTACACGGCATTCCGGGTCTTATGACCATTTTGGAAACCGACGAGGTCCAGAGTACGTCCTGTGTTAATACCTCATTAATGTTGCATGAATGCAGGATGATTAGTCAAACAACGTCTCCGATCTCACTCGACACGTCGCCACGTGTTCTAGGTAAATTAAAGTCTCTAAAAGCTTACCCTAAGGTAAAGTCGATTCTGCGATAAAAGACACTTCTTCGCAACAAACACATAACTCATGATGATCTCCAAATCATCCGACTCATCTCAATCCGATGGTCAAAACTGCTCAACGAGCAAGAGTATCAACATACTCGGGAACTATCAATTCCCCGGACTTATCCCCAGGATAGCCCAACCACACAGCTGCTCCAACAGCACAAGAGCATCAACATACTCCACACAGCTGCTCCAACAACACAAGAACATCAACATACTCAACACTTGGATCCGACGACACTTCTCGTTTTCCAAAACTAAGATTTGCATCCGAAGCTTCCCTTTGAGTTTGTTATCATTATTTGAAGATTTAGAGGTTGTTTAATGTCTTATGAGTTTTCTTTACAAAATAATATCCTTTTAGTCTTATCGCAAATCCTATAAGTTCTCGGGATCTCCTAATCCCCAAATGACACCACAGAATGTCTCGATCCATGAAACACCACAACAAGGTCCGAATCTCATTCGTCCTATCAAACTTTCTCAAAACTCTCAAAATAGATCGGCATGACCTGCCCGCTAGTCTCACTTTTCAGAAACTCAGATTTCATTGCAAAAGCATAATTAACTCAACACAATCAATCAACATGTCATATATCAACATATTAAGCAATAAACACATAGCACTTAGCATATAAGGCATGCACCACACATCCTAGATTACCCACATAGCACATAGCATGTAAGTCAATCTCAAAAAACATTCAGTAGATGAATCATCTACATTGTCAGCCGAAGCCTCAGAAAACATTTTTCCAATCAAACACAAACAAGTGCATAAACAGTAAACAATTTCGAACGCATCGACCCTAAGCATTAACTAGAGATTCAGTGAGATGCCCTCACCTGTAGGTTCTCCAGAATGATCTTCGAACGTTTCCTCACAATCAAAGTGTTGTTCCTCAGGGAAATCCTCAAAAGAACCTTTAAAGTAAAACCACAGAATACTATCAGAATCTATCGGGAGCTAAGCTATCAATGCTCACTAAGGTTACCCGAAGTAGTACATACTCCGAGGTACGATAATCTAGCGCGAAAGGACAAGTTTTCGGAAAAGGAAATTTTCCTCCTCCCCCCCCCTATAGGTTCGGCCACTTTTGGTAATTGTAGGGTTCGATTTTTCTTCGATCAAACTTGATTCCTATGCTATCATTAGCCGTAACTAAGGGTATCCTGAACTCGGAAAAATTATCGGATCAAAAACTGTCGCAGGGGTATTTTGGTCATGATTTTTAACTTAGAATTTCAAAACTGAAATCCCAAAAAGCAAATTTGACAGGGACGTCACCAACGACGTTTATGACAACTAATCCTACTAGCACTAAGCTAAGGCGATAGTTTTCAGCCTAAAGGTTGAAGCTTTACTCCAAAAACTCCAAAAATGGGTATTTAAGGCCTAAATTGATTCCGGCGGAAATCCGGCGGCATAACGGAAAATCTAATCCGGCAGAAGTGATCTTGGGCATGTAAGGAAGATGTTTAGAATCAGAAATGAAATATTCAGGATAGTTTTGCAAAAACCTCAAAACTATCAGCTCAGAAAAGTCTACAGAAAAGCTATGGAAAAAGCGATCAGAGGTAAGGATTAGCGACTATACCTCGAAACCTTGAAGTAGCAACTGATTGATCGACGATCAAGCAAGAAATGAAGAAAATCTCTTCTCCTCCTCCTCTTCTCAAACTCGCGGCCTCCTTGGTGAAAATGGGTGAGTTTTTGTGTTTTTTCTTCCTTTCTTGGCTATATATAGAGGTTGGCAAAACGCGGTAAAATAAAAGTTTCGCGAATCTGATTCTTCTGGCTTCATTCTCCGTGAATTAATAGATATGTTTTGGCAAATGAATTCCAAAACTATAAAGAGGTCTCCTTGTATTTTTGGCGACTAATGCATAATCGGTATAAAACTATTTTACCCGATAAGTTGCTTTTTGCATCGATTGTCGGAATAGAAAACTTCCTTCTGAAGAAAGATTGAAATCATCAAGAGAAATGGGTGTACGCGTGTAGAATCTCCATTTGAAGCTCTGAATAGAAAAAGTCTTCATTGTCGAGTGATTCTAGGGTTTTGAAATACCAGGGTTTCGGTTTCGGCAAACTTCCGATGATTGGAATCGGACGTTCGTAGATCCTAGAGTTTCGCCTCGAAACGATTGTGATATATGGAAAAAGAGAAGTTCTAACATTTCTCTGAAGATTTTTGGAATTAACTTCCATCGTGCCTAAAAGTGAAAACTAGCAGTATACTAGGGTTTCTGACCTTGGTTTAAGCGTATAACGATCGTGCTATAACTTTTATCGACTTCGGTACGATCCTCAGACTTTTCCTGAACTTTCTCCTTCATATATTTATTTCATTTGGTAAACTCTAGTTCAGGTTTCCCTTCACGATACATCAACCCTAATCGTGAATAGGATTCTATTTAGTTGGCATAAGTTTAAAAACTTGGGCCTTACAACCAGCCCCCCATAACTCGCCCACACAACCTTATTCTACCATTACTCCACTCCTCCCCCACATTTCACCTTTCCACCACCACCACCATCTCCACATTTCCACCACCACCAACACCACCACCACCAAGGGAAAGCTTTAAACTTCTGGTAAGTGTTGTTAGCTTTTGGTACTTTATTTATAGTTAATTTAAGTAGTTAGTTGTTAGTTTAAGTAGTTAGTTAAGTTGGTAATTTAGGCTGCTGTATCGTGAACTATATCGGGAAATGATTTGCTGTTATTGTGTCGGATTATGATATTCCGTTATAAGATCGGATTTTGATTTGTCGTTACTGTGTCGGATATTGATTTACCGTTTGGCTTCCAGGGATGACAGATTCCTTTTTTTTTGGTGAATCACAATTGATACATGCTGCTGGATTGGAAAATGATAATCCAGAGGAGCAACCATCACCAGTTGAACCTCCGATTATATCTATAGATGTCTCTCATTTGTATCAGACTGATCAGGTACTCATTGCACAAATTTTTGCATGTTTTGTTTATGCTTTGTTTATGCCTTGTTTTATGCCTTATGCCTTGTTTTTCCTGAAACAGCGTTTCCCTTTGAAAGATGATCTTATGAAATGGGTTCGCGACATTTCTATGGCAAATAATTTTGTTTTGGTGACAACAAAGTCTGATAGTGGTGCGAAGGGAAGAAAAGAGTATGTCATTCTGGGGTGTGAGAAGCATAGTGTGTACATTTCCTACAGAGATCCTGATCTTGTTGAAGGAACGTCAACACAAAAGACAGGTTGTCCTTTTAGGCTAAAAGGACGACGTACGAAAGATGGTAAAGGATGGTGGTTGAAGGTGATGGAGGGTAGACACATCCATCTCGCAGCTGGGTCACTACTTTGGCACAATTACGCTGGTCGACTGACTAGTGAGGAGAAGGAGGATGTGATAAATCAGGCTAAGAATTGGGTTCCACCGAGAAAGATGTTGGCATCCTTGAAGGAAACAAATCCTTCAAACTTGACTACCATCCAACAAATTTATGGTGTTTGCAAGAGGTTCAGACAATCCGTTCGTGGGTCACTGACAGAGATGCAATACTTGCTGAAGAAGTTGGACGGTGAGAAGTATGTTCACTTCGAAAGAAATGAACCCGGATCGGAAGTGATTAGAGATATATTTTGGGCTCATCCGAATTCAGTCAAACTTTTCAACACATTCCCATATGTAGTGATCATGGATTGCACATACAATACCAGCAAATACAATCTACCCTTGCTAGAGATTGTTGGCCTGACCTCCACGGATAAAACATACTCAATAGCATTCTGCTACATTGTTAGTGAGGGCACAGAGGACTACATTTGGGCATTGGAGTGTATGAAGTCTCTAATTTCCGACCAATCCAGTTTGCCTAAAGTGATTGTGACGGACAGAGATCTTGCCTTATTGAGTGTTGCTTCACAAAGCCTTCCCACCACTACCCATTTACTATGCTTGTGGCACATCAACAAGTGTGTTTTGGCAAAGTGCAAAGAGTATGTTGGCACGGATGATTTTGCTCAAGAGGTTATGGACAAGTGGGCCGAATTGGTAGATGCTCCAACAGTTCCAGAATTTGAAGCTCATTGGATTGAATTGTTTAACATGTGCAAGCTTAAACACAAGTTGAAATTTTCCACTTATTGTTCTACTACATGGTTGGTTCACAAGCAGAAATTTGCCAAGGCATGGACAAATCATGTGATGCATTTTGGAACAACAACAAGTAACAGGTACAAAAATTATGTTATGACTTGTTATATGTATTTCATTTCATAGATTATTACATTATTAATTCTTACATGCGCGTTGTTGGTTTGCAGGGCTGAAGGTGCACATGCCAGCTTGAAGTTGATGTTGCGGAACAGTAAGGGTGACCTGGCCACATCATGGGATGTGTCGCATAGTTTGACCATCAATCGTCACACTGAGATAGTAGCATCGTTTGAGCGCAGTATGAATAAAATTGATCACATTTTCAAGACCCCTTTCTACATCAATATTAGGGGATTTGTGTCAAACAAATGCTTGAAACTCATTGATGCTGAACAGACAAGAATTCAGTCCTACGGCAGCAGATGCGATTGCTTATTGAGAGAGACTCATGGACTACCTTGCGGTTGTCAACTTGCAGGTTACCGGTCAACCACTCTCCTGTCAACTACTTCCAATTATTTATATTTGTGATTCAATGTGACATGTTTGTGAACTTGCAGATTACGAGAGGATTCCGTACGAGGCCATTCATCCATTCTGGAAGAGCCTAAGTTGGGAGCATGTACCTGTTGTAGATACTGGCAGCTCAGATATTTGCGGGCTAAACCATGGAGAGATGCACCCAGAAGTTGAGGCACTGACACGTTATTTCCATTCTTTGGATACTGGAGGGCAGAGTATGATAAGGAGGAAGCTTCACGCGATATATTGTCCTGAAAGAAGTACACTATGTACTCCTGAGCTTCGGATAAAGTCCAACCGCACTTCTAAGTTGAAGGAGAGCAAACCACCCAAGGGTCGAGCAATAGGATCCTTGACTCGTGATCCTTCAGCGTTTGAACTTACTGACAAGAAGATTAAAGAGGAAAAGAAGTCTTCACAACCAGCAAAGAGGAAGAAGCGTGTGAAGAAGTATGATACAAGCCATTTCATGTGTAACTTACCAGCCTTTCTCCATCCATATATTGACACAATTACAGATGTTGAGGATGATGGTAACTGTGGCTATTGATCCATTACTGCATTACTGGGGCATTCCGCCGGTCATGACGGTTGGCCTTGGGTTAGGGCTAAATTGATAGAAGAACTTGAGACCAATGTGTTAATGTATAATAAAATGTAGGGCACAAAGGTTGTTGATGGCTTACATGAACGACTCACTCTTCCTCTTGGTGACCCGGCCACCCCTGACAAATGGTTTCAACTGCCAGAGATGGGATACCTTGTTGCCACAAAGTACCAATTGGTTCTTGTATCCTTATCCTCTATGAGTTGTAACACATACTTTCCACTGATAGGAGCCGGTCCACCAGATGCGCATATTGTTATAGCTATTGGACATGTGACAAATCACTGGGTACAGGTATATTTTGACCAAATACACTAATATTTTAGTTGCCTACTAGCTTGTCGATTAATTTTTGTATGTGGAAGTTATCTAATTTTATGGTTATTCTCTAAAATGTAGACATCCTACGCCGACTATTGCTCCCCAGTGGGATTGACATGCTGATCTTGCCTCCAAATACTGGCGCAACCCATATGGTCCACGTTTAGACATGTACGCTGCACAATTCCAAGCTTGGCTTGGTGTTTTTAGTGGTCATGCGGACTATGTGGACATCACCACAGATTGAATGTTCTTGTATTGTGTAATATTAATTTGTAAACTCTCTGTAATTTTAATTTTGTGGCCCTTATCCACAGGTTGTTGTTAATGACAACTATTTAGACATCATCGTAGATTGGCAGGTTCATGCGGGTACTTTTGGCAATGTTAGTTTGATGTACGTTGAATAGTATAGCTCATTTGTCATTTAATTTCATTATCAAGGTCTTGTCATTAATGAAGGTCTTGTCATTTTCATTTTCATTACCCTCCACCACCAACCCTGACTTTTGGTAATGTCATTATGAAGGTCTTGTCATTTTCATTTTCATTACCCTCCACCACCAACCCTGACATTACTCTCAACCACCAGCCCCATCCACACTTCTACCATCCACCAGTACACCATAAATCTTTTGACCATTCTGCTCTGCTATAAATCTCTGTTGTGTCTTGCCTCTTCTTCTTACTCTTCATTCCTCATCTTCCTGTCTATTGTGTCTTGCCTCTTCTTCTTACTCTTCTTTCTACACAATGGAACAAGACCCAAATCCATTTGTCTGCCATTGCAAACGTCAAAGCAACAATTCTAGCAGCTCTCGTTTTCTCATTCCTAGCCCGGCTGGCGCCATCCAGGCTGCCATGTATGCCCGTAGATCCACCCCTAACACACCACTCATTCCGACCCAGGAAATCGTGAGGCGTGTGATAGATCACGGATCAACCGAAACCGATCCTGATTTCAACTCACATGCTTGGCTATCAGCCCTGCAAGAGTGGGGATTTGCCACTCCGCTGGGCTCTCTGACAGCGAACGTTGAGAGGGTGGAGAATGTTGTTGCTGTTATCAAATCTTGCACTCCCAATGGGTTCGGAGATGCGAAAGTTACCCTTAAGGTATGTCTTGTCCTTGCTTTTGTAAGGCCTTGCTTTTGGTCCCCCTTCTCTAATCGTTCTTATTTACTTCTCAAACGATTTCAAAAATTTAGGACCCCACGGGTGCTGTTGATGCTAGCATCCATCGCAAGGCCTTTACCCACAGTGAATTTGCGAATGACATAACTGTTGGATCTGTTCTCGTTCTCCAAAAGGTCTATCCCCTAGAACCTAAACATGAAACTTGCTTCATTATTTGGACAACTAAGCATGGTTTGATTAAAGTATGCAATCTCCAAAGTGTTTCTTATAAAAAGGAACAGAGGGCGTATAAACAATTACCTATGAATGTGTCTCCTCACTACCCTCTTGAACTGTATTAATAAATTCATGATCCCTCCTCAAAGCAATATTACAGACTTGACGCACCTTCAAAACAATTAACATATCATATAAGCCCAGCACTCCCATATTTTATACATGAAATACCACACTGGACTGGGCGAGACCAAGGGGCCCTCGCTCAGGGGCGCTTGTCCCAGGGCACGAAGTGAACCAGTGAGTTTGAGCCTCCCCTAAGAGGCCCAACTAGCCCACTAAGGGCGTTTAGGAGCGTTAGGCCCAACCCCAAGCCTATAAATAGGGAGCGGTTACCAATTGTAAAGGACTCTTAGCTCATTTATGAAATAACAAGCTTGAAATTCAGTGATATTCTCTCTCTAAGCGGTTACATCTTTCCTCTCGAAGATTCTCACATCGCAATCCCTTCACTCTAGGTACTATACCCCATCTCTATGTTCTTAGGATAGAACATTTGGCGCTGTCTGTGGGGATCGGTAGATTTCGATTCCCGGACTACGAGGATTGTGATTTCGTTGAGAGAAGTTTGATTTTCTGTAGAATTTCCTTTGATTTTCGTATTTCCGGCCAAATTCCTAGTTTGTGATTGGTATTTAATGGAGACACGTCGTCGGTGACGCGGTTCACCACTGCGTCGTGTAAGAGGAAGGCTGCGTCGGGAAGAGGTTCGTCACGAGCAACCTGAGCAACCGACTCCTCCTCCGCCTCCACCGCCGCCTCCTCCTCCTTCTCCGACGCCTCCGCTACCTTCTCCACCATCCTCGCCAGAGCGATAGGGATCCCCGACGCACTCACCGGAGGTCTCGGGAGATGGAACGTCGCTAGCTCAGGCTCCGATCACTGACCGGGATTGGAGACACCTGATCCGAAATGTTGATGACATACAGCAACGGAACGACTACTTGCAGGAACAGTTAGAGTACTATCGCCTCGAGCAGCAAGACGAGGGAGAGCAGGAAGCAGTGGTTGTCGCGGCGTTCGAGCCGTTCTCAGCGGCGGTGAGAGAAGTGGCCATTTCGGACAACATGAAGAACCTTGTTCTCGAGACCTACAGTGGGAAGACCGATCCAAAGGATCATCTGCTTTATTTCAACACGAAGATGGTCATAAGCTCAGCTTCCGACGTGGTAAAGTGCAGGATGTTCCCGTCAACGTTTAAGGGTACATCAATGGCTTGGTTCAGGACTTCTCGTCGAAGTTCCTTGTTCAATTCTCTACGAGTAAGATCAAGAAGGTAACGATCGACGATTTGTATAACGTCTGCCAATCAGAGGGTGAAAATTTGAAACAATACGTGAGGCGGCTCAGTGCAGCATCTGTTAAGATTGTGGAGTCGGAACCGCATGCCTGTGCGCGAGCTTTTAAGAATGGACTGCAGCCGGGGAAGCTGAACAGTAAGTTGAGTCGTAAGCCCGCTCGGGCGAACACCTACATCTTGGATGAGGAGAATGACGCTTTCAAATGGAAGCGCGCAAAGATGGAGAAGGATGGAAACCAGAGGGATGTCTCGCCGGCGGGTAAACAAAGTCGGGAAAAAGGAGAAAGCAGGAAGCGGAAGGACAAGAGAGGCAAGTCAGTTGAAAAATTTGCAAAGGATAAACTCTACCCAAAGAAGGAAAGTTTCGAGCATCGACGCCCGTGGCGTCAAGCTGATTGTCGCCGGCGAGAGGAATCGAGCAAAAGTCTGAGCGCACATCTGAAGGAATTTCTCCGGGAAGTCAAGGCGACACACGCAGTCGAAGAGGGCGAGAGGGAGGCTAACCTGCCTCGGGCGGTAGTGGATAAAACCAAGTAGTGCGAATATCATCGATCGGCGGGTCATGACACCGGAGATTGCTTCACGTTAAAATGATCGATGTGATCGCTGACAAGGCGAACGACAGCAGAGAAATCGCTATAAAGGGAGTTGTGAGTTGTCAGCAGGAATATCGCAGACGAGACGATCGTCGTCAAATGCAAACAGCCGACAGGAAGGAGACGTTGGCGACAAGAAAGAACGGAGCTGAAGAAACCTTCAACAAAGATCTCGATCCGCCGGTGGGAACGATAAATACAATTGCCGGAGGTTTCGGTGGAGGCGGTGACACACCTTCGGCGAGGCGCAGACATGTCAGGGCGGTAACATCAGTGCAAGAGAATGCAACCCCATTCGTTTTCATCACCCGGATATAGTGATATCATCGACAGATTTCGTGGGAATCAAGATGCACAAGGATGATCCCGTGGTGGTAATGGTAAGGATCAATAAGTTTAATCTGCGAAGAGTACTTTTGGACCAGGGAAGTTCTGTGGATATTATTTACGGCGATGCGTTCGAGCAATTGGGACTAATAGATAAGGACCAGATGCCGTACATGGGGACTCTAGTAGGTTTCTCGCGAGAACAGGTCTGGGTGCGTGGCTACCTGGATTTAGACACGATCTTTGGAATAGACGAGAACACCAAGCTTTTGCATGTAAGGTATTTGGTATTGCAGGTTGTGGCCATACCATGTCATCATCGGGCGGGACACGCTAAACCGTCTCTGCGCAGTAATTTCAACGCCTCACCTAGCGGTGAAGTACCCACTAATCTGTTGTAAGGTGGGAAAGATCGTGGTAGATAAGCGGAGGGCAAGAGAATGCTACAATAATCTGTTGTAAGGTGGGAAAGATCGTGGACACAGATGCCACGAGATCGAGATCTTGAAAGGGGGTCAAGGCCAGCAAGGTTTTCAAGGCCAAGGGCGAAACGACGCAGGGAGATTGGAGGAGATGGTTGCTCGAAATAGCGAGAGACTAAGGAGCAGCTAAGGTCAGAGAAGGTTAGATGATAGGACGGGAAGAGATTGGCAGTTCACTGATGCCCATGCTGAGGAACGCTGGGCGAACATAATCGAGGACTTGGAAATGTACAAATTTAGTAGAGGAGTGCTGGCGATTGAGCCCAGGCTCACGGCCAGCCAAGAGAGGCGCCTAGAGAAACTGGTGGAGAACAATTTTGATCTCTTTAATTTGAGTCAGAAAAATGGAACGCTCTGGGAATTGCCCAGGTTCAAGAAGCCGACTCCTTTAAGCACGAGCCAAAAAGAAAGCAGAGAAAAGGGGTGGTAACGCAAGATGTGGTTCGAGTGAATCTAAACAGGGAGGCGTTGAGCAAAGCAGATGGAGAGCATTTGAGCAACCCAGGGCAAACCAGAAAAGGTGCGAATACAGAACCAAGCGCGCCGCCGCGAGAGTAAGAAAAAGGGGAAGGCGGGATGCTGGAGGCCAGTGGGATCGGCGATCTTTAAACCTTCAAGGTCAGCTAGGTGCGACAAGCAAAGAGGCGAGTTAGAAGAAGATCCTCTTTACCGCGGGGCGGTCTGGCGAAGGTACTGGCCTCACAAAGGCCAAGAGGAGGAAGCAAGCACATCAGGTTTGATGGATGGGGTGTTTGGCGTGGTGCTCTGATCAAAGGGGCAGAAGATGGGGCTGGGGCGCGACGAGTAAAAGCAGGAATTAGGACAAAAATAAAGATGCACTCTTTTTCTCCACCACAGGAGTTTTTTAATGAGGCAGCCCTCAAAATGTAAAAACTTTTTACAAATCAAATACAAAAGGATATTCTCAGCAATACTCCTAATTCACAAACTGAATTGTCAACAGTCGCCCGATGGGAAATATTCCCTGAAGGTGGCGATCCCAACACGACCTTGATGTCTGAGGATCGCTCCGGAAAGTCCGGCGCGACCTGCTGATCACTCGTTGGCGACGTGTGCGGATAAGATTCTTATCCCAAAAGCCTCCCCGAAATATGGGCGAGCATTCAAAACTAGGCTAAGTCTCGGGCAACCCACATGGCCATTGGGACCCCAACCACTGTAAGTCCTCGCCAGGACAAAACTGGCAAGGCCACACCTGATCTTACGGGAAAAATGGTGTGAACGAAGCCTCAGTTCAAAGCTGAGCGAAAGTCCTAGTTTTCTTTGGCACACATTTAAAATCGCTACACGAAACTCAAACTCAAATCGTAAACAATTGCAAAAAAAAAAACGCGGCAGGGCGATGAATAGAAGAAGGCAGAGTAACACCACGACAAACTTTCACTAATAGCTAGCTCGCAGGGAAATATTAGATACAAAAGTAGTAAGGTAAAGATAATTACAAGTATTCAAATTGCATTAATATTTTCTTCTCTCCTTGCATTTTCAGCAGCTAGAAAATACTCCGCATTGAAGCTTGGAGGATCGTCAGGACCGACCAAACCCTCGGGGGTAACTCTCTTGAAAGCCCCCATCCCGCTAAGATCCAGCCCCTCATAAAGGTGTTGGACCTGGGCTTTGGCGAGGAAGAAACCGCAACCACGCTCTTCCACGGCCTCAGCAGCAGCTTCAATCTCCAACCTCGTTCTAAGGGCCCTAGCTTCAGAAGACGCTCGAGTTTCCGCCTCCGCGATAGCCCTGTCTTTCGCTTCGAGCTGGGTTCTCACCGCGGCGAGGGCTTCGTCCGATGCCGCCAAGTCACTACGCAAGGACGCAAGTTCCTTATCTTTGGCGTCACAAGCTGCCTTGCTCGCAGAAATCGCCTTAGCCCTCGCCTCTACTTCCTTCCGCATGTCGTCCAGCTCATCCTCGAGTTCATCCACTTTCCCTTCGTAGGCGAGTAAGTCCTCCTCGCGGTGGTTCATCTCGATACCCAGGTTGTTCAGTTTGATTACCTGGGTTAGCAGCCTGTCACGCTCGTCGTATGCCTCGAGTGTGGCAAGAGGATAACTCTCTGCTTTCTGTCGAAGCTCCTCAACTTCAGCGGCAGAGGCCGAATCTTGCGATAGCTTGGCGAAGAGGCACCTCGTGCGGAGGAGGCTCGAAATAGCTTCTTTTGCCATGCCATCGAGATCGGGATTTTCAGCATCTTTCAAACCACCGAATGAAGGATCGGATAGAATAAAGTTGATGAGGGTAGGCCACTGGTCCAAGTGGGAGCTTTCTTTTCCCTCGGTGGCTAGGCGGCTAGGAGCGGGAGAAGAGTGGTGAGGGGAAGGCGGGGCGATAGGAGCCTGTTCCTCATCGTCGCGATGAACGGGCGAAGCCCGGGGTGAATCCATTTCAGCTTGTTGAGTCGGATGGTCTGGTTGGAGAGCGACAAGAACAGAATCCTCGGCTGCACCCTCGCTGTCAAGAGTTTCCTTAAGGGGGAGCGGAGTCCCTACCCCGCCTTCAGGGTTTGGCTCGTCCTCGCCAACCGGTCTCCAGCGAGGAATGGCTGTCTCGCCGGTTTTGTTTTTCTTGATCTTTTTTTTCTTCTTCTTCTCTAATGAAGGAATCGCGGCTCCGCCCCCTCTGTCCTCGTCGGTCTCAGTCTTTTTGGATTTAGGGGATTTCTTTGAAAGGGAGGGGTGAGCAGCATCATCAATAACACCCAACGCTGCCCCACCAGACTCAGGGAGGACGGCGGCACCTGGTGTTGGCTCGCCGGATTCAGGAGCAGCAATGCTTGGTATTGCCTCGTCGGCCTTAAGGAGAGCAATGCCGCTTGTGGCTCCAGGCGTTGGCTTAATGAACATTTTGACCCGCTTCTTGGGAAGAGGAACGGAGGCCTCAGCGCCGGCATCCGCAGTAGCACGTCTTCTCTTACCCCCACTAGTGTTGAAAGTGGGGGGAAATTTGATCACCTTGGCAGTGAGAGCACGCTCCAATTCAGCCTTGGTACACTTTATTTCCCATGAGAGAAGCAAGAAAAACATATGAGTAAGTGATAAACTCCACGGGGAATATAATGTTGCAGTGAAAAAGGACAATCTAACCTAGGAATGAATCACGGGTGTTCTTGCGGGCGGCTTCAAGCAATTGAGATGATTCGAGAACAGGATGGCCGACGAGAAAGCTAAGGATGACTTTATCTTCATCACTCAGCGACGCGTCCGGCGGCTGCGGAACGACGCGGGGGGTTTTGGTCCAGTAGAAAGGGAATTGGGCAGTCCCATCCCGAAGGGTAAAGGCTTCAAGGTACGTGGGGTGCACGACTATGCGGAAGTACCGGCGCTCGGGCCCCATCTTGACGTTGCTCTTGTAAGGGTGAAGGCGTTGTCGGCTCGTGCGGGATTTCAGGGAAACCCGCCCTTGGGTTTTCAAGGACTTCGGCTCCACAGCGTAGAGGTAGAAGAAGTGTGCAACCTTTGGCTCAATACCGACGGCGCTACACAGGATCTCGAAAAACCGGACGAAGGCCCAAGCGTTTTTGTGGAGTTGGCATGGAGCCACGTTGATCTCCCCCATAACTTGTCGAAGAAAAGGAGAAATGGCAGTTTGATTCCCAGGTCGAGGAACAAATATTCGTATACATAAAAGAAACGGGGTATCTTCACCCCGTGATCAACCGTATGGTACTGCCAAGGCCGGCGGTCGCCTGGGCCATTCCCGATGACAAGCAGTTTCTCGTAGCAGAGCCCGCCGGCTTGGCCAGCCATTTCGATGACGGAGTCGTCGGAGGTCAGCTCGGAAGGCAGACAAACGACCTTCTGGGTGGGGGTCTGGTTCATGGGCTCTGCAAGAATGCAAACATCCGGAGCCAAAAGGCTTTGATGTCGTCGTCGCCAAGGGGAAGTCCTCCGGGAGGGGAAAGGGAAACTGGGGACGGAGATGTAGGGGCGGTGCTTTGAGAACGGGAGGATTTCTTAGAACGGCGTTGAGAAGTCATTTCCGCTAAAAGCAAAATAAGAACGAGGATGGGTAGGGGTACTAGGTTTTTAAGCTCTTTTGCAGGATATGAGGATTCCGAAAATGGCGAATGATGGGGTAAAAGGGGATGAAGAGGTTGAGAGGAGTAACGGTTGGGATCGTGGCCGCGTGTGGAAGATTGTGGGAGATCGTGTCCCATAATGATAAAACGAAATGATTACTTTTGAAAAGTAACGTGGATTTTGGGGGATGGGAACGACGCATTAAATGGGAGTTACAATGGCTGAAACCGATTGGTTTGAAATGCAAATTAGCAGGCTTTATCATGATTTGAGGGGATGTTTCGAGGACAGCGGTTGGGATTCTGCAGATTCACCGACCTTCGCACTTCTTTAGTACAGTACAAGTGGCCTACACGCGTCAGGCAACCATGATTCGCGGCGATCACAACTGGAATAGGGCGAGAGAACCAAGCGCCGTCGCCACAAGCCTACCTGTGGACATGTGGACTCGTGGACTCGGAGGGGCGCGTAAAGAGAGTCAGAAATTAGCTTTAGCTTTACTTACAATGCTATGTTGGCAATCATTCTTGATCACTAAGCTTTGACATTAGTTGGTTATTCTCATATTGGACGCCTCAATTATTAAGACACTCTTAGCCCTCATGCTTCGAGCTCGGTGTCTTGTGGACTGGGCGAGACCATGGGGCCCTTGCCCAGAGGCACTTGTCCCAGGGCAGGGAGTGAACCAGGGAGTTTGGGCCTCTCCTAAGAGGCCCAACTAGCCCACTAAGGGCGTTTAGGGGCGTTAGGCCCAACCTCAAGCCTATAAATAGGGGGCGGTTACCAATTGCAAATGACTCTTAGCTCATTTAAGAAATAACAAGCTTGAAATTCAGTGATATTCACTCTCTAAGCGGTTATATCTTTCCTCTCGAAGATTCTCACATCGCAATCCCTTCACTCTAGGTACTATACCCCATCTCTATGTTCTTAGGATAGAACACACACTAAATAAGGCAAATGGAAACGCAAAAAAAAGAAAAGAAAGGCATACCTCTTCTGGAACGGTGGCAGAAAACAGAAGGGTTTGTCGGTGTTTAGGGACAGCAGCAATTATTTTCTCAATATCTTTACGAAATCACATGTCTAGTAAATGATCAGCTTCATCAAGAATCAAGACCTTAACACCCATAAGCCTAGATGCAAAACCAGCAGTATTCTCAACATGATCCCTAAGCCTTCCAAGTGTAGCAACAAGGATCTGTATAATATGTAAACAAATAAAGTTCAATCTGGAAAGCTAGTTATAGCTATAAGATGATGGTTTACCCAAGGTGGGCATGAAACCAGATTACCATGTCATAATTACTGTTTAAGCAAATAAATAAAAAGGTCAGAAGCTTCAAAAGGAGTTAATATATCAAGATGCTATAGGTTCCATGCTTACAGGTTTACAGAGGTGATCATCCTAAAGTCATTTTCAAAAAGACTTTTACACCAAAGATGTTTTATATTAAAATTTCTTCTTTGTTTCTTGATGTTTTATGTAAAATTAGTTAAAAAACATGAGTTAAGACTGATGATAAAAATAAGTTCTAGTTTTTTTGTTAAAAAAGAAAGAAAAAAACATCTCCACCATATGTTATGGCTGCAAAATATAAGTCCCAATAATAAGAAACATAATACTCATCATTTTTATGTCAAGGCTGTTTGGTGGTGTGGGGAGGGATAATTCAGAATCTTTTCACTGGTTTGATTATTGATCTTATGGAAGTTCACAAGGTTTTAGCCTACATAAATTAAACTTTTGGTGGCAACGACAAGAAACAATTACCTGACAAGGGTTTACTTGCATGTGTTTCTGTATGGAACCCCTTTGTCTGTATCACTCATCGGCCCCGCTTAGGTCCCTCTCGATTCTCCCCAGATGATACCCTACTCGTTGAACCCGAAATGCTTACATAAGCGAGACAGGAAATCTTAACAACAAGAAATAATAAAAACAAAAGGTAAAGGTCCTCTCATCGAGAAATCTATTACACGTCCTGGTCACTCAATCGAACTTCTTACAGTTAGCGTTGCCAGAGTCGATCAAAGGCTGGTAGAAAAGACTCGGTTGTGAGGCTTGGAAACTGCCTTTCCGCTTCTTCCTATCGGTTGGGAGACTTTCATAAGTCCAAGAATCAGTCTCAAGAAGATGAGGAGCGGGTCTAATTGCGTCAACAACTTATCTCAAGTCAGGTGTTCTAGCTAGTTATGCTTCCCCCGAAGCTTCACTAATAGAGGAACTGTCCGGAAAAGGAGAAAGTCGGTTTGAACTAGGAGGAAGAAGGCGTCCGGCTAAGACACTAGTAGTTTAAGGTTCCCCATAACCTGGTCTTGATTTGTAATGCTTATCCGACTTTCGGAGGGACAGTTTTCAGTCTCAAGTCTGTCTGAACTCGTCTATTTTCTTTTTTCCTAGTCCTTTCAAAGCAGATCTTTCCAGATCGCGAGACAGAGTTGGGCATATGATAAGCACAAGAATTGGTGGCCTTCTTTGATCACGGTCACTTGCAGGTGACTTCACAACAACTTCAATTGATGGAACCTGAATAAAATTGCTTACAAATTGAGTCAAAACTGCTATTCATCACTAACAGCATGTGCAGTATGAACAATCAATCTGTTTCCAGTAACAATCGATCAATCTATTTGGTTCTGTTGTAACATACTTAATTGGTATTTTAAAAGTATTTTAAGATAATTTGTGATCGGCAAAGAGCTTCTTTTTTATTATTCCTGTTGCAGAATAGCTTAACAAAAATGGTTATAAGCTATAGAAGTCCTCATGCTGTAAAACGGGAAGACCAGATCCATCAACAAACCTAGGTCCAATAATTTGCTGTATGAGCTAGCCATCAACAAACAGACATCCTTTTACCGTAGTCTTCCCCTATTCTATTGGGCATAGCCTTTTCTCCGTTAGGCTCCTGTAAGGGTGGGTTCTCTTCTTGCTGCAGTCTTCCGCCATTCAATGTTGTTGTCAGTTTGTTTGTTGAAGTCAGACAGACATCTTTGACACTTCCCGTGCTCTTAAAATCTCTTTTATAAGAGAAAGAGACATGAAAGAGAGTTTCACCAGGTCTCCTTTTCTCTGCACTCCTGTTGCTTGCCTTACTCGCTCGGGCATTAAGCCGTCAAGTTAGGGCAAGCGGGTTCACTCTGATCCCGACTCTATGATAGATATCAGGTTAGAACCACCACTCAGATAAGGGGAAAAATCCTCATCAAGCATAACGGCTTTTATCCCTAAGATATGATCTCCTATGATGGACGAGAAGGAAGTTCAGGCCATCAGAGAGTGGGAGCCTCCTACCGACGGTATCTGAGTGACGGTCATTCCGTCAGTTTGTTGAATGACTATTGGCGGTTCATCAAGGTATTTTCTGCAAAAGCAGAGAAACTATTAAAGAATAACAAGTCGTGGGAGTGGACCAAGAGGTGCCAATATGCTTTCGAGGAGTTGAAGGCAGCTGTGACACAGGAGCCTGTTCTAGTCTTGCCAGACTTCGAAAAGGTGCTCGAAGTCCACACAGATGCTTCCGACCTTTCCATAGAAGGTGTGCTTGTGCAGGAGGGGCATCCCATCGCCTTCGAAAGCCAAAAACTCAATGATACAGAGCGAGGATACAGAGTGCAAGATAAGGAGATGACAACCATAGTTCATTGCCTAAGAACACGATCTATTAGATTTAGATCTTGTATCGAGTAGTTGGATCATAGTCTCTTACCATACATAAAAATGGCTGCATGTGCAGCAACATCAAGTATTCAAAATCCACATGTGATGTGTGAACAATGAAAGTTGTGTACCATAGTCAGTAGCTAGTTAGATATGGAAAAAGAGGAATGGTTAAAGAGCCTCCAAATTTAGGGTTAAGAGAGAATTTAGCATAATACCATGGATCTCATATAGGCTTTCTGGCCCTGGCTCGTAAATGGACCTTTATGAGCTTCTATAAGATATTTAAGACCATGATCAATGCCCTGTTGGTCTCCTATCCATGTGATCGGCTATCAAGAAAAAAATGGAATGGAAAGGGATAAATTCTGGTTTGCAATATCGGTCAGCCAAAGACCCTCACTAGATCTAATCCTACACGAAAAAGTCAGAAATTCAGTGTAACACCCCGATTTCCAGGTGTCACTTTAGTAACTAAAAATAAACTTTACGCGGAAAACAGGTAATTTTTTTTTCGTTTGATTCCTTAAAATTAAAGCGATAGAAAATAAAGACATAACCCAGCAGCTAAACTAACCGATATACAAACATATATACATGTACAGCCTCAGCTGCACGTCAACGTCACGCGCACTCGCAGTGACCTCAAAGTAGTGTGCCCGTAGGCAAATATGTACAGAACCAGTAATGTAAGTAAGAAATTTTTAAGTACAGTCATCCAAGAGAAAGTCGGCTCCAAAAATGGCCTGAACAAAAGACCCCTATAATCCGACAGACTCTCTGTGATTCCCCATCAAGAGAACCACACAAAAAGCCATGCATCGGGAACCTACCCTGTCCCAAAAGTAAGACGAATCAGAGCTCCACACAAAATATGACGCTGCCTAACCTACCCTCCCAGTACTGCTCATAGCTCCTCCTCCTCTCCCTCGTCGCTCGGCAATTAGCTGTCCCCACTGCTATTGGAGTCCGAGTCGGAATCCACCGTGATCATCTCGGTGTCCAAGTCCACGACCTCCCTCCTAACTGTCCTGCGCACCGTCCTAGTCAAGCCCGTCTCAACATCCACCTCTCCAGTAAGAACATCCTCCTCCACCACCCGAACCAGGGGATCCACACGGTAGCCGCGCGGTGGAGTAAAAGGAAAGCGACGTGAGGCAGATGGAACAACAGACTCCCTCTTCGGCTGCACGAGCCTCGAGGACGACGCCACGTCGGTAGGATCGATAGCAGTAGCAGGTGGTGGCGCAACAGGTGTAACAACATCAACCTCGATCTCAGCTGGGTCCTCGTCATCAGAAGAAGATGAAGTCGGAGGTGGTGCAGGTGGTCCTCGACCAGTACCTGGTCCACAGCGAACTGAAGGCGGCAAGTCAAAACTCAGCTCCATGCGTCGTAGCACTCCCCTCGTCAAACGTCCACGCTCGTCTGTCCGGTCCTCCATGACCCTTCCCCGGTACGTCGCTCGGTGACCCGCAACATCGATCACCCAAGCGGTGGGGGCATGACGGTCCACCAACTCATACCTGATCCCCCCCGAGGGAGAGACCATCGAAAACCAGTCCGCCATCGACATCTGGCAGCAGGCCGACCGCCCAAACACAAACATAAAACCAAAGCCAAAGCGCTAGGGTCAACTCACGGAATATAGTAATTATACACTCAACATGTTGATATATATATATATGAATAAACCTAGCATGTTATTGGCTCTAACAACGCTTCAGTAATTCAAATAGCATACAATTCCAGTCAGAGTGAATGTATGCGTGAAATGCAATTCGATATGATCCGGATAGTTCAAGTGGGATGGGCACCATCGAGTCAGTCCTAACACCGGCCTAGTGTTTAACCATTTCCGCTCGGGTGTCACTTACAAACCCATGCATAGTCGGATCAGCCCCAACCACCCTAGGTCGTGCCACTCTGCCCGCTATGCCGAAGATACACCCAGGTGTTCTTCGATGAAGGCAATCCCCAACCTTCGTGAAGCATTCCCGTTCTTCACCGTTCGTGAAGCATTCCCGTTCTTTACCGAGGCCCAATCTTTCGATTGTACAAACCCCGAATGATGCATGATGCAATATGGTTAGCCAAACATCGAATCGTCCTCCCTCCCAACGCAAGTGTTTAGCTCAAAACCCAATCTCAAAACCCAGAGTTTAGTGTCGGTCAGTACAAAACAACTCCAACAACAAGAGTACTAAAGTACTCGGTGACTTTCAATCATCACCGTGGCTCACCCCCCCCTGGTGTCCAGCAATTCTCCAGAACCCACAACAAAAGTCGACTTTTCCCCGTCTTTCGCAATTATTTTCCCCTTTAGTTTTCCTATGTTTTATTCGTTAATAAAAATGTTTCGAATTGAATTAGTCAAGTTATGAGTTTATTTCTCGAAGTCTAAGTTTCCCAAAGTCTCTAGTTTTCAAAATTCTACTTTCTTTCTAAATTTTCCAAAAGCCCACGAAATGTAAATCCCGGGGAAAGTCTAAGTATACCAACGAATGGCTAAGTCTCAAACCCCGTGTTTGGACTTGCCTAGGGTTGTTTCCCCAACCCGAAATATCAAAGATAACCAGTTCAATGATTTTCCACTCCGAAGTCGCGTCAAAACGCACAATTCACTAACATCTCAATATCATAAGTTATGGAAAACGTCATAACATTAGTTCATCATCATAATCAATATCAAAATAAAGCATAAGTCGAATTTATCGACGCCTATCATGCAATCTTAGCTAAAAGGTAAGTTGCCCTAACCTCGAGTTGCTCCAGCCTCGTGGTCTAAGTTTCCTTCACACACTTGCTCTGAGAAACCCAAAGTTCCTTCAACTGAACCTCGGAGAAAACAAAGCAGAAATCCAAACAAAATCGATTAGCTCGATCACAAAACAACTCATTAACGATAGACAAAACATTGAAGCTTCAGAATACAACAATCGGGTACGAAAAGACAAGTTTTTGAAAACAAAAAACTCCCGCCCCCCTTGAACAAGCTCTTGGCCAAAAGAGGAAAAGAGCTCCGGCTCTTTTTCTTCGATCTAATCTGATTACAAGGTAGTTTTAGGGTAAAACTAAGGTAAAGAAACTGTCGGAAAAATTTTCGGACGATCGGATCGAATTACGGCTATTCAGGGGCGTTTTGGTCCAAAATAAAAGCTCAAAACCTCAAAGTTAACACTTCGGAAAACAAATTTGACAGCGATGTTCCTAACGACATTTGTAGCAACTAATCCTAAAGGCACGAAGTCGGATTGCGACTTTTCGACATTAAAGTTTCGAAATGTGCGCAAAAAGGGTTTTGAATCAGTTTTTCAGATCCTTAACAACTCGATCAAAATCGGGGAATATCGGCAAGTGTTCTAGGCTCTTGGGCAAGTACAGAAGATATCCCAAGCGAAAAATCAAGAAAAACGGATAGTTTTACGAAAAGCTCGAAACTTTGAGCACAGAAAGAGATATAGAAACGCAGTAGAAACAATGATCAGAGGTAAGAATCAAGCTAGTTACCTCGATACCTTGAAGTAGGGACAAACAGCTCGAAGATCGGTCAAGTTTCGGCGAAAATCTCCTCTCCTCCTTTCTCTCCTGAACTCGCGGACTCTTGGTGGGTTTTGTGAGATATTTTTGAATTTTTCAACTATTTATAGGAAGGTGAAATCGCGGGAAAATGAAAATTTCGCGATTCCGATTTTTGCAGCACATTCATCGATGAATTCTAAGAGAGATTATGGCGATAGAATTCCAGAACTCAAAACAAATCTCTAACATTTGGGAAAAACGATCTCTAAAATCCCAAAGGCGGTGTAAGTTAATCTGTCCCGAAAAACTACTTTTTGCTGTAAAGGTCAGACGACAAAACTTTGTTCTGAAGAAAGATTGGAAACATCGAAACAAATCTGGCAACGCGGACGGAAACTTCGTTAAAAGCTCCGAATAGAAAAAGTCTCCATTCAGTGATTGAATCTAGGGTTTTGAAGCAAAGAAATTAGCGTCGTCAGACTTCCGAGAAGTGAATACTATCGTGCGTACAGTCCAGGGTTCCGAAATGAAACACTAGTTGATGGAAAAATAAAGAGAACTTTTTAATTTTTCCAAGGATTTGAAATCTCACTTAAACGTTGCTCTAAAAGCGAAATTAGCCTATTTTGGACACTCTCGCCATAAGGCAGGTGTGCAGACGACTCGCGCTAACTCCTAAAACGACTATGAAACATTCCTCAAGCAATTCCTGAACTTTCTTCTTCATTAAACTTTCTCAAACATCAAACTCATGTCACGCTTACACTGATTCTACACGTGAGTCGGAAAGTAACTAGTTCAGTAAATCCAGGTCTTACATTCAGCTTTCCATCAATTCAAGGTTAAAAATGAGGTAGCTCCCTCGGAAAAACTGGGATTTGAAACAAAAGATTCTGAGTCCACTTCGCATTCATTAGCTCTTACACCAATGAATATGAATTACAGTGAGTAGCAAGCAAGCGAACGGAGCGTAGCATAGTTCGTGAGAATTCCGTCAACAGGAAGGGAGGCCTTTCTGCTTCCCAGTCTAGTCGGAAATTCAGCTTCCCAGCTGAGGGACACGAACGCATTAAGAAAGCAAGTGAACTCCCTCTAAGCAGCACAAGTCCTTCTTTCGTTTCCCCTGCGAGGTCTTTAACCCCACGCCAACCAAAAAGGCAGTGTTCATCAACCCAGCGAGGGTCATTATTTCGCTTCTAGAGCGCTCAGCCCTGTGCCAGAAAGAGATTGAGGGCACATTCTGGCTAAGAAAATGAGTGAAACCGTTTTTGCATAGCTTGCATTCTCTTTATTCGCCAATGAACATCTACCTTTCGTCTGTAACGTGCATTTTTTGCTTTATTTAATGGATCATCAAACTTGAGTGAAAGCTAATGCGTTTTCCGAAAGGGGGTCTTGAAAAAAAGGCCTACCCCGTCGGCTTGGCAGGAGATGTTGAAGTTGTGCATGAAGTAGTCTTTTTCTCCCGGTCGGAGACAGGGGATGGATGTCGCTAAGCTAGGTCAACTCTATCATTGGTTTAATTATCCTTATTCTTTCTCAGCTCGACAAAAGATATGTTCCCAGCTCGACGGAAGGTCACCTAGCCTCCAAGTTCCTATTCTTTCTCTCCTATTTCGTGTTTCTTCTCTCAAAAGTTGGTTCTATCGTCCACTGGTTCTGTTCTGATTTAACTTTCCTTTTAAATTACAAATCTGGACACGATCGCTCAGCCCCTTTTCTAGCCGCTTAGCGCTTTTTCTGACAGGATGAAAGGGGCTCAGCTGATTTTTCTCAAACCTTCCAAAACTCTTTATTTCTTCACCAAGTCTTCATTTCTTCACTAGATTCATCTCCCTACAACAAAAATTGAGATTGGATCTACATTTAAATACATTCTAACTCAAAATTCACATTTCTACAAGTTCTAGTCAAAAGAGAGTCGATTTGCAAGATAATTCTCATGAATACAAAAGATAAGGGTCACAATAACAATTGAAAATATGGTAAATTAGACACTTGTCAACATCCACAGGTGATTATCCTAGTCATGTTCCTAGTACATCCCGACATTTTCTCTTCTATTTTTCTCCTTCATGGCCCATGGCCTCAAGCCTCATTTTAGCATACAATTTCATTTTCATTTCACTTCGTACATACATCATCAATCTAAGCTCATGTGAGGTCCTTCCAAGCAATTGCACATAACACGTCTTAGCTAACTTAAGGAACAAGTAAAACTTAGCATGTTCCACACACCACATAGCATATTCAACACTTTCCCAAACTCAACCTAAGCTCATGCATCAATTCTAAGCTCCAAAAAGTTGTTTTCCTCCCCCAAAACACATGCATACCCACGACCTCATCAAGGGGAAAAAGGAAAATGACATTTTCTTTCACAACAAGTTAATTCCTGGGCATCATGCATCACTACTAGTGTCTAAGAAGAGTTTAAAGCATGCATATTCTCATCCCAAGGTTCTAGAATAAAAAATGCCCCAAATTGAAAAGCTCTAAAACTCAAAATTGTGTTTTTTACAAAATTGATTTCATACAACTAAAATTAAAGGTCACATAAACAATAAAAGTGAAGACACTTAGCACGCATCAAGCTTTAACACTATTAGACACCTAAAAAGTTGCTAACTTTGGGTATTTTCAACTTTTTGTAAGACCAAGATTTGGTCATAAGTACAACTCTATGTTTTGATCATTACAAGTTAATTATTGTGTATGAACAATTATGTTACTCTAAAGTTGTTCTCTGAGTGTTTAATTGACAGGCTCTGACTCTAGTCTAAAAACACACTTATCAGAAGCACAAAGCAAAAAAGAGTAGCCAACACAACGTTTTCGCTCTCACTATGTTCTGATTGAACAGTAGTAAATGCTTCAGAAGTTCTGAAGATTATAAGCTCTGATGTGGATTCAAATCACCTCAATTTCTGAAGACTAGAAGCTCTGATGATCAGAAGCTCTGACGGTCCAGAAGCTAAGAAGTGAAGACTCTGAAGTCCAAGAGTAAGCTGGCTCTGAAGACCAAGTACTTCCAACTCTGATGACCAGAAGTTCTGATGAACAATCCAGAAGTAGAAGCTACGAAGGTCAGAGGATCCAAGCTTCCCTCTGACTCTGATCTCATAAGCTTCACACGTCCCAACACGAAGCGTAGCCAGATCAGAAGTCAACTAGGCTAAGGCTCACGTGGCTATCCAAGTACAAAAGCAAGTGTACTATTCTAACGGCCTTACCTAAGATGTTCAGCCATAGCAGAATCTGGAAGTTCCGGATTTTCCCTCCAACGGTAGCATTCCATGCAACGGCTACAACCTTAAACCTTGGAGTATATATAGAGGCTGAAGTTGGAAGAAAGAAGCTTAGATACTTTGTTCAAAACTCAAGCAAATATTCAACCGATTCTTTTAGCAATCTTTCTTCATTTGTTCTTATTGTGTTTACCTTAGCTTTCTCAGAAGCACTTCATTGTAAACCAAATCTTTCAAACAGTGAGTTTGTATTTCCTTAAGGGACCAAGGTTGGTCATATCCTTGAGAAGACTAAGAGAGTGAATCTTAGTGTTTGCTAGTTCATTGTATTGTTAGTCACTAAGCAAGTTGCTAGTGCAGTTGTAACAAGCATTGAATAGTGGATTGCCTTCATTCTAAGAAGGAAGAAATCACCTTAACGGGTGGACTGGATTAGCTTGAGAGATTATCAAGTGAACCAGGATAAAATACTTGTGTACTTCTCTTCATCTCTTATCTTTGCACCTTTTGTTATTTGTTCCGAAAAGATTTGTCTAAATCTTAAGTGGGATAAGTTTTTATCTGAAAATGCTATTCAAACCCCCCTTTCTATCGGTTTTCATACCTTCAATTGGTATCAGAGCGCAAGTTCTGATTACCACACCTAACAGTGTTCAGTAATCCGGGCCGGTGTGAAAAACTGTGATGACGACCACCAGTGATGCGCAAAAAGACTACTACAATGCAAAGCCTCCTGTCTTTGATGGAGAAAAGTTTGAGTACTTGACAAATAGAATTGAAAGTTTCTTTCTTGGCTTCAATGCACATCTCTGGGATATCGTTGTGGATGGCTACAAGCGTCCAGTTGATGCTAATGGCAAAAAGATCTTGAGAGACCAGATGACAGCTGAGCAGAAGAAGGACTACAAAGATCATCATAGAGTTAGAACCATTCTTCTCAACGCTATCTCATATGAAGAATATGAGAAGATTACTGATCGTGATTCTGCTAAGTCCATCTTTGATTCTTTGAAGATGACTCATGAAGGACACAAAGAAGTGAAAGAGACAAAGGCGCTGTCTTTGATAAAAAAAAAAGTATGAATCCTTCCAAATGGAACCTGACAAATCCATTGGCGACATGTGTGGCGTCCCTCTTCCACAAGTGACGTATTCACCCAACTCCTATCACTTATGAATGAGTGAGCCATCTTTTTTTTTATCGCATTAGTATTAGTGTTAGCGTTACCATTCTAATGATGCATCGATTCATAGACCACTTACGACTTTTCACAGTCGTAGAGTTCCTGTAACGCCCCGATTTCTCGAGTGTCACACAGTAAACCAAACGTCAACATTTTCGTAAAGAATTTTCGTCGTTCAATTATTAATCTTTAATTAATGACAAAAGTTCAATTATTGCGAACATCTTGAAAACTTTACGATATAAACTTACGGAAATAAATAAGACTTGCATTTCTGAATAAAATAACTCTTAATTAAAAGAAACCATAATTCAAAGTACATAATTTGAAACCATGAGCTGGAGCCCTACATCAAAAGTACATCAAAAACTCTGAAAAATAAAACTGATAAATGATAGTTCAGCACTACGAAACACTCGACCCCCAACGTGGAAACATCAGTCACTCAACGAGCCAACCACACTGTCTCTGACGCTTCTTCACTGGAGCCTTGACTTCTGGTGCAGTTCTGGTGCCCTCCATCTCAGCCTCCACTGGAGCAACATCTACAGCAATGGGCAGGGTGACAACAACATCTGGAAGGGACTCTAGAGGCGGGACTAGAAGGTCACCAATACGTGTCCACCAATCTGGTGCCTCGAGCGCCCGTGAAGGACCCTCCTCTACAGCCGCCCGCTGTGGAGAGTTCGAGAAAGAACCCTCATCTCCTGGGTGCAGGAAGCGGCATGGTCCGAAGGGCATCTTGACCTTGCCCCATTCCATTCGCTGTGTCTCAATGACGTTCCCGTGCCGGTCTCGTCCTGTGATCGTAGCGCTGCCGACATAAAGGCGACGCACCTGGGCAGAGTCAGTCTTCCAGGCATTGTCCTTGTGCTGATCATGCAAGTCGATCGTCCAGGAGGTCACTGCGCTCTTGACCTTCACCATCTGCCCCCCTCCCCCAGAATAACACATAAAACACATAACAGGGTCAGATCTCATGTTCTCAAATAAACATTCACATATTCATCTGATTCTCATAAATAACAAGATTTAATAAGGAAAATCTTTAGGTTATATCACAGTTAGTCACCATTCACACAACCACCTCAACACCAATGGCCAAATCACGATCATCCGCAGATGAACAATTCTCGGAGGGGACACACAGTACAACCCTCAATCACGTGGAGCCGCAATGATCCACAAAATCACAAGGTGACCGCAGTCAACCAAAACACATGGAGCCGCAATGATCCACAAAAATCTCCCTCGCGTGCAAGTAACCGTTTGTCTCTAACGGTACCATCGTTCTCATGGTCCATAGTCATCACTATACCTATGTTCCAATTACATCACATTTTACTTGCAAGCGATTAAGTCTCATTTCTCTTTGTTAGGGCTCTATTAGGTCAATCCTAGAGTCTTAAAATTTTCACAAAAGTTATACATTTAACCACAGTAATAATCACAGCACCAAAAGGAATTACAGCTGGATGAGCGACCTTTTGGCAATAACCAAATCAAGCATCATATAAGTTATACTAAGCACTTAGTCATGTTCTCATGTAAAGCAATACTTTAGTTATGTCAACTTTATCAATCAAGCAATAACATAAACTTGTGCTTGAAATGGAAGTAAGAAAACTTGCCCACAACCAAAAAAATGGCTTGATCGAACCCCTAAGGGCTCCAGGGTTTTCTAAAACTCTTTCTTCCTTCCAAATAAACTTCACAAGCCTATGTCCAGCCCTCAAAAATAAGCATATTCTCACTAAAAATTCCAGAACTGATCATGTCTCAATTTCATGTTATAATCATATGAAAACCTAGTCAAACTTAGCATAAATTCATATATTTCATGCATAAGATTTAGGGTTATTTTCCAAACATCAACATACTGATCATGGCATCATATAAGCATCACTAAAATGGTAAAATTTCCTGTAGCAATCAGCAACAATCAATATATCAAAAAGCTCAAAAAGAATTCACAAAAACCCAAGAAATGGGCATGGACGAGAGCACCTTTACTCTAGGGTTTTGATTCCTCTTTGGGAAAATCATTTTGGCCATTCTCTAGGCCATAGTACAGTAGCAAATCATCATGCAAACCATCAACAAATTCTGTCCCTAAGCATACTAATCAACACATAATTCATTCTAGTCAAGAACATAGCAAATTATTTGACAAGTTTGGCAACTATGACATATGAACATGGTAACAACTTGTATCATATTTGTGGCTGCAAATTTCAAATTCCTAAGGCATGCATCCTACCCTCAATCCTCATACATCATCCACCCTAGAAACCTCAGATCATGATCATGCTAAGCAAGAAAACCTCCAACATTTAGAATCCTAGACTCTACCCACTAGATCCACCCCTTACCTTGGTTGTTGGGTTTGGAAGGATGAATAAATGGTTCTGGAAAAGATGAATGGGAGAGCTTTATCCCTGCTGCAACCTCAGCCTTGTCCTGATCTCTTCCTTTTTCTCTTGCCCTCTCTTGCTTTCACTCTTTTCTCTTCTCTTTTCTTCCTCTCTAGCCGCCGCCCACTCTCTCCCTTTCTCTCTTATTTTCTTTATTTTTTTTTTCTGAGTGTATGAGTGTGGAATGAGAATGTGGATTCAGGTTTCCAACTTAGCCTCTTTAGGGTTCACAAAACTGAAGCAACATCCCCCTTTTGCCCCTCAAACCCACGGCCCAAACATGCACAAGCAAGAGCATTCAGAATTTTACTAATTTTGAATTGAGACAAGGCATTTATGGCACTTCATTTCCCTTTAATCCCTTGTCCAAAAACTGACCATCCTTGATCATGAGCCATAAACCCTCATAATTTTCCCTAAACTAATGCTAATTAGTCAAACAATCCACCTCTACTCCACCTCCCTTCACATACTCGTCCATAACCCTATTTCTTGGCCTCCAAGCAACTCAAATTCATTCATCTTGGGATCCTTGACCTTATAAATAATTATACCCTAGCCCTCAAGTATTATCACTTCCATATTAATAATACTTCACACCTCAAAACATCAAAGAAATTCACAAATCATAAGCAAGTCACACTATACTATTTATTCAAAAATAAATAATTTCATACATCAAGGTAGGGTCTTACAACCTGTGACGCCCGGGGCCGACGAGGGCGGGGAGTGATCGCCGGTGCAGTGAGGCACGGACAAGGAGCGGCTCCTGGAAGTCTTCAGGCGGAGAGGCACATGAATGAACCGATCTCACACCCGAACAAGAGATATTTCGAGACTGTATAGGGATGGACTATACAGTTGAGGAGGGCATCAAAGATTTGATTGGTAATACTCATGACAACAAGTTGCAAATTCTTTTCGGGAGCCCAACTCATAAGAACTTCATGGTTAAGTGTGCTTGCCTTGGAGCAATATTGGGATGGGTGACCTCCTGGGAAGTTTTCCGGGAAGCGCGTAAGTGAGGACAAAGCGCGCTGAAAAGACTCGTGTTGTTACCGTGAGGCCAGTATTCAAGTCGGGATGTTACTGTTCCCCTCTAACCTTTTCAGATGGATGATCGTACACCTAAAGGCAAGCAAGTTAGCACACAATGAAACATTAAACACATAGCATACGTGGCCAAGGCCACTATAAGTTTGAATGACAGAAACAAAAGAGCGTTCCAGTGAGGGTATACACATCCCCCACAAGGCATCATCAAACATAAACATAATTAATTAAGAAAACCGGTGAGAACAATCATCGGACCATACGGCTTCACTCCCCAACCTCCTCCTCTTCTGGATCCTCCCCCAGGTCACCATTGCTCCCCTCCTCCGGCACTAGCATAGGCACTCTCTCTCCCAATCCATCGGGTTTCACGAAACACTGTCTGTAGATTCGGGCGTCTCTAGAAAAGCTTGGTGACCGCACCCTCTTCCTTGATGTCAACCTGAGACGAGGCGCAGTCCTCCGGGGCGGAGAAACTAATTGCACCTGAGGTGCTTGATTAGGCGCAAAGAGCTCATGTGGGCTCCTGACTCGGATCGATACGGGTCAGAATGGCTCCTCGTGGGGCATAGGGTCCACACCAACCTGCGGATCGGGACACAATCCGGCCTGGGGCGCTGGATCCACCTCCAGATGAGGGTGTGGTGGCGGATCAGGAACGGGCGGACGAAACCTTCGGGCATGCCTCGGCATATAGAATTAGAACATGAGAGGTTTGGTCACTGGTAGCCAAGCTAATCTGATCCGGGTACCCTGCACCACAACATGGTCAGTCCAGAATAAAAACAGAAACCGGTAGCGGGGTCAAGGTGCCAGCCAGTACGGGACGGGAAGTCAGCATGAATGGCGAGTACTGGAGGGAGGCTCATCCTCTAACCTGTGATCTGCTTTATAGTAAAAATAATGCAAGGGTGAGTAAAACACGACTTTGCACAAGCCACATGTCAAATAAGATAAACGATAAAGTTCAAGATAACATGCTATTAAAAACAAACATGTCAACAAGCACAAAAAGATCACACATAGTATGGGGTTTTACCGCCTTATATCTTTGTCCTTCGAATAGACTTCTCTCACTACTTCTTTACGAAATGGTGAGTTCATCACCAACCCTTTTTAATTGTATTTACCATGTGATGAGTATATTTTATGGGGCCCGAAGCCTTAGCTTCTTTTAATCTTCGAAAACTCGTCTCGGGAACATGGACACTCCTTACTGTCCACTCTTTATCGGACATGATCGTTCAGTAGCTCTCCGACAGAAATACACAACTCAACTCTTTGCCTTAAACTTCATGCCAACCCAGACCTCAGGGGTCCTGCCGGAACGGACATGAGAGGTGTACCGCTGTGTAAGTCCCGGCTCTGAACAAGACCACCATTGGCGTCTTTGTTGTAACACCCCGATTTTCGGGTGCCACGGTAGTAACATGTTAAAGTAAATATGCAATCTTTTCCAAAAGGGATTTATAAATGTGAGTATTTATTTTTTTTTCCTTTTCGAAGTGTTTATAAAATATGTAATGCATACTCCCAACCGTAAATAATTTACATCTGGCCTCGATCAAGGCACAGCATAGAGTACATGACAAATAAACTAAGATCCAACAACGGACTCACTATGCAATGACTCCATAAATCAGATATACTCCCTATGATTTCCACACTGAGTAACCATAGGAAAGCAATGCACCAGAACCTACCCGAAACCTTAAATACAAATCATAAAATGATCCTGCAAGCTTAAACCAATAACGGTAAGCTTTTCTACCCAAAGGCTCTAGCCCTACACCCGACTCTATTCTTCGAGTCTTCTATAGATCTTCCAAGTGGAGTAGCATCTGCTCACATCACCTCCTTTCGTCGTCTGGCAGCAGGCCGACCGCCCAAACACAAACATACAAACAAAGCCAAGGCGCTAGGGTCAACTCACAGAAATAAGTAGATATACACTCAACATGTGATATGGGGTATAGATATATGTTGATATATACATATATATAAACAATCCTAGCATGTTATGGCTCTAACAATGCTTCAATAATCAAACAGCACACAGTTCAAGTCAGAATGAATGTATGCGTGATATGCAATCATGATCCGGATTTGTGACGCGTTCCCGTTCGCCACAAGTGAAGCATTCCCGTTCTTCACTATGGATGAACCATTCCCGTTATTCATCCTGGATGAACCATTCCCGTTATTCATCCTTGGTGAACCATTCCCGTTATTCACCATATGATGAACCATTCCCGTTATTCATCATTAATGCAGGGTGAACCATTCCCGTTATTCACCATGAGATGCACAGGTGAACCATTCCCGTTATTCACCCGATTGATGCAATATGGTTAGCCAAACAACGAATCGTCCTTACCACGTAAGTGTTTAGCTCAAAACCCAAACTCACAACAAATCCAAGAGTTAGTGTCGGTCAATACAACACAACTCGGAGTAAGTGTCGGTCAATACAACACCACTCCACCAACAAGAATACACAAGGGTCTAGTGTCGGTCAATACAGCACAGCCCAAACAACAAGAGCACTAAGTGTCGGTCAATACAACACGGCTCCAACAACAAGATAACCCAAAATCAAAGCCAGAGTCAGTGTCGGTCAATACAACACGACTCGGAGTTAGTGTCGGTCAATACAACACAACTCCCACCACAAAACCCACAAACAAAGCCCAGAGCCTGTGCCGGTCAATACAACACGACTCGAACAACACTCCCAAGAGTACTAGAGTACTCAGTGACTTTCAATCATCACCATAGCTCACCTCAGTGGCTTTCCCGATTCCAATAACTCTCCAAACCCACAACAAAGTCGACTTTTCCCCGTCTTTCGTAAATATTTTCTCCTTCAGTTCTCCTATGCTTAAACGTTAATAAAAATTGTTTCAATTCGAATTAGTCAAGTTATGAGTTTATTTCTCAAAGTCTAAGTTTCCCAAGTCTTTAGTTTTTCAAAGCTCTATCATTCTAAGTTTTCAAAGATCAACCACCCAAAATACATTTCCCGGGGAAAGTCTAAGAATTCCAACATATGGCTAAGTCTCAAACCCCACATTTGGACTTGCCTAGGGTTGTTCATCCAACCCGAAATATCAAAGATCACCAGATCAATGAATCTCCACTCCGAAATTGCGTCAAAACGCTCAATCCAACAAAAGCACAACATCACAAGTATGGAAAAGCATCATAACATCAACTCATCATCAAAAACAACATCAGATAAAGCATAAGTCGAATTTATCGACGCCTATCATGCAGTCATAGCTAATATGTAAGTTGCCCTAACCTTAGGCGCTTTCCTTACTAAGTTGCGACTCAAATCAAATCCAGTCATATCTTTGCTTTCCCGTGTTGGCTCACTTCCGTCTGTTCTTTGGCTTCGTCGTCAAGCGCTTCCGTTATTCATACCCTTCATAAGTACACATAACATAATCACTAATTGAGCTACCTACTTTCCAAGTCTAAAGCTACACTCTCAAGCAATTGACTCGACGAAATCACAAGTTAAACTCAATCTCCTTAATGGTTATAAACCATCAAGATCAACCTCAGAAATTAAGATAAGTCATCATAATGACAACAAAGCAATAACAAAGCTTCAAAATCTTATGACTTAGTAAATCAACTTTAAAACCAAATACTCATATGCTTGTCAAAATAGATAAGTACACATTACTAGTACTTACTCCTCTCATTTTCCTTAGAGATCTCAGTCTCTAATAGGATACTCATTGAGGTATTTTCGCAATACTACACACCACTTCCCGTTAAAGCAATTAACACAACATCTGCAATAGCATTCTCTTATCATCCTCCTTAAGTAATCTCTTCCCGTTTTCTATTCCATAATCCTCTTTATCCTCAATACTTACTTATCAAGTCACCTACAACAACTTAATGTCTCAACTCGCTCTCACGATCTATTCCTCAAGCCAACGTTGTATCATTATCAATTCTTATCAAAACCACTAACTCTTATCAAGTAATCCATAAACCATAGTTAACTTCCAAGGCAACCAACTCTTCTTATCTAATGATTATGTACTTATTCATGACTCATAAGCTCCTTCAAAACGATCGAATCATTTCTCTTAAACTTAAACTCGCGATATCTCATTAGACACACAACCCTAGTCTCTTCGAAACTCCACTTTGGTTCTACAAAAATCCCAACTTATAGATAAGTCATCAATCTCTAAGAAATAACTTTTAGTCCTCAATCAATCCCTTAATCACTTCTAAGTCCTAGAACTTCCAAAGTTTCAAATCTAGACCTTCTAGAACCAAGTATTTATAGTAAAGCTCATAGACTTCTTGGAATTCAAGATTCAATCCTAAGTCATCTTCCAACATCAAGATTGCAATCATAACTTAATCCATTCTAATTAATACCTTTCGGAGTCTAATTCCTCACTCGGAAATCCAAACTTAATTGCTCTAACTCTATCCAATCTTGTTATTCCTAAGCATCCATCGACTAGCGAGATAGTATCAATACGCTTATTCCCTAACACTCCGACAACTTGTTCGACTTTCAAAACTTTTCGCAATCGCTTTTTAACGAATAAATGTGTGTGAACTCAAACGTTCTCTATTTTCATAAACGGATAAACAACGTACGTAAGTAAGTTTAAAAATATGTCTTCCTACTCCAAAGCATTGCAATATCGATTAAAATAAAAGGTTTTCTCATCTTTTTCCCAAAGCAATTCTTTTCACTTGAAATAACTAATTTTGTCAAACGATTATAAACTGTACAGCAACTTTAGCTAATTGTTAAATACGTCAAATGAACTCCGAAAAATCTAATATTTTTATCCTGGCTTCATCTACAGGTTTTGTAAATCCTCATAAATTTTCAAGTCTAAATTCAAAGTACAAAATTCAGGAAAAATCGAATACTACAGCAGTTCGTGAGAAACGGGACAGCTTAACCCGTGCTCACCAAAATGCGTATAACTTGAGCTAGACAAATCGAAACGAAACGAAACCAGTGGCAAAAGTTTGCTAACAGAAAAAGCTACAACTTTTATGAAGAACACAGTTCGAAAATATTAACCGAAACATACGATTTTAACAGAACAGCGGCTACTACTTTTGAAAACAACAACAGTTTTATGTGAGTTTTCGCAAAAGCTTTTCAAGCACATTAAGGCTTAAAACAAAATCCTTAAAACCCCCAAAACCACTTAACTCAAAGGAAACAACTTTTTAGAAAACTTAATACATTAACATAAAACTCTACTCAACCACTCAACCTTCGTAAAGAGATTAGTAAAACATATTACATTAGAAATATATATTTTCTTCAGCCAATTAGCAGTAGAAAGAGTTTCAAATATGTTTTATATTAAAGTAGACTCTTGGGGCTTTCTAAAAAGTGGTCATACACCTAAAACGGATAAAAGATGAGAGAGTTATGCAATTTTCAAGTTGGAGAACCGAAACAGGGAATTGTCCCCGGCAGGTTCTGTTAGTGACGGAAAAACAGATCTTTGTGACGGAAAAACTGATGTTTGTGACGGACTTCATAACAGAACGTGGTTTTGAAATTTCCAACATGTTCTCAGCACCATAACACTATCTCAAACCATTTTGATTCATCTAAACCCCAGATAAATTTAGAAATCAAATATACAAACATACTAATCAAGAAATTAAGGCTTTTACCAAGGAAAATGAGAAGATGATGTGCCGGTGGCGTCCTCTGCGTGGTGGAGCTCACGGTGGTGGTGCTTGGGTCCTTTCATGGGGGTCTCCATTCAAAACCAGAAGAAGGAGAACAAAGATGGTGGATTGTTAGGCTCCATGGAGAGCAAGGAACGGTGGTGGTTAGAAGATGGAGCAAATATGTGATGCAAGGTTCTAAATATCGGTCGCGGTCACGGTCACGGTCACGTTGCGGATTTCGCGATAACGGATATCACAGTTGCTGCGGTAGGTGTTGCGCCGGTTGCGGTGTGAATGGTTCCCAGATTTTCACAAATTATGTTTAAATTCATAAATTATGTGAAAGTATATATATTATTATATAACTTATATTATATATCATAATAGTAACTTCTAAACTATACAAAAACTCATAACATATACTTTAAATCTTCATTAGATCTCAAAAAGTAAAGAAAATAGAGAAACCCATAAAAGCACAATATCTATAGTTTAATGGAAAATGCAAATTGTGAAAAGAAAATTGTGGTGCTGCCGTGTTTGTCATTCAATAGAAAATAGTACATGTTTTATCCATAGAAACCCATATCACCCATTGGGACAAAAGAGATCTTTATCACCCACACAGATCAGTATCCAAGGGTCTCAATAACATCTCACTAACATAAATCCAATGGTCAATATCAATTACCAATTTCTGATTTCAAACAACTTTCCTCTCTCTCATTTCACACCAATCACGACTGATAACAACAGCTTCCATGGAGTGCCTCATACCCACAACTAGTTTGGCCATGGCTTGGTCTTCTCTCTCCTTCTCGACCTAGATCTCTCGTTCTCTCCTCATCATAACCAACAGACCATCGATCTGGCATAAACAAGTCGATTAAAGGGTGGGTTATGGGATACTTCCCCTGATCTCAGGGTCGGAGACGAATAGCGTGAAGATCGGTGGCTTTGAAGAAGATCGGTGGCTTTGAAGAAGACTGGAGAATCTGATGCTTGCTTCTGTCGGGAGCACGAAGATTGCGGTAAACCTTGACAGAGACGCCATGAATGAGGCTGAAGAATGTTGTTGCGGCTGTTGCGCTGTTACGCGGTGGCTGTTGCGGCCGCAAAATCGTTATGTTGCGGTTGTTGTGTGCGATTTTCTGTAGCTCCGTTATATCGCCCTGTAACAGTATCGGTGGCCACCGATACCGAGATGTTGCGGCCGATTTTCATGTAACGTTCCGATATTTAAAACCTTGATGTGATGAGAAGGGGTGTGTGTGGCTTTCATATTGGTGGTGGTGCCATGTTTGTTGCTGCAAGTTAGAAAGGAGAAGAATCATGGTGATAGTGATGGTGTGATCAGCGGTTGCAAGAGGGAGAGTAGAGGTGGTGGCTCATGGACTGGTTGTCCATGGAGAAGAAAAGGATGTGGAGATGCTGATCAAAAGAGAAAGAGGAACGGTGGGGAGTTGTTGCAGCAAATAAAAGAAGGAGATAAAGTAGGTAACAAAGAAAGAAAAGAAGAAGAAAAGGAGAAGAAAGGAAGAAAGAGCAGAAATGGGTCTGCTGAAGAAAGAAAGAAAACGTGAAGGAAGAAAAAGAAATAGTGAGCAAGAGAGAAATGAGAGTGAGTCGAGGATGAGGTGGATGGAGGGATAAGGATGGTGAGATATTTTCTAATTATATTTTGAGAAGATATATATTTTTTTAAAATCGGTACGAATTGATTTAGACACTGAATGATTTAGCTCATAGAGTTAAGATAAAAATATAAGGGTGATATATTATTATCCCAAAAATTATGAGGAACTCTATGAAATGATAAAATATAAATTTGAATCACTTTGAGCAAAATAAAATGATTCATAGACCAAGAAAGAAGTAGAAACTGAGCTAAAGAATAACTGTGAGACAATTAGAACAAATATGACGTCGTCATATTATGCGTATAAGTCAAGTATAAATTATAAGAAAATGACAATAGTACTTATCATCATTTGAAAGAAAAAGACAATTGTCAGATAGCTCACGGAGCGTTGAATTGAGTTTATCGAATAAAACAAAAGTTATGGCTTATTAAAAATAAGAAGACTAATGATATTATTTCTATTTTCAATGAAACTATAGAAAATAAAATATTTTGAAATTAATTATCATTTAAATGATTTCCTTGATTCGTAATTAAAATCAAGTCAGGAAAATAACTTTAAAAATAATAATAGATTATAAACACTCAATTAATTAATATAATGAAATTAAATAAATAATCTAGTTATTTATTTCAGGGTCTTACATTTGTATTCCGACTCTCTTTGGTGGTAGTGAAAACACTTTCCTACTCCTTTTCGCTCCGAAAGGTTGTTTACAAACATCATCCATCGCCCCCTTATTCTTCTCTCGAATTTCTAGCGAACTAGAAACAAACATCCGTACCTTACTCTTCAAGTAAGTACGCCTCATTGTATTTGAAGGCGAGATCTGAAGGGATCAAGTAGTCGGGTTTTAGGGCAGGAAATAGTTATTCGACCCGGTAATGGTTATGTACTTTCCTTAATTAATTTAAACAAAAGGGTATCACCTATTCGTTTACTAATTCCATTTTATAATTATTAATATATATCTTCCTAAAGTGATTCCTAACATGTGACGGGTAGGTCAAGTTTTCAAATCCAAATATCAATAACACATTAAGCCGGTGAATTATTTCCCTGTACCGTCTTACCTCAGATGTTTTTAGATTTATATATTGTCATAAGACAAATTCTTTTATCCGGGCTTTTAAGACGATTTCTTAAGTATCACCATATCCCATGGTATACTTTACCTCGTTTCTAACAATGCAGCAATACAACATCCACAAGCAATTCACATATGAATCACAAGCAAACATTCAGCATCACTTCATAAAATTCACAGTTATTGTAAACAAGCGAGTAAATAATAATATGTCTACTATCGCTGTAACGATTTCTAAATTGTCATGTACCAAGACAAGGTCTTGTCTAACTCCCCTTACCTGTGACACAATGATTTCTTTTGAAACTCGAGAGTTTGATCCTTCACGCTCTGCATCATGGATTATGGTCGGGTTATAGATCTATGAAGCTAAAAATATAAACAACTTCATGTACTAATTTTCTTTTTATTACCCTTCTACTGACCTGATTCTGTTACTAAACTCAGTCCTTAAGCTCATTATCACTTCTAGATTACTTAACTTATTCTTTAAGCCATTTTGTCAAAATCACTAATTCATTAGCTTACTAACTTAACTTCCTAATTCATCAAGCTAGCCTACTGGTCTTTAATTACTCTATTCCTAGTATTCCTAACTCATAATCATGTTCAGAATCACTTAATTAAGGTTATTAATCTAGCTTAAGTTCAAATTAATCCTAAGTTTACTTGCAAATTAAGAAATTCACAAACTAGGCTAAAACTATCTTCTGATACTTTATTCCTATAGTTTCCAACCTTCTGAATCCATCTAGACCATTTTTAGAAGCATTTAAGCACTGTAACTACCTCAATTTTGCGAGTTTTTGAATCGGCCGTGAGGTGAAATTGGGGTTTTTCACCTCAGAGATTTATCATTGATTCTATCTATCCTAAAAGTCTCTACCATGTTCCAGAAGCATAAACTAATCAATTAGGCACTCCAATTCGAGGCCCGAAGCTCAACCTGATAGCATGCTCGAGTTTGAAAATTCAAATATGGGTTCTGCTAATTCATAGTGATTCGAGGCTCAATACTAGTCTAAAGCTTCCTAAAAATGTCCTAACATGCTTAAGGATAAGTTTTGGATCGAAAACGAGCTAAAATAAGCGAGTTACAGAAACTCACTTCGGCAGAGAAGACATAGTTCGCCGGAGAAGATGATCGGAGATGTCTAGAACGTCACCGTCGTGCTGTTCTGGGTACTGGAACTTGCTCTACAAGTTAGGGGGATGAATGTGGTGCTAATGGGTGTTGCTATGGAGGTCTGGAACGTGAGAAAACTCGAGTTACAGGTCGGAGAACTCGCCGGATTCTGGAAAATGCTCGCTGGAGTTGCAGGGTGCTCGCGGTTTTGGGTTTTCTGGGCTCAAAGCTTCATGAAATTGACCCAGATCGAATCCTTACTCGCTCAGGAACTTAATGGAATGAAAATTACACTCTAACACTCAACTAATTATGAGAATCGAAGAGAAGAAGCTTGTGAAGCTCTTCTCGGTCTCTCTCACTCTCAGGGCTCTCTCTTCACTCTTAGCTTGCTCTGGGACTTAGGATGAATTGTTGGGGACTCAGGGCCTTCAAAATGGCTCATTTTATAGGCTAAAGGCTAGTAATTAAGGCTAACCAAGCTTAAGCTCTAATCCAAGTTGTACCGCCTATGGAATTGCATGCAAGCTGATTATCACAAGGCTCCAGGTGTTGCTGCAGGTCTGTACTCGTCCACGCATCATTCAGGAGGGGTTTATAGGAACTAGAAGCCATCATGGGGCTTACTATTGATGAATAGTAGTGTGTCATCATGGGTGAATAGTAACCTAGGGCACCGGTTGGTCAATTATTTTATTCTGCCTTCAAGTCGGGACAAATTGGCTACTATGCTTCATCATTTCATAATACTAAGGGTTTTCTAATAGTGTATTTCCCCTCTGAATGCCTAATACTAACACATATTGTATGCTAGGGTTTGGCTCGTCGGTTCGACTATCGATCGATCTGAGACAGTGTGTTACTATCGTCAAGAGATTCGATTAGATTAGATTAGCTTCCTATCCTCATCTACTCGAGTCATTCATTTAAATGGGAGTCATGACGACCATGTCTTTGGTACCTTTGATTGTCGGTTTGATCTAATCGTCACACCGACGTTCTAACGTCGCATCGTAAATCGTGCATAAAATAGTATATATATATATATATACACACACACACAGGCACACACAAACACGCATCATATATATATATATATATACATATTTATATATATAGTTATTCATACTACCTCAGGCTTTGTTAGTGTCCTAATCCTAGTCCATTCTTAGTTCTAGGGTTAATTCGTCATCTAACGGTCATCACCTGTTTGGTTAGAGTGTGGGATGTTACAACATGTTTTCCAGATTCCAGTTGATTATTGCTGGAATAAGAGTTCTCAACAAAGATTACACCACTGCTGACCATGTCAAGAGGATCCTTAGAGGTCTTCCTGAGAAATGGGTACCTCTGATAACTTCCTTGAAGTTTTCTAGAGATATTGACCAGTTGAGTTTAGAAGAACTCATAAGCATGCTGAAGAGTCATGAGATAGATCGTGCTGAGCATCAAACTCAGAAGAAGAAGTCTATAACCTTGAAATCCAAATCTAAAAAGGCCAAGGCACTTCAAGCAGTGTGTATGTTAGGTTTTCTCTAAGTTGTATATGTTCAGGTTTCATCACATGAGAGGGGTCAGGTATGTATCTTTTCATCTCGACCACATTAAAAACATCGTGCAAGTTCGACAACGAGGGTGGTAGGGCCATCTGATAAGCTGGTGCCCCTACTCTCCTAAGGATTTGATAAGGTCTTAAGAATTTAGGTGTGAGTTTCCTCGACCTTATAGATCTTCCTATCCCTGTGACCGGACTAATTCGAAGGAAAACATGATCTCCTTCCTCTAATTCTAAAGGCTTCCTTCTGCGGTCATAGTAAGCCTTTTGTCGGTCCTGTGCTATCCTCAGCTTCTCCCTAATCCTTTTTACTTTTTCGGACATCTCTTGTACCACTTCGGGTCCTAAGACTATCTTGTCCCCTTCGTCAAACCAACATAGTGGCGTCTTGCACTTCCTTCTGTACAGCGCCTCGAAAGGTGCCATTCCTAAACTTGAGTGGAAACTATTATTGTAGGAAAATTCTACCAATGGTAGGCAGTCTTCCCAGTTTCCTCGCTCTTCCAAAATGCAAGCTCTTAACATGTCCTCGAGCGTTTGGATCGTCCTTTCAGTCTGTCCATTGGTTTGGGGATGATAAGCCGAGCTAAATCTTAAATTCGTGCCCAAGGCCTTGTGTAGACTCTTCCAGAATTGTGAAGTAAATCGCGGATCTCGGTTCGACACTATGCTTTTTGGTATTCCATGCAGTCTCACAACTTCTTTGATGTAAATCCTAGCCCACGTTTCCAGTGAGTATGTCATGTTGACTTTGATAAAATGTGCACATTTTGTAAGTCGGTCCACAATTAATCAAATCGCGTCATTCTTGGCTTGCGTCTTAGGTAATCCTGACACAAAGTCCATTGAGATACCTTCCCATTTCCATTCGGGAATCTCTAAGGGTTTCAATTCTCTAGAAGGTTTCTGGTGTTCCGCCTTTGCCTTCTGACACACCATACAAGTCATCACCTTCCTCAGGATATCCTTCTTCATTCCTGACCACCAAAACCTTTCTTTTAGGTCTCGATACATCTTGGTAAATCCTGGATGTATGCTCAAAGTGCTTCTGTGTGCTTCCCCCAAAATTCTTTCCCTCAACTCCTTGTCTGCCGGGATGCATATCCGTTCTCTGAATCTCCACAGTCCGTCTCTTCCTTTCGTGAATTCGCCCTTCTTCTCCCTTTCATTCTTCCGCATCTGCTCTTGGAATTCCTGGTTGTCCTCCTGACCATGCTTTATATCCTCCAGAAACTCACTAGTCACTTGGACCATCCCAAATTTTATCTGTCTAGGCATTAGCTCCACTGCTAAGCTTAGATCTCTGAACGCTTCAAGTAGCTTCATTTCCTCGATCATTAGTGCAGAGATATGTAAGCTTTCCCTACTAAGAGCGTCCGCTACGACCCATCTTCTTTGTCTCATGTTTAGCTCTTTCTGGTCGAATAGATACTTGAGACTTTTGTGGTCACTGAATACGGTGAAATTCGCTCCGTATAAGTGGTGTCTCCATATCTTTAGAGCAAACACGACGGCTGCTAACTCTAGGTTGTGCGTAGGGTAATTAGCTTCGTGCGGCCTCAATTGTCTCCATATCTTTGCGCTCTTGCATCAACACGCATCCTAATCCCATCTTTGATGCATCGCAATACACTTCGAAGTCATTCTTGGGATCGGGTAGGACTAAAATTGGTGACGTAGTCAACCTCTTCTTAAGCTCTCTTAAGCTCTCCTCGCATTCGGGTGTCCACTGGTAAGGTTACTCCTTCTTTGTAAGCCTTGTCAAGGGTGTGGCAATCTTGGAGAATCCTTCGATGAACCTCCTGTAGTATCCAGCCAGTCCAAGAAAATTTCGGATTTTCGTGACCGTCTTTAGTGTTCCCTATGAGTTCACAGCTTCTACCTTTGCCGGATCTACTGCTATGTCAGCTTTGCTCACTACATGTCCTAGGAATTGTACTGACTCCAGCCAGCACTCGCACTTAGTCAGCTTGGCGTACAATTTTCGCTCTCGCAATATCCCTAGCACTATTCGGAGATGCTCCTTGTGTTCTTCTTTGCTCTTCGAATAGATCAAGATATCGTCGATGAAAACCACTACGAACTTGTCCAAGTATGGGTTGAAGATTCTATTCATGTAATCCATGAAAATCGTGGGTGCATTACTCATTCCAAATGGCATGACTTAAAGCTCGTAATGCCCATACCGCGTCCGAAAAGCAGTTTTTGTCACGTCTTCCTTCTTCACTCGAATTTGGTGGTATCCAGACCGCAAATCGATCTTGGAAAATACTTCGGCTCTCTTAAGCTGATCCATTAGATCGTCGATTCGTGGTAACAGGTACTTGTTTTTGATGGTTACCTCGTTCAATTGTCGATAGTCGACGCATAGTCTCATGCTACCATCCTTCTTTTTGACCAACAAAACGGGTGCTCCCCAAGGAGATACCCTTGATCGAACGAATTGCTTCTCCAATAGCTCTTCCACTTGCTTCTTTAACTCTGTTAGTTCCAACGGTGACATTCGATATAGAGCGATAGAGATCGGTTCTGTTCCGGGAATCAGGTCGATAGAGAATTCTATCTCCCTCTCAGGTGGCAGCTCGGTGACTTCTTCTGGAAATACGTCGGGAAATTCCCTAACTACAGGCGTCTGTTCCATGTTTGGACCTTCGTTCCCTACGTCTAGCGATCCTAAAAGTACATCTACTTCGCGTTCCGACTTATCCTCACCGGTTTGTTTGAGTTGTTTGGGATGTCCCTCCGTTCAAAAGGTAACTGTTTTATGTCTACAGTTTAGCGTTGCGTCATTGGCCGATAGCCAATCCATCCCTAGAATCACGTCTAATCCTACCAAGGGTAAACATACTAGGTCTTGTACGAACGTCCTCCCTAGAGTAACTACGCAACATCCCTCACATACCTCAGAGGTTCTACTGGTATTCTTAGTTGGGGTACTAATTTCTAAGTCCCATGCCAAACTTGTCACTAGCAATCCTAATTGCTTGACCCTCTCGTGTGATATAAACGAATGCGTTGCACCTGAATCATATAAAACTTTTAAAGGAAAACCATTAACATAACACATACCTTCAATGAGCTCCGGTGATTCTGACGCTTCTTCCATCGTCATGGCGAACACCTTCCCTTTGTTCGCTGGGCGTCCAACCCTCCTATTGTCTCTAGGTGGCACGTTTGCATTCCTATTTCTCCCTTCGCCATTTGCAGTGGTGGGATTCGGGTTTCTGCTTCCTCCAATTTGCACTCCCGATTGTCCTCCCAATACTACTCTGCATTCTTGCGCACGGTGTCCATTCCAGCGACATCTCGCGCAGAACGGGGTATTATTGAATCCTCCAGGTTTCCCTTGGAATCCAGATCCTCCTGTTGGGTTCCAAGTCCTTCCGAATTGATTCATTCCCTGATCCTGTGGTCGGAAATAGGGTTTCCTCTTCTCCTCTTTCTTCTTTGGTGCCTTACTCACACCCAGTTCTTTTAAGTACTCTTTTCGTGTCTTTTAATTTTCTTCGAAAATCCTGCACTTTTCCACTAAAGTAGAAAAATTTCGAATTTGGTCATGCCCTACGACCGTCCTAATGTCAGGCCTTAATCCATACTCAAACTTGACGCACTTTGATGTTTCATCATTAGCCGTGCTGTAGTGCGAATGGAATCGGCCCAACTCTTCAAACTTTGCGGCATACTCACCTACTGGCATCGCTTCCTGCTTCAATTCCAAAAATTTCATTTCCTTCCTACCTTTGGCATCTGCCGGAAAATACTTCTCAAGAAAAGAATTCTTGAAGATTTCCCAAGTCAACTCCCCTTCTTCCGGGGTAATTCTTCCCCTCACACTCGTCCACCATGTCCTTGCTTCACCTGAAAGTAAATAGCTAGCGAAAGCCACTTTTCTAGGTTCAGCACATACCAGGGTTTCGAAAATCCTTTTCAGTTCTCGCACCCACTCATAAGCTCCATCCGGAGTATATCCTCCCTCAAACTTAGGCGAACTTCGCTTTAGGAACTTGTCCAATCCGTGGTAAATCTCTTCCTGGTTATTCGCAGCCCCTTGTCCTGCTCCTTGCCCTGCTCTTTCCGCTTTTTCGGTCAAGAAAGCAGCGAGTTGCTCAAGTGCTCGCGCCAAGGTAGCCATCTCTTCCTAAAATTCACAAAGTGATTAGTTCCATACCAAAGATTCTCAACTTACATTTCCTCTAGTAGGCTCCTTCCTTAGGCCAGAGAATCATTGCTCTGATACCAACTCCTGTGGTGTCCCTCTTCCACAAGTGACGTATTCACCCAACTCCTATCACTTAAGAATCAGTGAGCCGTTTTTTTTTTATCGCATTAGTGTTAGTGTTAGTGTTAGTGTTACCGTTCTAATGATGCATCGATTCAGAGACCACTTACGACTTCTCACAGTCGCAGAGTTCCCCTCTAACCTTTTCAGATCGATGACCGTACACCTAAAGGCAAGCAAGTTAGCACACAATGAAAGATTAAACACATAGCATACGTGGCCAAGGCCACTATAAGTTCGATTGACAGAAACAAGAGAGCGTTCAAGTGAGGGTATACACATCCTCCACAAGGCATCATCAAACATAAACTTAATTAATTAAGAAAACTTGTGAGAACTATCATCGGACCATACGACTTCACTCCCCAACCTCCTCCTCTTCCGGATCCTCCTCCATGTCACCACTGCTTCCCTCCTCCGGCACTAGCATAGGCACTCTCTCTCCCAATCCATCGGGTTTCACGAATCGCTGTCTACAGATTCAGGCGTCTCTGGAAAAGCTTGGTGACCGCACCCTCTTCCTTGCTGTCGACCTGAGACGAGGCGCAGTCCTCCGGGGCGGAGCACCTAACGGCTCCTGAGGTGCTTGATTAGGCGCAAAGAGCTCATGTGGGCTCCTGGCTCGGATCGGTACGGGTCGGAATGGCTCCTCCTAAGCATAGGATCCACACCAACCTGTGGATGGGGACACAATCCGGCCTGGGGCACTGGATCCACCTCCGGCTGAGGCTGTGGTGGCGGATCAGGAACGGGCGGACGGAATCTCCGGGCATGCCTCGGCATATAGAATGAGAACATGAGGGGTATGGTCACTGGGTAGCCAAGCTAATCTGATCCGGGTACCCTGCACCACAACATGGTCAGTCCAGAATAAAAACAGAAACCGGTAGCGGGGTCAAGGTGCCAGCCAGTACGGGACGGGAAGTCAGCATGAATGGCGAGGACTGGAGGGGGGCTCATCCTCTAACCTGTGATCTGCTTTATAGTAAAAATAATGCAAGGGTGAGTCAAACGCGACTTTGCACAAGCCACATGTCAAATAAGATAAACGATAAAGTTCAAGATAAAATACTATTAAAAACAAGCATGTCAACAAGCACAAAAAGATCACACATAGTATGGGGTTTTACCGCCTTATATCTTCGTCCTTCGAATTGACTTCTCTCACCACTTCTTTACGAAATGGTGTGTTCATCGCCAACCCTTTTTAATTGTATTTATCATGTGATGAGTATATTTTATGGGGCCCGAAGCCTTAGCTTCTTTTAATCTTCAGAAAGTCGTCTCGGGATCATGGACACTCCTTACAGTCCACTCTTTACCGGACATGAACGCTCAGTAGCTCTCCGACAGAAATACACAACTCAACTCTTTGCCTTAAACTTCATGCCAACCCCAACCTCAGGGGTCCTGCCGGGAAGGACATGAAAGGTATATCGTTGTGTAAGTCTCGGGTCTACTTATCTCTGAACAAGACCACCATTGGCGTCTCTGTATTCCCACTCTCTTTAGTGGTAGTGACAGCACTTTCCTACTCCTTGTCGCTCCGAAAGGTTGTTTACAAACATCATCCATTGCCCCCTTATTCTTCTCTCTAATTTTTAGCGAACTAGAAACAAACATCCGTACCTTACTCTTCAAGTAAGTACGCCTCATTGTATTTGAAGGCGAGATCAGAAGGGATCAAGTAGTCGGGTTTTAGGGCAGGAAATAGTTATTCGACCCGGTAATGGTTATGTACTTTCCTTAATTAATTTAAACAAAAGGGTATAACCTATTCGTTTACTAATTCCATTTTATAATTACTAATATCTATCTTCCTAAGGTGATTCCTAACATGTGACGGGTAGGTCAAGTTTTCGAATCCAAGTATCAATAACACATTAAGCCGGTGAATTATTTCCATGTACCTTCCTACCTCAGATGTTTTTAGATTTATATATTGTCATAACACAAATTATTTTATCCGGGCTTTTAAGCCGATTTCCTAAGTATCACCATATCCCATGGTATACTTTACCTCCTTTCTAACAATGCAGCAATACAATATCCACAAGCAATTCACATATGAATCACAAGCAAACATTCATAATCACTTCATAAAATCCACAGTTATTGTAAACAAGCGAGTAAATAATAATATGTCTACTATCGCTTTAACGATTTCTTAATCGTCATGTACCAAGACAAGGTCTTGTCTAACTCCCCTTACCTGTGACTCAATGATTTCTTTTGAAACTCGAGAGCTTGATCCTTCACGCTCTGCATCATGGATTATGTCGTTTTATAGATCTATGAAGCTAAAAATATAAACTACTTCATGTACTAATTTTCTTTTTACTACCCTTCTACTCTTAGACTTAACCAATTTTCTTTACTCACCTGATTCTGTTACTAAACTCAGTCCTTACGCTCATAATCACTTCTAGATTATTTAACTTATTCTTTAAGCCATTTTGTCGAAATCACTTATTCATTAGCTTACTAACTTAACTTCCTAATTCATCAAGCTAGCCTACTGAATTCTGACTTCTGGTCTTTCATTACTCTATTCCTAGTATTCCTAACTCATAATCAAGTTCAGAATCACTTAATTAAGCTGATTAATCTAGCTTAAGTTCAAATTAATCCAAAGTTTACTTGCAAATTAAGAAATTCACAAACTAGGCTAAAACTATCTTTCGATACTCTATTCCTATAGTTTCCAACCTTCTGAATCCATCTAGACCATTTTTAGAAGCATTTAAGCAATGTAACGATCTCAATTTGCCAGTTTTTGAATCGGCCGTGAGGTGAAATTGGGGTTTTTCACCTTAGAGCTTAATCATCGATTCTATCTATCCTAAAAGGCTCTACCATGTTCCAGAACCATAAACTAATCAATTAGGCACTCCAATTAGAGGCCTGAAGCTCAACCCGATAGCATGCTCGAGTTTGAAAATTCAAATATGGGTTCTGCTAATTCATGGTGATTCGAGGCTCAAAACTAGTCTAAAGCTTCCTAAAAATGTCCTAACATGCTTAAGGATAAGTTTTGGATCGAAAACGAGCTAAAATAAGCGAATTACAAAAACTCACTTCGCTGGAGAAGACAGAGTTCGTCGGAGAAGATGATCGGAGATGTCTAGAACGTCACCGTCGTGCTGTTTTAGGGACTGGGACTTGCTCTACAGGTTATGGGGATGAATGTGGTGCTAATGGGTGTTGCTATGGAGGTCTGGAACGTGAGAAAACTCGAGTTACACGTCGGAGAACTCGTCGGATTCTGGAAAATGCTCGCCGGAGTTGCAGGGTTCTCGCGGGTTTGGGTTTTCTGGGCTCAAAGCTTCATGAAATTGACCCAAGTCGAATCCTTACTCTCTCAGGAACATAATGGAATGGAAATTACCCTCTAACACTCAACTAATTATGAGAATCGAAGAGAAGAAGCTTGTGAATCTCTTCTCGGTCTCTCTCACTCTCAGGGCTCTCTCTTCACTCTTAGCTCGCTCTGGGACTTTGAATGAATTGCTGGGGACTCAGGGACTTCAGAATGGCTCGTTTTATAGGCTAAAGGCTAGTAATTAAGGCTAACCAAGCTTAACCTCTAATCCAAGTTGCACGACCTATGGAATTGCATGCAAGCTGATTATCACAAGGCTCCAGGTGCTGCTGCAGGTCTGTACTCGTCCACGCATCATTCAGGAGGGGTTTATGGGAACTAGAAGCCATCATGGTGCTTACTATTGATGAATAGTAGTGTGTCATCATGGGTGAATAGTAACCTAGGGCCCCGGTTGGTCAATTATTTTATTCTGCCTTCAAGTCGGGACAAATTGGCTACTATGCTTCATCATTTCATAATACTAAGGGTTTTCTAATAGTGTATTTCCCCTCTGAATGCCTAATACTAACACATATTGTATGCTAGGGTTTGGCTCGTCGGTTCGACTATCGATCGATCTGAGACAGTGTGTTACTATCGTCAAGAGATTCGATTAGATTAGCTTCCTATCATCATCTACTCGAGTCATTCATTTAAATGGGAGTCATGACGACCATGTCTTTGGTACCTTTGATTGTCGGTTTGATCTAATCGTCACACCGACGTTCTAACGTCGCATCATAAATCGTGCATAAAATAGGCATATATATATACACACAAGCACACACATACACGCATCATATATATATATATACATATTTATATATATAGTTATTCATACTACCTCAGGCTTTGTTAGTTTCCTAATCCTAGTCCATTCTTAGTTATAGGGTTAATTCGTCATCTAACAGTCATCACCTGTTTGGTTAGAGTGTGGGATGTTGCAACATGTTTTCCAGATTCCAGTTGATTATTGCTGGAATAAGAGTTCTCAACAAAGGTTACACCACTGCTGACCATGTCAAGAGGATCCTTAGAGGTCTTCCTGAGAAATGGGTACCTCTGATAACTTCCTTGAAGTTTTCCAGAGATATTGACGAGTTGAGTTTAGAAGAACTCATAAGCATGCTGAAGAGTCATGAGATAGATCGCGCTGAGCATCAAACTCAGAAGAAGAAGTCTATAACCTTGAAATCCAAATCTCGAAAGGCCAAGGCACTTCAAGCAGTAGAAGAATTTGAAGAATCCTCTGAAGATTCTGATGAAGATGAGCTAACATTAATCTACAGAAAGCTTAACCGCATCTGGAAGCATAGGCAGAACAAGTACACATGTTCAACAAATGTCGGAGGAAAGCATGAATCTTCATCCGGTCAGAAGAAGTCCTTATCAAAAGAAGTCATTTGCTTCGAATGCAAAGAACCTGGACATTACAAGAGTGATTATGCCAAGCTGAAAAAGGACAAGAAGCCTAAGAAGCACTTCAAAACAAAGAAAGGTCTCATGGTGACTTTTGATGACTCAGAGTCAGAAGAAGTTGATTCTGGTGGTGAAGTCGTAGAAGGAGTCATGGCGGTTGTCAAGGACAAGGAAGCAAAATCAAATGATGCAACTAATGCTGAATCTGCATCAGAAGAATAGCCAGACTCTGATGATGAAAATGAGGTATTTGCATCTTTCTCAACTTCTGAACTCAAAGATGCCTTGTCTGAAATTATGGATAAATATAACTCTCTTTTTACTGAGCATAAAAAATTGAAAAAGGATTTATCTGCTGCCTCTGAAACTTCTGTTTGCTGCCTCTGAAACTTCTGTTGAACATGAGAAAAAGATTTCTGAATTAAATGAGAGTAACCATGCTTTAGTTAACTCTAACTCTGTGCTCAAGAATCAAATTGCTAAATTAGAAGAAGTTGTTGCCTATGATGACTCTGATGTTAAGAATGAATCAAAATATGAAAAGGCTTTTCAAAGATTCCTAACTAAGAGCGTAGATAGAAGCTTAATGGCTTCAATGATATATGGCGTGAGCAGAAATGGAATTAATGGCATTGGCTATTCTAGACCAAGTAGAAAGGAGCCTCCTATGCCTAAAACAAAATCCTTGTATGAACATTTTGTACCCTCTGGTACTATATTGCATGAACCTTTAACTGTTGAAGTTGCTCATCCCCCTCTCAAAAAGGGAACCTTCTCTATGTCTAAATATCATGCCCATATTCCTCTGTATTATCATGTTGAGAAACTCAAGGTTGTCAGAACATCTGGGGTAACTAACAAGAAAGGACCCAGAAAGTGGGTACCTAAGGAAAAGATTATCTATGTTGCAGATATCCTGGATCGCTCCACTGAAACACCAATCATGGTATCTGGACAGTGGATGCTCGCGACACATGACAGGAGAAAAACGTATGTTCAAGACCTAAAACTTAAACCTGGAGGTGAAGTTGGTTTTGGAGGCAGTGAGAAGGGTAAGATCATTGATAATGTTCTGTTGGTAGACGGTTTAATGTATAATCTGTTGTCAATAAGTCAATTAGCTGACAAGGGTTATGACATTATTTTCAATCAAAAGTCTTGCAGGGCTGTAAGTCAGATCGATGGTTCTGTTCTTTTTAACAGCAAGAGGCGGAACAACATCTATAAGATCAAATTATCTTGTTAGAATCTCAGAAAGTAAAGTGTCTTCTTTCTGTTAATGAGGAGCAATGGGTATGGCATAGACGGTTAGGGCATGCCAGTATGAGAAAGATTTCTCAGCTGTGTAAGCTTGACCTTGTCAGGGGCTTACCCACTCTGAAGTTCTCTTCAGATGCTCATCGTGAAGCATGTCAGAAGGGCAAATTTACAAAAGTCTCATTCAAGGCAAAGAGTGTTGTTTCCACCTCAAGGCCGTTGGAACTTCTGCATATTGACCTATTTGGACCAGTGAAAACTGAGTCTATAGGTGGCAAGAAATATGGGATGGTCATTGTTGACGACTATAGCCGCTGGACATGGGTAAAATTCTTAAGACGCAAGGATGAGTCTCATTCTGTGTTCTCTACCTTTGTTGCCCAAGTGCAAAACGAGAAGGGTTACAGGGTTGTGCGTGTCAGAAGTGATCATGGTGGAGAGTTTGAGAATGAGAAGTTTGAGGATCTATTCGATACCTATGGGATATCACATTATTTCTCTTGTCCTAGAATTCCTCAGCATAATGGTGTCGTTGAAAGGAAAAATAGAACTCTCCAAGAGATGGCTAGAACCATGATCCAAGAAACTGACATGGCAAAGCACTTCTGGGCCGAGGCAGTAGACACAACGTGTTACATTTAGAACAGAATCTTTATAAAACCAATTCTGAATAAGACTCCTTATAAATTGTGGAAGAATACAAAGCCCAACATTTCTTATTTTCATCCTTTTGGTTGTGTTTTCTATGTTTTAAATACTAAGGATAAATTGCATAAATTTGATTCTAAGCCCTCTAAATGTCTACTACTTGGTTATTCTGATCGCTCTAAAGGTTATATAATTTAAAATGTTGAATCTAGAACTATTGAAGAATCTATTCATGTTAGATTTGATGATAAGCTTGACTCTGACAAGTCAAAGCTAGTTGAAAAGTTTGCAGATATGAGCATAACTGTTTCTGATGAAGGCCAAGCTTCAGAAGACTGAGCCAGAGGCAACTACACCAGAAGAAGCTGATCCCTCTGATCCGCCTCGTCAGAAGAAGAGCAGAGTGATTGCCTCTCACCCTAAGGATCTGATTCTGGGGAACAAAGATGAACCAGTCAGAACTAGATCAGCGTTCAAACCTTCAGAAGAGACTCAATTAAGCTTAAAAGGATTGGTGTCATTGATTGAACCAAAATCTGTTGATGAAGCTCTTCAAGACAATGACTGGATTCTGGCTATCAAAGAAGAATTAAATCAAATCTCCAAGAATGATGTCTGGAACCTAGTCCAGAAATCCAAAGGTGCTCACATCATTGGAACCAAGTGGGTCTTCAGAAACAAGTTAAATGATAAAGGATAAATAGTCAGAAACAAAGCAAGACTAGTTGCTCAAGGCTACAGTCAGCAAGAAGGGATAGATTACACTGAAACTTTTGCTCGAGTTGCAAGATTGGAAGCAATAAGACTGCTGATCTCATTCTCTGTGAATCACAACATAGTTATTCATCAAATGGATGTCAAGAGTGCTTTCTTAAATGGATACATCTCTGAAGAAGTTTATGTGCATCAACCTCCTGGATTTGAAGATGAGAAAAACCCTTACCATGTCTTTAAGTTGAAGAAATCTCTCTATGGTCTGAAGCAAGCTCCCAGAGCATGGTATGAGAGATTAAGTTCATTCCTTCTGGACAATGAGTTTGTAAGGGGTGAAGTAGATCAAACTCTCTTTTGCAAGTCCTACAAAGATGACATCTTTATTGTGCAAATTTATGTTGATGATATCATATTTGGATCTGCTAATACATCTCTTTGCAAGGAATTTTCTAAGATGATGCAGGCTGAATTTGAGATGAGTATGATGGGAGAACTTAAGTACTTTCTGAGTATTCAAGTTGATCAACAACCAGAAGCAACATACATCCATCAGAGCAAGTACACAAAGGAACTTCTGAAGAAGTTTAACATGTTAGAATGTACGCCAGCCAAGACTCCAATGCATCCTACATGCATTCTGGAAAAAGAAGATGTCAGTGCTAAAGTATGTCAGAAGCTCTATCGTGGTATGATAGGCTCCCTATTATATCTAACTGCATCTAGGCCAGACATTCTTTTTAGTGTACATTTATGTGCTCGATTTCAATCAGATCCAAGAGAAACTCACTTAACTGTTGTTAAGAGAATTCTCAAATATCTGAAAGGTACCACTAACCTTGGCTTGATGTACAAGAAGACATCAGAGTATAAGCTTTCAGGTTATTGTGATGCTGATTATGCTGGAGATAGAACAGAAATAAAAAGTACTTCTGGAAATTGTCAATTTCTGGGAAGTAACTTAGTCTAATGGGAAAGCAAGAGGCAGTCAACTATTGCACTATCCACTGCAGAGGCAGAATACATTTAAGCAGCTATTTGCAGCACACAAATGCTCTGGATGAAACATCAGCTAGAAGATTATCAAATCCTTGAGAGAAATATTCGAATTTACTACGATAATACTGCTGCTATTTCTCTAAGTATGAATCCCATCTTACATTCAAGGGCTAAGCACATTGAGGTAAAGTATCATTTTATTAGAGATTATGTACAGAAGGGCGTACTTCTTCTGAAGTTTGTTGATATTGACCATCAATGAGCAGATATCTTTATAAAGCCCTTAGCAGATGATAGATTTAAATTTATACTGAAAAATCTGAATATGGACTTGTGTCCGGTATCAAGATGGATCAGAACCTCTGACTATGATGCTTCTGCTCTCTATCAGAAGTTGTCTAGTTCAGAAGATAACTTTATCAGAAGTTGTGTACCCATTGGTGCTCCTTCTGAGACAAGACAACAAACGTGTGTCAGTTAATTCTGATACCTCGTTCCTTGTGCCTCTCGGGAATTTCTGTTGTAATGATTACATCTACTTTATTCTCCACCGCATGATATATGTATTTATTGCTTGTTATTATGTCATTAATTTCTAACCGTTGATTTTTAACCTTTATCTGTGGTTTTCTAACTACTCAACGGTTACTTTTAAAATTCACTACATACCCACGTTTGCTCCCACATTCTCCACTTCACACACTTTCTCCCTCTCTCTCTCTTCAAAATATCAAGTGTTAAGGTTTTTTTTTAAACCCTCTCTTCTCTCTCTTGTTCATCACCCTCTTCTACCCAAACCTTCATCCGCCATGGAACATGTCGAGAAGGCCGACTCTACAGATGGAAGGGTTTTTCCCAATTTGGTTGTGGGTGTAGCAACAAGACAATCTGGTCCTACTCTTTGATCAAGATCCCATGAATCGCCTCAAGCTGAGACTCTGGGTACCGGGGAAACTATTCCAATTGCTAAGAAAAGTTGTGCAGTTACATGCTAATTTCCACCAGAAGAACTTCAAGTACTCTGTGAAATACGAGTTGATTTCCAGAATTTGGCAGAAAATGGATTAGATCTTCTCCCCGCTGTGAAAGCTCAAGGCTGTGAAAGGTATTTCAACAGGCTCTCTGCACCCATTTATGACAAGCTTGTGAAGGAGTTTTCGAAACATGCAGACTGTGATGATTATCAAGTTGTTTCACATGTGCTGGGCAAGAAAATCATCATCTCTAAAAGATCTATTGCTTTACTTCTGGGCGGTGAAACTATCAAAGGCTCTAGATTTCAGACTAATGACTCCAAGTCAAAGAAATTCAAGGAAAACTTAAACTCAGTGTTGTATGTCAGCTGGAGATCTACGAAATCTGATTACAAGAAAAAAGATCTTCATCCTGACTTAAGAATCTTACACAAGATCATGCTCAATTGCCTCAATACCAGACCCTCTGGAAGCTCTCCTGATTACATCAACTTTACTACAAAAGTGATGATGTTCTTCATCAAGACAAAGCAGAAGATTTGCCTCCCTTACTTCCTATTTACTTATCTGAAAGATTGCATAAAGAAGTCAAGGACAACTGCTTCTGAAAGCAAGAGCACAATCAAGTACATTCCTTTTGGCAGGCTTCTGTCTGATATCTTCGTTGAGAGCAACTTGGTCAAGGATTTAATCAAAGCAGGGTGCACTGAAGATTTAACTACTCTCACTGGAGATGCTTTGACTTCTAAGACTCTGAAAAGGATGGGACTCATAGACAATAAGGTTGCAGCTGCCTTTGTCTCTAAACCGGCAGAAATTGTGAAAAGAAGAATTCGCATTGATGATTTCCCTCTCTGGTCCAAGGCTGATGATCCAGAGGCAATCTTGCATTACATCAATCATCTAAAGAGTCATGGTCTGGATATTGATGTTGATGAATTCTTCAGGAATCTCCCAAATGCTCCTGATTATGATGCTCCCAAGAGGATGGCAAAGAGAAAGAATGAGGATGCTACGGATGCCAAGGATGACTCTGAGGATGGTAACGATGATGAGCCACCACCTCAGAAGAAGAAAAGAAGAAGGTTAGAATCGCAACCAAGGTTATCCAGCAGGAAACCCAACAAGCATCGAGGCCTACCAGAGTTACAAGGTCCTCTGTCAAGAACTCAAGTAAGTTTGTAGTTCTTTCTGATGATGATGAATCTGATGATGTTGTTAATGGTTCCTCTCCCATTCCTACCGAAACCTTACCTCCTGTCTCTCCCAAATACACTTCTGTCATGAAACCTAACACCATTATCTCCACCACAGCTACCACCACTTTTTCTTCACCACCCAAGACTTCAAAAATCCAAACATCTATTCAAGATGATCCAATTTGGCAAAGGATTCAAGGTCCAAAAACCTCTGAGCCTCCATCACCCATCTTACTCCCATACAAACGTACCACCTCTGAACAAGACTCACCCACTCCTTCCATACAATTTGTTACTACTACTGCAGTTTCTTCACCCTCTAACAACTCTGGAACTGGTCGTAACTTCACTGGAGTTGTAAGTGGCATGACTTCAAACCTTCCTGATGAAATTATTAAAGCTCCAAGTCCAACACACTCCAATTCTCCACCTCCTTCGTACACTGCCTTAGTGACCCAGGCCACTCCTGATGTTCCACTTCAACCAGTCCCACTTAACATGGTCTTCCCTCCTCCAAAGGACTTAACAGCTCATAAAGTTTCTCTCTCCAACTAATCACCAGTAAACTCTCAGGACTTTGAATTTCCAAATCCTGAAGCTAGCCACTCTGACCTAATTCCAGAGCAAAACACCTCTGCTCAGATGGCTCTGGACAATGTTTCTCTTCATGTAGCCTCTGACACTCAAGCGACCTCTGAAGCCACCAGCTGCAATCTTCCTCCTCTACCATCACCTGAAACCAATCTTCAGATCATTCCCTATACCTACCCTGAACCAGAAACTCTCCTGGAGTGCATCAACTCATTCAATGGTCAGGCATCAATCAAGTTGCGCAATCTGTATGCTGCCACTGATCTCAGTGAAAAACCATACATTGTTGCTGATCAATGGGGACGTCTCTGCAATTGGATGCATGGAAATATTGATGAAATGGTGGAAGTGTACACTGAAGAAAGAGATGAAAGGGTTGAAGCTGCTAAGCAGAGGTTAGCGGATAGAAACAGAAGAAGGGAAACTCTGCATGAAATGCGACTAGGAGAAAAGTTGTGGAAAACTATGGAGGAGGCCAGAATAAGGAAAGAACAAGAAGATGCTGCCAAAATGCAACTTGATTTATCTGAAGCTGCTAAGCTTGAATCTGCACGCTTAGAAGCTCTTGAACAGGCTGCTAAGTTAGAAGCTGAGGCTGCTGCTCTGAAATTTCAGGCCCTTGCCTCTGCATCTGATACTGCGATGGCTTCATCCTCTACACAAGTTATTGGTTCAGTACCTGGCTCTGACATTCCTTCTACCTATGCTCAAGCCATTCCTCCTGCTGCAACTGGATCTGACATTGCTACAATTCTCGCAAGACTTGATTCTGTTCATAGGCAACTTGACCAACAAGCTGCTATCAACAAAGGAGTGCAGGAAATGTTTGCTACCATCCTAAGCAGATTTCCAGAACCTCAACCTTAGCTTTAGGAACTCTCTTCTTTTTCACTTTTCTTTCTTATTATGTCTTTCATACGTTTATATTTTATGTTCTCTTTAAACTTGTTTTTCATTAGTTAACTTGTTGGTTTTCTAGTTACTTCTTTCATCTATTAGTTTATTCTTAATTTCTATTTCAATTTAGCATTCACATTCACACACAAAAGCTCTGAGGAAAACAAATTTCTTTATTCAATAATTTTGCATTACATTCTAAAAAGGAGGGTTCTCCCTCATTGCAACGTTGGCGCATTTGTGCCAATTCCTGCTCTAGGCAGCGCTTCTGAGCCTCCTGGTGCACCAGTTCCTCGCGGAACTCCCTCTTCTCCTCTTCAGGTTCCTCTGACCTAAACTCCAGCTCAGCCTCCATGGCGAAGATCTCCGCGCAAACATCTGATCTCCTCCGGAAGAGCCCCTGCAATTGATCCACAAACTCCAAGAAGACTCGGAGTGTAGCGTCCATCACTGGACTCAGCTCCATTCCTAGCAACTAGATGATCAACTGCTGGACACTGGAAATGACCAGGAACTTCACATTCATGAAGAGATCCTCCTCAAATGCTCTGATCCTAAGCTCTCTCATGTAGATCTCAAAGGAAGCCATTACAATGTCTATGTTTGCTCAGAGTTTATGTAACACCCCGATTTCGGTGGCGTGACTTTAGTAACCAAAAGTAAACTTAATGCGGAAAAACGTGAATTTTTTTTTTTGATAATAATATTAAAGACTAAAGAAATGAAACTCAACAATAAGAGATGATAGGACTAATATACCATAATAATTACAGCCCCCGCTGTATGTAGCTAACCACGTCACGAGTAAACCTCCAGTGACGGTAATAAGAAGAGTAGCGCCCGTAGGCAATATGTACAAACCAAATATAAAGGTGAAGTGTCCGCAACACCATCCATCAAAACTGAGAATAAGCTGGCCCATCGGCCTGAAACAAGACTTCCTAAGTCCAACCAACTCTCTGTGATTCCTGTAAAGAAACCACACAAAAAGCTATAGGCGGGAAACTACCCTGTCCCCAAAGAAACAAATGACAGTCAGAGCTACGACTCTACTCCTACACTAATCCTAATCTCGAGGAGCTCACACTAACACTCAGTCCTACGTGCTAGCATGATCGTCGTCTGAATCTGAATCCAGAACGACAAAGTCTACATACACTACCCGTCCTCCTCTCGCAACTGCGATGCGCTCCGGTGCTGGACTCACGGGCTTAGGGCCCGAACCCTGATCATCAATGATCGCAACGGTGGGTGAACTGGACTCTGCTGAATGCACTCCCACAGGCTCCTCATCTGAGGGGTCCTCATCATCCAAAGACGACGGTGGTGGTGGTGCTCCTCCTAATCCTGGTCCGCAGTGCACACCTGGTGGCAAGTTGAAACTGACAGTGCATCTCCGCAGCACTCCTGACGTCAAGTGTCCTACCCTATCTACATGGTCCTCCATGATCCGCCCCGAGTACGTCGCTAGATGGCTAGCGGGGTCAACCACCCACGAACCGGGGTCGTCCTGGTCTATCATCTCGTATCTAATCCCCCCCGAAGGGTGGACCATTGTGAACCAGTCCGCAATGGACATCTGACAAAAGGCGTTGTCCGCCAAAACACACACAGAAGGCGCGAGGGTCAACTCCAAAGAATTATGTAGATAATAATCCCAATAGGTACAGATAATAAATTGCCACTTGGGCTTATAACCAGAGATTGCATCCTAGGGTTGCATACTCCACAATGAACATAAACAACGATAATAACAAATAGCATGCATCAGATAAGATTAACAATTATCAATCACACTCAGCAACTAAGTCAGTATGCATGTTGCATGACATGATATGACGGTTAACCCAGTTAACCAAATGCATTCCGGAACGGATGGACATCAAACGGATCAGCCCTAACACCAGCCACGGTGGGACCATTTCGGCCCGCGTGCCTTTTACTCCAACAACAACGATAGTCAGATCAGCCGTAACCCGTAGGTCTGCCATTTCGGTCTGCTACAAGAGTCGTCTACAAACGCTCTTACACGGAAATCCGGGTCTTATGACCATTTTGAAATCCGACGAGGTCCAGAGTACGTCCTGTGTTAATACCTCATTAATGTTGCATGAATGCAGGATGATTAGTCAAACAACGTCTCCGAATCTCACTCGACACGTCGCCACGTGTTCTAGCTAAATTAATGTCTCTACAAGCTTACCCTAAGGTAACAGTCGATTCTGCGACAAAAGACACATCTCTACAACAACACATAACTCATGATGATCTCCAAATCATCCGACTCATCTCCATCCGATGGTCAAAACTGCTCAACGAGCACAGAGTATCAACATACTCGGAAACTATCAACCTCCCGGCTTATCCCTCGGATAGCCCAACAACACAACTGCTCCCACAGCACAAGAGTATCAACATACTCAAAACTTATCAACTTTCTCAACACTTGGATCCGACGACACTTCTCGTTTTCCAAAACTATGATTCGACTCCTAAGCTTCCTTCGAGATTATTATCATTACTTAAAGATTTATAGGTTGTTTAAGGTCTTATGAGTTTTCTTTACAAAATAATTATACTTTTAGTCTCATCACAAAACCTATAAGTTCTCGGGATCTCCAAATCCCAAATGACTCCAGAGAATGTCTCGATCCATGAAACACCATAACAAGGCCCGAATCTCATTCGTCCTATCAAACTTTCTCAAAAACTCTCAAAATAAAATCGGCATGACCTGCCCGCTATTCTCACTTTTCAGAATCACAGATATCAGCGAAAGACAAAATTACATCATCACAGTCAACAAGCATGTCATATATCAATACATTCTATAATAATTGAAGGTATGAAAAACGGTAGAAAGGGGGGGTTTGAATAACGTTTTCAAAATAAAGCTTCCACCTTCAATATTTTGACAAATCTTTCGAGACCTTAAGTGCTGAAGATAAGAGATAGAAAAGCACACAAGGATTTTATCCTGGTTCACTTGATAAATCACTCAAGCTAATCCAGTCCACCCGTTAAGGTGATTTCTTCCTTCTTAGAATGAAGGCAATCCACTAATCAGGTAAGAGTTACAACTGCACTTGAAACCTACAAGTGACTAACAATTACACTGACTTAGCTCACACTAAGATTCACTCTCTTAGTCTTCTCTAGGATCCGATCAACCTTGATCTCCTAAAGGAACTAAACAAACTGTTTAATCAAAGAATGTTTACAAGAGATTTGCTTCTGAAAAGCTAATAGTAAACACAATGAATTTCAGATGAAAGAATGCTTGAAGGTTTTTGAATATAGCTTGTGCTTATGTAAATTCTTCCAACCACATCTTTCAATCTTCAGCCTCTATTTATACTCCAAGGATTAGGGTTTGAACGCTGCATGGAAATGCTACCGTTGGAGGGCAGTTCTGGAAATTCCAGCTTCTGCTGTGGCTGAGAACGTTAGGTAGGTGGTCAGGATGGTACAGTTGCTTTTGTACTTGGATAGTGACTTGACCTTTAAACCTAGGAGACTTCTGATCAGAGGAAAGCTTCATGTTGGAACTTGTGAAGCCGGTTGATCAGAGTCAGAGGGAAAGCACAGATCCTCTGACCGTTGTATCTTCTGATTCTGAACTCAGATGGAAGTACATGGTCTTCAGAGTCTCTTGCTTCTGGACATCAGAGATTCCACTATTCAGCTTCTGTATCTTCAGAGTCTTCTACACCATCAGAACATCTGAACCTTCAGTGTTTCTTGGTTATCAGAACTTCTGGATCTTCAGAGCTTCTAGTGACTGAGTCCACATCAGAGTTTGTGTAGCTTCAGAACTTCTGAAGCTTTTTCACTGTTCATATTGAACATGGTCAATGCGAAAGCGTTGCTTGGGTCACTCTTTATGCACAGTGCTTCTGATTTGTGTGGGATTGAATTGAGGTCAGAGCCTGTAAATAGCACACTCAGAAAAACACGTTAGAGTACCATAATTGTTCATATCAAAAGGTTAACTTGTAATCATCAAAACATAGAGTTGTACTACTAGATCAAAACTTGATCTTACAATCTCCCCCTTTTTGATGATGACAAAACTAAGATTTTTTATGAACAATTCTTAAACATTAAACTGAAGTCACTCAGAGTTTAGAAATATAGAATAAGACTTATCCTGATGTGAATAGTTTATCTTGCTCATTCTGAATTCAAGTCGCTGCTTGATTCTGAGCTTAGCTCCCCCTGAATCTAATACTTGATGAAAGCGTTAGAAAAGTCTAGATTCTGAGCTAAATAAAATAAGAGTTCAGAGTGAAAAACTTATGACATAGATGAGAAAGAGTAATCAGAGCGCATAAGTAATCAGAGTCAACGGACAAGGTATCAGAGTCTTGGGTATCAAAGTCAAACTAAAATCACTTCAGAAGAAGTGAAATGTATTCCTTGTATTTGCCCAGTGACACATCTATGGTCATGAAGGTGGAACTCTTAAATTCTCCAAAAAAAAAAATTAAGTCACACTAACACATCTTACACATCAAAAACTGGGTTGTACTCCCCCTTTTTGTCATAAGCAAAAAGCCTGGGGTGTGAAAAACTTAGCTTGAAGTACAAGGTACTCCCCCTTAGAGAAGGTCTAAGTTTTAAGAAAATTAAAACGATGCATGAATCAGAGTTAGGCGAAATAAATAGAAGAGTTAATGCACAAGAGGAACGTTTACCACCGGCCAAGGGAGTAAAGAAAGGGGTCAGTTACCAAGAACTTAACCTCGAGAAACTGTAGGAGCATTAACTTTCAGAGAGAAAGTGAAGCTTATATAAAGCGATGGAGAAAGAGGGTAAGCTTCACAACTCGATCAAGTCCATAATCGGAAATGGCTTCATACATGGTTGCACTAGAAGAGCTCAGAAGGAAGGCCTTTGAGGAGGACTTGTTCCTTAATATAAGGCATCCAGAGGGTACAAAAACCATATCGGAGCTGACGAGGGAACTGCTAGAAGAGGACCTGCGTCCAGAGTTGAGGAATGACTTAGAAGAATTCCTTGCCTTCTTGAAGGAAGTACAAGAACTCAGCCAGCTTGAACTGAAGCTGCTGGAAGAGAAAGAAGTCATAGAAAAGAAGCTCAAGACTTCAGAAGGAATTCTGGAGAGGGATGAGCTGAAAGACAGTCTCAACAACATCCAGTATTCACTGGATCGTCTGGAGAAAAATAGGTCAGAGCAGCGCCAGGAGTGCAGGAGAATGAGGAAGGATCCTCCATTCTAGGCTTAAAAAAAATGTATGATGTAAAAGAGAATGATTATGAATAAAAAAAAATTTCAGACACAATGTGACAAATATATATATATATATATATATATATATAAAGATAAACAGAACTAACAAAGCAAAAAAAATAACTAGAGAAGCTAAAGGAAAATAACTAGAGTTTAAAATAAAACTAAGTTAAGCAAGCAAAACGAAGAGATCCTGAAGCTAAGGTTTATTAGTGCGACGCAGAAGTTCCATCATCATTTGCTTCATTTCTATCAGCATAGACTCATGAGTATCAAGACGTTGTTCCATGGTGTCGAGTCTGGACGAGCTGGACGGTGTAGAACTGGAGGGAACATTCTGAGCAGCTTGGGGAGCTGGAATGGAAGCAGAAGCAACAGGAGTAAAAACCACTGGTGCAAGTGCTTGGCATCTAAGTGCTTCAGCTTCAGCTTCAAGTCTTTCTGCCTCTAACCGAGCGAGTTCAGCTTGAGCTGCTTCTTGACGTGCAGCTTCTTCTGCTTGTTCTTTCTTTCTTCTGGCCTCTTCAATAGCTTCGAGAAGCTTATGTCTCTGTTGTTCATGAAGAGCCACTCTTCTGGCAAACCTTTGCTTTGCAGCCTGGATCCTCTAATCCCTTTCAGCAATGAGAAGACTCATCATAGCAGGAACTTGAGCAACTAACCAAGTACTCAGATTATCCCATTCCTCAGCAACAGAGTCAGGATTCTCACTCAGGTCAGTGTGACCTTGCACGTTGCGTAGCATCAAAGAAGCTTCTTGATTAAACACATTGATGCACTCGGAGAGAGAGGTGGGTCTGAGGTGAGTGTAGGGAACTATGGAGAGGTATTGGTCTGGGGAGGTTGGGTAATTGCTGCTGTGAGCTTCAAAGACACCTTGGGGAGAGCCAATGTCACAGGTTTGGTCATGAGGTTCAGAGGTTCCAAGGTGAGGTTCAGAGGTTTCAACCAGAGGATTGGGTGATCTAACCGAAGAGTGGTTAGACACAGATTGTTCTGGGTCTGGTTGAACTGGTTCTTGTTGCACAGGGTCAGGTTGAGCCTGTTGAGCCAAAGGATCTGCCTCATGTAAGGGATTGGCCAAGATAGGTTCATCTGGGTCAACTAGACGTTCAGGTCTAGGGCCAGGATATCTCCTAGGGCTTGGACAGGTGAGATAATATTCTTCTAAGGTAGACACCTTTTCTTTCCTAACTTCCATAAATTTACGAACGGATTCAGAGTTGTTGGAGGGGAGGAATCAGAAACATTGATTGGGAATGATACAGGAGTGTAGACACTTGATGAATCTGTATCAGTGGTTCTGGCAACCAGACGTTCTGAAGCTCTGGGGACAGAGTGATCAGAAGTTCTGGATTCAGGTTCTGGTTGGTTAAGTTCTGGTTGATCAGGGATGATGGTTTCAGAAAGTAATGGGTTGTATTGGATTGTAATAGGTGAGGTTGGATCAGAGGGTCCTGTAGGTTGGTTCTGAAGCATATTCCAGAGAGGTGCTTCATTTGGAGAAGGTTGGAAAAATGAGGACCTTGGGGAATTGGGTGGTGAGGTGGTTTGTGTGGCTGGTTGGGACTCTGGGATAGGAGTGAGTGGGTTGGAGGTATGTTTCAGCATAGCAGAGATAGGGAGTGCATCAAATGTATCTAAATCATCATCAGAAGCAATAGCGGACTTACTTGATGATCGTGCTGAAGACCGAGTCACTCTGACAGGGGTCTCAACCCTTCTGATCACTTGAGCAGCAGGTTCCACCCTTGTAGGATTTACCACAAGTCTGACTTGTTTCTTCTTCTTCTTGAGAGGAGAAGGACCACCATCATTATCACCATCATTACCATCATCTGGCTTACTGGTTTCATCATGTTTCCTCTTTGGCTGGTCAGCCTTCTTCTTCTTCTTCTGAAGGCCATCAGATTACTCAGAGGATTCTTCTAGGACCATCTTCCTCTGAACTTTCTTCTTGGTAGGAGAGGGAAACTCTGGAGCTGGCGGCAGTCTTCTGAAGAATTCATCGAGATCAATTTCATAGCCTTGAGCCCTTAGGTCTTCAACATAGCACCTAATAGCTTCAGGATTGTCTGCCTGTGTCCACAGAGGGTAGTCATTCAGAGGCACCCTTCTCCGTCTGATTTCAGAAGATGTGTCTTCATGAGCAGGGGCGATTTTCTGCTGGACCAAACCCATCTTCTTCAGAGAATTTGCAGTGAAGACATCACTGACAATGGTGGTCAGATCCTCTACGCATCCAGCATTGACCAGATCTTGCACCAGGTTGCTCTCAATGAAGAGATCTGATAGCAACCTCCCAAAGGGGATATACTTGATTGCTGACTTGATGGAGGCAGTAGTTCTGGACTTCTTGATACACTCCTTCAAGTAAGAGAACAGGAAGTAGGGAAGGCAGATCTTCTTCTTGTCTTGGATGAAAAACAACATCGCCTTCTGGTTGAAGTTGATGTAGTCTGGGGAACTGCCCTTTGGTCTCTGGTTGATGCAGTTGAGCAGAATCTTGTGCCAGATTCTGAGCTTGGGATGAAGGTCCAATACCTTGTAATCAGTCTTGCCCGGTTTGTATGTGGTGTACAGGGCTTTGTTGATTGTATTCTTGGTGTTGGGTTTTAGCTTCGATTCTGTTAGTTGAAATCGATACCCATTTGCAGTCTCTGCACCTAGCAGATTCACAAATGACTTCTCTGTAATTATGATCCTCCTTCCAAGAATGTGGGATACCACCTGAGTGTCATCGCAGTCAGCATGCTTCCAGAATTCCTTGATCAATTTGTCATACACCGGTCCACGAAGCCTGTTGAAGTAATTCTCCCAGCCTTGAACACGGACTTCAGGACGAAGATCATACCCATTTTCAGCAAGATTGTCGAGGTCGAATCTCCATTCTTCCAGTACTTGAAGTTCCTCAGGAGCACACACACAATGAACGGCACAGCCCCGTTCTGCAATCGGAATAACTTGCTCTTGAGCTTGACCTTGACTAGGAGCTTCAGGACCCATTTGGCCTGTTGCTTGACCAACTACCATGTGAGGGAACCTCGTTGCTTCAGTGGCTTCATTTCTGGATTGTCTCACCATTGTGGAAAGCGGTTGAAGGTTTTGGGTAGATGATGAATATAGAGAGAGAGAGAGAGATCGTGGGTGAGAGGTTTTGAAAAACTGAAGAGAGAGAATGTAAAACCTTAAGTGTAAGAGGACGTGTGTGCATAGTGGGTTTTTAAAAGTAACCGTTGTTGATCAAAAAGCAGGATAAAATCAACGGTTAAAAATTAAAGACATCATAGTAACAGTAAATACACATATCACACGCAGGAGAGAAGCACATCTACACATATTATGACAGACTGTCACAGGGGCACAAGGAACTATGCATCAGAGAAACTGACACACGTTTACTGTCTCAGCTTCAGAGTCAGCACCAATGGGTACATAAACTCTGATTGAGTTACCTTCTGGACTAGACATCTTCTGATCAAGAAGTATCATAGTCAGAGGTTCTGATCCATCTTTACTCTGGACAAAAGTCCATATTCATATTTTTCAGAATAAAATTAAATATATCCTCTGCTAAAGGCTTTGTAAAGATATCTGCCCATTGATGGTCAGTATCAACAAACTTCAGAAGAAGTACGCCCTTTTGTACATAATCTCTAATAAAGTGATACTTTACCTCAATGTGCTTTGCCCTTGAATGTAAGATAGGATTCTTACTCAAAGATATTGCAGCAGTGTTATCACAATAGATTGGGATATTGCTCTCAAGGATCTGATAATCTTCCAGCTGATGTTTCATCCAGAGCATCTGAGTGCTGCATATTGCTGCTGATATATATTCTGCCTCTGCAGTGGATAGTGCAATGGTTGATTGTCTCTTGCTTGCCCATGAGACTAAATTGCTTCCCAGAAATTGACAATTTCCAGAAGTGCTTTTTCTCTCTGTTCTATCTCCACCATAATCAGCATCACAATAACCTGAAAGCTTATACTCTGATGTTTTCTTATACATCAAGCCAAGGTTAGTGGTGCCTTTCAGATACCTTAGGATCCTCTTAACAGCAGTTAAGTGGGTTTCCCTTGGATCTGATTGGAAACGAGCACATAAATGAACACTAAACAGTATATCTGGCCTAGATGCAGTTAAGTAAAGGAGTGAACCTATCATACCACGATAGAGCTTCTGACATACTTTACCACTAGCATCTTCTTTCTCTAGGATGCATTGGAGTCTTGGCCACTGTAGATTCCAGCATATTGAACTTCTTCAGAAGTTCTTTAGTGTACTTGCTCTGATGGATATATATTCCTTCTGGTGTTTGATCAACTTGTATTCCCAGAAAGTACTTGAGTTCTCCCATCATACTCATCTCAAATTCAGCCTGCATCATCTCAGAAAATTCTTTGCATAGAGATTGATTAGCAGAACCAAATATAATATCATCAACATAAATTTGCACAATTAAGATATCATCTTTATAAGTTTTGCAAAAGAGAGTTGTATCTACTTTACCCCTTACAAACTCATTCTCCAGGAGGAATGAGCTGAGTCTCTCATACCATGCTCTGGGAGCTTGCTTCAGACCATAGAGTGATTTCTTCAATTTGAACACATGGTCTGGCTTCTTCTCATCTTCAAAACCTGGGGGTTGATGAACATAGACTTCCTCTGAAATATAACCATTTAGGAAGGCTCTCTTCACGTCCATCTGATGTAGAACTATGTTGTGATTCACTGAGAAAGAGATCAACAGTCTGATTGCTTCTAGTCTTGCTACTGGAGCAAATGTTTCAGTGTAGTCTATACCTTCCTGTTGGCTGTAGCCTTGAGCAACTAGCCTCGCCTTGTTTCTGACTACATCTCCTTTCTCATTCAACTTGTTTCTGAACACCCATTTTGTTCCAATTACATGGACACTCTCAGGCTTCTTCACTAAGCTCCAAACATCGTTTTTGGAGAATTGATTCAATTCTTCTTCCATGGCCAGAATCCAATCCTTGTCCTGAAGAGCTTCATCTATGGACTTGGGTTCAATTAAGGACACTAATCCTTTCAGACTAAGCAGGGTCTCTTCAGAGGGTCTGAAGGCTGATCTGGTTCTGACTGGTTCGTCTTTGTTACCCAGAATCAATTCCTTAGGATGAGCTGAAGTGATTCTGCTCTTCTTCAGAGTTTGTGAATCAGAGGGACCAGCTTCTTCTTCTGGTTCATCTTCCTCTGGCTCAGCTTCCTCTAGAACTTTGCCTTTGTCAGAAACATTTATGCTCATATCTGCAAACTTCTCAACTAGCTTTGACTGGTCAGAGTCAAGCTTATTGTCAAATCTGACATGAATAGACTCTTCAATAGTCTTAGCATCAGTATTATAAAATCTAAAACCTTTAGATCTTTCAGAATAACCAAGTAATAGACATTTAGAAGACTTAGCATCAAATTTATGCAATCTATCCTTAGTATTAAGAACATAACAAACGCAACCAAAAGGATGAAAATAAGAAATGTTGGGTTTTATGTTCTTCCACAATTCATAGGGAGTCTTATTCAGAATTGGTCTCACAGAGATTCTGTTCTGAATGTAACATGTTGTATTTACTGCCTCTGCCCAAAAGTGCTTAGCCATGCCAGTTTCTTGGAGCATGGTTCTAGCCATCTCCTGAAGAGTTCTGTTCTTCCTCTCAACAACACCATTTTGTTGAGGAGTTCTGGGACAAGAGAAATCATGTGCAATTCCATAGGAATCAAACAGACTCTCAAACTTGTCATTCTCAAACTCTCCACCATGGTCACTTCTGACACGCACAATTCTACAAGCCTTCTCGTTTTGCACTTGGGCTATGAAGGTAGAGAACACAGCATGAGACTCATTCTTGCGGGTTAGAAACTTTACCCATGTCCAGCGGCTATAGTCGTCAACGATGACCATCCCATATCTCTTGCCACCTATAGACTCAGTTTTCACTGGTCCAAAAAGGTCGATATGCAGAAGTTCCAACGGCCTTGAGGTTGAGACAACATTCTTTGCCTTGAAAGGGACTTTAGTGAATTTGCCTTTCTGACATGCTTCACAAAGAGCGTCTGAAGCGAACTTCATATTAGGTAAGCCCCTGACAAGGTTTAGCTTGCTCAGCTGAGAAATCTTTCTCATACTGGCATGCCCTAACCGTCTATGCCATACCCACTGCTCTTCATTAACAGACAGAAGGCACTTCACATTCTGAGCCTCCAACTCAGATAATCTGATCTTATAAATGTTGTTCTTCCTCTTGCTGTTAAAAAGAACAGAGCCATCGATCTGACTTACAGCCCGGCAGGACTTTTGATTGAATATAACATCATAACCCTTGTCAGCTAATTGACTTATAGACAATAAGTTATGAGTTAAGCCATCTACCAATAACACATTATCAATGCATGGACTACTATCTACACAAATAGTACCAGTACCAACAATTTTACCCTTTTCATTTCCCCCAAAGCCAACTTCGCCTCCAAGCCTAAGTTTTAGCTCTTGGAACATACGCCTTTCTCCCGTCATGTGACGCGAGCATCCACTGTCCAGATACCATGATTGGTTTTTCAGTGGAGCTATCAAGGATACCTGCAACATAGATAATCTTGTCCTTAGGTACCCACTTCTTGGGTCCTTTCTTGTTAGTTACCCCAGAGGTTCTGATCACCTTGGGTGTCTCAACATGATAATGTAAAGGAAATTTTGCATGATATTTAGACATGGAGAAAGATCCCTTTTTAAGAGGGGCTTTAGCAACTTTAGCATGTAAAGGATCAGGCAATATGGTACCAGAGGGAACAAAGCATTCATACAAAGATTTAGCTTTAGACACAGAGGGCTCATTTCTAATTGGTTTAGAATAGCCAATGCCATGCATTCCATTTCTGCTTACGCCATAGATCATTGAAGCCATTAAACTTCTATCTACGCTTTTAGCCAGGAATCTTTGAAAAGACTTTTCATACTTAGATTCATTTCTACAATCAGAGCCATCACAAGCAACTATTTCTTCTAACTTAGCGATCTGGTTCTTAAGCACAGAGTTAGAATTGATCAAAGCATGATTATCATTTTTCAACTCAGAAATAATTTTTTCATGTTCAGAAGGAGTTTTAGAAACAGCAGATAAGTTCTTTTTCAGCTTCTTATGCTTAGACAATAAAGAGTTATACTTATCCATGATATCTGACAAAGCATGTTTCAATTCAGAGGTTGAGAAAGAAGCGAATACCTCATTTTCATCGTCTGAGTTAGGATCTCCTTCTGATTCTGAGTCAGAATCAACAGCTTCCTTTGACTCTGCTCCTTTATCTTTGACAATAGCCATGAGTCCTTGGACTTCACCATCAGAGTCAACATCCTCTGACTCTGACTCATCAAATGTCACCATCAGACTCTTCTTCGTCTTGAAGTGCTTCTTTGGCTTCTTGTCCTTCTTCAATTTTGGACAGTCACTTTTGTAGTGCCCAGATTCTTTGCACTCAAAGCATGTGACTTCCTTAAGTGAGGACTTCTTCTGGCCTGAGGATTCAGACTTTCCTTTTGCCTTTCCAGAGCCTTTGTACTTGCTCTGCCTGTGCTTCCAGATGTGGTTGAGTCTCTTGGAGATCAGAGTCAGCTCATCTTCATCAGAATCTTCTGATGCTTCTTCAGATTCTTCTGCTTCAGCTTGGAGAGCCTTTGACTTTTCAGCCTTAGCCTTCTCAGATTTGGATTTCAAGGCTATGGACTTTTTCCTCAGATCTTGCATCTCAGAGCGCTTCAGCTCATGGCATTTCAAAATGCTGATGAGTTCTTCTAAACTCATATTCTCGACATCTCTCGTGAGCTCTATTGAAGTCACTAAAGGCATCCAGCTTTCAGGAAGACTCCTGAGAACCCTTATGACATGATCTTTTGTTGTGTAGCTCTTGTTGAGAGGTCTTATGCCAGCTACAAGCAACTGAAATCTGGAGAACATTTCTTCAATGGACTCGTTTGGCTCCATGATGAAGGATTCATATTTTTGGATCAAAGACAATGCCTTTGATTCTTTGACTTTCTTGTTTCCTTCATGAGACATCTTCAGAGATTCAAAAATGCCTTTTGCAAACTCACGATCTGTAATCTTCTGGTACTCCTCATAAGAAATAGCACTTAGAAGAATTGCTCTTGCTTTGTGATGTTGCGAGTACAGCTTCTTTTGATCTGCATTCATCTCTGACCTTGGGATCTTCTTGCCATCTGCATCAACTTGACGCTCATAGCCATCCACAATAATATCCCAGAGATCTGCATCGAAACCCAGAAAGAAACTTTCCAGTCTATCTTTCCAATATTCGAACCTTTGACCGTCGAACATGGGAGGCTTTGCGTTGTAACCATCTCTTTGAGTTTCACTGGTGGTGGCAGCCATTGTTTTTCACACCGGCCCGGATCACTGAACACTGTTAGGTGTGGTAATCAGAACTTGCGCTCTGATACCAATTGAAGGTATGAAAAACGGTAGAAAGGGGGGGGGTTGAATAACGTTTTCAAAATAAAGCTTCCACCTTCAATATTTTGACAAATCTTTCGAGACCTTAAGTGCTGAAGATAAGAGATAGAAAAGCACACAAGGATTTTATCCTGGTTCACTTGATAAATCACTCAAGCTAATCCAGTCCACCCGTTAAGGTGATTTCTTCCTTCTTAGAATGAAGGCAATCCACTAATCAGGTAAGAGTTACAACTGCACTTGAAACCTACAAGTGACTAACAATTACACTGACTTAGCTCACACTAAGATTCACTCTCTTAGTCTTCTCTAGGATCCGATCAACCTTGATCTCCTAAAGGAACTAAACAAACTGTTTAATCAAAGAATGTTTACAAGAGATTTGCTTCTGAAAAGCTAATAGTAAACACAATGAATTTCAGATGAAAGAATGCTTGAAGGTTTTTTAATATAGCTTGTGCTTATGTAAATTCTTTCAACCGCATCTTTCAATCTTCAGCCTCTATTTATACTCCAAGGATTAGGGTTTGAACGCTGCATGGAAATGCTACCGTTGGAGGGCAGTTCTGGAAATTCCAGCTTCTGCTGTGGCTGAGAACGTTAGGTAGGTCGTCAGGATGGTACAGTTGCTTTTGTACTTGGATAGTGACTTGACCTTTAAACCTAGGAGACTTCTGATCAGGGGAAAGCTTCATGTTGGAACTTGTGAAGCCGGTTGATCAGAGTCAGAGGGAAAGCACAGATCCTCTGACCGTTGTATCTTCTGATTCTGAACTCAGATGGAAGTACATGGTCTTCAGAGTCTCTTGCTTCTGGACATCAGAGATTCCACTATTCAGCTTCTGTATCTTCAGAGTCTTCTACACCATCAGAACATCTGAACCTTCAGTGTTTCTTGGTTATCATAACTTCTGGATCTTCAGAGCTTCTAGTGACTGAGTCCACATCAGAGTTTGTGTAGCTTCAGAACTTCTGAAGCTTTTTCACTGTTCATATTGAACATGGTCAATGCGAAAGCGTTGCTTGGGTCACTCTTTATGCACAGTGCTTCTGATTTGTGTGGGATTGAATTGAGGTCAGAGCCTGTAAATAGCACACTCAGAAAAACACGTTAGAGTACCATAATTGTTCATATCAAAAGGTTAACTTGTAATCATCAAAACATAGAGTTGTACTACTAGATCAAAACTTGATCTTACAATAATCACGTAGCACTTAGCATATAAAGCATGCACCACACATCCTAGATTACCCACATAGCACATAGCATGTAAGTCAATCTCAAAAACAGTCAGTAGATGAATCATCTACATTGTCAGCCGAAGCCTCAGAAAACATTTTTCCAATCAACCACAAACAAGTGCATAAACAGTAAATCAATGTCGAAAGCATCGACCCTAAGCATTAACTAGAGATTCAGTGAGTAGCCCTCACCTGCAGATTCTCCAGGGTGATCTTCTAACTCCTCTTCACAAGCGAAGCCTTGCTCCTCGGGAAACTCTTCAAATGAACCTTTAAAGTAAAACCACAGAATTCTATCAAAATCTATCGGAAACTAAGCTATCGATACTCACTAAGGTTACACGAAGTAGTACATACTCCGAGGTACGATAATCTAGCGCGAAAGGACAAGTTTTCGAAAAAGGAATTTTCCTCCCTCCCCCTTAGGGTGCTCGGCCACTATTGGTAATTGTGGGGTTCCATTTTTCTTCGATCAAACTTGGTTCCTATGCTATCATTAGCCGTAACTAAGGGTATTCTAAACTCGGAAAAATTATCGGATCAAAAACTGTCGCAGGGGTATTTTGGTCAATATTTTTAGCTCAGAAATTCAAAACTGAAATTTCGAAAAGCAAATTGGATGGGGACGTCACCAACGACGTTTATGACAACTAATCCTACTAGCACTAAGCTAAGGCGATAGTTTTCAGCCCAAAGGACGAAGCTTTGCCCCAAAATGGGTATTTTCACCAGAATTGAAACTCGACGGTAGTTTTTCGAGAATCGGCGAGGTATTATTAGCTAAACATACTCAGGATAACGTAGGGAAGATGTTTTGAATCAAAAATGAAGTATTCAGGATAGTTTTGCACAAACCTCAAAACTATGAGCACAGAAAGACATAGAGAAAAGCTATGGAAAAGACGATCAGAGGTAAGGATTAGCGACTATACCTCGGTACCTTGAAGTAGCAACTGTTGGATCAACGATCAAGCAAGAAATGAACAAAAACTCTTCTTCCTCTTCCTCTTGGTGAGCTCGCGGGTTTTGGAGAGAAAATGGTGGAGATTTGTGATATTTTCTCATTTCTTGGCTATATATAGAGGTTGGCAAAACGCGGGAAAATGAAAGTTTCGCGATTCTGATTTTTCCGGCTTCATTCTCCGTGAATTCCAAGTTATGTTTTGGCGAAAGAATTCCAAAACTAAAATGAGGTCTCCTTGTATTTTTGGTAACTAATGCAAAGTCGGTGTAAAACTATTTTACCCGATAAGTTACTTTTTGCATCGAAAGTCGGAATAGAAAACTTCCTTCTGAAGAAAGATTGAGATCATCAAGATAAATGGGTGTACGCGTGTAGAATCTTCATTTGAAGCTCTGAATAGAGAAAGTCTTCATTGTCGGTTGATTCTAGGGTTTTTGAACTATCAGGGTTTTGGTTTCGGCAAACTTCCGATGATTGGAATCGGACGTTCGTAGATCCTAGAGTTTCGCCTCGAAACGCTTGTTATATAAGGAATAAGAGAAGTTCTAACATTTCTCTGAAGATTTTTGGAATTAGCTTCCATCGTGCCTATAAGTGAAAACTAGCTATTTACTAGGGTTTCTGACCTAGGTTTAAGCGTATAACGATCGTGCTATAACTTTTATCGATCATGATGCAACCCTTAGACTTTTCCTGAACTTTCTCCTTCATAATTTTATTTCATTTAATAAACTCTTGTTCAGGTTTCCCTTCACAATACATCAACCCTACTCGTGAATAAGATTTTATTCACTTAGCATAAGCTTAAAAACTTGGGTCTTACAGTTTATGTTATTAGAAGCAGATGTGCTGTGAGGACTGTTATGAGATTACTGCCATTTACACTCAAAGATAAGTCTCCAGAAGTTATTGCTGGAGCAGTTTCCTAAGGTGTCTCTCTGAAAACTGATGCAAGTCATCAATTTTCCTAGCCGGTGGTAAACGCTCATTTCTTTTCTTGGCCGGTGTTCTTCACCTCATTTAATTTCTTCATCTGCATTCACTATTTTTCTTTTCTCTATTTTAATAATTGTTTTTATTATCTAGTTATCTTTTTTATTCTTTTTAACTTAGTCCTTCTCTAAGGGGGAGTACCTTGTACTTCAAGCTAAGTTTTTCACAGTCTCAGTTTCTTTTTGCTTATGACAAAAAAGGGGGGAGTACACCCAGTTTTTTATGTGTATACTAGTACTATGACCCGTGCGATGCACGGGGGATAATATCTTTTTTTTCTTGTGAGTATTTTTTTAAAATCTGTGCTGTTTTTTATGTTTATTAAAAGTAAATTTATGATTTAAAAAGACAAAATTATTTTTAGATATAAGCAAAACATAAATTAGTAAGTTTATTTTCCCGCTTACCTAAAAAAAAGTAAATTTATTTTCCCCCATGGATGTGTGCTTTTATTTTGTAAAAGTACAATTATTTTGTTTCTTATTTGTTTTTGTTCTTTTTTTATGAGCTTTGATTAAAAATTTACTCACAACTACATTGTATAAGAAGTCTTTGTCTATGTAAAATATCATCATGTAAATATTCTCAAGTTTTCTCCAAGCAAATTATATCTTTGGAAGATATCAACCAAGTAGCAAAAAGTCTTCTAAAATTGTTTAAAATACCCCAATACAAAGCTTCTATTACTCCATCAATGTATTCTTTATCGTCTTCAAGTAAGTTCATCGCATAGCACACGTCCTTGTAGGTGTCTCATGTGTGTGCTCTTTGAATTCCCTAACTCATAAAAACCAAATAATAATAAAATAAAACATTTTTTTAAATATTTGAGGTAAACAGAAGAAGATATAGCATCATGACATGGAGCTTATAAAAAAAATTGACATTGATGGGAGGACTGAAACTGTGAAATAAAATTTCAATGGAGAAGAGATAGTTGGAAGGTTATTTTTTGCATTGATATTATATTTAATATTAAAACCACCACCGTCAAGTTTTAAGGATTAATTTTAATTATTATTTAATAATTATTTTATAAATAAAAGATTAAGAATTCATCTACTTATCAGAAAAAGAAAAAAAAAACGAATTCATCATCTAAAATATGGCCTATCAATTGCTTTTATGATGAAGCCAAATTGCACAACTTTTTTTTATCAATTCCGTTCTTTTCACTTTTAATTAATTTTAAATTACGGGTATACTTTGCAATTTTTTATTATCATATTTTTGAATTCTATTTGCTTAAAATTTTCAGTGCCATTTGCTTGCCCTTCATGGTGCTCTATGGATATGTTAGTGCATGCCTTCACTACCCGCACATTCCCTTCAACCCAAAACTTAACATCATTGAAGTTTGGCATGCAAAACACTATTTCTATAAAGACATATTTTGAAGTTTCATTTCATGGAATGCAAGACAATATCTCAGCATTAAGAATAGCATTTCCATGAAAAAAGACTAAATAGGAAGCAAATGGGTTCCAAAAAAAGACTTCCATATGCTAAAGAGTATTTAGTTTACTACAATATACTTAACAGGGCAAGAGCTAAATACCATTAAATTGAAAATCATAAATATAAGTAGAAAAGATAGAAACCCTCAGTTCTCATGTACCATCGATCATTTAGGTGTTGTAAGATCCAAATCTGAAAATTAGAGATGCTAGAACAAATAAAAAAAACATAACCCAAACCATCCAAAAGCAAAATCAACTAAATAATAATCAAATAGTTAAATGCATTAAGTGGTTATACATCAAAGAAAGAAGAGAATTGAAGTTCTATATAAGCTAAGAGAAGTAAAAATCCTAAACATACGAAAAATTATAACATATACCACTTTTTAATTTATATAAAATTAAAATTACATATACATTAAAACAATGATTAGAAAGACTGATATTTAGGAATATACCATGAAATCCCGCAAGAAACCCTAAAATGACCCCTAAACCCTTCAAACACACAAATAAATAATACCTGTAGATATTTGAGAGGAAACTTGTAGACAAATGGAGTGACATAAGGGGCACCGGTTTCAACCTCTTCTGTCATCTTAGATCAAATTGCTAGAGCTTAGAGCTATCTCAAATCACCCGAACAAATGCATATTGAAAGTAGTGAATAAAAATAGACGAATTGGAGAATTACCCATATAATGCTCTATTTTTCTAAAGATTCCCTCTCACGGAGCAAGGATTGTCATTTCACCTTCAATAGCTTATTAGCAAATAGGTAAATCATTCTAATTACGTTCCAACTAAAATCTTAATCACTTGTATAATAGTGCAGGTTGTGGGATTCAAAATCACGAAATAGAATTCAAAGTTGGAAAAAAAAATTGAGCAATGCAAAAGAGATCAAATGATCTCAACATGTATCCTATGATAAACCAATCATGGGTTGATACCTTGAGGCCATATATGTTGCTAATTAACATGTCCAGACTGTAGAACTTGAAAAATGGGTATGAAAATGATGTGTTTAAATACTGATAGAATAAGAAAATTCAGAAGAAGAAAGGATGACACACCAAAATATTCATAACACAGGCAATATCGATGACATTTAGAAGTTTTTATGAGAAAGGGGTAATGGAAATTTATAGAGGTAATGAAGCTAGAATGAAACAACTCACCTCTTGAAATTATTTTCAAAAGGTTGAGAATTTTTAGCAGGTGAAACGACAACTGTGAGACACCCATAATTATAGGATGTGTTACTCATTATTTTTATTTTTTTTTATTAAGGAAGACTCAAAGTTTGAGCCTTTGAAAAAATCAAAGTAAATACCTTAACACACACTATGTGAAGTGCACTAAAACTAATTTATATAGTTGTAGAGTAAAAAGTTAGTGATGTGTTTTTTTTTTTTGAGTGTAATAATATTTAGTGTGCCCTATGGAATTCCATAACATATAATATTTAAGTAATAATAAATCCATTTAAATTAATTGCAAAGTGAATAGTAAATGGATATAGGATGACATTGGTGGGAGGGGAATGGTTAGTGATTTTTTTAGTGAAATCATAATGTGCCTTATGGAATTTCATAACATATAATATTTAGTATTTAGCTAATAATAAATCTATTTAAATTAATTGCAAGGTGAATAGTAAATATAATGGATATAGGATGACATTGGTGGGAGGGGAAATGTTAGTGGTTTTTTTTTAGTAAAATCATGTTTAATATTTAATTCATTCAATAAATGAAAACTAAGTATGTTTTCCCTAATAACATCTAAATAATAATAAGTCTATTTAAATAAATTGTAAGGATGGTTAAGATCAAAACTAATCAACGGTCATGATTGATTTCCTAGAAAATATTCTACGAAATTACATAAAAATCCATGGTAAAATATTCATTCATGAGTCATAGTATATTGCATGACTATTTTACCCTCCTTGTTGCCAAACTTTGCTTTTATATAATATATAGATAGATATAGATATAGATATAGATAGATTGTGTTAGTGTGATTTCTTTTTCTTTTGGAGAATCTTAAGTGATCAACCGTTATGACTATAGATCTTTCAAGAGGCACCAGCAAGGAATACATTTCACTTCTTCTGAAGTGATCGTATGCTCTGATCGTTTAACTCTGATACCACCTCTTTGATTAACTCTGATTATTCATGCGCTCTGATATTCTTATACAGTCTATGTCATATATGAATCTAATTGATATATCACTCTGATCACTATTATTATTTAGCTCAGAATCTAGACGCCACTAATGTTTTTATTAAGTCTTAGATTCAGGGGAAGCTAAGCTCAGAATCAAGCTGTGACTTGGATTCAGAACGAGAAAAATAAACCATACATCTCAGGATAAGTTCACCTCTGATATCCTAAGCTCTCAGTGTATTCAGTTTATTGTTTAAGAATTGTTCATCAAAATACTTGGTTTTGTCATCATCAAAAAGGGGGAGATTGTAAGACCAAGATTTGGTCATGTGTACAACTGTATGTTTTGATGATTACAAGTTAATTATTGTGTATGAACAATTATGGTACTCTAACGTTGTTCTTTGAGTGTTTAATTGACAGGCTCAGACTCTGGTCTAAAAACACACTTATCAGAAGCACAAAGCAAAAAGAGTAGCCAACGCAACGCTTTCGCTCTCACTATGTTCTGATTGAACAGTAGTAAATGCTTCAGAAGTTCTGAAGATTATAAGCTCTGATGTGGATTTAGATCACCTCAAGTTCTGAAGACTAGAAGCTCTGATGATTAGAAGCTCTGACGGTCTAGAAGCTATGAAGTGAAGACTCTAAAGTCCAAGAGTAAGCTGGCTCTAAAGACCAAGTACTTCCAACTCTGATGACCAGAAGTTCTGATGAACAGTCCAGAAGCAGAAGCTACGAAGGTCAGAGGATCCAAGCTTCCCTCTGACTGTGATCTCATAAGCTTCACACGTCCCAACACGAAGCGTCGCCAGATCAGAAGTCAAATAGGCTAAGTGTACTATTCTGACGGCCTTACCTAAGATGTTCAGCCATAGCAGAATCTGGAAGTTCCGGATTTGCCCTCCAACGGTAGCATTCCATGCAACGGCTACAACCCTAAACCTTAGAGTATATATAGAAGCTGAAGTTGGAAGAAAGAAGCTAAGAAACTTTGTGCAAAACTCAAGCAAATATTCAACCAATTCTTTTAGCAATCTTTCTTCATTTGTTCTTATTGTGTTTACCTTAGCTTTCTCAGAAGCACTTCATTGTAAACCAAATCTTTCAAACAGTGAGTTTGTATTTCCTTAAGGGACCAAGGTTGGTCAGATCCTTGAGAAGACTAAGAGAGTTAATCTTAGTGTTTGCTAGTTCATTGTATTGTTAGTCACTGAGCAGGTTGCTAGTGCAGTTGTAACAAACATTGAATAGTGGATTTCCTTCATTCTAAGAAGGAAGAAATCACCTTAACGGGTGGACTGGAATAGCTTGAGAGATTATCAAGTGAACCAGGATAAAATACTTGTGTTCTTCTCTTCATCTCTTATCTTTGCACCTTGTGTTATTTGTTCCGAAAAGATTTGTCTAAATCTTAAGTGGGAAAAGTTTTTATCTGAAAACGCTATTCAAACCCCCCCCCCCTTTCTATCGTTTTTCATACCTTCACTTTTTCTCGCATCAACTGTCAAACTACATAGATCAAAGACATAGAGAAGCATTTTGACCATAGAAATATACTCCCAAGCCTATCAACTCAAAGCTTGGGGACAATACTAACCTTTGCTCACAAAACTCAGAATCAGATGAAGAAAAGGTTGAAAAAGGGGTTGAAGATGGAGGAGATAATGAAGACCCAAGCTTCCCCGAACAATACACTCCATAAGCCCAAAAATCCACTCCAAAACCCTCAAAAACCAAGAAGAACCCAAGCTTTTCTCTCCTCTCTCATGCTCTCGGCCTCTCTCTTGAAAAAATGAAGGGGAATAGTGTTTTCCCCCTTTAAATAGGAAAGTGGGGAAAAAGAATGGGTGTGTGCTGGTGTTTTGGTATTTTTGTTCATTGATTTAAGCTAAGTATCCCTCCATAAAAGGTTAATACTTGCCCCGGATTCAATTAAGTGAGAAAATATTTTGGAAGCAACCTGCTCAAAAATCTGACAAAGAACTGATTAAGGAAATCTTCCCCAAATGGGAAAATGCCTTAGTAGAAAAGATTCATTGTGGAAAATGAATCAAGACCACGCGAACGGAAACTCCAAAAGGAGCCTCGAACACTCTTATTTGTGGCCCGGAAGTTCACTTAAGTATCTACAGAGGTTAAATAATTCTCCTCAAAGGTTCCCGGAAACAAACCCTATCGACATTACATTCGAAAGTTCCGGAATTGAACACACATCCACAAACAATACTCTGACGGGTCTTATTCCCGCTCTGATTTAGAATCGAGGCTTAATTAGTGGTAAAAATTGTATAAATATGTAGGAAACATTCGTTTTAAGCCATTTCGTAAGGTAAGGAGGGATAAGCCATTATTAATGGTAGGAGAATCGAGATGATGTATTCTAAAATAAATATTTGAAAATTATAAACTAAACTATTATTTAATATATTTTACTTGAATTATGATGATATATTTTGGAAATAAATATTATCAAAACTACTCTATATTTTAATATAAGAATAACCTTGTTTTATATTTTTTATTAATAATTTTTATTGGTGCCAATTTAATTTTTGTGTGAACTTATATTATAAATAACAATACACTCTTGTATATGGAAGCTTAAATTTAAATGAATTTTTTAATTTTTATCATCGCTAATATAAATTCTTTATACTATTGATCTTGTCATGAGGTGGCAACTTGCATATATATTACTTATTTTCCTTTTTTACCCTTTTGGTAGCTACACTATAGTTGTCAATAGTTATCTTCTTCTTTTAAATGAGTGTGGGGAGAGATAAGGTTTATAATTATTTGCACTATCATTCTGATCAAAACCTAGAGCGAAGCTTCGTGTGTTTCACCTCGCCATAGCGCCTCCAATGTCTAGCGTCATGGAGGATATCAACAACTATATCCTAGTTTCAGACTCTGAGGATGAAGGTGAGAGAAGAGATTTTGATTTAAATGGAGATCCTCAAGCTTCTCCCAAAAATGAAGTGCCTTTTAATTCTCAGGTACTATTTTCTCTTAATAGTTTAAATTTACCCTTTATGTTAGGGATTTTGATATATCTTCACTCACTTTATCTTCTTATTTTTTTCTTTTTTCCTTTCACATAGTGGATCATATGCTACATTTATCTCTCTTCAATTTCGATCTCTTTCTGTATGTGGGTATAATTGGGCGTGAAAGAGAAAATTCAACCCAATTTCACCCACATCTAGAGAGAGATAACTAGTGTAATCAAACTTAGACTAGATCTGTCGATTAAACCAGAAATCAGATCTATGGTCAATCTTGTCTTTTATAAAGGATCTGTATGCAAGCCACCTGGTATAAGACCAACTTTGTAGATCTGGTGATAACTGATAAACTAGACAGTTTATTTACACTAAGTGTACTCGCCGACGGCATGTCATGGCTACAAGGCTCTGCCATGTGTATCTCTTTCTTCTCCAACGATCACTTATCAAAACCCCACTTTCATTTGTCGGTGGTAACAAAGAAACAAAAAATGTAGAGAGTAATAAGAATGTCAGTCACAAAAAAAAAGGAGTTACTCTCTTAAAGAAAAAGAAAGTGCAACCTGATGTAAGGAGAAGCTTGTGCGGCGTAGTGTTTGCTAAAATCCAGGATGATACAATATAGAATAAATTAGGGTTTCATAAGTTACTTGGGGCAAAATCCCAAAATATACAAAGTTTTGAAATTCTTAAAAAAAACTATTAAGTATTATAATAATTAGTAGTAAATAAGAATTGGTTCAAGATAGGAATTACGATTTGTTGATGTTTTCTTAAAAGTTTTAATAGATAAAGAGAATTCAATATATGAGAGATGATGCAACATAAAAAGAATAGAGATATGAAGAGAAATGAGATGGAAGAGAAACTACGTGGGAATGTATCAAATATATTAATGATATTGATAAAATCAAATTTTGAAACATTTCCTCGCACATTCTCCTGTTTCTCCTTCACATACGTATCACATCTCCATCATATGTCTCTGTTTAATTCTTGTTTCATTTTGTGTATAGTGGAACTGGTGTTTCAAAGTGATATTTTATGATAAATCTCTGCTTTACTACCTACTTTGCAACAATTGGTATATACGAACTTCACAGAATTAACAAAAGACTGTTACTTAATCAAAATAGATTTTCTCCAAGATATCATGATTCTATTGAAATATCATTACTTATCTCAGCCTATGATTTATATTAGTATATTTTTCTAAGATATCATTCAATTAATATGTGAAATTTTTCGGTCTAACTTATTACAATTCACTAAGCAAGCATGTGTTAATTTATTAAGCTTTTAATTCATTAGGTTTCTGCTATTGATAACAACATGCCAATGGGTGACGATCTAGTGCCATTCGCTCCTCCTGAAGGATATGCTACAAAAGATAGTCATCAACAACACAAAAATGGGAAGCAAGTAGACTTAGCAATTCATGATACTAATAAAGGTAAAATGCCAATGTATTGTAACGAGGAAGTCGGTGCAAAAGTTGATGAAGGCTGGTCAATCACCAAATATTTTCAATTAGGAGAAAAAAGCAACAAAAATGGAGCCACTCAAGGAAACATCTTGCCTTCTGAAGAGGTTGCTGCTACTGCTGCTCCAGAATCTAGTTCAAAAAGGTGGTTTTGTTTGTATACTTTAATAGATTGATAAGTTATTTTTAATAAAAAAAATTCCACAAGAGGCTATATTGTTTGAGTCATAAATATCCACATTTTTGTTGGGCTAACTCTCTCGGTGAAATTTTTTATTTCATATATAATATTTGCTTAATGGAAATCAAGCATGTAGCACAGAATCAACCATCCATTGTTTAATGGAAATAAAGTGAAAGTGATATTTTCCTTTTGAATTTATATATTTTCTATTGTTGCAGGAAGATCTTCGATTTAGATTTCAATTATTATAGCAAACGACTTACTAGGACGAACCGTCTCCTGCCAAAAGTAGTTGTCCAAGTTGAGAGCGCAGTGGACGTGCTAGATGATGGTTACCGCTGGCGTAAGTATGGACAAAAGTTTATCCAAGGAAATCTGAAGCCTAGGTATCCATCTTTATTTTCATTGTTTAAAACAATGTTTGTGTACATGGATTATGATACACACTATTGTTATGGATTTTTTAATTTAGCTGAAATAATCATAGAAGTTGTATTACTTGATAGATTTATTGTAGATGATAGTAATAAGGTGTGGAATTAGCATTGAAACTAATTCATCATTAGCTTTGAATTCGGTAAATAATGTTGTGATTAGGCCATGAAAGTTTTTATTTTGTTGGCTAGGATAGACATGCTTAGCCTGGAGGTTCATTGTACGAGTATTATGCATATTTACATGGAACAAAATTGCTGTCCAAATTTAGTTTAGCAAAGCGAAATTGTAGCAGTTATATTGATTTTTTATGTTTTATTTAATGCAAGATATCTTCTTTGTTTCCTATTTCATTGTATGTATTTTGATCTACTTCAGTTGGGTGTTCCCAAAATTTTATGGACTTCTTTATAATGCTTATAATGAATCGTTTTGTTTTTTTTTTTAAATGTATGAAATTGTAATTATTGATTTATGCTGATGTTGTTGTGTTGCTGCTGGGGGTTTATAATTTTATGTTGTTGTTTTCTGTTTTGTTGCCGCGGTTTTCAATGTTGGAAGCCTGAACCTCGGATTGCCTTATTGTTGTAGTTGTTTTTGCTGCTGGATTGTTAGAATTTTTTGCTACCGGTGCTGTTTTTGCTGCTGGATTTTAGAACTGTCTACTGCTATTGCTGTTTTTGCTGCTGGATTGTTAGAATTTTCTGATACCGGTGCTGTTTTTGCTGCTGGATATTAGAATTGTCTATTGCGGTTGTTTTTTTGCTACTGGATTTTAGAATTTTCTGCTAATGTTGCAGTTTTTGCTGCTGGAAAATTCTCTGATGTTATTTCGCTGCATTGCTACTGCTTTTTCTATTGATGGAAGCCTGAAAATCGTATTGTTGTTTGCTTGATAATTTCTTGACCTGCTATGCTTTGATGAGTGCTACAATCGGCCATAGTCTTTACTGTTGGTGTGGATTTTTCATGCACCTCCTGTTTTTTTTTTCGGCCCTCCACTAGGTGATTGTTGTCTTTCTATTGTTCCTTGTCTGTTTTATTGTTTCTGTTTCTTTACTGTTTTGCTGCTTTTCATTTTTCCTTTATTGTACTTTGTTGTAAGTTCTAGTCCTTCTTGGACTGTATACTCATATTTCCTTGAGAAATTTTTTCTCATGGTTTTATCTATAATATTTCTCTTTTTCGGAAAAAAAAAATTTATTGATTTATGAAGCTCTAAAAATTTAAGCTATTAGATTCTTAAAATTATTAATTGTAACTTTAAAGTTTTTTTTTCTAAGGTATATCATAGGGGTTAATTGTAAAATTAAAATATAGTAAAATATTATTCAATATAATTATTTGCATCCATTTTTGCTCTTAATTTCATTTACCTTTGTTCTGAGTATATTAATCTATGGTTAATTCATTCCTGATACTATTATATGTTCTCTATATTGTTCATTAAGGTTTTTACATTAGGGCTAATTAGGTTGTAGAATATGGTATTTCTGTCCTACTGTAACAAAAAAAAGCTTGTAGAATATGATATTGATATCACTCATTCCATACATTTTGAACATGTTTTCATGGGTTTATTGTAGGCGCTACTTCAAGTGCACAACAAATGTTGGATGTCCTGTTATAAAACAAGTTGAAAGGGATCCACACAATTTGAAATATGTGGTCACCAGTTATGAGGGAAAACATAATCATGAGCTGCCCTTGGGAAAACTCATAGATTTCTCATTTGATGCTGATGAATTTCCTCTAACTGGTAATTCGTTGGGGACTATTGCAATACCTAGGAATGCCAATATTTCAAGACCTGAAGCAAATCCCACAGACGACCATGATTTTCTGAAGCTAACTTTGGGTCAGAATTTCAGTAATGATCATGTGGATGCTGGGTCTTCCTCTACAAGCCAAATTCCATAGATCAACATGGAGGAGGATGGAAATGATATATAATGCATGGGGTATTGCATGGGTGAATATCATGGAACTACTTCACTCACTAATCATCACCTTCAGCATTATTATATTTCATTTATCTTTGTTATTTTTTATTTGAAAATTCTATTGGTTTCCTTTTAGTAGTTTATTTAAGGAGTTTTCCCCGTTGATTTTCATTTATTCAGATATTTTGACTGCAATTAAAAACTATGATTTTGAGCTTTGACTCTTGAGGTATATTAATTCTAGTTTCCTACCGATATTTTTAAACTTCTTCATAGTGTTTTTTTCCCCTTCTTAAAAGGAAAATTTAGTTCTAGTTATGTGGAATCCTTGATTGATTTATTCAATATGTGGTTAGATTTACTGCATGCTCTTAACTCAATTACAATAGGGTTTATCATTTAAGTATTGTAGCTTCAATTTTGAAGTAATTATATGTTCAACTTCTATATATTCACACTTACTTTCTTTTATATTTTTTCTTTCTACCTTTGCCTCATTTTCCTATCACATCATTCACCTCATGAATGGGTGTGAACTGATTATTCATCCAAATAGATTTTTATGCCTACTATTTTACTCTCACATCTTACTTATATTTATCTCATTTATTTTTCTACTAATTATTTCATTTAATTTATTTCACTTCTCACATCTCCTGTTTTTTTTCTTCATATTTACCACATTTTACTTTATTTTATTCCACTCCTAAGATGTGAAAGAACATTTACTCTTCTTATTCTACATATGCTCTCATACAATCCATCATCTATTTCTGTTGTTGGCTTTGGTCTATATAGATAGAGTCTTGAAAGTTCTTTCATATCTCAAACTTCCATAGTTGTAGGAGATAAGCCAATCGGGTTGATATGGTTACATAACTAAATGTTACGATACATATCTCATTTTGTCTTTCATTTCTGTTATATTCATCTTCTTTTCTTATCTCCTTCTTTCTTTTCTATTAAGTCACTCATTTCTCTCTCTTTTCTTATTATATTTTTCTTAATGTGTGAAATTAGGGTGTTAATATATTTTTTTATGAAATCTGTTTGTCTTATTACTACTTAAAGGAACTAAGATAACTATCGGCACAAAAATATACTTGTATTTTTAAATAATAAAAAACCACAATAGGAACTTAAATTACTGAACAACTAAAACAAAAAATTATTGAAATTAAAACAAAAGACAAGAACTAAGCCCAAAATTGGCTTAAATATATTTTAGATCCCTATAATATTGATGTCATTTGGTTTAAGCCTTTGTATTTTTGTTTTTTTCTAGAAAGCCCTCAAAGGCAAAATAATAGGGTGGTTTTATTCCCTGCCATTAACTTCCTTTAAAATAAACATGGGTCAGCATACGTGGACCATTTCCACCTTAGCAGGTGGGCTCACAAGATGCTAACGTGTAAAAGTGAAGGAAAACCTAAAAATATCAAATGCTCGGATTCGAACCCCTAACTTGGCATAAAGGACAATGCATTGACCAATAAGCGAGAAGCCTCATCATTGGTAGATGTGCATAATTTAATATATATCTTACTTAAACTGAAGTTGCTAATAGTTCAATTAAAAAATTTAAAACGTCTCAAGCATGATTTGAACACAAAACAGGGAAGGCTCTAACCACTACGCAAATGCCTAATTTATGTAATTTGTGTGACAAACTAAATATATATTTAAAAATAAATAATAATGCTAAATAAATCTGATATTGTAGTTCTAAAAATTCAATTCTATTTTTAGGCTTTTATATAATGTACAAATTTGAAACAAAATAAAATATAAAATGTAAAGAAAAAAAATTACAAATTTTGAAAATGTAAAAAAGTTTAATCTTGCAAATTTATTAGAGTTCATATATTGACTTGTTTTAAGTTAATGAGTATATATACTGAAAGAACAAAATAATATTTTTTTATGATTTTATGTTGAATTCTCGTTCGTTTGTTTTTTTAGAATATATATAATATATATAATTTTGTGCGCATGAATAATAAAATGAGTTAGTGGTTCAATGGTAAGAACTTTGTTTATTATCCTCAATGTATGGTGTTTGAATCATGCTCAGGGTATTTGTTAAATTTCTTGCCAGTTTAAATTAGATATATATTAAATTTTGCACAAATATTAATTATGCAGCTTGTAGCCTAGTTGTACCTCATTTGACATTTTCAAATTTTCCTTCTCATTTCCACGTCAGCATCACACTTTTTTGTAATTGAAGTAGACGACAAGGGTCAAAACCACACTATTATTTGCCTTTAAGGACTTTTTCCAAAAAACAAATTATAGGGGCCTAAACCAAAAGGCACTAATATTACAAGGACCTTTGACATATTTAAGCCCCCAAAATTTACTAATATATAAAGTAAAATATAATGTGCATCATTTATTGCACCTTTCACGTCTCTGGATCTGTCAACTCATGATTTTGAGTTGGGATTCGACTCAAAGAGTCTATTAAAAAGTAAATAAATATTTTGTGACCAAAGGCAATTTGCTACACTTGAATGATTTATGACCAAAGGCAATTTTCTAACATGTTGTCTTCATTTAACAGATCGCATTGCCTCACCTAGCAAAATGTGGCCCCAAGGAGGGTTGCTCGATGAGAAGGGTGAAGATGTTAACAATAAAAAAGCCACTGGGTTCAAGGAGGGTGAAGATGTTGAAAATTAAAAAGCCACAGGGTTCAAGGAGGGTGAAGACAATCATAAGAGATGGTGATATAAGGTCACTGGTTCTTCAACCCCATTAAGGTACAAGATCGAAGAGTTGACTGAGCCACCACTTTCTTAATCGATGAATGGTCAAGATTTGAGTAGATGAGACGATAGAAGATCTTTGATCTTTCCCTATATACTCTATTTCTTTTTCTTTTTTTTTCAAAACTTGAGTTAGAGTCGATCACTATTTCTTTTAGACGGGGAAGAAGTACGTAGTTAACCGATAACTTTAGGATTAGGACTTTGTACAATAAGCGAAGAGAGCCATAGCATAGGAAAAGAAGTAAGGCAGTGATTGACCTAAGGCCGAGGAAGGAAAGGATTGAAGATGCGAGACCATAGCATAAGGAAAAGTTTGAAAGCTTGGTGTGAAAGGAATGATAATAGCTTACCTAATATGGAGAGAGAATAGTTTTCTGCATCTCATGTGCGATAGCCAATTCAGTTAGCTCTTAGTAAGAAGTATGAAATCCTTGAAGGAAAGATTCATTGGATGAATCATTCCATTCTTAATCTTAAGGCAGGAAATCTGTAAACTTTGGAAGATAATGAATTTCAGTCTATAAAGAAGAATACGAATAAATGTAAGCAGTTGTTGTCCCCGAGGTCCGACTTGATAGAGATTTCCTTTCATACTCAATCTTTTGACGAGATATTCTTTAGCTGAACCTAAGTCCTGCACTTAAGAAAATGTCGTTTTTGACCTCTCTTGTTGTTCGAGCTACTTCGTAACCTCTTCTAAAAGGCTAGAAGCTAGAAGCATATACAAGCCATAGGGATAGGTATGCAATTGCTTGTTTTAATAAGGTATATGATTGCCCGTAGAGGACTAAGGTCGACAAATAGGGATATAGGCTAACAAAGAGTTATGATGCATCTACACCTCTCTTTTCCACCTTTATTTTCTATTTATTTCTCTCTTCTCTATCAATCAAATCATCTATCACATCTTTACTTTCTTTCTCTTTTCTTCCTGTCTCTCTCCTCCTCCACCTCTTTCCACCTCTACTTTGAGGTGTGATCCAAACATTATTCGCTAACAAATGCAATGAGAAAGTCTAATTGTTTTCTTGCTTATAAGCGCTTCCCTTTTTTCTTGCGTCGAATACATATTGATTTTTTTAAGCGAACGACTACAAGACCATAGAGTAGGTAGAGGATGCAAAGCAAGCGGGAATTGAATTTCTTCCTATGAGCGATGAAATTGATTACGAAGCTTTGAAGAGAACACGAGCAAAAAGGTTTCAAACCAACCACCCAGAAATCGATCGGCTTATAGATGGGGGAGAAGCCTAAACTCAATCAAAAATAAAACTTGAGTTTAATTCTTCACGATGCCCCACATACCACTTTTGTTTGTCTTCCCCTTTCCAAAACTTTTTTTCGCTTAGAGATTCAAAGACCATTTATCTCATTTCCCCCACCCTAAACCATCATTTTACAATTATTCAACTAGTTCTATAATTATATCTCTACATAATACATATCTTCACGTATTATCACTTACTACCATTCTCACCAGATACTTAGCCAGTTACTATCATTCATTCTCTTCAACATAACTCACTTATTAAATAAGGATAATCTAATCAAATTACTTATCAAAAAGAACAGTATCAAAATCAATCAATATTCATTGAAAATCAAAATCCTATCATTCAGGGGCAAGAGTATTAAAAATCACGAAAGCTTTCTCACTTGTGAGGACTGGGGACTATACATGCTCCCCCATATTTTTTTGAATCAAAAGATAAATCCATGAAGCAACTAGTCTTCCTTTCAGAGCGGGGAAACATCCTCTTCCCCATTTGACAAAATTACAAAAAATCTCTACAATCTATACAAAATTTGATAGATCATCAGTATCTAAAGTCAAGAAGATGAGATCATCTATGCTTTAATGGTGAGGTCTGCATAGCAAAACCATGTCAATGATCTCATCACTTCTTTGCATATGTGAGATATGGATCTTGTGCAATGGTTAATACATCTGGTCTCTCAGCTTGGTTATATGTGAGACACCTCCGAATTAAATCCTGTTATAAAAGAAAGTTGTCAGGTTTGACAGTGAGAAGTACCATGATTTGTCTACAGTTACAATGCTAAGTTTAGAAAGAATTTAATTTACATACATACACCAACAGTGTAAATAGTTTTACAACATGCAATCACATTTCTTCATTTTTCATTTTTTATCTTTTTAATTTATTTTAATTTAATTATGAAATGACAAATTGGTGAACTCGAATTGGATGATACTGGGCAATTTTTAAACTGTGACTCTGTGAGTATACAGTTTTAAACTCAGGAATTGTACACCGCAAATAAGTTTCATTAGAAGAAGGGGGATCTCAGACTGAAGATCCATACTTTAGCCTAAGAATTATTTTCATGGCTCTGGCGCTCAGAATTAGAAGGATAAAGTTTAAAAAGACCCTCTATACCCCCCCCAATTCTTTCTCACTGGTGCAAACTACTTTCTTAACTACCAAACTCAATCATCATTTAAATAGCATTTTGATATGACAAATAAGCAATATATGTTACGAAGGAAATTTGCAAGAAATGAAAGAAACACTGATGTGCCAAAGCTAACTTTGTTATTTGACCAAAATCATGGGGGCATTGGTTGATAAGTACCACTTCTTTGTATCTTAACTTTTAGTATTTTCCATGACAAATAGAGGGTAGTTCAGTAGTTGCACTTGCACATGAATAAAGTTACTTTCATTTTTTTTGTTAAAAAAATCATAAATTTAACCTACAAGAAGCAAAGATTCTGTGTATCGCTGAATATTAGAATGATATAAGTAAATGAAAGATGTCCGAGGAACAATCAGCCATTGGCAGCAATTATCAGAAAAAGGGTGCAACTCACCTTTGCCTCATTAGAAACAGCAGGTCGCGGAGGAAACTCAACCTTGCGCGCCTTAATGATTGTGTCTTCACGAAGTATTCTTTCCTGTGTTTGGTCATGTCCGAAAGGACGTTTTCCAAACAGCATTTGATAGAACAAAATACCAGCAGACCAGACATCAACCTGTTTCCCAAAACAAAGTCAGAAATGTAAGGTGATTACTGATTATGCAAACCAAATCCAGACATGGTTTTTTGCACAATCCCAGCCATCATGACTTAAAGTGAAATATCGTTACACCGAATGGCAGAGAAAATGCGAAGTGATAACCCAAATAAAAGAATAACTTATTTACAACTTGGAAAATTGTTGACCTTTGATGATATAAGAGGTGTCTTGCTGAGCTCAAAGCATTCAGGAGGCAAATACCTACAAGGTCAAAAGGAAGAGGAGGCATGAATAGGTTTGGCCAAAGTCAATGTTGGAAGCTCATGGAAACATGAAAGGAGAATCAAAGTTCAAGTAGTTCAAAATTTAGAAATCTAGTAACAATGATCTTCACGAGTAACCATGTACCAATATGTTCCAGCTCCCTGGGATGTAAGTTCCATGCCCTGGGATCCCACATCATCCTCCACTATCTTACTAAGACCAAAATCAGTCACTTTGGCAACACCGAGCTCATCAAACAGAACATTTCCTGGTTTTAAATCATAATGAATAATCTTCTGTGTTCTTTTATTCATGTAAATAAGGCCTTGAAAAATCTGAACTAGAATGACCCTAGCCTCCCTCTCAGGCAATATAGGAGTTGCTTTAAGGACACCATCAAGATCCTTCCCTGGAAGAATAAAGGAGGATCAAAGTGAGAAGGGGTGGACAGCAACTCAAACAAAAACCAAGAAGTCATTCAAGTCCAAATTAATATTTATAGTCTATATCACAAAAATTGTTGGCGTATACAATTACTATACTCTCATTATACGGAATTATAGTTTCCGTTAGTATTAATTGAGCTGTTAGCCTGTTACAAGTCAACTGTCAATTGGTCACATGGGTAGTTATCAGTTAGTTACTGAGTTAATGAAATCAGAAATTATATTTCATGAAATTTCTCTCTTGAACTCTGACAAAAATAAACAAAGTAATGATCTTCATAAAAAGGATTAAGCATATATACCACTACAGTACTCTAGAACAGTACAGAATGTATTATGATCGATCTCAAAGATGTCCCATAACCGAACAATGTGACGATGGACTAGGGTCTTGTGAATGTTATATTCACGAATTGCGTGTCGTATGTAACTTTGCTTCTTCTCCTCACTCCATTGAGCATTTAAACCATGCAGCTTGCATGCAACGTATCTATGCTCCACCATGTCAAAAGCCTGCTGGAAATATCATACTTCAAATCACTGGAAAAAGGTATATATTTACAATTGCCGATATAGGCGAAGGATCTATCTAGATTCTGGTTACAGTAGCTCAAAACCTTGTATATTATTTGCTAAATAATATCAATATGGCAAAATGATTACTATAATCATTATACTTTAGAGAAATTCTGACCTTGTACACCTCACTAAAACCCCCCTTCCCAAGAAGGTTTAGAAGGGCATAACGATGATTTAGAATCTGAAAATTGTTAAACCGTGAACCATCTTCATCCCGTATGCGTTTCATTTCACGAATCAACCTCCCTTTCTCCAGTTCGTAGCGATCCCTCTCCCGCAAAATAGTTTCTTCCTCCTGAAATTTTTTGTGCTATTAGAAACATAGAGGAAATGGAATATTAAGACAAGCAGAAGTATCCCCTTACTCGTTTAATGCTAGCTAGTCGAGACTTATAGATTTCCTCATGGATGAGAACATCTTCTGCTAGTCCAGCCTCCACTTCTGTTCCATCACCCTTATCTTCAACCGGAGAAAAGGTCCAAACAAAAATAAAACATAAACCATTAACAAAGTGAGCAGAATAATATTATACAAGATAGTCTACCAGCATCTGATCAACTGAAACAGATATAGATTGCCTCCACTGGCCATCTTAAGGATCATATTATCATTAATGATTTGTATGTAGAAGGCTCTTAAAGGTCAATACAGACAAATTATTTAATGTACAGATTTACTAACATCAATGGTATATGTTCATACTGACAAAAAGATAATCCATGTTTAAGTCCACCCAGCCCTTCATCCTGATGTTAGAAGTACTAAAAGAAAAATTGAAACAGAAAATTACCAGACTGTTTTTTCTTGAATAATTTGCGCTGCCGCTCAATTGCCTCCTTTGTTTCTATTAGTTGTTTCTGGAAAAATCAAGAGATAAAGGAATTCATGTTATACTGGAAACTACTATCACATGCAAGGGTTTCAATTACAAAAAAACGTGGAGACAGAAGTTATTGAAATATTGACATACTAGTATAATATACTGTGTCCTATATATAGCCAAATATTACTGAAAATGTGAAACTCCAAAAGCACTACATTTTTTTTTATTTAGCCATCAATCCAATTGAAGCAAAAAGGCCCACGTTTTATAATATCTATATTCTAAGGCTAACAAAAGGCATGCAAAATCACTGTTGCACAAATGAAACCTGAAAATATCTAAAGAGATTGGCAGTTTAACTAAACAATGAAGTGTTCTTTCAAATAAATCGATTTGTATTAGAGATGACAATGGATAGGGTACTATAATAGCTGTAGTATATGTATTTAAAAGAATACCTGCACCCAAATGCATACTTGCATGGGTAGCAACTTTAATACTCATATCTTTACTCACCAGGTAACTAAATACCCATGCTCAAACCACTTTTTTTACTATTGAGAAACACATAAATTCACACAATAATAGTGTTTGAAAGAGGATGTCAATATTTTTAAATTTGTCCCACATTTGCATGACACTTTCTTTGCCAAACATGTAATGACAAGATCAATTACCACTAGCATGCATTATAAAAGGCCATGTTCAACCCTCTCCCTAGAAGAAGCCATCAATGAATACCCCAAGCCCATTTGTTATCTAATTCGTAAGAATTTGAACTCGACACCAAATGCTAGCTCAGGCCTCAGAGGTGAGGATTGCTATACCATTTAAAAGATTTTCTTTAGCCATATATCTAGGTGAGGCCTTAATACACCCCTTCACGTTCAGGGCTGGGGGGGTCCATTTATGAGTGACCCAATAAACGAATATAGGATAAACTCTAATACCATTTTAAGAATTTGGACCAGACATAACTCTAAGCCCAAAATAATGGTGCTCTAAGTTTATCCTTGGTGCAAACCATATTGGGAACTTGACAGGCACACTCATGCTAGTTCAGAAATGGGCTACTATTTAAATCAAGCCAAAAAATATATCTTTAGTAACTCTTAATAGATAATAAGGTCATTAGGACTTCGCAAAGAGTATTGTACGATTGCTAATGTAGTGTAACTCTTCAGAAAATGACCTGCAGAGTATATCACTTAAGACAAAAATAAAAAACCTATGTATAGCTAAGACATTACACATTTGAGCTCCATCATTATGATTAGAAACAAATTTCCTTAGTACACATTAAATCAATAAATAACAGCATGGCACAAAAACTGAAAAGAAAAACCATTTAAAGAAATAAAATTAGACATACAAGCTGCGCATTCAGATCCTTTAATGCTTGACCATCTTCCCAGGTTTCTAATATGACAGTCCCAGCTCTACAATTCAAAATCAAACTAATAAGAAAACTGGGGCAAAAGGATGACGTGAAAAGTAATTTCTATAATGTTCCTCGTATACCTAATAACACCAACATTTCCAAGTCTCAATGAGTCTTGTCGTACTTTCAGCCTTGCTTCTTGTCTCTCAGCCTTTGAAACAGATATCAGCAAATCTGATATTACTTTCATTCTCTGCAAGATAGAAGGATCAGATGTAACTATGCTGGCTCAACTGATGCATGACAGAGAGAATGCTCCTTGATTTTTTTTTCTTTGGAGTAGGAGATGGCACCTATAAAAATGCTGCCTAAGATTTCTAGTTCATTTTTATATGAAGAAGTTTCATACAAGCATGATTTAGTGCATTCCCTCTATTGCATGCACATGATCATCCACTGTTTTCTATTTTAAATAACATGTATGTCATTAGGAATGAATCAATGAAGGGTTTTACAAAAATACTCGTACCCAAGGTCATACCTGCAAGAATAACAACTAACAACTTAAATACCAATCCATAACCCGATGGGTACCTATATTCTCATACCCGGATCCATTACCTACATTTTAGTTGACTTGAAGATGGTCTTCAATATTGAGTTTGCTTGGTAAATTAATAGAAAGGGAATGTTATTAACATATTAAACTTATTAGTATAATAACAAACAAAGTATTGATTGACTGGGCGGGCCCATCTATAAATATAGGGTCCCCGCCTAGGAGGCGATTTGGTCCATAAGTCCGGGATGGTAAGCTTAGGCCAGAGAGGAGGGAGTCCTGGAAAGGCGAACCAGAGGGCGTGATTACACTCATTTGGCGAGCCGGTGAGTCCTTTGAAGGACAGGAAGCACCTCTTAAATTCAACCAGCGAGGGTCCTTGGATGGCACGCTCACTGGGGCGAATTTAGACCTAAGGAGCATTATATAAGGCCTTCTGGACCGAGTCTTATAAGGCCCAAAGTCCATTAGGCAATAGGATTTAGGGTTAAAACCTACCCACTATAAAAGGGAAATGTGGATCTTGTAAACGGGGTGGGTACATAGTTAATATAGTTAATACTTATCTAAAAACGGCCAGGTTATAACAAGACTCTACTTCCGCTAGGGTTTTGGATCTAGGCCGTTTCTATTGAATATTGATCACCAAGCGTGAACAATAGGTCCAACTACCATATTTACTTTGAGAGATTCAACAAGGACTTAAACTATGATTATCGTGCAAATGAAAGCAGAAAAAAATAAACCTTGGGCTTCATTTTCTGTTCATGATCTCTCAGGTCCTTCAGTTCCTGCACGTTCCAGAATCAAACATTAGAAAAACAGCAAATTATCACATCAATTTTTACAACTATCAATTCCATTACTATCAGTGTTATCAAATATCCACCATGGCGTTTTCTCATGGCAGTTTTCTGGCTTTCCGCCAAGGGCAATACCCCGCCATATGGCCGCCATTATTTGTTATGTATGGCAGGATTTTGGCTTTCTTCCATGACCCGCCATCCGCAATTAACAACACTGATTACTATATGCTATAAATTCCATGATATATTATCCCCCAAATGGTGAGCACATGTTCATTTATTTTTTACAACTATCAATTCCATTACTATATACTATAAATTCCATGATATATTATCCCCAGAATGGTGAGCACTTGTTCATTTAGCAAATGTTAAAATACGCAATTTGCAATTTGAATCACACAATTTGACATGTTTCACTGATATTTTATTGAGGCCTTTACAGACCAGATTTGGATTCAAATGGCAAAAGACATAAACTGTTCAAATTTTAGGACTTTCTTCTTCAAACAACTTGCATGCAGAAAGTCATATCAGAGAATTTATAATATGATTGCAGAGAGAAAGTGCATAGAAGATCTAAGTGTATTTTGATCAGGTTATAACAGACCGGGTCAGGTCTGCACAACCAAAATAGAACATACATTTCAAATTTAAATGCAATTTTTTTCAAAAGCCTGATACGTACAGTAGAACAGCAACTTTCTGTAATAAAAAATTTTATAGGACATGCAAAGTTGCAAACACGAGGACCTCTTTTTGGCTAAAAAAGCAGATATGTACTACAACAGCAACTGCTCAATCACATCTCCAAGTGGAAATGTATAGTAAATTACTTTACCATTTTTTGTGTTTGGACTTATTTAGCTTTGAATCCGAGCTGTATATACGACGTATGATTAATTGTTGAAAGAAAATTCCATATTTGATATTAATATTAAATATAGTTGAATTTGAGTTAAAATTATCTAGTATTTTCTTTCAAATATGGGTATAGGATATACCACATACCTTTTCTAACTGTTGACAAAGATTGTGAGAATCAGAGGTTTCTTGCTTTGATTTATGCAAGTCTTCCTCCAACACAACAACTTTTGCACGTAAAGATGCAACCTCCTCCTAATTTAAGATAGAGGTGAAATAAAGTAAGAGAAATATATAAAAATTACAAGCTTCCAATGTCCCAATAAAATAATATTGAAGTCTCAAAAGTATCTCACTCAGATATGGTTGGGGGAGGGAGAAATGAAACAGGCCATATCAAACTTCTTTTTATTTTCATATAAAGCTACACATTCTTTTATTTACCAGAAAATGCATAAGTGGAGCTCAAAAGTTATGCAGAAGTCTTACCTCTAATGAAGCACGACTGTCATCATGAATCTGATCTTTGACTTTGCCATCCTGCAAATAAATACAAGCTCTATAGGGATTAGGGACAACCAAGGAGTACAATATAAATGATTAGATAAACCTTGCAGAATGGAGAATACAGAGATTAATTTGGAAGACATCATACTGGCACCGAGTAACCATTCAAAAAACCAAGCAACAAAACAAAAGTACTCAAGACAAATGCAATTATCAGCATTTATAGTCCTTTACCCAAAACCTAGAGGTTTCTATCTTATGTCTCTATTTAATCAGGTAAAGATTTTGAAAGTTGAAACTATGCAAGCAATAATGTGTGTAATACAGATATAATCACAATTATAAAGACCAGTTAAGAAATACTAATAGGGACCATTGACAACAAATGACAAACAATAAAGAATCACATGTTTACGGCAAGGAGCCTACCTTATGGTATACATTCTCAATCTGACCATTAAAAGCCAAAACATCTTGAGGAGATATTCGTGATTTGGTCTGATCGTTAACCCTGGAACCCCGACCCCTACCTGAACCAGAACTCCCTCTTCCACGACCATGTTTCTTTCTATTCACATCAACGTTAACTTTTGTCTCCACAGTCTCTAAACTAGTTTGTCTTCCATCAGTACCACCCTGATATGTAAATATTTTCAGTTGGAAATAACTAGATGACCAGATTCTGTCACAAGCTTTTAGCACTTCATACAAATGGTTGAAGTCGTAAAAATCATAAAAGTATTATTAAGAGAAGATGACAACTGCAAAGCATTTAAAAGTAAGCCAAGAAGGAAGCAAATTATCCCGTTATTTAATATATTTTCAATATGAGATGCAGCTATTCTATTATTGTAACAAAGAATATATTGGGTCATCACTCTCATCAGATGAAAACTAACCTCAACATGTTCAAAAACATTAGAGTTATCATCTTCTTCAAGTTTTCGGCGTTTCTGTGTGTTGGCTTGAATTAGGAATTCCTCACCATTCTGGAATAAAAACATGATCATAACAAAGACAACCTAATCAGTGTAGTTAATCAATATATATGAATATATATATATATATATATATCCAAAATTGATAATCTTCTTGTAAACAAAATTAACAGCAACATTGAACACAAAAATGTACCACATACATTTATAATATCCAAAACTATGAAACAATAAACAATCAATCAATCAATTATCAAAATAAATCAGATGAAAGCAGCATCTACATTAATACTGAAAATCCCTGCCAACACTAGCAAATAAGATATTTACAGAACCATATCAATAGGAGCCCTAACAGATGCAAACAAATTACCACACCCATTGCTCTAAATTGGGCTAAAACTTACATCATCATCAGAATCACTGGAAGTGGATGGTTCAAGCAAACCCTCAGCAGCTCCACTGAATTTCCCAGCTGAAGAAACAGAGGACCAACCTGGCTGCTGAGCAGTGGAGGAAGTAGTAGCCTTCCCCACCATGCGAGCTTCCAGCTTTGCCATCTTTGAAGGCAGAGACTGGTCCGATTGGTTGGAAGAGTTGGATGAGAAATGAGCAAGCAGGTCATCCGACATTGTTACTGCAACTGCAAACTGTTTGGCAACAAAGAAAATGCTTCTCAAATCTTCCAACACCCAAAGAAAATTCAACCCATTTAGGAAAAAAATGATCTTTTGATGAGAAAACAAGCTTCTGAGTAGAGCTAGGCCATACCCATTCGTGATCAGAGAGCAAAAGGTTGCATTTTGACGGAGACCCACGTGAAGAAATGGGGATTTACACAAAGGGGAAACCCCAGAAGCAGTTGAAGAAATCAAAAGGTAGAATTTTGAGTACCTTATGGGTGAAGAACTCAGAGAATTGATGGATTGAAAATGGAGAATCTAGGGTTTTGGATTTTGGTGAAAGAATCAAAACTTGGGAGGGAAGAATGAAGATAGGTATATGAGAGAAGGAAGCATATCACTGCAAAACAAGCCAATAATACTTTTTGTTTTAATGTGAGGGCATCAATTTTTTTTAATTTGAAATATGTGAGATGAAAGGGGTTTCCATGGGTGAAAAATTTGAGACCATGTCAGAAGGGTAAATGAGAAGTGAAAAGAGGGGGTAAAAAGAAAAAGAAAGGTGTACAAATGTGGATGCAGTAGTAGTACCTGGATGTTGGAACTTGATGTGAGATTGGTGCTCCTTAAATCTAGTGAAGTATCATTGTGATAACTTTTTCTTGCTTGTTTGCTGCTCCTCTCATGAGAATGGACCTTGGAATGACTATAATCGCATATTCGGATACACATCATGTAAAATGACACATCATGTAAAGAAAACCTGGAGAAATCAAAGAGAAAACAAACAGATATCTTAAATTCACCAAACGCCCAAACCTATAAAGCAATGACATATAAAAGAAATAGACTTTTCACTATTTATATGCTAAGTTAACATATAAATTGCACAAACTATGACAAGCTAAACAACTCCAATGCTTAATTACAGCAGTTGGAAATTTTCTACATATATTGCAAAACTTGATCTTCATCAATACATCAATATCACCATTTCCTTCATCTATAAGTGACACTAGAGATGCTGGGATAGGAGCAAAAGAAAAACTTGATCTTCATCTATACATGGATATTCATCAGCTTTCCCTAACAATTTGATCTCCATCTATACTAATCAATCAATTCATATACTGGCTATATAAAACAAAAAACAACCAGCACAACAGCTAGCACCTTCTCTACACACAAGCAATTTGCTGAAGTTTTTTCACTAATTGTCAGATGCATTGCACTTGTGTATTGGATTAAACTAATTGCATTTTGTACTTTTGAGAGTCAAGTTTGAGAAAACAGGATTTTTCAGTTTTGTCAATCTAAGCAACATAATGTGCCCAAACTAGACCAAAAAAAATTGAACCGCAAATTGAGAATTAAAATTTGTCAAAGAAAGATAGGATTGCTTGTTAACATTATTGTCTAATGCAAAGCAACAACAGTTTTAACAAAATCCCTCAACCAGCAAACACCATATTCATATATAGTGCTTGTATTTTGCATAACTTATGCCAGCCCTACTAATAAACGATTTTGAGCCTGCCTGCCTGCACATATCAGTTAAATAAACAGTAACTAATACCTGAGTTTCTTAATCGTGAGAGTCTGAGACTGAGACTGAGATAGGCTGCGAATTGCGATCGAACCAGGGCTCAGGGGCAGAGCGTGAGGGATGGCGCGGGTGGGTTCAACAGTGTCAGTGTGCGACTGAAGATGATGAATCGTGAAAGTGAGAGAGGTGGGTCATCGGGTGGGGTAGCTCTGTTTTGTTTTTGGTTGAGGAATGTTGGGATGGGATGGGCCAGCTTAAGTGGTTAACAAAAATTTAGAGCCTGATGATGTTTTTGCCCATGCAGGCCGGGCCTTAAATCCGCCCCTGAGAAGGGATGGCAACGGGTCGGGTTTGGATTTTGTCTTTCCCAGACCCGAACTCTCATGGCAAACCCAAACCCGTCGGGTTTCAGGTTTATCCAAACACGTTATAGTCTCAAACTCACGTTCTAACCTAACTTGATTCCTAGAGTTTTTTGCAAAACAAAACGTAACTTAAATGGTTTTGTTATGAAAAAACATTTTATATCTTCTTTGCAAACAAATATAGTATTTTGTTGTTCAAATATAATCAAATTGTTAACAAATCAAGTTGTTAACATGGTATATATAAGAGTAATTTTGTAATTTTATATATATATTAGTCGGGTTCGAGTGCGGGTTTCACCAATACCAAACCCAAACCCAACTATATCGGGTTTTACCCGTAAAATCGGGTCGGATTCAGGCGGACCCCACGGGTTCGGGTTATGTTGCCATCCCTACCTGTGTGAGAGGAAAACAAAAACGTGTGTGCAAGGGTTGTACTTATACTCACTCACACTATCACTCATCTTTTTTTTGCCCATTTAACACCTTTTTTCTCAAAAAAGAGCCTACGGCCCTGGGCATATGTCGGGCCCTGCTTCTGCCCCTGGTCTGAGCAGATCTGGTGACAGCGTCCTCGGATGCGATTGCAGTGGATGAGAGGATGGGTGAGGCGGAGGAAATGGTTTTAATGGCAAGGAAGCTAACGAAGGTGCTAGAATTCAATTAAGGCTTAATTAACAAAACATAATAGTGAAAAAACAAGGAACTCCAAAGAGATCCACCCCACCAAAAATCTATGTTTTTTCACTTGTTGATGAGGATGCTAAGAACCATGCCCTTTTGAGAGGCATTGGGGAATTTTCAACTTTGATGGACCAATCAAATACCATTTGAATCTTGGTGGAGGAAAATCACTAGTTGTTGCAAAGGGGGTGAGGTATTTGACAAAGCAATGGTGTGTCATGTTAGATCAAGCTAATCTTTCAGATAGTATGAGCAAAGCATGCACTTATGCTGATTGCACCTCTCTTGCTTCTGGTGCTTCTGGTGCTTCTTGTAGTGGGCTTGACAAAACAGCAAATGCTTCATGCGCTCCTGGTATTATCAAACCATGGGTCAGCGCAAAGATTCATGTCAATGCAATGGTCTTTCAGTGATTACTAACATTGATCATTCACCTCCTCAAAGTACTTGCAAATTTTGGATCATAACTGCAACATCTTTTGATGCGGTTGAGGCGAGGAATGATTTTGCAGCAAACAGCCTCAGATTAGAACAATGGAAATAGTGGGGGGTAAATGGGTAAGATGAATAGAGGATATTTTTGTAAATTCACATTTTGAATCCAATCAATCTCAGTTATTCAATTTTAAAAATATTATATTTAATGACTACTTTTAAACTACACCACCGTGGGACAGTTTTAAGTTGTACCACTGAAGCCAACACCCCTTGGAATTGAATCTGTTGGGAATCTATAATAGTTACAATAGAGGATCCGTTGAGATATCTTTCTTACTAACATGACATTTCCAGAGCGTTTTGGCTGATGTGGCACACAGACAGGGCTTTGGCTGATGTGGCATGCAGACAATTTTTCAAGGTTATTCAATTCTGGTACCTTCCTTTCCTTCCCTTGCCTTGGTGCTCAACCGTCTCCAAGCTTCATCCTTTTTCCTCTATGTGGTTGGCTCTCAGTTTTTCAATTATATTTTAATCTGTTTCCTTGCTTTGTTGTTCAACCATTTCCAAGCTGTTAGCTGTCATTTTTTATTCTATTCCAATGGTTTCACACTTTCTTCCTCTGCCGATGCATGTTGAGATTGGACATTTGCCACTGTTTTCTGAGTTAGTTCAGTTTCTTCTCAGTTACCAAGCTTAAACATTCCAGTTCACGTGTCTTCCTTTCCTTCTGCGCGTTCTTTTCCTTTACCTCTAAATTGTGCCTCTAATTTTAATTTTTTCGAACTGTTACAGGGAGCTAAGATTCATGCTACCATTCGGAAAACCTTGGTTTATAAGAGCAACTCCAACGCTGGGCTCTTAGGCCAGCTGGAGTTGCTAAGAGCCGGCTCTTATTTTTTCCCTGCATTGGAGAGAGCCTTAAAGCTCTTAGCTACAGTCCATAGGCTCTTCTGCAAGAGCTCCTGCTTAATGAGCTCTTATATTAAAAAACGATTATTTTCTCTCACATGCTCCTCATCAACTACTTTCAGAGGGAAGAAACGGTAGAAGGGAAGAAGAAGAAGAACAGATTTGAAATAAACTAACACAAGAAACCAAAATCAATTTTTTTAAAAAAAAATCCAAACTTTACAACCAAAATCAAACTTTTACACTGCAACTGATATTTACATAGGAAAAAAAAAAAATTCTGAGCCTTGCATGTCCGATCTTGTTGAAAGGGAGACTTGAATGTGCGAAAAGGGGCTTCCTTTCCCCTGATCTGATCTGGTGGCTCCGATTTGGGTGGTGGTAAGTCGATTTGGGGGCGGTGAGGTGGATTTTGGCTGTGGTGGTGGGTGTTTGAGGCGGTGATGTGGGTTGGGTTTCGGTGGGGGTGAGGTGGGTTTTGGGTTTCAGTGGTGGTGAGGTGGGTTTTGGGTTTCAGTGGTGAGGTTGGGTTTCGGTGGGTTGGGTTTCAGTGGTGGTGGTGGGGTTGCAGAGGTGGGTTGGGTTTCAGAGGGGAGAAGAAGAAGAAGAGAAGAGGGGAGAAGAAGGGAAGGGGGTTTCGAGGAGGCAGGGGAGAAGAAGAGAAGAGGGGAGGAGAAGAAGAAGAAGAGGCTTTCGGTGGGTTGGGTTTCAGTGGTGGTGGTGGGGTTGCAGAGGTGGGTTGGGTTTCAGAGGGGAGAAGAAGAAGAAGAGAAGAGAAGAGGGGAGGAGAAGAAGAAGAAGAGAAGAGGGGAGGAGAAGAGGGTTTCGAGGGGGGGAGGGGGAGAGGCGGCTAGGGTTCACAAATGGGGCTCTTGATGGGTTTATATATAGGGTGACCTGCCCAGCAGGTCACCCTCCCGTTGTGGACCGGTTTCAGACCGGTTTTGACCGGCTGGAGCCGGTTTTTTAACCGTTTTAGGTTGTCTGACTGGTTTGGCCGGTTATCAGACCGTTTCTCTCCCATTTTCAGCTTTTATACATTATATATAGTGTGCACTTCATCATTTTACACATCAATTCAAAATGGATCACCAACATTATCAACAATACTATGATTTGTTGGACGATCAAACACTTCCCACCAATGAAAGTTCTCAACCTCCGCCGGTGTTACAACAAGGAAACCAACCTTCACAGGTGTTTCGACCTACGCCGTCATTTCCTCCTCACAACCAAGCGCGTCACACCCGAGGCAATTTTCAAATTTCTCAACACCAAATGTCTCCATATCCACCTCAAAACCAATCGCATCACCCCGGTGGCAATTTTCAAAATTATCAACACCAAATGTCTCCATATCCACCTCAAAACCAACCGCATCACCCCGGTGGCAATTTTCAAAATTCTCAATACCAAATGTCTTCATATCCACCTCAAAACCAATCGCCTCACACCGGTGGCAATGTTCATAATTCTCAGTACCAAATGTTTCCATATACATCTCAAAACCAACCACTTCACCCTGATGAAAATTTCACAAATCCACAATACCCCATGTATCCACCACAATACCAATTTCAAAGCCAAGCCCCTCCTACTGGTAGCACTGGTTCAAAAGTCTCTGATACACAATGTGAGGCTACGCCTGATGATACACAACACGAGGGTCTAGATGATATTGATCTTGAAGATGAGGATCAATCTTCTGGAAAGAAACGCACCAGATGGAGGGTTAAAGACGATTTACTTCTTGTTCAATCATGGCTCAACATTTCTAAGGATCCGACGGTGGGAACTGATCAAACGGCAGCAAAGTTTTGGGATAGGATCCGCGACCAATTTGACGAGTACCGTGACTTTGACACTCCTCCGAGGACAGGGAAGATGCTGAAATGTCGTTTTGGAAAATTGAGTAAAGATATTCAATTCTTTACCGGTTGCTACAACAAAGTTACCACTCCTTGGAAAAGTGGACACTCAGAGAAGGATATCATGGCTGAGGCGCATGCCCTATTTCAGGTAGACCATAAAAAAGATTTCACACATGAGAATGTATGGCGGATGGTGAAAGATGAACCAAAGTGGAAGGGACAATCAATGAAAACCAATTCAAGGGGACAAAAGAAGTCAGGAGCTGGCGCCGACGGAACATCGACTGACCCAAGTGCATCAATTGATTGCGACGAATATGAGGCAACACCACCAACAACTCGCCCGAAGGGCAAGAAGGCAGAGAAGAGAAAGGCCAAAACAACAGATACTGCGTCAAGTACTCTATCTTTTGCTCCTCACCCTGATGTGTTAGCCATGGGGAAGGCTAAAATGGAAATGATGGCAAATTTTAGGGAGATAAGGAACAGAGAACTAGATTTGCAACAAGCTGACCAACAACTGAAACAAAGTGAACTGCAATTGAGACAGGAAGAACTCAAATTTAAGAAGGCGGAGAACTTTCGGGCATATATGGATATCCTTAACAAGAACACATCTGGAATGAACGATGAGGAGTTGCGTAGGCATAACGCACTACGTGCTTTCGCCTTAAGTGAACTAGGAATGTCTTAAATCTTCTTGTGTTTCTTAATGTGTATTAGTGATGTAATTTTATTCTTCCAATTTCTTAATGTGTATTGCATCAATGTTGTAACTTTATTATTCTAGCTTCTTCATGTGTACTGAATCAATGTTGTAATTTCGTTATTCTAATTTCTTAATTAGTATATTGTCAATGTCGTAATTTTATCATTCAAATTTCGTAATAAGTACTATGTCAATGTTGGGGAATATAGCCGTTGGGGAATATAGCGGTTGGGGAATATAGCCGTTGGGGATATAGCCGTTGGGAAATATAGCCGTTGGGAAATATAGCCGTTGGGAATATAGCGGTTGGGTAATATAGCCGTTGGGAATATAGCCGTTGGGAATATAGTCGTTGGGGAATATAGTCGTTGGGAATATAACCGTTGTTTCTCTTATTTATTCATGCCATATTTCATTCATTTCAACATTCAACAGTTCTTTCGTTCTCTCATCTTGTATTCCTCCTATCAAATTACACCAATATTTTGTCATTTGTGCCATATAATGGATCCAAACAATTTACCCGACTGGAACACATTTTACAACGAATGTGTGGAGGATTTTATGAATGACACGTTCGTTGAAGATATGATGCAGCAGGAGATGGAGTTCTATCAACAACAACAACAACATGCCAACACCGTTAGGCCCAAGAAAACAAGAAGAGTAATAAAGAGAGATCGTGAAGCTGGGAACGAGCGGTTGATGAAGGACTACTTCTCTGAAAATCCTGTATACACGGAAGAGCTTTTCCGACGAAGGTTTCGAATGCGAAAGCATGTGTTCCTCAGAATTGTAGAGGCCCTTGGGTCTTATAACCCGTACTTTTTAATGTCCGTTGATGCAGTTGGAAGACAAGGTCTATCACCATTACAAAAGTGCACCGCCGCTATTCGTATGTTAGCGTATGGATCACCTGCTGACAGTGTTGATGAATACGTTAGAATTGGTGAAAGTACTGCAATTGAGTGCTTAAAGAATTTTGTAGAAGGTGTGTGTGAAGTATTTGGTGGGCAATACTTGAGGCGTCCAAACGAGGAAGACATGACACGCCTACTTCAATGGGGGGAGTCTCGTGGATTTCCAGGTATGTTAGGTTCCATTGATTGTATGCATTGGGAATGGAAGAATTGTCCAGTTGCGTGGAAAGGTCAATACACCCGAGGTGATCATGGAAGACCCACAATCATGCTTGAAGCAGTGGCATCACAAGACTTGTGGATTTGGCATGCATTTTTTGGCATTGCAGGCTCAAATAATGACATTACTGTGCTAAACCAATCTCCGGTGTTTAATGAGGTTTTGCGTGGAGCTGCTCCCATGGTGAAATTTAGAGTGAATGAAACAATGTATCACATGGGATACTATCTAGCAGACGGTATCTATCCCGAGTGGGGTACATTTGTGAAGACCATCCCAATGCCACAAGGAGAAAAAAAGCAAAAGTTTGCCAAAAGACAAGAAGCAGCAAGAAAGGACGTGGAACGTGCATTCGGAGTGCTCCAATCTCGGTTTGCGATTGTCCGTGGTCCATCACGCTGGTGGCATCCGAATGACATGAAGTCAATCATCTATGCTTGCATCATATTGCATAACATGATTGTTGAAGATGAGCGCAACACGTACAAAGGTAATTTTGTTTATGAGCAGGTCAATAATGACATATCGGATGCTGAAGTATTAAGCGGTCCTATTCCCGCTTTTAGAAATATGTTGGAAAGGAGAGCACATCAAATTGAAAAGTCAATCCATCGCCAACTTCAAGCAGACTTGGTGGAGCATATCTGGGACCTTCCTGAAATCGATAATAATGAAACTTAATCTTCACGCCTTGATGTGTATTTCGTTTCAAATGTATTGTTGTTTATTTTTCATTCTCATGTATTTCCTTTCGTATTTATTTTGTTAATGTAATGTATTAAGGTCTCTCTTAGGGATTGTTGTACTCTTTTTCCTTCACTAGGCTTGTATCCCAATTGGGCTTTTCCTAGTAAGGTTTTAATGAGGCTCTCTCTCTCAAGTTTGGCTCTCTTTTATTTCTATAATTCAATACAATGTACTTTTTTTAAAATTTTAGGAAAATTAATTTTAAATTAAATTAGTATAAGTAATAATTAAATTAATTTCTAGTTGAAGTATTGATATACTATTAAATTTTAAATCTAAATTAGGTGAAAATAAATATCATTATTTAATGTTGTATGGTGGGACACAGTGGGACCCTTGTAATAGTAATTTAAGAGCCCATGCATTGGAGCAAAATCTGCTTCAGGCTCTTAGCAGGCTCTTAAGTCTGACGTGGCACATGAATAGTGTAGAATAGTGCTGAATAGTGTATAAAAGCCCAAATAAGAGCCTAAGCATTGGAGTTGCTCTAAGTACCAGAATTTGATTAAAGAAGGTGGCGTGTACTCCATATTTTTCTTGGCTCATGTGGTGAATAGTGGTGATTATAAGACTACAGTGCATCATTCAAAGTGAACTTTCTGTACAACACTGAATTTCATCTCATGAACCAAAACCCTATCACTATGAGTCCTTTCTCATTTGTTCCTATCCGTGCCATTTTGAATCAGGCTCTTGATGTCAATATTTTAGTGTGTATGTTCCAAGATCCAACTATTTTCTTAGTCCCTTATTATATTGAGCACAATATGCTAAACACATGACTCATGTCACCATATTTTTTATTATTTAGATGTCCTTGGAATTCTTACTGGAGTTGGGAATGAAAAGTCTTATGAGAGTGATCGTGATAGTATCAAGATGAATGTCATTGACATTGACCCTAATGGGTATATCTCCTTAAAAATTTCTGCTTTTATGCTATCAATGGTCAATATTATTCTGTAGTGGTCGAATGTGCATTATTTGGGGATTATGTTGACGGGCTCAATCATTACTTAGCATCTGGTGATATCTGCAACACAACTGCTGTTATCCAGTTTCCCAAAGTGAAAACTTTCAAAGGTATGAAGCATAAAGAATTTGATTTTTTTAATATATTCATTTTCATTAACTTTTTGTTAATTTCTTTGCATTCATGCAAGGTCTGTCTGCAGAATGTTAATGGTGCAACAAAGCTTATGTTTAACCTTGACATTGAAGAAGCTCGCATCTTGAAACAATTGTAAATGAGCCTATCATTTTTCTATTTATATAATGTTCACATTCTAAAACTAAACTTATGATAGAGAAAACTTACACTTAAAGCAGAACCTCTCCTCTAATCACAACACAATAAACTGATAGTTATTCAAGAAATACAACCAGTCAACCATGAAGGTAGGTTTCAAGTAGTGTGTTACTCAACTTTGTGATCAAGAGAAAAAAAAATAACAACAAGATAACAAAACCTAAATCCGCTATTAAATATAGTCATGGTGAATATTGAATAGTGATTACCAGCCATAAATGAAACTACTATATTCAAATTCCAAAATCTTCCCAACAATTAGGGATGGGCAATGAATTAACAACATTCCATTATAGAATACTTCCTCACAAAATCTGTCTAAACATCCTCATGCGCTAGCTTTATCAGCCTTTGCCAATTTTCTTCTATGTTGATGCTCTGAAACTTTATAGTCTACCACTTCACGGAACAAGCTCGGATCAAGCACACAGTTCTCGCTTCCGTACACAACAGCTTGAACACTTGCCATCGGTTTTGCAATTTCCCTTCCAGAAAATCCGCCAGTTTTAGCTGCGGCTTCCTTTGTTTTCTCTTCCAGGTATTCTAATACAATTGAAGATGGAAGTCAAACATTGAGTCAGATTCCTGATTCTTGCAAGCTATCAGATAAGGAGGACTTTTCGGTTGTTACCCCTCGCAAGACTATTCAAGAAATGAAGTTATCCCTTGAGGTTGACCTAATACATTTATTAACAGGTACTTTTACCCCGTGCGCTGCACGACGAAATTTATTATTATATTTGATAATTTAATATTTTAATTATAAAAAAATTCAAATACTAAAAATGGAAATACAATCACAATAAGGTTGTAGGTATGTAAAAAAACATAAATAAATGCCGTCAATTTTAATGTTTTGCTCTCAAACACCCATTTAACAAATATAATGATACCAAAAAAAAAAAGGAAGTAATTGGCCATATGAAAATATTTCACATGACTTCATCAATAAATTTATTTTCATAACAATCATACTAATCCAAAATTATTTCTAGAATTATAAAAAAGTGCTGAAATTATATTTGATTTTCTTATTATTAGTTTGTAGATAAAAAAAAATTATGTAAAATGTTCCTCCGTGAGAGTTTTTAATGAAAAAAAAACGAAAATCATATAAAATTTATTCTTATGTAAGTTTCAACATGACTGTGATAAAATACATGCTAACACATAAATAGTTGGTTTCTGATAACCTCTTCTAGATATATAGATACTTAATTTCATAATGGCAATTTCTCTCTAGTAAAGAAAAAATTAAAAAATTATGATTAAGAAGTTTCTACTATAATGTTGTGCAAAAAAATCGAAATAAAGAGACATATACTGCAATGCTAATTCTGCCTCTACTTAAAAGAGTCATGAGTTTCTATCATGAACGTGAACAATTGATTCTTGAATTTGAACCACTGAAGAAATATATATCCTTTTGATGAACTCATAGCAACCAACAAAGGATTCTGCATTGAAAGGATTGTTCCTCTCAAAAGATGAGACACTCTACTATAAACTTGGCCCTTGTTTCTTTCATCCTCAAACAAAAAAAACCACTTCAGCTACTGTTGTTGTTGTTTCTCTTTACCCACTTCGAATTCGGAACCCTGTCTTCAGAACCTGAAGAGCCTAACCATGTGACAGTTTCAACACGTCAAATAACATGATAAAGAAGATGAACCTTTTGTCCAGAAAACATATACTTCGAAAACTTCTATGCCAATAACAAAATAAAAATTTAGAAAATAATGATAGAAATGCACAAAGTAATTATCATTCAAAATAAATCACATGATTTAAAGAAGACACCGAAAGTTGCAAGATAAGGATTATATGTGAAGGGGGAAGTAAATGAACAGACAACCTGTTCCATTGCTAATGTTATTGTCATGTCCCATCAAGGAGTATATCACTCTATCTACAGGAAAACACGCTCATAGAATCTCTTCCTTTAATCATAAGCAATAAGAATCTCACTCAATCTACAGGAGACCACCGTAGTGTTTAACTTGGGAACACTCGTTAATTTTATTTGGGTTACTATTAATACATATGTCATGGCTAGAAAATCATGTAACAAACCTTCCATTATGATTCTGATATTCATGAGACCTAACTAATCCCAACTAAACGAAAACCTCTAAATCAATACATTACTGATGATGCAATAAAAACACAACTACCTGATGCTGAAGACATAACTGTCGTCTTGATGAGTTGCATAGAGGAATGTGTAAGCATTTATCAGGACTTCTCACAATATAAGCAGTAATAAGCTTAAAGAAGCAATACCAACACATTGAGAGGTTAGCCACTAAGTAAATATAAAAGTAATCACAAAGATCACCATAAGCAACATCACAAAGATCACCATTGTATAAAAGATCACCATTGTATAATTGGCCACTAATAGGTAGATTGTACAACTCCAATTCTAAATCAGGATTCAAGTATCTAAATGCTACATCTACTACCTATTTCTCGTCTCTCATTTCCCCATAATATAATATGTAGTAACTTCATCCATTAAATTCCCACCCCAAACAAATCAGGATCCGGTTAAAGTTTAGAACCTGAAATACCTGCGGGGTACAACAATGCTTGGAATCTTTAATAAAAAATAGTTACTATATGGATAGTTCTAACTTCTAACCTCTAGCCTCGTATAAAAGAGCAAATGAAAGACGGTCTAAAATTGAAGAATACCACTCACTTCTATATATTGAGAGATTTTTCTTAGCAAAATCATTAAAAAGAGTACAGCCTTCTATAATTTCAAAATCTTATTATTTTGGTATATGTTTGATAATGTGTGATGAATGCAAATAGATTGACATAAGATCATGCAACTGATCAAAAGATAGAATTTAATTTTAGTATATTTCCAACATGCACAACAGATAATATAAATGTATGAGCAGCTATACATGTAAAACAATAATTGCAAGTACATCTCATTTTATCCTCTACTTCAGCTGCAACTGCTAGCATATTTTGTATATAATCAAACACCTTTAGTTCAAGTCAAGGAATACATGTTCTGCAGTCATCTAATTCTGTTGCATATTCATTGCCAATGAGCATCCCACTTCCGATGCAGTCTCCTTGAACCAATTTTAATTAACATATCAATACTCTAGAGGTGCAACACTTTTGCTCCCAACCGTGAGAGTACGTACAATCTACTTAACATATCAAAACAAAATACAACTAAATGAGTTCCAAACCAAGATAAGGTATTAACAGCAAGTCTAACTATTTTTAAGAACTGCGAGTTATTTCTCTTGAAAAGTTGCTAAATATTGTTTAATATTGTTCCATTACAACCCCTATGTGGATAACAACTTGTTTGGAGTACCTTCATGGGTTTTGGTAAACTTATACATGACTTCCACCAACAATTCTGCACTTCCCTTAATACCCATGCCTCCTACAAAATTTCAAAAGAAACTCCATTTACTTAAGTGCTTTGTTATGTTATATTTCACTACAAAGAACAGATATAACGCATACAATTCTAAAATCAGCTTCCTCTTTCTTCTTTTCTCAGTTATTGGGTTCCTCTCATCCTCCTACTCATAACACAAATTGAAATGAAAGAAAAAAGTAAGAACCCAAATCAAGAAGGGAAAGAAATAGAGAGAGGAGAATTATATTGTATCCACTGCATTGGAGGAATTACTCAGGGATCATAAGCTTCATGAACTATAAAGCTGAAAGAAATTGCGCAATTAAGGAAAAATACATCAATAGACGAAAGTGAAGAGAGCAAATGAGTACCCTCCAAAGTTGCGTGAGACAGAGAAACAACCAAAGCATATCTGAGCGACACTGGGAAAGTTAGAGACTATAATGTTGACGAAGAGAGCAAGTTGAGCAGAGTAGAGACTTTTGAATTTCAAAATCAAATAGTTTTAAAACGGAGGAATTAATCATGCTTGGCATTGAAAACTGGAAATATAAGTCATGCTTCTATGTATGGGAAAGTGTCAATTATTACTACTCATTATATTTGACATTGGAACATGAACGTACCAGATGGATAGAAAGGGATGGAGCCGAGGCATATGATTGGATACTGTTGGAAGAAAAAGCTTTCTTTTTGCTTGCTGAAATTAAAAAGGGGTTGAGGGTTGCATCGATATAGGCACTTTAATGTGGGAAGTTCGAGCCATTTGAATTCAAGTATTTTAAATTTTAACTACAGTTACCAGGAGCTCATTTAATTGATGTATTTAGAGGTGTGTTTAAGAAGAGTGTTGGTGAATGGGAGAGAGAGTGAGTGGGAGAGAGAAGGAGGAATATTAGTGAATTTTAAAACAGAAAAAAAGGAGAAAAAGACACTTGGATTATTTTGGAGGGAAGGAATGTGGGGCTGCCACCTAGGAATTCCACTGGAGAATTCAACCAATCAAATAATCAATTGCATGAGAAAAAGAAACCTAAGGAAACAGGTCTTATAACTCATCATGTTTTAATAAAGTTATAGATGTCATTACACATCAATTCAGGTTAATTCTAAAATTAAAACTTTCAATATTTTGAGCAGAACTCTGTTTATGTTGTCTCTGGTACTCCCTCCGTTCCTTATTATAAGGTCAATTTAACAAAATCTCTAGGATTAAGAAAAGTTGTTAAAATTAGTTAAAAGCAATAAATTTGTTAAACTTTTTAAGGAACATTACTAAATTACCCTTACTTATAACTTTTTGAATACAATTAATTCTTATTCCAAATTAACTACTCCACTAGTAACTCCAAGCATTGATGGTTTATCTTGATATTTTCAACCGGCCCCTCAAATTTACTCCATTGACAATTCACTGTTTTCTTGTTTTAGATGAATAATTCATTGTCTTTTTAATTGCAAACACTGCACCAAGACTCCAAATTATTTGTTCCCATTTTGAGTCAGAGAAAGAGGCCTGAGAATTTTTATTGAACTCCATTTTGTTGTATACAAATTTGTTTCACAAAGTCTTATATTTATATAGATTAATATTGTGGGTACCGTAACTACACTTTAATTCATGGCATTTCCTAAGTAGTATCTATAGCATTTAGTTATACTCACATACTCCAAGTACTCGAGCAAATGAAAAGGTAGTAAAAGGTAATGGATGATTGTAGCATTGAAAATAAGTAAAATTATGAAAAGCAAAAGTATGAAGAGGGTAAATTTGGAAAAAAAAATCAATGCTATTTAAATCTTAGAAATGGACTTATATTTAGGAACAAAAAAAACTCTAAAAAATGGTCTTATAATAAGGAACGGAGGGAGTACCATCAAAGGAATAATTGATCCTGAAGAATGGTGGTACATTGCTTGCAAATACAACAAAAAGGTTTATCCTGATGAGAATATGTATTTTTGTGAAAACTGTAATAATCATGTTGTGGTTGTGTTTCAGAGGTATAATCAAATTTGAATTCCATTAATTTCGAAAATGCGTTATGGTTTTCTTTCTATAATCTTATGTTTATTTATTAATTTTTAATGTAAGGTATCTGTAAGACCCATATATTTTATGCGATTAATTAACTAGTTATTTATCGACTTAAGAGCGATAAGCGTTATTAAGCTTAAATAGATGTGTTCTTTGTACCTTGTATGTTTATGATTGTATTATTACTATTTTATTACTTAAGAGGAAAGAAAAAGAATAATAAACAAAAGTTACAGATCTGTCACGTAAGTGACTAAGAAAATGTATGTATATTTATATATATATATATATATATTATATTTTCGGTTAACATTTTGTTCCTTGATCACTTAAACTTGCTTAAAGTAATCTTAAATTATATCATAGAGTCCCTCATAATTTTTAGGATAATGACTCATCTTCCTAATATGTTTCTCTATAGCTCTATGAGTTAAATCCTACACTACCTAAATTAATCTACCCTCAAAATTCTCTATTTCAATATAAACATTAAGTTTAAGCAAGAAAAAGTTGGAAGTAACGAAACAAAGTAAAAAATTAAAAGAATGAATTGAAGCTTGTGGTGTAAAGTAAACCTTGGTGGTAAGCATAACACGGATTAAAAAACTTACGTGTAGATTGAAGATAAATTTTGCTGGCAAAGCTATACACCTAGTAGCATGAGGTGGTCAAATTTCATATCTAAGATTTTCACTATAAAAGGGAGCAACGTGAAGGGCAGTAGAATGCAACACACAGAGCATTGAAACACATATATTACTAGTTTTGAGTGAACTAAATTTTAGTGAAAGTTTTTGAGTTTTTGGTTTGAGTGTGAGAAAATTCTTGAGTTTCAGAGCAGAAGCTAAGGTCTTGAAGCATAACATTTTTTAAAACGATTAATTTTCAGAGGTAAGGGCACTTTGTTTCGGCTATTTATATTGTTGAATATATGCTATATGATTATTGTAAGGGCACTTCGCCTACGGCCTAGAAATCTTGATTGTGCTCGCTACGTATGACTGTGAAATGCTATGGATTGTTAGAATAAACATTATGGTAGGATTATCAATGATTATATATGTTAGGGATGATATATGATTATTCATGGATTAAATTCTAGCTCGTTATTATGAAGATGCCTATATGATTAAGGTGCTAGCTCTATTTACGACATGCATGCAAGTTATATTTTTGTTACGAGTTTATGTTCAAGTGGTGAACATGAAAGGCTTAAGGCCTAGAGATGATAACTGACTTGCATGGCATGCATCTATGGCCAAGTAACCTAGATTGGGCTTGGTGGCCTCGATTGATGACCTGGATTGGGCTAGTCAGTGGTGGCGTTCAGAGGATGGACCTGAACAAGGACGAATGTGATACGACAGTGCATTGGTGAGGGTCAACCCCGATCGTGGAGTTAAGGAACAGTGGTGTGTTGGAGAGGTCCAACTCCGTTCGGGAGTCGTGTTTGTCCTCTCTTTCCATGAGGGATCGACTGAATGCATATCCAAAGCGTCTGCATGCATGTGCATGAGCATTGACTAACTAAAACTTAGAACTATGAGATAGTTCCCCATACTTGTTAATCTTAGAACTTAATATAGTTCCCCTTACTTGCGAATGTTAGCTTAAGGAAGGACTTGTGATTGATAGGGTAGTATACCCTACTTGTGACATGTGAGTGTTAGAAGTTGACCATTGCTTGTTTGTTGTTTGTTGTTTGGGACGCTTAACGCCCAGATGACGAGCATGTATACGATCAGCCAAGACATCACCTTATAACTGCTCGACATGGACGATGATGCGGCTTGGGATATTGACCACGCTCAAAGATGTTACATCTACACCTATCGTGTACGGGAATGGAGGCGCACCCGTCAGAGGAGATCCCTTATCCTCACATGTTATCACGGGACTCTCAAGATGCCATATCCTCCACCTCGATTCGCATTACCACCCAGGAGGTTCTCAGTCATGATTCATCTTCCACAGTAGGAAACTATCTGATCCATACCACAGAGGAGACTCTTGCTGCTCGAAGTTTATGAGTCGGGTTCGGGTTGAGAGTTGTGTCTGTATTTTGGGCATTGTGAGGTCGAGTTCCTTTTCTCTTTTCTAGGGTTGGGTACCATCCTAAAGTCCATCATGTGTTGTTGGCTCAGGAAAGGTCATGGAATTATTTTACTTTTGCATAATAAAACTAATGTACTCAACCTTTTGAGAAATTAATGAATGAGATGTTTTGGGTAATTTGTTTATTGTTTAATGATGCTTTGAAAATGTATTTTCAGCAAAAAATCACACGTATTTTAAAAAAGGTTACTAAAGTGACCCTCGAGAAATCGGGGCGTTACAGTATCAGATCAAAGTTAGAGTCTTAGATGAGGTTGATGATGCTGTCTTTGTTCTATTTGACAAAGAGTCTATTACTTTACTTGGAAAGCCTTGTGATGAGATGATTAGTAGTCTCCATAGGGGTGATTATTCCATTGTTGTACGTTCTCAAATTTTGGCACTGGTTGGAAAGAGCTTCCTTTTCAAGGTGAAAATCAAGATTGCTGATAACCCTAAGTTTGAACCATCCTATCGTGTTAAACGTGTGTGTACTGATTCTGAAATTATTAGTCAATTTCAAAATATTAACCCTGAAAATTTTGTGAGTTTTACCATTATTTATCAATTTCATGATATGTTATTTTATCTTATGATATGATATTTTATAAGAGAACAAATTGATTCCAGGTTGAGAGTGATTATCCAAGCTATCTTTCCGCACCTCCATCTAACTGCAAAAGCAATGCAGTTATTTCGGAAATGGGGAAGGTTAAATGTTATTTCTCTTTATTGAACTTTGTAGATATTTCATTAAGTTTTGTTTGTCTTTTTCAGGTGTTAATAATCGTATCCTTGTGTTTTTATTTTCATGATCTTGATAATGATTTCATCATTGTTTCAGAAAACAAAACTTATGTTGGCACAACTTCTAATGTTTTAGATCTTGAGACTGAAACTAGTGGAATTACTTCATCCAAAAGATCTTCTTCTGATGTTCTTGCCAATAGTTCTTGCAACAATGGAAAGAAGGTTAATGTTGTTGTTAAGAAGGAGAAGAAATGAGATTATGTTGTCAAGATACTTATGAAGTTGGATTATTGTGTTTTCTGTCCTATGTTTTATGTCTCTCTTTGTTCGTGTGTCTAAGAAGTGCTTCTATAGAACCTTGTTGTTGTTGTATTTTATTTTCATGTTGTTTTCGTAAGAGTTATAAACTCTTTTCCATGTGTTGTACTGCTTCTCTGTGTTCATTTCCATTGACCATTTATGGTTGTAATATAATGCACTTCTTTATTGTTAAATGTTAGTTTTGTTTTAGTTATTTTCGTTTTTAATTTGTATTCTTATTAGGTTAATTGTTATTCTACTTGATTATCAAATACCTCTTGATATAGGATTTTTAATATGTTATTACTTTTTTTATTCAAACTAATAGTAAATATATTCTATACTCTCAAAACAATAACTTTTTTTATTTACATATTGACAATCACCATATACTTATATTTATATATTAGAGAATATAGATTTTTTATTAATTATCAGAATTTTTTGAGTAATATATTTTAAATAAACACAAGTTTTATAGAATAAATAGATAAATAGATAAGTATATTATAGTTATTACCCATAAATAAGTAGAAGATAAATAGTTTTTTTTGTTAAGCCGAAAATAAGTAGGTGTGGTGATGGGGAGAGGTCCGGAGAGGAGGGAGATCACATAATTTAACAGTTTTATTGAAGGAATGAAGCTGTTAGATTTACCACTTGCAGGGAGGAAGTTCACATGGTACATATCAAATGGTAGTGCTCAGAGCCGACTAGACAAGTTTCTTATATCCCCTTATTGGTTTGCACACTGACCTAACACTTTTCTCAGTTGGGTCTTAATAGAGACATATCAGATCATTGTCCTCTATTACTGAGAAGTAGCATTCTTGATTGGGGCCCAAAGCCTTTTCGGGTGATGAATTGTTGGCTCAAGGACCGAAGGTTTGAGGGGTTTGTGAAGGAAGCTTGGGAAGAAAAACAGTTTTCAGTTTGGGGAGCATTCATCCTCAAGGAGAAATTGAAATGTTTGAAAGCAAGGATAAAATGGTGGAACAATGAAGTGTTTGGGGACCTAAGGAGTAGAAGGAATATGGTTGTACATAAATGGAATGAATTAGACAAGAAGGAGGATGAGGGGTTATCCACGGAGGAAATCCAAGAGAGGAAAATATTGTTAGATGAATTCTGGTCAGTATTAAGGCTCCATGAGTCTCTCCTATGTCAGAAGTCACGGTCACAGTGGCTTAAGGAGGGGGATCAGAACACAAAATATTTACATTCCCTTATTAATTGGAGGAGACATTCCAACTCTATTGTGGGGTTAATAGTAAATGGAAATTGGGAGGAAGATCCGCAAAAAATCAAAGTTGAGGTGAAGTACTATTTTGAGCAGCGGTTTACAAATACCAGGGGGCCGAGACCATGTTTGGATGGGGTGTTGTTTATTGCAATAACAGATTCGGATAATGAGATGTTGACAAGTCACTTTGAGATCGACGAAATAAAGGAGGCAGTGTGGGAATGCGGGGGTGATAAAAGCCCGAGACCTGGTGGATATAATTTTAAATTCATTCAGAAGTTTTGGGAGTTCCTCAAATGAGATTTTCACCAAGTGTTAGAGGACTTTTGGAAGGGGGAATTTGGCACAAGGGAAGCAATGCTTCCTTTATCGCATTAATTTCAAAGGTCAATTCTCCTCTAAGATTGAAACATTTCCCCGCAATTTCACTTATTGGGTGCATGTAAAAGGTGGTTTCTAAGGTTTTGGCTAATCGCTTAAAGAAGGTGCTACCCAAGGTTATCCATGAGAACCAGTTTGCATCCCTAGGTGGTAGGAGTATGTTGGAGAGTGTGGTGGTGGTAAATGAAACCGTAAGTGCAGCAAAGAAGTCAAAGAAACCCACTCTGATTTTCAAAGTTGATTATGAAAAGGCGTATGACTCGGTCAGTTGGGACTTCTTATCTTACATGATGGGGAGGATGCAATTTAATGATAAATGGATGCATTGGATCTTAAATTGTCTGCAATCAGCTATTGTTTCTGTGTTGGTGAATGGTAGTCCTTGTGATGAGTTCTGAATGGGCAAACGACTGAGGCACGGTGATCCTCTCACTCCCTTTTTGTTTTTAATTGTGGCTGAAGGATTAAGTGGTTTATTTAATAGAGCGGTGGTTTTGGGCAGATTTGAAGGCTTTAAGCTAGGGAGGGATGGTGAGGTGGAGGTTGCCATGTTACAGTTTGCAGATGATACCATCTTCATAGGTGCAGCAACTAGTCAAAATGTGGAATTGATTAAATGTGTCGTGCGACGCTTTGAGATGGCTTCAAGTCTCAAAGTAAATTTCCATAAGAGTAAGCTTGCAAGTATAGCAGTAGACAGAAGGAGCATTCACAGATTTGCTGTGGTTCTTCACTGTAGGCTAATTAATGTCCCTTTTACTTATTCGGGAATACCAGTGGGAGGAAGACTAAATTATTGGGCGCTTTGGGAACTGGCTGTGAATAAAATACGAGGTAAACTTTCAGCCTGGAAGTAAAAGCATATTTCCTTTGGTGGACATGTATGTCTCATCCAAAGTGTGTTGTCTGCAATACCTTTATTCTGCTTATCCTTCTTTAGAATTCCAGCGGGTGTGCTCCAAACTTGCACAAGTATTATGCGTAATTTTCTATGGGGTGGTGTAGAGAATGAGAAAGATTGCATGGGTAAAATGGGAGAAGGTGTGTAAGCCAAAGGAATGTGGAGGGTTAGGACTAAAGGATTGGCGTTTATTTAATATGGCGTTGCTTGGAAAATGGCAATGGAAATTTTTGATAGAACCAGATAGCCTATGGTGCAAGGTTGTCAGAGTTAGGTGTGAAACACAGGGTGGCTCTTCATGGTGAAATGATATCAAATAGGCATGTGTATTGGAAGGGTGGAATTGGTTTGAGAATGGGGCGCAAAAGCTAGTGGGAGAGGGGAATGACACCCCATTTTGGACAGAAAATTGGGTAGGGAATGATTCCTTGCAATCCAGGTTCCCTAGACTTTATAATCTTTCAAAACAGAAGAGAAATAGTGTGAAGAATATGGGGACGTGGAGTAATGGAATCTGGCACTGGGATCTCAAATGGAGAAGGAGCCTTCGAGGAAGGGAGGAGACGTGGTTGGAGGAGTTATTGGTGCTGTTACGGACTGTGTGTTTGGTTGAAGATGGACCTGATAAGTGGATATGGCTTATTCAGTTAATTCATCTTATTTGTTTTTGCAGGAAAATGCTTCGGAGGAGGTTGATCCAGCTTTTGCCTCCATCCGGACGATGTGTGCACCTTCGAATGTTCGAGCTTTTGTGTGGAGACTACTCTTGGATCGTTTGCCTACAAGGGATAATCTGCGTAGAAGGCACATATTAGACAATGAGGATGATGCAAGGTGCCCACTTTGTCAGCAAGCGGATGAAACAAGTGAGCACTTATTTTCTTTATGCCCAGAAACTATTCGAATGTGATATCCTTGTTATGCTTGGCAAGGGGTGCAATCAGTGCTTCATGCTTTTGTAAGAGAGCATTTTCTTCAATTTCCAATGCTTGGGAGGTCAAAAAAGCAACAAGCAGGTGAGTGGGCTATTTGGATGTCTCTCGTCTGCACTGTATGGATGCTGCAAAACAGAGTTACTCGAGTAGTCCTTTATCAATTGAAACCTTATTCTTTTATATATTTAACTGTTCAATTCATCCATTAATTCTAGCTTTCAGCCTTTAATCCTTCCATTGAATCTATAGGAATGAACTATGGTAACAATGTTGATTCAGAAGTTCATATTGTTCCAAAAACCAAATCTGAAATAGATTTTAATAAGGTATTGTGATTGTTCACATATTCATTTCATTTTGCATGTTTTGTTTGGGTTAACTTACAATTGAGTAATCCTTTTTTAATCATGTATAGGATCACATAGAGATACCTGCAAAATTTAGTTTGAAAAACATGTCTGAAATGGGTGGGAAAATTGTAGTAGTTGTTTCAGTGAAAAATAATTTTGAATTTAAGGTCTTTTATGGGAACAAGGGAGGTGTAATCTGGGATGCTGGGGAAGTTTTTGTCAAATTATATTTTTTGAAAGAGAATCACTTATGTGATTTCTATTATAAAGAGGATTGGTGGCTGCCTTGAGTATTGTTTCAACTCTTGGTGTTGTCTTTAGTTCTGGTTTAGGTCTTCAATTTTGGTTCCTTTGGATTTTCTCTTTTGTTTAGAGAGGTTCTTGTTGTTCATACCTTAGAGGGTGGTTTAGTGATTGTGCATTTCCTTGGATGTTTGAGGTTTTGGTTTTTGTATCCTCATTATCTTATTTCTGAGATTAGCCTCTCCCTTTTATTATATATTTGAATTTCCAAAAAAAAAAGTTCCATGTGAACTTATAAGCCAAAAACTTCATTGTAATTGATTTATGTGTGGTGAGTCCTCAAAAACAGAAAAAGAGTCTGAAAGATTGTTGAAAGGTAAATCAGTGGATATTTCTAAAAATATTCCTATTATTGTCATTGATGACTCTAATGAGTCAGATCTAAGTGATGTTGAGGTTGGTGAGGGTCCTTCTAGAAACAATTTTAGTTTGAAAGAGCCCAAAATTTTGGCTTTTAGTTTGGGTGAGGAAGATGATGGGGTTCAGCGGTGCATTCAAGAATTTGATAAACACTTTACTAAATCAATGATTTCTGACCATTAGACTCTGGTAATTGCATGATCATTTCTTTACATTAATAGTGTTTTTATTTAATTTTGAGATATTACATCTTATAACCGATATATTTTGTTTCATAGCCCTTGTCAAGGAATATGTTCGAAATCACCTTAGGCCTCATTGGAAGAATGAGATATTACATCTTATAATCGATATATTTTGTGTTTATTTATATTTATAAGACATATATTATTAAGTTGTATATTTGTGGTTATTATTTGTAACAACACATCTTTAAATCCTTCACTGTTTAGAAGTTATCTATTTTATTGGCCTTTGGTTTATTTTGTTTATCCAACCATTATTTCTTTTGGAATTATTCATTCCAAATTCAAAATTTTATTGTTATAAGTGTTTGTATTGTGCCATTTATCTCTCTCAGATATTATGGTGATCCATTCTTACTTTCTTCTAACCTGATAATTTTTTTAAACCTCCTTATATGGGTTTGTTATCAATGTTCAAACAGGGTTTAATGATTCTATGAATGTAAATTCAATTTCTTGTGAAATGTTATGTCTCATTAATAATTTACTATTCTCAATATCAATTTACAATTTCTTTTGTTATCATTTATCACGAATTCCTCTCAATACCCAACTCTCATATGTTGCTAGATTCTTCTTTTTTCTTTTATTTTGGAAAATTTGTTCTAAAATAAGAATTTTAAATTCATATACGGTGACAAATTTGTGGTTGTTAGTTTGTTATTTATAGATTTTTTTATGTTATATTTTGATGCTAATTCAAATACAAATCAAATCATTAGCTATTATTTTCTTTTCCATGTAACAAAAAAAAAAACCATTACCTCACATATATTGTCATTCATTCATTTTCCATAAATAGGTCCATATGACTAATTAAATTTGCCAGAACCCATTTAAAGATACATTTATGATCAAATATTTTTAGTATCAAATTCTATTAGTGCTTGCTAATTTTCTAGACTCAATAAAAATTATGAAATATTCATTTACCATTTCATTCATAATATTCTTCCTTTCTTCCAAACAAGAAAGGTGTGTAATCATTTTAGTGCACTCAATCAGCCGTTCTAACTATTTCTTCAGCTTTCCATGAACCAATGGCAAGGGTTGGGATTTAGTTCCCAATTTGTTTTTTCTCTTCTACCTATTCACTTTTCATTTCTCTATGCAATAATTATTTCGTGCTCCATTTGGTTCTTTGTTCAGTTGTTAGAAGTCAAATATTTTGCTCAGTTGTTGATTCATTTTTCTGAATTTTTTCTCTACTATTATTTTTTTATGCAATTTTTATTGATTAAATTTTATAGCGAACCATATCACCTATATAAAGTCATAAGAATGAATTGTCATTCACACATTTTCTTTACAAGATCTTTGGTAAAATGTGGTATTAAAATTCTTTATTTTCAAAAAATTGATATATTTGTAGAAATTATCAACTTAGGATATATTTCTAGAAATTATCTATTTATACTTTTACAATGCATAAACTTTAATTATACTTTTTTATTTGAAACTAATTACTAAAATAGTGGAATTATTATTGTTTAAATCTATTATTAATTTTTTAATTCTAACTAAATGTATTTGAATTAATTTTACATTAACCCGATGATATTATTGAGTAACTGCATAGATCTTATGACTTTTTCGTCTTATTTGATTAATGTTCATGTATCAATTATAATGATTTGAATTTCCATTAATGCTTCCACTTAAATGAGATTTTTTAAAATATGAAGAGGTTTTTCGTCTTTCAAGGGTTATCATCAAATTTAAAATTGGGTTGAATTCATAGTTAATTAATGGTGTTGGATATAACTATTGTGGGTAATATCTTATTTATCTCATTCATTGGAACTCTATCAGATATAACTTCTTCTTTCATGGAGCTCAAAACATCATAGGGAGTTTAAGTCATTGATTATTTTTATCCCTCATCATTGCCCCTTTCCCCTAACTTTCAATCTTCCCTTCTGCCGTTACATCAACCAGCGGTCCTCTCTCTCTCTCTCATGTATTTTCATTATCCCACTAACTCCATATGTGTGCAAATCCTATGTTGCATGTGTCCACTTTATTATTTCTATCTTTCTTTAAATTGTGCCTTTGCTTGACATGCGAATTTTCTCAGCAAATTTCATCTTCTTCATCCTACCCCTTAATCCTCCCAACACAGATCAACGATGCATCGGATTGAAGATTATCCATAGCTTTGATACTAGTTTTGGCTTCCAGTGTATTCACACCAGTGGCAGGTTACCCTCCATTCGTCTCATTGCATTTTTTTTTCATTTCATATATGCAAACCTGTAATTGTTGTCCCTGTTTTGAAGTTTCCTTACTTTGACTCTATTTTTGTATCGTGTTGCTCTGTTTTGTTGATCTACTGTAGGCTCTGTTTCAAAATGAGCTTTTTATTCAATAGTATTCTCTTTTTTAAATCATATGAGTTTCATTGATTACCCTTGCATCAGCTCGAAGGAGAAATCGATCGCTCTTTCATCTGTGAGCATGGGGAAGAGATAAGTGATTGATGGACATTGATAGATCCTGCAGGTAATTTTGATGTTGTTCATTTCAACAAGAATGCTGCTCAGCCTAGGCTCACCTATGGGTGGTACCCGTTGCGGGATTTTTATCACCTTCAAGGTGAAAGCCTGTTCATCCTTAACTATGTTGGTGTTTATGTTTTCCATATCACCATCGATGATCATGAACGAAAAGAGGTTGTGTATTTATCGTTTGGAGAGCCTTCGAATCGAGTGGCTGGCCACATGTAGGGATATCAGGAAGAAGCTTCTCCTATGGTGTCAGCAGAGCTTGAAATCCCAGATCTATTCGACTTTGGTGTTGATGATGACTTTGCTGATGCGGTGGTTGCCCTGCATTAGAAGTGGAACCAAAAGCACCTGATCAGATGGGTATTGAAGAGCCTGAAATCCCTAAGAATGAATTAGGCAATGAAGATGTTATTGAGGCAGATCCTGTTGGCATGATTCCTGGCATACATGGTGATTATCAATGCATTTTCACCCACACCCTCACTTAAAACCAAGCTACTCGCTACATGATGGTAAAAATTTATGTTATCCATTTTGTTTGAATTAATTAGGGTTTTCATATTGAATAGAATTTTTTAATATTTCATCCCTAATGCAATTGTCTTCACTTACTCCTACTGAAAATAATCAATTACTCGTATTGCCTGCGGAGCTCCAACAACCACAAGGTGTCTTGACAAGAGCTCGTAGTGCTTTACTAATGGGCAAAAGGCTGGGATTGGTGTATGAATGCACCGATGATGAAGCTTTGAGAGGGATAGAAGATCAGATTTCAGCTCGCCAATAAGGTGCATGTACTGATCTATAATGCTCAGAACGTGGGTTTCATGGAATGTTAGGGGTTTGAGGAAGTCGCTGAAGAGAAAAGCGGTCAAGTTAGCTCTCAGTAAGTCAAAACCTGACTTGATTCTGCTACAAGAAACGAAGTTGAACTCTGACAAAGAGGAGGAAATTCAATCATGGGCTTCAACCATGGATATGGAATATGTTGCGGTTCATGTCGTGGGAGCAGCGGGTGGGCTACTCACAATGTGGCGCAGTTCCTCATTCAATGTTATTAGTGTGAACAAAGGGCCTCAGTTCATCATTCTCCAGGTACAATTCGCTGATGCTGCTGATTTTGTCTGGGTGGTAAATGTTTATGGACCAAACTTGGATGAGGAGAGGAGAGAGGAGTTGGGAGCTAATTTAGAAAATTGTGTGGGAGCTCTGATTCTGGGTGGTGATTTTAATGCCACCCTTGTTGACTCGGAGAGAAAAGGGCAAGGAAATAGTAGACCAGCTGACGCTTCATTCAAATCCTTTGTGGAAAGCCTAGACTTAATTGACTTACCCATGGCAAATGGAGAGTTCACATGGAGCAGCTCTAGAAACGATGGTTTGTTCAGTAAATTAGATCGCTGGCTTTTGAACGATGCAGCTATTATCCACTTCGATGGTACCACTCAAACAGTGGAGGATTGGGGTGTTTCCGACCATAGGGCTATCTCAATTTCCTTGGGCTCCACTGATTTTGGACCTAAACCATTATGTTTCTTTAATTGCTGGTTGATGGAAGAAGGCTTTAAACAGATGGTAGAGGAATGGTGGTGTTCCGCTGTGGTAGAGGGATGGTCTGGCTTTGCTCTCATGAAAAAACTAAAAGGGCTTAGAGATAGAATCCGCAATTGGAAGAAATCAAGAGGGGCGTGGGGATCTACTAAGATTAGTACTCTTTAGGAAAGACTTCATGAGGTGATGGAGAGGATGGAGGTGGAGGGGTCCAATGATGACTTGAGAAGAAGTAGGTTGGATACCCATAATCATTTATGGAGGGAATATAGAGCTGAGAAGAGCCGATGGCTTCAAAAGGCTAGAATCCCCTGGCTAAAGGTTGGAGACCGTAATTCCAGCTTCTTTCACAAAGTGTACAAAGTGAGGGCCTCAAGAAAGAGACTGGAGAACATTAATTACAATGGAGTGAAATTGAATAATCCTGGTGACATCAAGCATGTTGTATTCTCTCATTTTCATAACTTCTTTAAGCAAGAAATGAGAACAAATGCCTCCTTCAAATGTATAAACATGAAGAGATTGAAAGTCATGGACAGAGATATGCTAGAGGAGGAATTTTCTGAGGAAGAGATATGGGAGACTATTAAAGGCTGTGATGGAAACAGGTCCCCAGGTCCCGATGGATTCAATCTAACCTTCTTTAAAGAATTCTGGTCCCTCATCAAAGGTGACATTGTTAAGGTATTTCACGAGTTTCATGCTAATGGGAAATTTGTGCGAGGTCTGAACGCGGCTTTTATTACCTTGATCCCAAAGACTGCCAATCCTAGTTCTATGGGGGATTTCAGACCTATAAGCTTGATTGGATCCACATACAAGCTAATTGCCATGGTGCTTGCTAACAGATTACAGAATGTTATGCCATCCTCTTAACAGAAAATCAATTCTCCTTCACCAGGGGACGCCAGATTGCTGACTGCATTTTTTTAGCGAATGAGGTGGTTGATTCAATGAGAAAACGAGATGGCGAGGGCCTCTTGCTAAAGCTTGATTTTGCTAAAGCGTATGACAACATTGATTGGAAATTCCTACTAAATATGCTAACAGAGATGGGATTTGGACAGAGATGGATTAAATGGATTCAGGGCTGCGTGTCTACCGCAACCTTAGCTGTTTTGGTAAATGGATCACCTACGGATTTTTTTGCAATAGAAAAGGGCTTAAGACAAGGCGACCCGCTTTCCCCTCTTCTATTTAATTTATGCGTGAACGCCCTCTCTTGTATGCTGAATCTGCTACTTGCTGAAGAGAATCCTTGTGGCTTCTCCATTGTCAATGGTCTCGCTATCAACCACCTTCAGTTTGCTAACGATACCTTAGTCTTTTGTGAAGATGATGCTAGTCAATTGGGAAGAATTAGTGATGCTCTGGAAGCTTTTCTCTGGGCGTCGGGCTTGAAAGTTAACTTTTGATAAAACATATCTGAGTGGGTGCAACGTGACACAAGAAAGGATAGTTGAGCTCGCTGAAATCTTTGATGTGAGTGCTGGGGCGTTGCCATTTGTATATCTTGGGGTGCCACTTCGTGATAACCCTAGGAGGAAAAGCTTCTGGTCCCCGATCATTGAAAAAAATGAGGCTTAAGCTGGCTAAATGGAGGTCTAGATTTCTGTCTATCAGTGGGAGATTGGTGCACAGGCAGAAACTGGTCATGGTAGATTGATTTTAGAAGAGCTTGCTTTGGTTGGGAAAAAGATGAAGAGAGCCGTTTTTTCCAAGCCATTAATTCACACTTACCAAGCAGGGGCCCTGATACTGTGCTTTGGCTTGGAGAACAACGAGGGATATTCTATGTCAAGACCATTCGTGAGGCCATGGAACTAAAATTACTCAACCTTGTGGCCTTTTGGAAAATCCCTAATGGTTAAGAAAAATAATACCCCCTAAAGTGGTGCTCTTTCTCTGGCAAGCTGTGATCAACAAGATTGCTGTTAAGGCTAACTTATTAGCCAGAGGCTTGGTGCTGGAAAATGCAGGCTTGTGTAATCTCTGTGGAAGAGAAGTTGAATCGGTTACTCATCTGATGTTGACATGTAGTAGAACACGTGTGCTCTAGGATGGTATCTTCAACAGAGAAGGTGTGTTGTGGTGCTGCCCCCAATCCTTGCACGATTTAATGGAAGAGTGGACCACTTTAAGAGTGAAAACTGATCATATGCTCTGGGAATTAATCCCCTTTGCCTTATGCTGGTCAATTTGGCTGGCCAGAAACGAGTTGATATTTCAGGATAAAGATTTCAATGCGGAGATGGTTTGGGATCTACATATCTCAAGGATAGCGTGGTGGACCAAAGCCTGGTGGATTGATTATCCATATAATGGTACATATTTCCTGCTGAATTTTTCTGAGGTGAGAATACATTATTCCAAATCAAAGACTCGCTCCAACCTATGGCACCCTCCCCCCTGAGGGAGTTCTAAAATTTAATGTGGACGGGTCATCTCATGGGACTCCAGGCAGCAATGGGATAGGAGGAATTGTTAAAAATTCAAGTAGACAAACTCTAGGCTTCTTTTCCAAATCAACTGGTAGTTTATGGGCCTATGAAGCCGAAGTCAAGGCAATTCTCCATGCGCTGATCTTCTACAGCCAGTTTGGGTTGAAGCATATTTTAGTAGAGAGTGACTCTACCCTTGCAGTTGAATGGGTCAATAATAAATTCAATAGGCCTTGGAAATTGATTCAAGATCTCAACCTCATTGACTTGCTTTGCCTTGACGTAGACTGCATTGGGATCAATCATATTTTTAGAGAGTCAAACTGTCTTGCTGATTATCTGGCCAAAACCGGATGTTTTAGACAATCTCCTATCTGGGCTTCGCTGCCAGTTTAAAATTCTGGTGGAATTCACTCTTTTCTCCTCTGATTTGGATGGCTTTCTTTGTCTTCCCGGGTTTGCCCGCGTGTTTTTTACGCCTGCAGCTGCTGTCCCTGCTTCTAGTTAGCCATGATTTTTATTGTTTCTGTTACCCTGGTTCCGTTTGTTTATTTCTGTTCTGTTTTCTTTCTATTTTTCTTGTTACTTTTTGTTTCTGTTTAGCCTATCTCTGAGTAGGTTGTTCTCAGACTTGTTTATCTATTTTATTCTATCTTTCATTTTCGAAAAAAAAATTGTCTTCACTTATTTTACGTGCAACATATTCCTTTCTTTGTTGCTGCCTATCTTAGGAAAGTCGTTGTTGATAGCTGGATCTTTATTGGGCCTTCCGGTGCGGAGATTGAGTGCCGAATCAACATGCCCCCAAACCGAAATTATGTCAAAATTGGTCGAGGTTGGAGAAACTTTTGTGAAGTTATCAATTTGTTGCCATTTGAGGAGATCACACAGGTTTACAAATCCTGAAGCCAGGATTGGTCATGTGGATTAGGGTAGCCAAAGTTTGAATCTAGGTTTAGTTATGAATGATGTGTTTACCAGATTGGGTGTTGTTCACCCTTTGTCTGTTTTATCTTCCTGAGTTGCTTTTGTATGTTTAATCCTAATTTCTATGTATAATTAAGTAGATCTAATATTTGCATTTTAGTGTTTGGGATCCTCCAGCTTTTTCTCATTTTCCATTCTTTTTTCTCTTTTGCTATTTAATAGGCGAAATTAAATTAAAAGACTTGAATTTAAGCTTTTTCTCAGTGTAGTGTTTGGTGTTGATATGAAATTTTGAATTGAACCAAAGATTTGCATGTAATTGTTTAAAAAAATTTAAACAAAATCAATCCTACTGTTAAGATTGGTTTGATAATCCTAAGCTCAAATGCTTGAGTCACGATAAAAGAAACCAAATAAATCATAATGCATCAAGTAAATTCAATAATTAAATAAAATCTAAAAACTTCAATTATTTGAATCAAATTAAAAGAGAAAATAAGTCATAATGCATCAAATAAATTTGATAAATAGATTTGTTTACTTATCTAAAATAAATAACAACTTTTCTCATGGAGTATTATGCATGAATAAATTAAATTGAAGTCTACATTGATTCTTTTCTTCAATTATTTGAATCAAATAAATTAAAATTCATTAAGTAAATTTAATAAATGTATTTATTTATTAAATTAAATAAAAACTTCTTTAATATGTCTCCCACGGGGAACAACATTTACATTAAAACATTTCCAAGTTAAAAATAACATAAAATAAATTTCTATGTGATTTAAGATTTTCCTTTTCACATGTTTAAAAGTAAATATATATAAAAATATGGAATTATGATGCTAAAAAGTTGTCATACAAGGATTGGAATAAATTAACATATTAACTCTATATTTATTTATTACACAGTAAAAAGCTCCTACGGGAAGAGACATTTTACATGAAAATACTTTCAAGTTGAAACTGATTGAAAAATATGTTTTAATATATTTTTAGTACTTTCCATTCTTTTAAAATAATTTTAAGAGTAGATATATAAAAGCATTACAACTTGATTGTGAAAATAGAGATTGCAATGGGAAGAACATTTATGTTAAAATATTTTCAAGTTATAAATAACCAAAAATAAATTGGGTTAAATATGTTCGAGGTCCGTGAACTATAGTGACAAATTGATATACGTCCATAAACAAAAATTTCATTGGTTGCCATCTTAAGCTTAGGAAACCGGTTGGCTCTCATCCCTTTACCGCTTGTTGTGCTTACATGGCATCTGTAAGTGATGACATGTCATTTATTTTATTTTTGAAATAACTTTTTTTCCACTTAACATAAGTAATTACTTTATATATTTTTCCCCTTCTTTTCCCAGTTTCCTTCTCCTTCCTCGATGATATCGGATTGGATTTCCCCCAGTCTCCATTTTCTAGGGTTCCTGTAAGAGAAGGTTGAAGTTTGGTAGAGGACGAAGACGGAGGCAAAGCAGAGGAATTGTTCGACAACGCATACTGGAGGAGGTGGTCAGGGGCGGAGCCAGGATATTGGCACTGGGTGGGGTGGCCAAATATTAAATAAAAAATCATTTAACTTTTTTTTTTATCTAAACAATATTAATTTTTTGAACATATTTTACGTATAATTTTATACACATATTCAACCTTTTATCCTTCATTTTAACAAACTTCATATTATATCAAATATAACTTTATAAAACAATCATCCAAGTGACTCCACATGTGTAAGTCAATTAATATATTTCATAATTTTTATAAGCAGACGAGATATATAATTAATTTGAGTATAAGAAATACTAACCCGTCAAAAAAACCAACTCATAAGTTTTGTCAAACATACCCAATGATGATATTCTTATATGTATAAATACAATAAATCGTCAATAGGAGGTTCGAATCCTATTCAAAGCATTTTTTATAACCTTTTTGTCCAAAAATGAAAATTAAATGTTGCACTAAGGATTCGAACCGGGGACGTGGTAAGAAATTTGCAAGTGCAAACCAACACACCACCATGTGTTAATTTATATGAGCTACACCCGATAATATTTAGTTAATTTTTCATTGGGGCTAAAAGAAAAATATACATATTTTTAGGATGAAAATAAAAAAAATGGGGGACGCGGCGGCACCGGTGAGCCACCCGGTGCCTCCGCCCCTATGGTGCACGACGATCCAGAGCACATGAAGTACGACTATTCTTCTTCCAAATGTTGTAGCTCATCTTCTGCAAGTCGGGGTACATCAAGGAGGAGTTGCAAATACGAGTTGAAGGTTGTGCCTATATACATCACACACTGACATCAACCCAGGGAGAAAGTTTTGTAGCTGCCCTTACTGGTACGTGTGTGATTTCTACCCCTTCTTTCTTCTTTGTTTTCTTTTGTTGAATTTCAATATCATTGTGTGTGAATGTTCTTAGCACCCTCCATATGTGCTTTGTTGTCTTCAGGTTGTGACTATTTCAAATGGCTTGATGAGGAGGAGGAGGATTTTGAATCTGCAAATTTCAATGAGAATGTTCATTCACCATGAATTGAGGAAAGCAGAGAAGAAATTGATGAAGCTGTAGATTGAGCATTTGGTAGATCAGAGGATGCAGATAGAAGAAACAAAACTTGTGAAACAGCTCATGTTTGGTTTGGGGTTGTCATGGATTGTGATTGATGTTTTGACAACAATTATTGCGATGGGGAGGTTTATGTAATGGGTAACTATGGTGGGTATAGGTTTTATGGTTGGCGTTAAGTTTCGTTTTTTGGTTGGTAAATGGTAAGGTGAAATTCTGGATTTTGTCTTCAAATCTCTATTTCGATTTCTTGCTACAGTTCAAGGACCTCGAACATATTTAACCGAAATAAATTTCTATATAATTTTAGATGTTTTTCATAAGTTTAGATAAATATTTGATTTTTTTATTTTTAGTTTTATAAATATAATGATCTGTTCATGACACAAAATCTTCTTATTGTTTCATTTTATTTCCACTTTAACTAAAATTGTATAAGCACAATTGAGCGTGTATGTTTTTATTAAACTAAAAATTGAATATTCCCAATTGATTTTTCATTTAATTTTCTCTTATTAATTTCACCATAAAAAGACAATTTTAACATGTGCATCGCACGGGTGTACATTATAGTACTAGATTTTTACAGTGAAAGGTTACTTTGGAAAACCATTTGCTTCCTTATAAAAGTTGGAACTAAAAAGTAGTGTGGGCTTGAATATTAGTACTAGTTAAGTAAAATGTAAGAGGATTTTCATCACAATTTATCATTAAATTATCATTTATTTTTACTTTATGAGTGTGTTAATGTTCATTAACACTTGTATTACTAAATATCCAAACATTGTCACGATTTTTATGTTTCTTGTAACGCCCCGATTTCTCAACCGAGGAGTCACATTAGGAATCTATCAAAGTCTAATGACTAGTTTGCAATCCTAAAGAGAAAGGATATATTTTTTTCTTGAAAGACAACTAAACACTTCAACCATAGGGTTTGAAACATAACATGGCCTTAATTAAACTTCCAATTCCCGACATATAATAATAGTAGTATCTTGCAATAACATAAGCAGGGTTCCAAAATCAATACGCACACTTAAACAGTGGCGAAACAGGGTTTTAGTAATAGAGTTTTCAGAAGATGAAGAAGACTCAAAACATAAACTACTAAACAATAACCAGCCAGCTTCTTCTATCTCTGCTCCGCAGCTTTCTATCCCTCCTCCATCTCGTGCATGGCTAAGCATCGTCGGAAGACTCTCCATCGCCTAATAGCGTTAAGCGCTTAAACAACAAGTAGCAAACAGAAAGGGTTAACTCCATACAACTACCACATATAAAAGAGAAAAACATGCTATTCAAATTTAAGTGCACTTAATAACGTCTTGAAAATATCCACGTGGGACAATATCCACCACACTGCTACTTAATAACGTCTCGAAAGACGGGACGATCACGTGGGACAATATCCACCACATCGCCACTTCCAGAGCTCCAAAACATTCCGATAAATAAGTTAACAATATGTTTCAAGAAAGATATCAATAAAATCAGCAACATATAATTGAATCATATAATAGCATAATCAACAACATAGAATTAAAGCACATATCATAGAATCAAAGAAATAGAATTAAAGCAGATATCATAGAATCAACGACATATAATTAGAGCAGATATAAACAGAATCAAATGTTAGTGTCCTATAATGCGACTATATGCTTCTACCAATATGGATCGATCAATAACGTCTCGCAAAACGGGACAATGCCACTTTAGCGTCTCATAGGTTGAGACAATCACGTGGGACAACATCCACCACATTGCCACTTTAGGACATCTCGCAAGATGGGACGATCACGTGGGACAACATCCACCACACCGCCACTTAACGCCACTATGGAGGAGACAATCATGTGGGACCATCGCCACTACATTGCCACTTTAGGACATCTCGAAAGATGGAACGATCACGTGGGACAATATCCACCACATCGCCACTTTATAACGCCTCGAAAGACGGGACAATCACGTGGGACCATCGCCACCACATTGCCACTTCAAGTTCAAGTCCTATATGCCAAGTTAGTCAACGACATAATCAAGCTCTGTGGTCACTCAATCAACAATTCCAAATTCAATAATCAAGTCAAGTATCAACAATAACCATGTCTTATCCACTACAAAGCAGTAATGACAGAAACCAGTAAACGGTCGAAGCCTCTCAGAAAACGGAGACACACGTCTCAATAAGTTCACTCGGCCGAAGCCTCCAGAAAACATTTTCCAAGTTCAGCTCAATAGCCATAATTAAATGTCAATCAAATTTAAACATCTTCATCTCAAACGCATGCAGTGCGATAAAAGCAGGCAAGATCGCTCAAAGACGCTCTAAAACTGAGTTACCCTTACCTTCATGAGTAGAAGTTGTGCATGGAAGTCGCGAACCTAGAACAAGGAAACACAATCATCAACACAAGCCCTACTAGAAGCAACACTATCTAATAGCACTAATCGAAACCGGAAAGAAAGCTTTTAAAGCTTTAGAGTTCCTATTTAGGCACGATTTGACAACGGAGACTTCATTCGCTATATTTTTGGACACGGTACCATGACAAACAGGTTTCGGCCACTTTCAAAATAGGGTTTCCCAAACTTTTTCTTCGAACTAATTTAATTCCTAGGTATTCTTAGGCGATATCTAGGCCAGGGAAACTCTCAGAAAAATTTTAGAATTCGAAATGCGACTAGGGGTATTTTGGTCAACATTTTTAGCTCAGAAACTCAAAGTCGGAATTTCGAAAAAGAAATTGGATGAGGTTGATACCAACGACGTTTATGACAACTAATCCTACTGACACTAAGCTCAGTCAAGAGTTTTTGATCCAAAAAGCGGAACCTCAGCATAAAAATGGGTATTTGAGCAGTTTTGAATTCCTACGACGATCCGGCGAGAATCGGCGAAATACAATTGGATAATCATGTTGTTGGGTTAGTAGATAAGAGGTTTTGACAGAGAAATCAAGTTATTTGGACAATTTTACAAAAAGCTCAAAACTTTGAGCATAGAAAGACATAGAGAAAAGCGACAGAATTTACGATCAGAGGTAAGGAATAACATCAGTACCTCGAGGTCTACGCGTAGCAACGAAAAGAGCGACGATCAGGAAAGAAACGGCGAAAAACTCTCCTCCTCCTTATCCGCGGGTTTGATGGTGGGAATGGTGGTGAGTTTTTTATTTTTGAAGCTATTTATAGGAAAGGGAAAACGCGGGAAAATGAAAATTTCGCGATTCCGATTTTTCCTGTGCATTCCTCTGTGAATTATAAGATAGAATCCGGCGACAGAATTCCAGAACTTGAAGCAGGTTACTTGGAATTTAAGCAAACGATTCACTAACGGTGTTAATCGATTCACTAACGGTGTTAATCGATTCAACCCGAAAAGTTACTTTTTGCAGTTGATGTCGGAAGAGAAAACTTCCTTCTGAAGAAAGGTCGAAAACATCGAAAGAAATGGGTGTACGCGTGTAGAATCTTCGTTTGAAGCTCCGAATAAAAAAGTCTTCATCTACAGTTCGTTTTAAGGTTCTTGAGTTATCAGGAACTCGGTTTCGGCAACTTCCGACAATTGAAATCGATCGTTTGTATAGTCTAGGGTTTCGTGTCGAAACACTTGTCTTGGAAAGGAATAAGAGAAATTCTCATATTCCTTTGAAGATTTTTGAGTTTCGTTTCTACAGTGCTTTAAGAGCAGATTAGCCCTTGACTAACGCTTTCGCCCTAAGGCGGAAGTGAATGAAGCTCGGGCTATAACCTATAGTGACTATAGTACTATTCTTAGTCATTTCCTGAACTTTCTTCTTCGTAATACTAATACAAACATCAAACACAAGTCAAGTTCCTCTCACGCTTACACAGAATCCTATGCGTGAGTTGGAAATTAATAATTTATTTTAATTCTAAAATCCAGGTCTTACATTTCTTGTCTCAAATCCAGGGTCTTACGTTCTGGAAAATCTGAGGGATGTCAAATGCAGTTCGATGCGTCAGACATGGATGAAGATTGGGTTCATCGCTGTGCTCAGGCGCAAACTCTTACAGTTAAGCCGGTTGACATTTTGCAGGAGGAGTTCAGTCAAATTGACTTGTTCAATTTCCGGCTAATTCCGTTTGGTGCAAATGAGGTGCTTTTGGAATTCAAGAATAAGGAAGAGATGGAGAGCACCATCACGGAATGTGCTTATTTTCTGGAGCAGATGTTATCTGATGTAAAACCGTGTTCAGTTTTCACTTTCGGCACGGAGCATTTTGTCTGGGTTCGATTATGGCAAGTTCTGGTGGGACTATGGAATGAGGCCTTCTTTACTTCTGTAGGAAATAGGTTGGGAAATTGTAAGGCCCAAGTTTTTAAACTTATGCCAAGTAAATAGAATCCTATTCACGATTGGGGTTTGATGTATCGTGAAGGGAAACCTGAACTAGAGTTTACCAAATGAAATAAATTTATGAAGGAGAAAGTTCAGGAAAAGTCTGAGGATCGTATCGAAGTCGATTAAAGTTATAGCACGATCGTTACACGATTAAACCTAGGTCAGAAACCCTAGTATATAGCTAGTTTTCACTTTTAGGCACGATGGAAGTTAATTCCAAAAATCTTCAGAGAAATGTTAGAACTTCTCTTTTTCCATATATCAAAATCGTTTTGAGGCGAAACTCTAGGATCTACGAACGTCCGATTCCAATCATCGGAAGTTTGCCGAAACCGAAACCCTGGTATTTCAAAACCCTAGAATCACTCGACAATGAAGACTTTTTCTATTCAGAGCTTCAAATGAAGATTCTACACGTGTACACCCATTTCTCTTGATGATTTCGATCTTTCTTCAGAAGGAAGTTTTCTATTCCGACATTCGATGCAAAAAGCAACTTATCGGGTAAAATAGTTTTACACCGACTTTGCATTAGTTGCTAAAAATACAAGGAGACCTCATTTTAGTTTTGGAATTCTTTCGCCAAAACATATCTATTAATTCACGGAGAATGAAGCCGGAAAAATCAGATTCGCGAAACTTTCATTTTACCGCGTTTTGCCAACCTCTATATATAGCCAAGAAAGGAAGAAAAACACAAAAAAACTACCCATTTTCCCCACCCAAACCCGCGGCCAAGAGAAGAAGAAGGAGGAAGAGTTTTTCTTCATTACTTGCTTGATCGTCGATCAATCAGTTGCTGCTTCAAGGTTTCGAGGTATAGTCGCTAATCCTTACCTCTGATCGCTTTTTCCATAGCTTTTCTACAGACTTTTCTGAGCTGATAGTTTTGAGGTTTTTGCAAAACTGTCCTGAATATTTCATTTCTGATTCTAAACCTCTTCCTTATGTGCCCAAGATCACTTCTGCCGGATTAGATTTTCCGTTATGCCGCCGGTTTTCCGCCGGAATCAATTTTAGCCTTAAATACCCATTTTTGGAGTTTTTGGAGTAAAGCTTCAACCTTTAGGCTAAAAACTATCGCCTTAGCTTAGTGCTAGTAGGATTAGTTGTCATAAACGTCGTTGGTGACGTCCCTATCAAATTTGATTTTTGGGATTTCAGTTTTGAAATTCTAAGTTAAAAATAGTGACCAAAATACCCCTGCGACAATTATCGTAGAAAAATCGAGTCCCCTAATTACCTAAAGTGGCCGAGCCTATAGGGGGGGGAGGAGGAAAATTTCCTTTTCCGAAAACTTGTCCTTTCGCGCTAGATTATCGTACCTCGGAGTATGTACTACTTCGAGTAACCTTAGTAAGTATCGATAGCTTAGTTTCCGATAGATTCTGATAGTATTCTGTGGTTTTACTTTAAAGGTGCTTTTGAGGATTTCCCTGAGGAACAACACTTTGATTGTGAGGAAGCGTTAGGCGATCACTCTGGAGAATCTACAGGTGAGGGCATCTCACTGAATCTCTAGTTAATGCTTAGGGTCGATGCTTTCGACATTGTTTACTGTTTATGCACTTGTTTGTGTTTGATTGGAAAAATGTTTTCTGAGGCTTCGGCTGACAATGTAGATGATTCATCTACTGAATGTTTTTGAGATTGACTTACATGCTATGTGCTATGTGGGTAATCTAGGATGTGTGGTGCATGCTTTATATGCTAAGTGCTATGTGTTTTATTCTGAGATGAATTGATATATGACATGTTGATTGACTGTGATGATGTAATTATGCTTTTGCAACGAAATCTGAGTTTCTGAAAAGTGAGAATAGCGGGCAGGTCATGCCGATTTTATTTTGAGAGTTTTGAGAAAGTTTGATAGGACGAATGAGATTCGGACCTTGTTATGATGTTTGTGGATCGAGACATTCTCTGGAGTCATTTGGGGATTAGGAGATCCCGAGAACTTATAGGATTTGCGATAAGACTAAAAGGATATTATTTTGAAAAGAAAACTCATAAGACATTAAACAACCTCTAAATCTTCAATTAATGATAATAAACTCGAAAGGAAGCTTTGGATGCAAATCTTAGTTTTTGGAAAACGAGAAGTGTCGTCGGATCCGATCGTTGAGGAAGTTGAGAAGTGTTGAGTATGTTGATGTTCTTGTGCTGTTGGAGCAGCTGTGTTGAGTTTGTTGATGCTCTTGTGCTGTTGGAGCAGCTATGTGTGGTTGGGCTATCCTGGGGATAAGTCCGGGGAATTGATAGTTCCCGAGTATGTTGATACTCTGTGCTTGTTGAGCAGGTTTGACCATCGGATTGAGATGAGTCGGATGATTTGCAGATCATCGTGGGTTATGTGTTGTTGTGAAGAAGTGTCTTTTGTCGCAGAATCGACTTTACCTTAGGGTAAGCTTTTAGAGACATTAATTTAGTTAGAACACGTGGCGACGTGTCGAGTGAGATTCGGAGACGTTGTTTGGCTAATCACTGCATTGCATGCACTCATTAAGTGGTTTAAACACGGCGAGATACCGGACCACGGCGGATTCCAAAATGGTTATAAGACCGGGATTTCCGCGTAAGAGCGCTGCTAGGTGACTCTTAGTAGCAGACCGAATGGCAGACCTTCAGGTCTTATGCTGATCTGACTACCGTTTGTTGTTGGAGTAAGAGGCACGCGGGCCGAAATGGTCCCACCGTGGCTGGTGCTAGGGCTGATCCGTTGATATCCATCCGTTCCGGAATGCATATTGGTTGACTGGGTTAACCTGCATTGCATATCATGCAACATGCATACTAATTTAGTTGTCGAATGTGATTGTTATTGTAACACCCCGATTTCGGTGGCGTCACTTTAGTAACAAAATAAACTTAATGCGGAAAAACGTGAATATTTTTTTTTTATAATAATAACTAAGACAAGGCTGAAATAAATAAAACCCAACAATAACAATAATCAGAACTAATATACAATATATAAACAGCCCCCGCTGTAGTAGTAACCTCGTCACGAGTAATCCTCCAGTGACGGAAAGAAAAGTGTAACGCCCGAAGGCAAATGGTACAATCCACAAGAAAGGTCAAGTGTCCGCAACACCATCCCTCAAAACTGAGAATAAGCTGGCCCATCAGCCTGAAGCAAGACCTCCTAAGTCCAACCAACTCTCTGTGATTCCCGTAAAGAAACCACACAAAAAGCTATAGGTGGGAAACTACCCTGTCCCCAAAGAAAACAAATGATGTTCAGAGCTAAGACTCTACTCCTACACTAATCCCATCTCGAGGAGCTCACACCAGCACTAAAACCTACATGCTAGCATGATCGTCGTCTGAATCTGAATTCAGAACGACCTAGTCTAAGTACACCATCCGTCCTCCTCTCGCTACCGCGATGCGCTCCTGTCCCAGCATCTCAACTCTAGTTCCCCCCGAAGGGTGAACCATCATGATCTAGACCGTCGTGGACATCTGACAAAGGGCGTTTGTCCGCCAAAGCACACACAGAAGACGCGAGGGTCAACTCCAAAGAATTATGTAAATAATAACATCGATAGATACAGATAATAGAATAGCCACTTAGGCTTATAGCTAGGGATAACATCCTAGGGTTACATATTCCATAATGAACATAACAGCAATAGTAACAATTAACATGTTCCAAATAGGATTAACAAATAACAATCACATTCGACAACTAAATTAGTATGCATGTTGCATGATATGATATGCAGGTTAACCCAGTCAACCACATGCATTCCGGAAAGGGATGGACATCAAACGGATCAGCCCTAACACCAGCCACGGTGGAACCATTTCGGCCCGTGTGCCTCTTACTCCAACGACAGCGGTAGTCAGATCAGCAGTAAACCCGTAGGTCTGCCATTTCGGTCTGCTACAAGAGACGTCTATAAACGCTCTTTCACGGCATTCCGGGTCTTATGACCATTTTGGAAACCGACGAGGTCCAGAGTACGTCCTGTGTTAATACCCCATTAATGTTGCATGAATGCAGGATGATTAGTCAAACAACGTCTCCGTCCTCACTCGACACGTCGCCACGTGTTCTAGGTAAATTAAAGTCTCTAAAAGCTTACCCTAAGGTAAAGTCGATTCTGCGACAAAAGACACACTCCACAACAACACATAGCTGCTCCAACAGCACCAGAGTATCACATACTCGAGAACTATCAATTCCCCGGACTTATCCCCAGGATAGCCCAACAGCATAGCTGCTCCAACAGCACAACAACAAACGCTGCTCCAACAGCACCAATACATCTACATACTCGAAGCCTCTCAACTTCCTCAACCCTCGGATCCGACGACACTTCTCGTTTTCCAAAACTAAGATTTGCATCCGAAGCTTCCTTTCAAGTTTGTTATCATTACTAAAAAAATTTAGAGGTTGTTTAATGTCTTATGAGTTTTCTTTACAAAATAGTATCCTTTTAGTCTTATCGCAAATCCTATCAGTTCTCGGGATCTCCTAATCCCCAAATGACTCCAGAGAATGTCTCGATCCATAAACATCATAACAAGGCCCGAATCTCATTCGTCCTATCAAGCTTTCTCAAAACTCTCAAAATAAAATCGGCATGACCTGCCCGCTATTCTCACGATTCAGAATCTCAGATTATAGTGCAAAAGCAGAATTAACTCATCAAAATCAATCAACATGTCATATGTCAATATCTTAAGCAATAACCACATAGCACTTAGCATATAAGGCATGCACCACACATCCTAAATTACCCAATTAGCACTTGGCATATAAGTCAATCTCAAAAGCATTCAGTAGATTCATCATCTACATTGTCAGCCGAAGCCTCAGAAAACATTTTTCAATCACACACAATCCAGTGCATAAACAGTAAACAATGTCGAAAGCATCGACCCTAAGCATTAACTAGAGATTCAGTGAGATGCCCTCACCTGTAGGTTCTCCAGAGTTATCTCCTAAAGTTCCTTCACAATCAAAACCTTGCTCCGCTGGAAATTCCTCAAAATCACCTTTAGAGCAAAACCACATAAATACTATCAGAATCTATCGGAAACTAAGCGATCAATACATCACTAAGGTCACACGAAGTAATCTATACTCTAAGGTACGATAATCTAGTGCGAAAGACAAGTTTTCGGAAAAGGAAATTTTCCTCCTCCTCCCCCTATAGGCTCGGCCACTTTAGGTAATTAGGAGACTCGATTTTTCTTCGATCAAACTTGGTTCCTATGCTATCATTAGCCGTAACTAAGGTTATTCTGAACTCGGAAAAATTATCGGATCAAAAACTGTCGCAGGGGTATTTTGGTCATGATTTTTAACTTAGAAATTTCAAAACTGAAATCTCAAAAACCAAATTTTGCAGGGACGTCACCAAAGACGTTTATGACAAATAATCCTACTAGCACTAAGCTAAGGCGATAGTTTTCAGCCTAAAGGTTGAAGCTTTACACCAAAAACTCCAAAAATGGGTATTTTAGGCTCAAATTGATTCCGGCGGAATTCCGGCGACATAACGGAAAATCTAACCCGGCAGAAGTGATCTTGGGCGCATAAGGAAGAGGTTTAGAATCAGAAATGAAAGATTCAGGATAGTTTTGCAAAAACCCATAAACTATCCGCTCAGAAAACTCTACAGAAAAGCTATGGAAAAAGCGATCAGAGGTAAGGATTAGCGACTATACCTCGAAACCTTGAAGTAGCAACTGATTGATCGACGATCAAGCAAGGATTGAACAAAAACTCTTCTTCCTTCTTCCTTGTTCTTGGCCGCGGGTTTGGAGAGAAAAATGGAGGAAAATTTGTGTTTTTCTTCCTTTCTTTGCTATATATAGAAGATGGAAATTCGCGGGAAAATGAAAGTTTCGCGAATCTGATTTTTCCGGTGTCATTCTCCGTGAATTAATAGATATGTTTTGGCAAAAGAATTCCAAAACCATAAAGAGGTCTCCTTGTATTTTTGGCAACTAATGCATAGTCGGTATAAAACTATTTTACCCGACAAGTTGCTTTTTGCATCGAATGTCGGAATAGAAAATTTCCTTCTGAAGAAAGATTGAAATCATCAAGAGAAATGGGTGTACGTGTGTGGAATATTCATTTGAAGCTCTGAATAGAAAAAGTCTTCATTGTCGAGAAATTCTAGGGTTTTGAAATATCAGGGTTTCGATTTCGGCAAACTTTCGATGATTGGAATCGGACGTTCGTAGATCCTAGAGTTTCGCCTCGAAACGGTTGTGATATATGGAAAAAGAGAAGTTCTAACATTTCTCTGAAGATTTTTGGAATTAACTTCCATCGTGCCTAAAAGTGAAAACTAGCTATATACTAGGGTTTCTGACCTAGGTTTAAGTGTATTACGATCGTGCTATAACTTTTATCGACTTCGATACAATCCTTTGACTTTTCCTGAACTTTCTCTTTCATAAATTTATTTCATTTGGTAAACTCTAGTTCAGGTTTCCTTTCACGATACATCAAGCCTAATTGTAAATGGAAATCTCTTCCACTTATTCTAAGCTTAAAAACTTGGGTCTTACATTACTACCCTCCAAAAAGAAAGTTTCGACCTCGAAACTTAAGGGTCAGTAAATAGTTCTGGATATTGTTCCTTGATCTTTTACTCTAACTCTCACATAGCACCGTCCGTGTCTTTATTCCAAATAACCTTCACTAAAGCACTCTGCTTTCTCCTCGATTGTCTCACTCTTCTAGTCCTAATGTTGACCGACGGCGTCTCAAAAGACATATCATCTTTCAACTCTATGTTGTCCGGTTCGACCACTTGCGTCGGTTCTCCGTTGGAAATTATATTTGTTGGTATTCGTGCAATCGCACAACCTTAACCACATGCTCCTTTTTCTTTTGTTCGTCCAAAATACTGATTAGAAACTCGGTACATTTCCATGTTCCGAAGTGAATGCTCAACTTGTCCTCGAGATGTTCACCCATGATCCAAAATTCAACTCGATCGCTTGGTAACTCCTAGACGAACTATTCCATTGGAATCTACTAGTCCATTAACGTCACTTCCAACTTCGTGATTATCATCACTCGCACCATGAAATCGATCTTCTACTTAGTCACCATTCAAATTAAAACTCGACTTGAGTCTTAATACCTTGTGCATCACAAGACTCATCCCCTTAATCATAAATTCATCAACCACTCATAAGCTAAACATCCTCTTAATATCCAACAATCCATTATTGTCGTCTTCGTCCTCAAGACCTTCCTTACTCAAACCAATTTAACTTACTGCAATCCTTAACACTTCACACAAGTAAGGTCTCATCCCCTAGAAGATCAAATCATAACTATACCTCAATGGACTTAACTAGTCATCTTATCATCCCATCCTTCAACTTTCTGAGGTTTAACTACAATCGTAAATATTAACACCGCTAAATCTCTGATTCGTACATGATTTTTCAACTCCTCAAGTCAATCTTAATCATAGGATTCTTATTCAACTGAGCGAAATTCACTTGCTAACTCTAGCATGCATCACCGAAATCCATAACAAGTTTCATTCCCTCTTAAACTCTACGAAACTTATCCAATTGTAAAAACCTCAAGTATTCATCTTGCTACTAACACTTTCCTTTCCGTAACTTGATCATCCTCCAATCAATCCAATACTTGGTCTCTCGATCAAAACTAACAAGACTTCCTGTCTCCCGCGTTTGGGTAAAATCAATTGGCTTAAAATCTAAACCTTCACTAAGTTTGGGCCTCTAATATCCCTTAACTCTCCAACACTTCTTAAATGAATATTCATTTCTTAAAATCATAACTCCTTCCCTAAGAAAATCAATTACTTAACACGGGCTTTCCTCTCAAATCCGACTAATCCTCGATCAATTCAAGTTCATCTTACATAACCTTCTATCAAAATCCATTACCAGCTGTGATTCCGAATATCACCCCCTCAATATTAAGTTGATCAGGCCTAATACATCGAAGGTGAAAATCTAGAAAAACCCACTGGAGCAGTCAATGAGTTCCTATCATCCAGTAATCACAATATCCTGACATCACATCCTCAACGATTCCGCTACGGAACTACACGCCCTCAACATCATACGTATACTATCCATAAGAAATCTCTATGAGATTCATTCTTCAGCTTCTAGCTTCCTTTTAAACACATCGGTAGAAGACTACTTTCTAGGCTTAGCGTGTCATTCTAAACCTCGTATAACTTCTATAGCTAAAATACGAGCTACGGTCAAATAAGGTATTAATAGGCGTAATAACTATAAGGTCAAAGCTTAGACAATATAAGTAAGTTAGGTGTGTTTGCACACGCTACGAGAGTAATGGAACATATTATACTAGAATAAGAAAGAATGGTTAGAAAGTTACCATCGTTCTTGCGCTCTCCTCTGGCAAACTCCTCAGCTCTCTCACCGTCCATGGTGTAAATTCTTGCTTTAGCCGCAGGACGCTTTCCACGAGCAGTGTTCACGGTTGGCTCCGTCTTGGGTGCTCTGCACTGACCGGCAGTGTGCCCCATTCTGTTACAATTAAAGCATTTGGGCCTCTTGTCGGGACAAGCATTAGCATAATGCCCCGACTCCCCACATCTGAAACATGTCACCTCAGGATGTGCTGATTGGCTTCCTGCCCCTGGAGTGGCAGTAGTCGAAGACTTAAAAGATCTTGGGGTAAAACCCTTCCCCTTCGGATGCTGATACGGCCCCAACTGACGGTACTCCTGAGAACCTGACCTCACTGGTCCTCCAGTTCTAGCTCGGTCCAACCTGCTTTGCTGGTACTTGGACGCCTCGATTAGCGGTTGAGGTTGCTCACGTGTCGCCTCCTCAGCGCGTCTGTAAGCGTCCTCAGCAGCCTGATTCATCATTGCCTCAATCATGGTAGCTATTGCCTTCGCCATACGGTCAGGGCTTACCATCCTACGCTTAGTCAAACAAACAGTTAGTACTCATCATAAGATAGCATTTCCATAACTATACAATATGATTAAGCAATAACTTCAATCAATTTTTAAGCGAAAAAAAACGCTTGCGAACAATCAATTTTCACTCTTTGCAGAGTCACACAACCTAGCACAGAAGACCTATTCCCCAACAACTCCCGAAAGACTCAACCGTGCTCTGATACCACAATGTAACACCCCGATTTCGGTGGCGTCACTTTAGTAACAAAATAAACTTAATGCGGAAAAACGTGAATATTTTTTTTTTATAATAATAACTAAGACAAGGCTGAAATAAATAAAACCCAACAATAACAATAATCAGAACTAATATACAATATATAAACAGCCCCCGCTGTAGTAGTAACCTCGTCACGAGTAATCCTCCAGTGACGGAAAGAAAAGTGTAACGCCCGAAGGCAAATGGTACAATCCACAAGAAAGGTCAAGTGTCCGCAACACCATCCCTCAAAACTGAGAATAAGCTGGCCCATCGGCCTGAAGCAAGACCTCCTAAGTCCAACCAACTCTCTGTGATTCCCGTAAAGAAACCACACAAAAAGCTATAGGTGGGAAACTACCCTGTCCCCAAAGAAAACAAATGATGTTCAGAGCTAAGACTCTACTCCTACACTAATCCCATCTCGAGGAGCTCACACCAGCACTAAAACCTACATGCTAGCATGATCGTCGTCCGAATCTGAATTCAGAACGACCTAGTCTAAGTACACCATCCGTCCTCCTCTCGCTACCGCGATGCGCTCCTGTCCCAGCATCTCAACTCTAGTTCCCCCCGAAGGGTGAACCATCATGATCTAGACCGTCGTGGACATCTGACAAAGGGCGTTTGTCCGCCAAAGCACACACAGAAGACGCGAGGGTCAACTCCAAAGAATTATGTAAATAATAACATCGATAGATACAGATAATAGAATAGCCACTTAGGCTTATAGCTAGGGATAACATCCTAGGGTTACATATTCCATAATGAACATAACAGCAATAGTAACAATTAACATGTTCCAAATAGGATTAACAAATAACAATCACATTCGACAACTAAATTAGTATGCATGTTGCATGATATGATATGCAGGTTAACCCAGTCAACCACATGCATTCCGGAAAGGGATGGACATCAAACGGATCAGCCCTAACACCAGCCACGGTGGAACCATTTCGGCCCGTGTGCCTCTTACTCCAACGACAGCGGTAGTCAGATCAGCAGTAAACCCGTAGGTCTGCCATTTCGGTCTGCTACAAGAGACGTCTATAAACGCTCTTTCACGGCATTCCGGGTCTTATGACCATTTTGGAAACCGACGAGGTCCAGAGTACGTCCTGTGTTAATACCCCATTAATGTTGCATGAATGCAGGATGATTAGTCAAACAACGTCTCCGTCCTCACTCGACACGTCGCCACGTGTTCTAGGTAAATTAAAGTCTCTAAAAGCTTACCCTAAGGTAAAGTCGATTCTGCGACAAAAGACACACTCCACAACAACACATAGCTGCTCCAACAGCACCAGAGTATCACATACTCGAGAACTATCAATTCCCCGGACTTATCCCCAGGATAGCCCAACAGCATAGCTGCTCCAACAGCACAACAAAAAACGCTGCTCCAACAGCACCAATACATCTACATACTCGAAGCCTCTCAACTTCCTCAACCCTCGGATCCGACGACACTTCTCGTTTTCCAAAACTAAGATTTGCATCCGAAGCTTCCTTTCGAGTTTGTTATCATTACTAAAAAAATTTAGAGGTTGTTTAATGTCTTATGAGTTTTCTTTACAAAATAGTATCCTTTTAGTCTTATCGCAAATCCTATCAGTTCTCGGGATCTCCTAATCCCCAAATGACTCCAGAGAATGTCTCGATCCATAAACATCATAACAAGGCCCGAATCTCATTCGTCCTATCAAGCTTTCTCAAAACTCTCAAAATAAAATCGGCATGACCTGCCCGCTATTCTCACGATTCAGAATCTCGGATTATAGTGCAAAAGCAGAATTAACTCATCAAAATCAATCAACATGTCATATGTCAATATCTTAAGCAATAACCACATAGCACTTAGCATATAAGGCATGCACCACACATCCTAAATTACCCAATTAGCACTTGGCATATAAGTCAATCTCAAAAGCATTCAGTAGATTCATCATCTACATTGTCAGCCGAAGCCTCAGAAAACATTTTTCAATCACACACAATCCAGTGCATAAACAGTAAACAATGTCGAAAGCATCGACCCTAAGCATTAACTAGAGATTCAGTGAGATGCCCTCACCTGTAGGTTCTCCAGAGTTATCTCCTAAAGTTCCTTCACAATCAAAACCTTGCTCCACTGGAAATTCCTCAAAATCACCTTTAGAGCAAAACCACATAAATACTATCAGAATCTATCGGAAACTAAGCTATCAATACATCACTAAGGTCACACGAAGTAATCTATACTCTAAGGTACGATAATCTAGTGCGAAAGACAAGTTTTCGGAAAAGGAAATTTTCCTCCTCCTCCCCCTATAGGCTCGGCCACTTTAGGTAATTAGGAGACTCGATTTTTCTTCGATCAAACTTGGTTCCTATGCTATCATTAGCCGTAACTAAGGTTATTCTGAACTCGGAAAAATTATCGGATCAAAAACTGTCGCAGGGGTATTTTGGTCATGATTTTTAACTTAGAAATTTCAAAACTGAAATCCCAAAAACCAAATTTTGCAGGGACGTCACCAAAGACGTTTATGACAACTAATCCTACTAGCACTAAGCTAAGGCGATAGTTTTCAGCCTAAAGGTTGAAGCTTTACACCAAAAACTCCAAAAATGGGTATTTTAGGCTCAAATTGATTCCGGCGGAATTCCGGCGACATAACGGAAAATCTAACCCGGCAGAAGTGATCTTGGGCGCATAAGGAAGAGGTTTAGAATCAGAAATGAAAGATTCAGGATAGTTTTGCAAAAACCCATAAACTATCCGCTCAGAAAACTCTACAGAAAAGCTATGGAAAAAGCGATCAGAGGTAAGGATTAGCGACTATACCTCGAAACTAGGGATGGCAGAGAAGCCCGAACCCATGGGCACCCGACCCGACCCGACCCGATTTCTTGGGTGAAAACCCGAGTTAAATGGGTTCGGGTTCGGGTTCGGGTTTTACCCGATCACTTTCGGGTTCGGGTTTGGGTTTGGCCAAACCCGCACCCGAACCCTACCCGAACCCGGATCTGTATAAGTGAAACCTAAGTATTCTGCTTGTGCAATACAATATATGCAGCATCTTGCATATTAATTTAACAGTAACATGGCAATTACAATGTTACATTACATAATATAGCTCTCTTCACAGTCTTTTTCAGGTCGGGTTTCCGAGTTCAACTGTTTGTTTGAGGTTGTGTGCGGGTGTGGGTACGGGTCGGGTGAACCCGAAACCCAATGGGTTCGGGTGTGGGTTTAAGTTCACCACCCATTTCGGGTTCGGGTGCGGGTGCGGGTGTGGGTTTTTAATTTCGGGTTTGGGTTTGGGTTTGGCAAAACCCGCACCCTACCCGACCCATTGCCATCCCTACTCGAAACCTTGAAGTAGCAACTGATTGATCGACGATCAAGCAAGGATTGAACAAAAACTCTTCTTCCTTCTTCCTTGTTCTTGGCCGCGGGTTTGGAGAGAAAAATGGAGGAAAATTTGTGTTTTTCTTCCTTTCTTTGCTATATATAGAAGATGGAAATTCGCGGGAAAATGAAAGTTTCGCGAATCTTATTTTTCCGGCGTCATTCTCCGTGAATTAATAGATATGTTTTGGCAAAAGAATTCCAAAACCATAAAGAGGTCTCCTTGTATTTTTGGCAACTAATGCATAGTCGGTATAAAACTATTTTACCCGACAAGTTGCTTTTTGCATCGAATGTCGGAATAGAAAATTTCCTTCTGAAGAAAGATTGAAATCATCAAGAGAAATGGGTGTACGTGTGTGGAATATTCATTTGAAGCTCTGAATAGAAAAAGTCTTCATTGTCGAGAAATTCTAGGGTTTTGAAATACCAGGGTTTCGATTTCGGCAAACTTCCGATGATTGGAATCGGACGTTCGTAGATCCTAGAGTTTCGCCTCGAAACGGTTGTGATATATGGAAAAAGAGAAGTTCTAACATTTCTCTGAAGATTTTTGGAATTAACTTCCATCGTGCCTAAAAGTGAAAACTAGCTATATACTAGGGTTTCTGACCTAGGTTTAAGTGTATTACGATCGTGCTATAACTTTTATCGACTTCGATACAATCCTTTGACTTTTCCTGAACTTTCTCCTTCATTAATTTATTTCATTTGGTAAACTCTAGTTCAGGTTTCCTTTCACGATACATCAAGCCTAATTGTAAATGGAAATCTCTTCCACTTATTCTAAGCTTAAAAACTTGGGTCTTACAGTTATTTGTTAATCCTATTTGGAACATGTTAAGTGTTTTATTGTCGTTTATGTTATTGTGAAATATGCAACCCTAGGATGTCATCTCTAGCTATAAGCCTAAGTGGCTATTTATTATCTGTACCTATTGGGTTTAATATCTACATAGTTCTTTGGAGTTGACCCTCGCGTCTTCTGTGTGTGTTTTGGCGGACAACGCCTTTTGTCAGATGTCCATTGCGGACTGGTTCACAATGGTCCACCCTTCGGGGGGGATCAGATATGAGATGATCGACCAGGATGACCCCGGTTCGTGGGTGGTAGACCCCGCTAGCCACCGCGCGACCTATTCCGGGAGGATCATGGAGAATAGGGTAGATAGGGGAGGACTCTTGGTAGAGGGAGTATTGAGGAGGAGCTCTGTCAGCTTCAACTTGCCACCGGGTGTGCATTGCGGACCAGGAGCAGGAGGACCACCACCACCACCGTTGTCTTCAGACGAGGAGGATCCCTCAGAGGAGGAGCCAGTGGGAGTGCCTTCGGCAGAGTCTAGTTTACCCTCCGTTGCTGTCATAGATGACCATGGATCGGGCCCTAAGCCCGTGAGTCCAGCATCGGAGCGCATTGCGGTTGCGAGGGGAGGACGGATAGGGTTGGTAGACTTAGTTGTTCTGGATTCTGATTCAGACGACGATCATGCTAGCACATAGTTTTGAGTGTTGGTATGAGCTCCTCGAGTTAGGATTAGTGTAGGAGTAGAGTCTTAGCTCTGACAGTCATTGCTTCATTTGCTTCTTTGGGGGACAGGGTAGTTCCGCCTATAGCTTTTTGTGTGGTTTCTTTGCGGGAATCACTGAGAGTTGGTTGGACTTAGGAGGTCTTATTTTCAGACCATTGGGTCAGCTTATTCTCAGTTTTGAGGGATGGTGTTGCGGACACTTCACCTTTTCATTTGGTTTGTACATATTGCCTACGGGCGTTACACTTTTCTTTCCGTCACTGGAGGTTACTCGTGACGAGGTTGCCACTTACAGCGGGGGCTATTATATATATTGTATATTAGTTTTATTGCTTTTCGCATTTGGGTTTTATTTAATTCAGTCTTGTCTTAGTTATTATCAAAAAAAAAAATATTCACGTTTTTCCGCATTAAGTTTACTTTTGGTTACTAAAGTGACGCCACCGAAATCGGGGTGCTACATTGTGGTATCAGAGCACGGTCGAGTCTTTCGGGAGTTGTTGGGGAATAGGTCTTCTGTGCTAGGTTGTGTGACTCTGCAAAGAGTGAAAAATTGATTGTCTGCAAGCGATTCTTCGCTTAGAATTGATTGAAGTTATTGCTTAATCATATTGTATAGCATGTTAGATGCTATCTTATGATGAGTACTAACTGTTTGATTGACTTAACGGAACCTAGATGTTATCCTAGGAATGGATTAGTTGTCCCGCTATCATTGTCTTTTGGACTGCAACCGAAAGAGAGTGGTATTTCCTGATTCGGATCTTTCCGAGTATCTATCTGCCAATCACATTAGCGTCTCTTTGAACGAGGGATCTCAAGAGTATTCCGTTCTGCTGAGTTTGGAGAGTAAAGGGAATCCGGAAGTTGATAGTATTCCAGTGGTGAAGGAATTCACGGATGTTTTTCCTGGCGATGTACCTGGACTGCCGCCTGTACGCGACATTGAGTTTGCTATAGACATCGTACCGGGAACAGGGCCGATTTCGATTGCACCATATCGTATGGCACCTGCGGAGCTAGTGGAATTGAAGTCCCAACTAGAAGATCTTTTGTCGAAGGGATTTATTCGACCAAGTGTTTCACCTTGGGGAGCGCCAATCTTATTGGTGAAGAAGAAGGACGGAAAATCAAGATTATGTGTCGACTACCGACAACAGAACAAAGTAACCGTCAAGAATAGGTATCCGTTACCTAGAATTGATGATTTGATGGATCAACTGCAAGGAGCACTTGCGACAAGTTTTACAAGTACTGAGGGAGAAGGAGTTGTACGCCAATCCTTCTAAGTGCGAATTTTGGCTCGAAGAGGTAAAATTCTTAGGCCATGTGATCTCTAAGGAGGGGATAGCTGTGGACCCAGCAAAGGTAGAGACCGTATTGTCATGGGAACGGCCAAAGACAATGACTGAGATCAGAAGTTTTGTTGGTTTGGCGGGATACTATCGTCGCTTTATCGAGAATTTCGCGAAGATTGTTGGACCGTTGACTCAACTTACGAGGAAGGACCAACCTTTTGCATGGACTGAAGCGTGCGAAACTAGTTTTCAGACGATGAAGGAACGGTTGACGACTTCACCTGTACTCGTCTTACCGCAACCGGAGGAACCTTATGAGGTATACTGTGATGCTTCACATCAAGGCTTGGGATGTGTGCTGATGCAACATCAGAAGGTGGTTGCTTATGCTTCAAGACAACTGAAGGTGCATGAGAAGAATTATCCAACTCATGACTTGGAACTAGCTGCAATCGTATTTGCGCTGAAGATTTGGAGACATCACTTATATGGATGCAATTTCACCATATTCAGTGATCATAAGAGCTTGAAGTACTTGTTTGAGCAGAAGGAGCTGAACATGAGACAAAGACGCTCGATGGAATTTCTCAAAGATTACGAGTTCACTCTGCAATATCATCCTGGAAAGGCGAACGTTGTTGCTGATGCCTTGAGTAGGAAGATGCACATCTCGTCGATGATGGTGAAAGAGCTGCAACTGCTGGAACAATTTAGAGATCTGAGCTTAGATGTGAGATTGTCCGAAGGAGAACTGAAGTTCGGAATGATCCGAATTACCAATGGATTGATGGAAGAAATCCGAGACCAACAACTACAAGATGAGTTTCTGATCGGGAAAAGGAATTTGGTAAGTCAAGGTAAAGACCCAGAATTCAAAGTAGGAAGTGACAATATCCTACGGTGCAAGGATAGGGTTTGTGTGCCTAACAACCCTGACTTGAGAAGATTGATTATGGATGAGGGTCACAAGAGCAAGTTAAGCATTCATCCTGGAATGAAAAAGATGTATCAGGACTTGAAGGTGAATTTTTGGTGGCCAGGAATGAAAAGACAAGTGGCTGAGTATGTAGCTGCATGTTTGACATGTCAGAAGGCAAAGGTGGAACATCAGAAGTCTTCGGGTATGCTACAAAGCTTAGATGTACCAGAATGGAAGTGGGATAGCATATCGATGGATTTCGTCGTGGCTTTGCCAAGAACTCATAAGGGATATGATTCTATTTGGGTAATAGTGGATCGATTGACTAAGTCGGCTCATTTCGTACCTGTGAGAACTACGTACAACATGGAGAAACTATCAGAGATTTATATATCCGAGATTGTACGACTTCATGGAGTACCGACAAGTATTGTATCCGACCGAGACCCGAAGTTTACATCACATTTTTGGGGAGCTCTTCAAGAGGCTTTGGGAACGAGGCTGAGACTAAGTTCTGCTTATCATCCGCAGACTGATGGACAGACTGAGAGGACTATTCAGTCGTTGGAGGATTTGATACGCGCTTGCGTGTTAGACAACAAGGGCAGTTGGGATACCTTATTACCATTGATTGAGTTCACATATAACAACAGTTTTCATACGAGCATTGGTATGGCACCGTATGAGGCTTTGTATGGCCGCAAGTGTAGGACACCTCTATGTTGGTACCAAAACGGAGAAAATCTGTTAGTAGGACCGGAACTTCTGCAACAGACGACCGAAAAGATCAGGCAGATCAGAGAGAAGATGAAGACTTCTCAGAGTAGACAGAAGAGTTATGCCGATCAAAGGCGCAGAACTCTGGAATTCGAAGAAGGAGACCATGTATTTCTGCGAGTGACTCAGACGACGGGAGTTGGTCGAGCAATCAAGTCAAAGAAGCTTACACCCAAGTTTATTGGACCTTATTAGATCACTCGTCGAATTGGACCAGTCGCTTACCAGATTGCACTACCTCCATTTCTATCAAACATTCATGACGTATTCCACGTGTCACAACTGAGGAAATGTATTGCGGATCCGACACATGTTATCGAGCTGGATGACATTGAGTTGAAGGATGATTTGTCTTTCGAGACACCGCCAATTAGCATTGGTGACACCAGGATAAAACAGTTGAGAGGAAAAGAGATCGAGTTAGTGAAAGTCATTTGGAATAAAGACACCGGTGATGCGACATGGGAGCTGAAGGAGAAGATTCAAGAACAGTATCCAGAACTTTTTACTAACCCTTAAGTTTCGAGGTCGAAACTTTCTTTTTGGAGGGTAGTAATGTAAGGCCCAAGTTTTTAAACTTATGCCAAGTAAATAGAATCCTATTCACGATTGGGGTTTGATGTATCGTGAAGGGAAACCTGAACTAGAGTTTACCAAATGAAATAAATTTATGAAGGAGAAAGTTCAGGAAAAGTCTGAGGATCGTATCGAAGTCGATTAAAGTTATAGCACGATCGTTACACGATTAAACCTAGGTCAGAAACCCTAGTATATAGCTAGTTTTCACTTTTAGGCACGATGGAAGTTAATTCCAAAAATCTTCAGAGAAATGTTAGAACTTCTCTTTTTCCATATATCAAAATCGTTTCGAGGCGAAACTCTAGGATCTACGAACGTCCGATTCCAATCATCGGAAGTTTGCCGAAACCGAAACCCTGGTATTTCAAAACCCTAGAATCACTCGACAATGAAGACTTTTTCAATTCAGAGCTTCAAATGAAGATTCTACACGCGTACACCCATTTCTCTCGATGATTTCGATCTTTCTTCAGAATGAAGTTTTCTATTCCGACATCCGATGCAAAAAGCAACTTATCGGGTAAAATAGTTTTACACCGACTTTGCATTAGTTGCTAAAAATACAAGGAGACCTCATTTTAGTTTTGGAATTCTTTCGCCAAAACATATCTATTAATTCACGGAGAATGAAGCCGGAAAAATCAGATTCGCGAAACTTTCATTTTACCGCGTTTTGCCAACCTCTATATATAGCCAAGAAAGGAAGAAAAACACAAAAAAACTACCCATTTTCCCCACCCAAACCCGCGGCCAAGAGAAGAAGAAGGAGGAAGAGTTTTTCTTCATTAGTTGCTTGATCGTCGATCAATCAGTTGCTGCTTCAAGGTTTCGAGGTATCGTCGCTAATCCTTACCTCTGATCGCTTTTTCCATAGCTTTTCTATAGACTTTTCTGAGCTGATAGTTTTGAGGTTTTTGCAAAACTATCCTGAATATTTCATTTCTGATTCTAAACCTCTTCCTTATGTGCCCAAGATCACTTCTGCCGGATTAGATTTTCCGTTATGCCGCCGGATTTCCGCCGGAATCAATTTTAGCCTTAAATACCCATTTTTGGAGTTTTTGGAGTAAAGCTTCAACCTTTAGGCTGAAAACTATCGCCTTAGCTTAGTGCTAGTAGGATTAGTTGTCAAAAACGTCGTTGGTGACGTCCCTGTCAAATTTGATTTTTGGGATTTCAGTTTTGAAATTCTAAGTTAAAAATAGTGACCAAAATACCCCTGCGACAATTTTTGATCCGATAATTTTTCCGAGTTCAGAATACCCTTAGTTACAGCTAATGATAGCATAGGAACCAAGTTTGATCGAAGAAAAATCGAGTCCCCTAATTACCTAAAGTGGCCGAGCCTATAGGGGGGGAGGAGGAAAATTTCCTTTTCCGAAAACTTGTCCTTTCGCGCTAGATTATCGTACCTCGGAGTATGTACTACTTCGAGTAACCTTAGTAAGTATCGATAGCTTAGTTTCCGATAGATTCTGATAGTATTCTGTGGTTTTACTTTAAAGGTGCTTTTGAGGATTTCCCTGAGGAACAACACTTTGATTGTGAGGAAGCGTTAGGCGATCACTCTGGAGAATCTACAGGTGAGAGCATCTCACTGAATCTCTAGTTAATGCTTAGGGTCGATGCTTTCGACATTGTTTACAGTTTATGCACTTGTTTGTGTTTGATTGGAAAAATGTTTTCTGAGGCTTCGGCTGACAATGTAGATGATTCATCTACTGAATGTTTTTGAGATTGACTTACATGCTATGTGCTATGTGGGTAATCTAGGATGTGTGGTGCATGCTTTATATGCTAAGTGCTATGTGTTTTATTCTGAGATGAATTGATATATGACATGTTGATTGACTATGATGATGTAATTATGCTTTTGCAACGAAATCTGAGTTTCTGAAAAGTGAGAATAGCGGGCAGGTCATGCCGATTTTATTTTGTGAGTTTTGAGAAAGTTTGATAGGACGAATGAGATTCGGACCTTGTTATGATGTTTGTGGATCGAGACATTCTCTGGAGTCATTTGGGGATTAGGAGATCCCGAGAACTTATAGGATTTGCGATAAGACTAAAAGGATATTATTTTGAAAAGAAAACTCATAAGACATTAAACAACCTCTAAATCTTCAATTAATGATAATAAACTCGAAAGGAAGCTTTGGATGCAAATCGTAGTTTTTGGAAAACGAGAAGTGTCGTCGGATCCGATCGTTGAGGAAGTTGAGAAGTGTTGAGTATGTTGATGTTCTTGTGCTGTTGGAGCAGCTGTGTTGAGTTTGTTGATGCTCTTGTGCTGTTGGAGCAGCTATGTGTGGTTGGGCTATCCTGGGGATAAGTCCGGGGAATTGATAGTTCCCGAGTATGTTGATACTCTGTGCTCGTTGAGCAGGTTTGACCATCGGATTGAGATGAGTCGGATGATTTGCAGATCATCGTGGGTTATGTGTTGTTGTGAAGAAGTGTCTTTTGTCGCAAAATCGACTTTACCTTAGGGTAAGCTTTTAGAGACATTAATTTAGTTAGAACACGTGGCGACGTGTCGAGTGAGATTCGGAGACGTTGTTTGGCTAATCACTGCATTGCATGCACTCATTAAGTGGTTTAAACACGGCGAGATACCGGACCACGGCGGATTCCAAAATGGTTATAAGACCGGGATTTCCGCGTAAGAGCGCTGCTAGGTGACTCTTAGTAGCAGACCGAATGGCAGGCCTTCGGGTTTTATGCTGATCTGACTACCGTTTGTTGTTGGAGTAAGAGGCACGCGGGCCGAAATGGTCCCACCGTGGCTGGTGCTAGGGCTGATCCGTTGATGTCCATCCGTTCCGGAATGCATATTGGTTGTCTGGGTTAACCTGCATTGCATATCATGCAACATGCATACTAATTTAGTTGTCGAATGTGATTGTTATTTGTTAATCCTATTTGGAACATGTTAAGTGTTTTATTGTCGTTTATGTTATTGTGAAATATGCAACCCTAGGATGTCATCTCTAGCTATAAGCCTAAGTGGCTATTTATTATCTGTACCTATTGGGTTTAATATCTACATAGTTCTTTGGAGTTGACCCTCGCGTCTTCTGTGTGTGTTTTGGCGGACAACGCCTTTTGTCAGATGTCCATTGCGGACTGGTTCACAATGGTCCACCCTTCGGGGGGGATCAGATATGAGATGATCGACCAGGATGACCCCGGTTCGTGGGTGGTAGACCCCGCTAGCCACCGCGCGACCTATTCCGGGAGGATCATGGAGGATAGGGTAGATAGGGGAGGACTCTTGGTAGAGGGAGTATTGAGGAGGAGCTCTGTCAGCTTCAACTTGCCACCGGGTGTGCATTGCGGACCAGGAGCAGGAGGACCACCACCACCACCGTTGTCTTCAGACGAGGAGGATCCCTCAGAGGAGGAGCCAGTGGGAGTGCCTTCGGCAGAGTCTAGTTTACCCTCCGTTGCTGTCATAGATGACCATGGATCGGGCCCTAAGCCCGTGAGTCCAGCATCGGAGCGCATTGCGGTTGCGAGGGGAGGACGGATAGGGTTGGTAGACTTAGTTGTTATGGATTCTGATTCAGACGACGATCATGCTAGCACATAGTTTTGAGTGTTGGTATGAGCTCCTCGAGTTAGGATTAGTGTAGGAGTAGAGTCTTAGCTCTGACAGTCATTGCTTCATTTGCTTCTTTGGGGGACAGGGTAGTTCCGCCTATAGCTTTGTGTGGTTTCTTTACGGGAATCACAGAGAGTTGGTTGGACTTAGGAGGTCTTATTTTCAGACCATTGGGTCAGCTTATTCTCAGTTTTGAGGGATGGTGTTGCGGACACTTCACCTTTTCATTTGGTTTGTACATATTGCCTACGGGCGTTACACTTTTCTTTCCGTCACTGGAGGTTACTCGTGACGAGGTTGCCACTTACAGCGGGGGCTGTTATATATATTGTATATTAGTTTTATTGCTTTTCGCATTTGGGTTTTATTTAATTCAGTCTTGTCTTAGTTATTATCAAAAAAAAAATATTCACGTTTTTCCGCATTAAGTTTACTTTTGGTTACTAAAGTGACGCCACCGAAATCGGGGTGTTACAGAAATTATGTTCTATCTGACACCGCAACTATGTCGCGCCATTGTGCTGATTTTGCTCAAATACTAGTTCGCATGCATCATCCGATACTTCAGTGCTTTACAGTGTCTGTTGATGTTGGTGGTACGTCTTGTATTATTCTAATTGAGAAGGATGTGGATGTGTGTGATTATGGTAGCATTGAGGTTATGCCGTCAACTCCGGTCAAAATTTATAATTCAGATGAGGATGAGGACGAGGTAGATGATGAGGCCAATGATGATGAAGCCTTAGATGAAGAGGATTTGTTTGACGCTGCTACTATGAGTCCAGAATTTCCACCTGAAAAGGACTACGAATCTGCTTTAGATATTGAATCAGATGAAGAAGATGAAGTATTTAGGGACGGTGGGTTTGAGGTCCTGCGATCTTGCGGTGAGGCAGCGTTGAGCCCAGTGGTGCTAGGCGGTGGTGAGATGATGTCGGAAGGGGAGGAGGAGCCGTTCAGATCGCCGGTGATGGAGGTTGTTGTTGGGGAAATTTCAAATTCAAACGTGTTAATGGTAGCCATTAATTCAGGAGAGAATCAGCAGGAGCAGTTACAAGACTTGATTGATGCTGGCTATTCAAAGGAGGAGATTGCGGTTTGGAAAGAATCAGTTAAGGATCAGGAAAGATTAGATGAGGGAATTCAAATTCAAAGTAAAGAAACAGAATATCTTGCCAAGGATTGTGTTCCAAAATTTCCGGTTACAGGATATGCTTTCAATGCACAAGATATGTTTTTAAAACAACCTTATTATTGGCAATCTTTCTATTTAAACTGGGATCCATACCATTTAACTCAGCAGCAAGGGCAAGGGACGTGTTTGGGCTCCAATCCAGCTTCTCATAACGTATTTTTTGCTGAGCAGGGGCATATTGGTTTGCCTCATCCGTTCAATCCAATTCACGTCACAAATACAGGTCCTGTCTCACCTCAACATGCACACGTTTTTTATCATACGTCCCCAAATCAGATTGTGGGACAACAAGCGCCCACTGCAACGATTCCCTCTTCTGTGATTGTCTCTCAAGTTACAGGAGTAGTGCAGCAACAACCAAATTCTTCTGCAGTTTGTGAGCCAGGTGTCATAGAGTCACCAGTCGTGGTGTCAACTCTGCAAACCAACTCTTCTAAAAAATGTTCTCAACGGGGACGCCCAAAAGGTAGTAAAAACAAGCCCACACCTTTACCTCTTGATTTTTTGGAGCCTGTTCCAGGTGAAGATGGAGTGTCGACACGAGCACAGAGAGCGTGGTTGTTAGGGCAACAATTGGGCTTGAAACCTAGAGGTTCAGAAGCTTTGATGATTAGAGGTTTAGAGGCTCAAATACGAGAAAATCATCCTCATCTAAGGTGATGCGTATGGTGCCTGGCTTTCTTCGTTGGGGAGTGTTTAGTGTCTTTGGATGTAGGTTTATGATCTTCAATTTATGTTTGTGGATGTTGGTTTATGAAATTCAATTCATGTTTGTGGAGGGGGTGATTTTAGGTGTGGATGTTTTGTAAGGTTTGCCAAATTGGCGATCTTAAGGATGTGAGGCGGTCGCATTGGCATAGCAAGGATGGTTTGTTTCGGAATCGGTGTGGAATCGTCTATTGCTGCTGTTGTTTCTGTTGTAGGATTTTTTCTGTAACTGAGATGGGGTTGTTGCTGTTGTTGTTGGCTGTTGTTGTTGCTGTTATGCAGAATTGTGTTTGCTGGCTGCTGTTGCTGTTAGCTGTTTTGTTGTTGTGTTGTTTTGCTGTTGCTGAAGAAGTTATTGTCTGCTGTTGTTTCTGTTTGCTGCTGCTGTCTAACTAAATGTTTGTTGCTGTCAAAATAGAAGTCCTATTTTCTGTTTGCTGTTGGTGCGAAAATTGAAGGGTCTTACTGTTGTTGTTGTTGTTGGGTATTAAGAGAGGTGTTGTAAGTGGCTGCTGGAGCTTGCCATGTTGGTTTTTTGCAGCGGGAGGACGTTCCTATGTTGAGTTTTTGGTTTTAGGTTGAGTCAAGGGATGTTATGTCATTTTATTAGGTGCAGAATGGCTTTCCCAAGATTGTGGTACTCTTTTTCCTTGCGTGGTTTTTTTTCCCACTGAGTTTTGCCTCGCTAGGTTTTAATGAGGCTCTTTTTTGGGTTTTTATCTATTGTCATTCTGTGGGATGGTGGGGGGTTTATTTGTTCAAATCAGGTTGTGGGCATTTCGAGTTCTGATCAGTTTGTACCTGTTTCTTGCCTTGAGTTGCTATTGGCTCAAGCTTCTTTTTTAATATTTTACATTTCATTTTCAAAAAAAATGCCATGTTCCTGTTGATCAGCGTGAAATCAAACAGGTCTATATTGAAATCTGAAGTCAAACTTTATGATTGTCATGTATTGTAATCGATATATGGTGAAACATTTATGAAGATAATCTAAGTGCTCGTTTGGTTCTTCATTTGCGTCAATGCAAACGGGAAAACATACGTCTCAAAGTATCGACAAAGAAATTAGATTTTTCCACGTTGTTTTAGACGAGGCTTGACTTTGTTTTCAACGAAAATTGAAACATATACCCTATGTGTCTTCGGGTTATGTCACCCCCAGGTTTTCACTTGCTTTGGAATGTAGGGTTGATATCGCGATGGCATGGATATGAAAGAGATTCAAAGGGGATGTTTGTTTGGGAGTACAAAGACACTTTGACGAGAATGTTGAGATTGAGAATGAGTATTCTGGTATTTGTTATAAGGTCGAAAATTCAAATTCCCGGGTAAAATTATTCCCAGGAATGAAATTACCGCCAACTTTCCTATCATTTCATTCCCATTAAATAGGTTATGAGTCTTACATTTCCTTTGGAAATAAAATTTTAAAACATAAACTTCCAATTTTTACCACATTCTATCATATTTTTCAATTGTTCAAATTAAATAAAACAACATTCCTGAGAATATTGAAAATTTACCAAACATGTTTATAAAAATTGTAAGACCCAAGTTTTTAAGCTTAGAATAAGTGGAAGAGATTTCCATTTACGATTTGGCTTGATGTATCGTGAAGAAAAACCTGAACAAGAGTTTATCGGAAGGAATAAATTTATGAAGGAGAAAGTTCAGGAACAGTCTAAGGATTGCATCAAAGGCAATAAAAGTTATAGCACGATCGATATACGCTTAAACCTAGGGCAGAAACCCTAGTAAATAGCTAGTTTACACTTAAAGAGACGATGGAAACTAATTCCAAAAATCTTCAGAGAAATGTTAGAACTTCTCTTATTCCATATATAACAATCGTTTCGAGGCGAAACTCTAGGATCTACGAACGTCCGATTCCAATCATCGGAAGTTTGCCGAAACCGAAACCCTGGTATTTCAAAACCCTAGAATCACCCGACAATGAAGACTTTTTCTATTCGGAGCTTCAAATGAAGATTCTACACGCGTACACCCATTTCTCTTGATGATTTCAATCTTTCTTCAGAAGGAAGTTTTCTCTTCCGACATTCGATGCAAAAAGTAACTTATCGGGTAAAATAGTTTTACACCGACTTTGCGTTAGTCACCTAAAATACAAGGAAACCTCTGTTGAGTTTTGGATTTATGTCGCCAAAACCTATCTTAGAATTCATGGAGAATGAAGCCGGAAATATCGGAATCACGAAACTTTCATTTTCCCGCGTTTTGCCAACCTCTATATATAGCATTAAAAACAAGCCTCGAAAACCAAAAATATACCGATATTTCTTTGAAGAATTAGAAGATTCAGCGGGGAGAATATCGTGTCTAAAATACGTTGGAATCAGTAGGAAGAATCGGAAATCACTCTCATATCTTTATCTTAACTCTATGAGCTAAATCCTCCGATATCTAAACAAATCTGTACCGGTTTACAAAATATCTTCTCAAAATATCTATTCATACTTATCCAATCTTGATAAATATCTATTCATACTTATCCAATCTTGATAAATATCTATTCATACTTATCCAATCTTGATAAATATCTTCCATTTCATTCCCTATAAATATGTGAAGCTTGAAAAAAAAAACTCACAAAACACAAAAACTCACCCATTTTCTCTCTTGAAGCCGCGGGTTTGCTAGGAGGAGGAGGAGAAGAGATTTTGTTCATTCCTTGCTTGATCGTCGATTAATCAGTTGCTACTTCAAGGTGTCGAGGTATAGTCGCTAATTCTTACCTCTGATCGCTTTTTCTATAGCTTTTCTCTATACTTTTCTGAGCTCAAAGTTTTGAGGTTTTTGGAAAATTGTCCGAATAGCTTGATTTCTATGTCTAAACATCTTCCCTACGTGCCCAAGAGCACTTCTGCCGGATTAGTTTTTCCGTTATGTCGCCGAAATTCCGCCGGAATCAATTTTAGCATCAAATACCCATTTTTAAGCAAAGTCGCAACCTTTGGGCTGAAAACTATCGCCTTAGCTTAGTGCTAGTAGGATTAGTTGTCTTAAACGTCGTTGGTGACGTCCCCATCCAATTTGCATTTTGAGATTTCAGTTTTGAAATTCTGAACTAAAAATATTGACCAAAATACCCCTGCGACAGTTTTTGATCCGATAATTTTTCCGAGTTTAGAATACCCTTAGTTACGGCTAATGATAGCATAGGAACCAAGTTTGATCGAAGAAAAATCGAACCCCACAATTAACCAAAGTGGCCGAGCACTCTAAGGGGGGAGGGGGAAAATTTCTTTTTCAAAAACTTGTCCTTTCGCGCTAGATTATCGTACCTCGGAGTAAGTACTACTTCGTGTAACCTTAGTGAGTATTGATAGCTTAGTTTTCGATAGATTTTGATAGAATTCTGTGGTTTTACTCTAAAGGTTCGTTGAGGAATTTCCCGAAGAACAAGGAACTTTGTGGATTCGAGGGGGGAGATTGTGAAGGAAAGATTGAGGAGCTGATTGTGAAGGAGCGTTTGAAGAGAACCCTGGAAATTGGCTAAGGTGAGGGCTACTCTCTGAATTACTAGATAATGTTTTAGGTGTCGACGAATTCGACTTGATTTATGTGTTATGCACTTAATTGCTAAATGTCTGAAATGATTTCTGAGGCTTCGGCCGAGCTTGTTGATTTCATGATGCCTTGATATTGTGTGCTAAATGGTTAATCTAGGATGTGTTGGAATATGCTGTTTATGCTTATTGGATTGCGCTGATTTAACTATGTTATTCCACTTATATCTGTGATACTGAAGAGTGAGGATAACGGGCAATTCATGCCGAATTTTTATAAGAGTTTGGGAAAGTTTGACGGGACGAACGGAGTTCGGGCCTTGTTAGTGTTTTAAGTGGATCGAGACATTCTCTGGGGATTACATTGGGATTATGGGATCTTTGAAAACTTATAGGAAATACGATAAGACTAAAAGGAAACTATTTTTACAAGGAAAATTCATAAGATATTAAACAACCTCTAAACCTTTAAATAATGATAACAATCTCGGATGCAAGCTTAGGATTGAATATTAGTTTTGAAAAAGGAGAATTGTCGTCGAATCCAAGTTATGGGAGAATTGTAGGTTTCTGAGTATGTTGATACTCCTTCGCTCTTTGAGCAGTTTGTTTAGCCATCCAAGGGATGAGCCGAGAAGCTTCACTGAGGCGTGAGACCTTGTGAATGCGTGATACTCCACTGAGGCGTGAGACCTTGTGGAAAGCATGGATCTTCACTGAGGGGTGAGACCTCGTGAACAGTATGAAGCTTCACTAAGGCGTGAGACCTTGTGAATGCGGGATACTCCACTGAGGCGTGAGACCTTGTGGAAAGCATGGATCTTCATTGAGGCGTGAGACCTCGTGAACAGCATGAAGCTTCACTGAGGCGTGAGACCTTGTGAATGCGGGATACTCCACTGAGGCGTGAGACCTTGTGGAAAGCATGGATCTTCACTGAGGCGTGAGACCTCGTGAATAGCATGGAACTTCACTGAAGCGTGAGACTTCGTGCAAGTGTGTAAATTCACTGGGGCGTGAGACCCCGTGAAAGCATAAAACTTCACTGAAGCGTGACACTTTGTGAATGTGTGAGACTCCACTGAAGCGTGAGACTTCGTGAGAGCATTGATGACTCGAAGAGTTATCGTGAGTGTTTGCACTCATTTTATGATTATTGTATTTTGTCGCAGAATCGACTGTTACCTTAGGGTAAGTTTTTAGAGACATTAATTTAGCTAGAACACGTGGCGACGTGTCAAGTGAGGTCGGAGACGTTGTTTGGCTAATCACATTGCACTCATGCATACATAGGAGGTTAATACACGGCGTGATACCGGACCTCGGTGGATTCCAAAATGGTCATAAGACCCGGATTTCCGCGTAAGAGCGCTGTTAGGCGACTCTTAGTAGCAGATCTGGCTACCTTTGTGTGGTGTAAGAGGCACGCGGGCGGAAATGGTTCCACCGTTGCTGGTGCTAGGATTGATCCGTTGATGTCCATCCGTTTCCGGAATGCATTTGGTTAACTGGGTTAACCGTCATTTGCATTTCATGCAACATGCATACTGACTTAGTTGTTGAGTGTGATTGATAATTGTTAATCCTATTTGATGCATGCTATCTGTTATTACTGTGTTATATCCATTGTGAAATATACAACCCTAGGATGTTATCCCTAGCTATAAGCCTAAGTGGCTATTCTCTTATCTATATCTATTGGTGGTATTATTTACATAATTCTTTGGAGTTGACCCTCGCGTCTTCTGTGTGTGCTTTGGCGGACTACGCCCTTTGTCAGATGTCTTTGGCGGGCTGGTTCACGATGGTTCACCCTTCGGGGGGGGACTAGGGTTGAGATGTTGGAACCGGAGCGCATCGCGGTAGCGAGAGGAGGACGGATGGTGTACATAGACTAGGTCGTTCTGAATTCAGATTCGGACGACGATCATGCTAGCATGTAAGTTTTAGTGCTGGTGTGAGCTCCTCGAGATGGGATTAGTGTAGGAGTAGAGTCTTAGCTCTGACCGTTATGTTTTCTTTTGGGAACAGGGTAGTTTCCCGCCGATAGCTTTTTTGTGTGGTTTCTTTACGGGAATCACAGAGAGTTGGTTGGACTTAGGAGGTCTTGTTTTAGGCCGTTTGGGGCTGACTTATCTTCTTGAAAACTGTATTCATAAAACTCATGGCTCTGACCATGGGATGCACTTATTCGCCTGCGGGCACTATCCCCAATTACTTTATGTTTATTATCTTTGGGTTGAGTCTTCATTATGTTAAGTCTTCTATTTGAAAAGAAAACGAAAAAAATATTTACGCATTTTCCGCACTATTGATTTAAAGTCACTAAAGTGGCACCACCGAATTCGGGGTGTTACAAAAATTTACCCGAGAATAACCGCAAACCTTGAAACAAACTTCCGCAAAAGGTTCGTTAATATTGCATTAAATGAACGTCTTTACAAATATACCCTTCTAAGTTGTGGAATCCAAATTATGTATATCATTATCGAATTAGTTCATAAGTAAAAGAAATGTGAGTTGAACTAAAGCATTGATTCAACTTCAATGATGAGTTTTCCTCCTGTAACAAAAAAAAAAACTTCAGCGGTGAGCAATTAAACTTTATCTTAATTGAGTCTGATATCATATTAAAAAAAATAAATTTGAGTCAACTCTACCAAATCCACTCAAGCATTATTTTGATCTTTTTTCTTATTGTTTTATTATCTTTTATATTTTTTTTGTTTCTAAGGGTATGGTAGAGGTGATGGTGGTGGTCGTAGTGTTTTATAGAGGCGGAAGTGCAGGTAGCGGCGGGGCGATGATAGTGGAGGTGGTAACTATGACAATGGTGGAGTTGGTGGTGGCAGTGGCGATGATGATAACGACTGTGGTTAGAGCGACGATGCCAATGGCGACAACGGAGGTGGTTGCAATGGTGAGGGTGGTGATGGTTGCAAAGAGTGGATTAAATAATTAATTATTTTATTGTATAAGAGTGGGCTAAATAGATAAGTTTTTTTTTAACGTGACTAAATAGATAAATTTATACATTACAATATTAGCATGAAACATTGAATAATGCATTGTATAAATTTATAATACTAGTTTTATACCCGTGCCTTGCACATGGGAATTTATTCTGTTTTTTTTTTAATTTGTTGAACAAACTTTTTAATATTTATTTATTAAATACAGTTATGTTCTTTGTTTTTTTTATGTTTTTTTTAAAGAATTTTGGTTTTTATTTTGTTAGTTTAGTGTATAGTTTTATTGTACCCAAAAATGGGCAATTGTTATGTGGTTGTTTCACATCAATTTGTTTTTGGGTGAATAGCACATATATAACGCTGCACGATGATTTTCAAACAGTTAGCGATTTATTGAAAAATTGACAACCGTGGTAAATATATGAAATATTAAAAGTTATCAAAATATTTCAAATTGACCACCGAGGTCAATATACCCAAAAAAGTAGAAATTGTCAATGCGGATAAAGAAATACAAAGCAAAGTTTAGCACAAAGGATATTTATGTGTAAGCAACATTAAGGGAATGGTACTTCATCTTCTCCACCTTGATCTTCTTCATCATAGGTGCACTTGTAAATTTGATTTGAATTTTGAAATTATTTGTGGGTTCATGCAAATTTTCAGGACATTATTAAATGCTGATTTAAACCACTTTCCGAATCTATCCTTCCCTTCGACCTTGAAAAGAAATTCCTTGTGCACTAAATCAACAATTTCTTTTCGTGGGTGTTCCATGCAGCCGTTCTAGAATTTATTTAAAATGAAATGAAATAAATTAATATATTATGAATTAATTTTTCAATGTAAAAGTGCTTAATTTGAATTGTATATGTTTACCTTTTCCATTTCATCCAAAATATCGCTGCTTTTTGTTGTTGATTAGATAACAACCATTGCTACCAAAAATTGTCAAAGTTGTAGATCCAGTATTATCAGCAACATGCATCAACAACTTGTACCTTAGGTAAACATCAATAATTAAACTAAATGTATTGTTTATTGAACAAAATAATTTATTTATTCAAAATGGAGTTTACCGTATGGTAGGAGTGATGTGCATGTTACACTTTGGACAAAAATATAGTGCTCCATCAGAGTATGCTGTTGTGTGACATTTGCAATCATGATAATACCAATCATTTGTGCTCACAATTTTCTCAATCGCAGCATACACAATGAATATTGTGCGCTGTAGTAATGAATACTTGATTTAGAATTTTGTTGTAGTAACAATTGTTTGTAATATTAATAATGATAATAACATATGTATATTTAATACATTTGAATGTACCTACCTAATGACATTTTTTTTTTTAAATGGGTATGTATTAGAGAAGTATTTGTTGCTATTATTTAGCTAAAATTTTATGTGTAAAAAAAACATTAAATATGTTTACTGATAAAAAAATTTCATAAAAGTAATGGAATTTTTGTACTTAATGTTGTTATAATTTAATAAAAATATCAGGAGTTAAATACGCCCCAATTATATTTTTTTTAAAAGGTAATACATAAGTAAATGTTTTTATAAAATTATTATTATTATATGTATATAAAAACTTTGAAATAGCCGATCTTCATTATTTTTCCGTTAAATAAGAGAGGAATATAGCATTTTTTTAATTGATTAAAATTTAATGTATTTAAAAACCAGTAAATGTAAAAAATACGTTTTTTTTAAGAATGGCAAAAATAATACGTTTTGTTCTATACAAAAGGAAACATGCTCCGGTTTTTTTTTTTTAAAATTTATATTTTATAAATACAACTAAAATTATTTACGGACTTAAGTGAGAAAAACATACCGATCTGCACGCAACCTAATTTCCAATGTCTGTGCGTGGAAATAGTTTTAGAAACTCATCTTCTTCAGTAACTTTGAAGCTTTCAAGCAGGACATTCATAACTTGAGTAGGGACTGCGTCACACTCAAATAACCTGTAAATAAAGATTATTAGTTGGAATTGTCATTAAAAGTTATTGAAACGATTATTCAATATTTTGCACGGACAAACCTGTCTCTGTAGCACTCCGCTTCATGAATGTTAGGATTGAACATGACTTTTGTGCATTTTAACCCAGTAGTTAATTGATATTCCCTTGCCATTTTTTTATTGGTCAGATGTTATTTACATAATAAACCTGTTACTGTTTATAGAGAAGATTATTTTAGAAATTAGATCAAAATCATAAAATGTACCTTGATGCCTTGTTACTGCTCCCAGTAATATGATAACAACACCATGTTTGTTATCTTCTCCCTTTAGAACTTTATCTAAATTGTTGACAAATTCGCCGTATAACAAACATTTAAACTTTTTCCTGCAAAAATAATAAATTAATCGCGCTTACTTTTTTTATCAGTATGTAAAATTATTTTTTCTTCTCGGTTTTTTATGATAAAAGCTAATAACTTATCCTTGAGATTTGATTTAAATTTCTTCGATATCAGTCGCCACTCCGTTCAACTCATATCCTTGATAGTTTTCGACGTGCGTAATTTCCCCCATGACATCTATTTTCATGTTAATGTAAATGCTTGAAAGTGATAACTTACGTGAATTTATTTAAATCAAATGATTTACTTACCAACCAAGTATCTGTCATCGAAGTCATCGTTAAGAACATCATGCACGTTGTCAAATTTCAGCTCACGCAAAGGAACCATACTTTCATCATATTTAAATATCATTGTTCTATTCAACAAGTGTAACTTATATTGGTGTCTTGATGAACTTAAACCTTGGAAGTTATGTCATACGAAAAAATATTCAAAGTTGTATACTAATCCTTCATGGATTCTTTTTGCATGAAGTTCTGAACTGCTTAGCCAACATTCTGCATGTATTGTTTGACCCTACAAATGGTGAAGGTTCATATCGATGTAAGTTTCTGAAGTAAATTAAACAATATAAGGACAATTAATAAAAAAATCGGTGTTTTTTGTTACTAGCCTTGCGATCCATCAATAAAAGATTATAGGTTGATGGTGGATTCCCTTCCCCTTCCGCTTTTGTATTCCACACCCAGAAGACTCTGACAACAATTTTCCAGTTTTTTGTTGTAGGATTTATTTGGTCAAGATTACTGACGTGAGGATTCATGATGTAATTTCTTAGAAGAAGATGAAAAATTACTTGTGTTGTAATGGAGGAGACTTTGGTGCTATGATATGAGTAAGGAGATACATATATAGATGTTCGCTCAAATGATGCAATCCAATCAACTTATTTTTTGTGGTTTTTTCTTTTCTTTTTTGAATGTTATCACACGAAATTTATTTTCGGTTTTTTTTATTTTTTTAAAAGTATAAGGCGGAAATTAGGGGATTAAAATTAAATTTGAGTATTTACTTTTAAACAATAAATGGCCTTACGTTTTGCATTTATTTTGGTACCTTTGATGAATGTAATGTTGGGTGAACATTAATTTTATTAATATTTGAAATAGTTGACTTAGTATTCATTGATAATAAATTTATTTTAATTCACTTGACTTAAATGTATGCTGTAAAAGGAAAAAAAACGTGATTGATTTTTTTTAATAGTAATTACTATTGTATTTAATGTTGTATCACGTTTTTATTTTAAATTAAGTCAGCGAATTAAATGTATTAATTTGAAAATTGTTTGACTTAGAATTAATTAGTAATAAATTTATTTTAATTCATTTGACTAAAATGTATGTTGTAAAAGGCAAAAAAAAAACATGTTTGATATTTTTAAAACGTGTTTTTAAATGTTGTATCACGTTTTTTTTTAAATTAAGGCAACGAATTAAATGAATTTATTTGTGAATGACTAATGATTTAATTAAATGATGGTAATCATGACATTTATAATATTTTGTTAATTTACAATAATTAAAGTAAATGATGGTAATTAATGTTGTTAAACTATTTAAGTAATGGAGAAAATTATAATTATTTATATTAAATGATCGGAATTAATTTTGTTATTTATTAATACTACTTTAAAATTATTTTCTTTGTAGGTCAAGAATGGAAGGTATTTTATTTCAGTATTAATCAATGATCTTAAAAGACGTTTAGTTAACAACAGTATATTAAAAAACATTAAATGTGTTTTATTATTATTATTTGAAAAAAATTTATTGTAGCAATAAATTCATTCGTATTTAGTGAATAATTCTTTTATAAAAAATTGCGTGAGATATGCTATTTTATTTTGTTATTATTTGAGAATCATTTATTTATTTAAAAACCATATAATAGATGTTTTAAAAGTTTTCCTTTGAGAAGGAAATAGAATATAGAATTCTTAAAACGTAATGTTTTAAAATGTATTTTTTTTAAATGTTTTAAAAGATATTAAATATAACAGGTAATGAAGTTTAATAATTTTGCACTAAACACTGTATGAATAGGTGCATTTACACATTAATGACGATCAATTTAAAACCCCTTGTTTGAAATAGCATTTAATGTCGTTTCATATTGTTACTTTACGTGTTTTTTTTTAAATGTACCTAACGTAATTAACGCAGATAATTTGTTATAATTAAATTATGTAATTAAATCATTTTAATTAAGGAAATAAAATAAATTGTTTCATGAATTTTTAAACATCAGTCCACGTAATTAATGAAATATATTTTAAGGATTAATTTGGAAAATAATTTAATGTAATTAATGTAGTTAAACTATTTTGTGATGTGAGAAACATTATATGGCAATCAAATAGGAACGTATTTTTTGAAAAGGTGTTGAGAACAACATTTATTGTGTTTTAATAATTTTGCATTAAAAACCGTGTAAATAGGTGTATTAAAATGCTTTTTTTAAAAAAATATGGGTTAGTTGCAACCTAATAAAAACGCCAGTTTTTTTTTAGAAAAGAAAAACAACAGTTTTTTTAAAATGTTATTTAATTTGTTTTGAATATTTATATGATTAATATACGTAATTAATGTATGAAATTTGGAATAATTTGATTATATAGTAAAATTATATAATTTAACATTTAGTAATAAGTGAAATGTATTTTTAGTGAATGATGAAGTATCAAAATGGGTATATGATTGTATCGATATTTTGGAAGATAATAATTTATTAATGGACAAAGCATCATCTGTTATATGGAGACTAAATGAAGTAGTAAAACGTTCAAAGAAAATCAATAATAACAATAACAGAAAATAGAACGCCAAAGCTCATTTAATAAGGGCGTCAATGCTACAATCTCGAGTACATTTTGTTAATTTCTGTCTGTTTGTGATGGCTCATAAATATTGGTATAATCCAGAATTTCTTTGACTGCAGAATTATTTAGGTAGTGAAGTGAATTACTTCGGTAAAATCAACATCCGAGAAACATCTAAAATCCTTCAGAGACTTTCCATTAGACTGTAGATGGTTGTCAATGTTTAGAAGACACGGTTTATTCAATGCACAATCTTCTATAGTTAAATCTGTAAAAGATGACAATAGATTAAATTAATTTCAAAATGTGTTAGATGAAAGAATGAAAGTTGGAATCACACCTGGTTTCGTAAGAGTTCCGCGATATTCATGTTGAATGCTGTTAGCCAACAGTTTCCAAGTTTTATTCCATACGTGATCTGGGTTGTTCATAGTATTTGTAATTAACAATGAAGCAAATAGCCTTCTTAATTCATTTCCGGAATGATGTTCATCTGTAATGGTTTCACTAACTTCTTTGATTCAATTAATGTATTCTTGATCTCCAAACGTTGTTGTAGATGGACCAGCACTAACAGAGGAATTCATTAGGGGCTAGACATGAACATTTGCCGTTAGAGAAAGGTTTAAGTAGCAATGAACTGATTTGTGAAAAGATAGAAACATGGTGTGGCTTTATAAAGATTTATGAGAAGAGACTTTAAATTGGCGTCACCTTGCTAATGATTAGGCATTAAAGTCAGTGATGTAATGTCATAATATTATGACGATTATATTTGTCTAGTTTAATAATATAGTATATAGTATTTCTAAAATTTAACATCTTTTTAATTTAAATTCGTAATCAAATAATTTAAAAAGGATTTGTATTTTAACTAATTTTTTTAAACAAAGGTTGTTTGAATTTTTTTTTTCAGTTACATCTCTTTTTAAATGTTTGATAAAAAATCGAGATTAATTTATGAGGTAATTTTTTTTGTTTGCTTTCTAAAAAAAATTATATATATATTTTTTGAAATTGCAATTATGATCTAATTTTTTTAACGTGACTAAATAGATAAATTTATACATTACAATATTAGCATCAAACATTGAATAATGCCTTGTATAAATTTATAATATGACATATCAAACCACCATTGACATTTTTTAGTCTTGACCAAGGTATCCTCACAGCCGACAGCCGTGAGATTAATCCCTCGCCTCACGGTCAGTGCACTAAGCAGTAGGGGCTGGCTAATAAGTTTTTTCCATTCATAAGAGTTTGGATTCGAATCCCCAACCACCATTGAGATTGACATGCCTTGTGAAAAAGAAATAATTCTCTTTTTATTTCTTTTTTAATAATAAGAATCTTACATCACGAATCATGTTTTTTATTTTTCATAACAATGCGGATTTTTCAAAAACATTTCCATTGAAAAAATAAATAAACAAAGAAAAAGAAGAAAATCTTGTCATGCTAATTCTACAAGTTCCAGAAGAATCCTATCTATCATGTTTGGGAAACTGCGCAGTGAATGAAACAAAGCAAAGCTACCACAGTCGCGGAATTTCACCCTCGTAGCCGAGTTAGCCTCCACTTTCTTCTTCTTCTTCCAAAACAACAAGAACATGTTAGCCTCCACACTCCTATCAGCAACACCCTCTACCCTCAACAATTCGCATTTCGTCCTTCGAATCACTACCACAGTCGCTGAATTTCACCCTCGTAGCAGAGTTTCAATCTCTTCCAAATCAAACTCCAAATTCCCCCTCGTTGCCACGCTCTGTATTAATGGTCGCGGCGACGGTGGCGCCGTTGATGCTAACTCACTTCCAGTACGCCCCAATCCCTACGCTTAATTTTTTCAATCAATTGTTCTAATTCTGTGTTTGTGTGCAATTTGGGTTAAAGAACATTTATTTTACATATACACTTAGAAATGACGTTTCTTTACCTAAGCAGTGTCTCGGGTTCGAGTATTGTAAATGAAAAACCCCCGCAAAACCCCCGGTGAGAGAGCTAGCTCGACGTGGATATCCAGGATTACCTCATGTCGAAGATACATGTTTTGATAGAAAATGTTAAATAAGATTAAGTGGATATTTTCCAAGATAATGTGCGTGCCAGTTAACTTTGATTTCCATCTCCAACCTTGGCAAGATTTTTCATATTGGTTTTGAAACTAAAGAGTCGCGATAGAGTTGGATTCAACATATTGATAAAATCTTTAGTGGTTCACATTAGTCCTCAAGATATACTTTTGTTGGTCATGTTAGTTCTCAATTAAGACTAACGTAGGTCAGTGACTTTAACTCATTTTCTTTAGATTATTTAATGTTGGGACATGGGACTATATGAAAAATCTAAGATTGGAGACAAAAGTGAGGTTTACTTGATATTGTCTAGTTTGACTTGACAGCATGACCGAGAGTGTAGAAAGTGATAGATTTGCCACAGTGATAGATTAAGATTTTTTTCTTATAATTTCTTTGCGCTTTCGATGTGGTTAAGTATAAGTTAGACAACAATTCTTGTCATGTTATATTGAATGCTCAAATTTTTCTTTCAGGGCATTGATGCAGTAGAAAGTGAATCTTCTGGGCGTAGTGATGGTTATGTGGCCTTGTTTGTTCGCATGTTAGGCCTAGATCATGATTTTCTTGACAGAGAACAAGCTATAGTTGCTCTCTGGAAATATTCACTTGGTGGAAAGAAATGTGTTGACAGTATAATGCAGTTTCCTGGCTGTATTAATCTTGTTGTGAACCTCCTTAGATCAGAGTCTAGTTCAGCATGTGAGGCAGCTGCAGGCCTTCTGCGATCACTATCTTCCGTCAATCTATATAGGAATTCTGTAGCGGATAGTGGAGCAATAGAAGAGATAAGCAGATTGCTCAGGCAATCTTCCTTGGCTCCCGAGGTATAGGAATTGGCATACAGCAACTTGGGTTTATGTGTTGTGGACATATTTCTTTGGTGTAGAAAATTGAGAAAAACTGGAACTCTCTTTTTTACAGGTAAAGGAGCAGAGTTTGAGTACGCTGTGGAATTTATCTGTTGACGAGAAGCTCTGCATTAAAATTGCAGAGAGTGATATTCTGCTCTTAGCTATTAAGTACCTTGATGACGAAGACATAAAAGTGAAGGAAGCTGCAGGGGGAATTTTGGCAAATTTAGCACTGAGCCGTGCCAACCACAACATCATGGTTGAAGCAGGTGTTATACCAAAATTGGTGAGACATCCTTTGTGCTTGATAATTGGAACATGGTTGCTTTTCTAATTAGGAGAATTTAGAGGAATCATATTCTGAAAGTTACTGATCTTTAATCTTACTTCAGGCAAAGTTCTTAATGCCTAACTCAGAAGGATCTAAAGTCATTAGAAAGGAAGCAAGAAATGCATTACTCGAACTTGTAAAGGACGAATATTATAAAATCCTTGTTATTGAGGAAGGTTTGGTTCCTGTGCCGTTAGTAGGTGCTGCAGCATATAAGTCATTCACGCCAGGTTTGCATCTTTGGCCCACATTACCAGATGGTTCTGAAATTGAAAGGACTTCTAGACAACCTTCCAGATTTGGTGCATCAGATTTACTTCTAGGACTAAATATTGATGATAAGGATCCTAACATAGAGGAAGCAAAAATCAATGCAATCGTCGGACGGACAAAACAACGATTCCTTGCTCGTATTGGGGCCATAGAAATGGAAGAAAAGACAATACCTCAGACTGAGTGCTCAAATGATCAGCGGGTTACACTCTTACCCTGGGTGGATGGTGTTGCTCGTTTAGTACTGATACTAGAACTAGAAGATAAGTCAGCAATACTGCGGGCTGCAGAGTCAATTGCTAATGCATGTATCAATGAACATATGCGTATTGCATTCAAGGAGGCTGGAGCAATTAAGCATTTAATACGGCTTTTGACTTGTGATGATAATACGGTCCAGCTGGCGGCAACACAAGCTTTGGAAAAGCTGTCTGCTAGGTAATCTCCCAAATTTATTTTGGAAATTTCTTGCTAAAAAGGATTTAAAGAATGTCTTTGAATGTAAACCAAGAAATTCAGGATATGGCTGTTATTTAAAATGAAACATTCTACCATTGAATGAATAAGTCGAGTTTATATTGAATTTCAATGTATAAAATGTATCACCTAGAAGGTGAAAAGTAGATCCCATAGCAACTGTATTTTCTGATATGTGGATATATGGAAAAGAAGAAAATAAAGGAAAGCCAGACATGTTTAGGAAAAAGAAAATGCCTGGCTTTGGGTGGGATAAACATGCTGACTATTAGGATATTGATTTGAAGGGAAAGATGAAATAGATTTTTACTAAACAATTTCTGGAAATTCGAGAATCCGGATCTCTCTGAGGTACCAAATACAAATTCCACAATGCCAAAACAATCTGATGTAATTCCTATTTGCAGACGCTACAAGCCTACTCCTAAATAGTTGTAATTATATGTCTCTTCCTTGCTGCCCGCACCCAGTTGCAAGTTCGCGCCGGTTGTTGATTGCCCCTATTCACGCAAGCGGTTTTGTACTTCACTGCCAGTTGCCTCTGTTGGTGACTGCACGCCTCTGTTGATTTCACCCCATGCCCTCTGGTGCGACCGTCATGTATGATGGTGGTCGGTTGCCTCGGATGGTGAGGGGTCGCCTTGGTTAGCCGCTCCCACCGGTGCGGTTGCCGCTTCCGAGATCATCTTCCTCCCTTGTTTTCTGTTGTAAATGTGGATGATTGGGGGGTTTCCTCCTATCAGATATGAGTTATTTAAATAGTTTTTGATTGTGTAATTATTCTTCACAAATTGTGATCACACTATGATTTTCTTGATGCAGCCAGGGTGTTTGCCGGGTAATTGAAGCTGAGGGTGTTTTGGGTCCTTTAGTTAGTATTTTGAAATCCTCAGGAATAGCTGGAACTATTGTGGAAAAGGTATTATTACTTCTTTGACTAAACTCTTAAGTTGGTCCCCTAAAGTTACACTCCTCAGTCCTCACCACATTAATCATTCAAATTTTGTTGTTCGTCTAATTAGAGTTCTTAAATGTACTACATTTGTCTTACGAAAGTTGTCATTAAATTAGCTCCTCAGAGATCTATAACTGAAGGAATTTTAATTTGGTGACAAATTTTTTGAAAGGATGATGCTTTAAATTATCGAGGGTCTAGTTTGGTAACCAAAACTTTTGGACTACTAACTTTGGAGTGCCAGGTTGAGGGTTAACTCTATTGAGAAGTACTAGCAACACTGTCTTTTCAACACTCATTCATCGATTAGTTGAAATTTATATGGACCCTACTAATTTGGATGTGGGCCCATTATTTGGTGGTCCCTACATAAATTTCAATCAATGAATTATAGTCTTGGAGAGAGAGTGTTAGAGTGAGTGTCGCTAGCATTTTTTTTACTCTATTTCTATTGTGTTTCATTATTTCTAGCATGGTTCTTGAATATAAGAATGATAAAAATGAAAAGGTTTTGACGAAGGTATGATGTGCTTGTGCAGTCTTTGGATATACTTGCTCGGATATTCGACCCTAGCAAAGAGATGCAATTGAAGGTTTGTATTGCATATCTTTGCACAAATTTCGAGCTGTATTTTGTGTTTTTCTGATTGACTATCAAGTACATTGAATCTTTTCAGTTTTATGATGGATCAGTTAATGGATCTGTGAAGGCATTTGATGAAGCCAAAAATGATGGTGTTTCAACAGGATTAAGTAGAACTGAGAAAGCCATATCAAAAACAAACACCAGGTTAGTTGAATGAAACTGAACCATATTTCTTAGAGGGGTCTGGTGTATATGGAGTTCCAAGATTGATGTTCCTATTGTTTGATTAAGCAAGAGGTCGTAAAAGTGCTCTGCAAAGTGGTAATCAACATTGACTTATTTTTTATTTGGTTTTTCTTTCAGAAATGATATACTGGATTCTGTTTTCATCACACAACTTGTTGAAATTCTTAAGTCATCTCCACCCTATTTACAAGAAAAGGCTGCATCTGTGCTGGAATTTGTGGCATTGACTGACCCAACTCTGGCCACAATTATGTCTGTGGATATTGAAAATGGTCTCATTTCTGCTTTTCAGCAAAAAGTTTTGAAAATTTCAGGTAAAGTTTCAGCTCTTTAATGTGCAATCTGTTATACGTACACATTCTTTTCATCTGTTTGGCACACTCTGATTTTTACTATTGTATCTGTTCGAATATGTTTGAGAGATGTGAACTACAGGTAAAGGATAAAACAGGCTCTCTTGTTAACTGCTTTGGTTGTTTAATTACCTCCTCCAATAAACTTAAATATCTGTTTCAATTTCTGTTACAATACGATGCACGACTCTTATCCCTGCTCTGCTAGGGTTTACCATCATCAAGCAGATACAGAAGACAAGGATGGAGGAGACGACAATGGCTTTTTCTGGGGTTGTTCCACTGTTTTCGTCAATTACATCTCCGAGATGGTTGGTACAATCAGATTAGGGATCTTTTTTCGCAACATGGGAAGCCAGAAAAGGTTTTTGTTCAGCGTGAGAGGATGAAGGGGAGGCGGTGGAGATTTGGTTTTGTTAGATTTTCGTCTATGGCTTATGCTGAAATGGCAATCAAGTTTTTAGATGGGATCAAAGTGGGAGGAGCATCTTTGGCAGTTAAGTGGGCAAGATTTCCTTTCTCTGGCGTCTCTGGGTCGGGTTCCCTAAAGGCGTCTCCGGCGACGAGATTGCGGGGCTTTTTTTTTGCAGGGACGGCTGATGAAAGGTTCTAGGTCGTTGATTTCTACCTTGTCTTGGAGGGATGGTTTGGCTGCGAATCCAATGGCTCCCCGTGAAATTTTCTTTTTGCCGGATGAGGAGAAGATGGTTGCGACTAATTGCTTTTGTGATCTGAGGACAGGTCCCGATGGAGATCCTTTTCCTTGAGATTTCATCATGGGGGCTCTGGGACCGGGTGCAAGTGATAGAAGGTCAAGATGTTGTTTGTGATCTGACGGTGGAAGGCTTTGGCACAGACGTTTGGGATGGTGTTTCGTTGGAGGTGGGGGGTGGAACAGAGGCCTGTGGGTCTCCCTATAAGGGGCTGTTTCAATCTCGATGATTTTGGGGTATCTTCCAGACCTTTGGCTGTTATGTGATGTTGATTTCTGGTTTGAAGCCAGGCATAAGGTTTGTGTGGTCTGGGATTTCCCTCTCCGGCTCTCCCTTTTGTTCCTTGAGTTCGTGCTTTTCGATAAAGGTTGGCCTGGCCTCTGTTGAGGTAGAATCCTCTGCTTCGTCTGGTTGCTCGGCACTTCCTCCCTCTCGTGCTCTCTGCCCTAGCGCTGAGGGGATGGAGAGGCTCGGCCCTCTCTCGCCTTGGGGTGTGGAGGTTGTTTCTGCTGGCTCTCCCCCGTGTGACAGCTAGGTTAATTGTAGGTTAATAGGGGTTATATAAGGAGGGAGGAGAGCAGGAGAAAGGAGGCATGTTTGCTGGTGAGAATTAGGTTAGGAGAGAATATCTCTCTGGTAAGCAGTCACAGACTCAGGAGTATTTTCCATTGTAGAGCGTTGTGCTCAACTTTTTCTTTCATATTCAATAATAATCGACCTCAGAAATTCTGAGTTCTATCAGTCGCTCTCATCCTATCTCTCCTTCCACGAAAGTGCCTCGAGCTCGGGGAAGACCGAGAAAAGTGGATTGCGGGTGGAAACAGATTCGGGACCCACCTGAGAAGGTTTTTTGCCACTCAGAGTTGGGGGTGTGTGAGGATGGTTCTGTTGTTGTGCGTAATGGGCTGGTGCTCTTGGAGCCCCAGGGTCCCCAAGGTGTGTTGACGAGGGCGAGACATGCTCTGCCCAGGTGGGAACGACTGTGTTTGGTTTATGATTGCTCTTATGAGGCTGTCCTCCAAGGTCTTGTAGCCCAGATTAGTTCTCGCAGGTTGAGTTCGATATGGGAGGTAGAGTTTTTCCTGGCTTGTTTGTAGTTTTTTGGGTTTTTTTGCTCCTTTGGCTGGGTGTTTTAGGTGGGTTAGAGTTGTGGGTTGTTTCTCTTCTGGTTTCTATGGCTTCTTTCTGGTTGTTTAGCTGTGTTGCTCTGCCAGTGGTTTTGGGGTTCTTCGTTGTGGGTGTTTGTGGTGGCTTGGGGTTTGCTTCTTCTCTTCCTTGGTGGGCGTTTGCCTTGGTTGCTTGTTTTGTGGGCTGCCCCCTTTTTTGTTGGGTCTTGCCTCCTTGTGACTTTGTTTATTCTTGCCTTTTTACATATGAATTTGTGGATATACTTTTTTCTATCTAAAAACAAATAAACTTAAATATGGGTTATGTGGTAAATCACCCCTGGACCTGGTCATTCTAACATTAATGCATGACATTTGTTGGAGCTGTCGCATACTTGTGAAGTTATAGGACCTGTAGTTTGTATTTCCATATTTTCCAATTATTTCTTTCCACAGTATTTTCACTGAGTAGTGAGTACTGATGCAGTCATGCAATTGAGTGTATTGGCCTTAACTTTCAAAGGAAGAAAAGTTTGGTTGTGCTGAATAGGTTAATGTAATTTCTCGTACTCAAGTACATGGTTAATTATACATTAGGTTGGTACTAAGGTAAGGCCCCTTGAAGAATTGACCGAAGGTGTACCAATCACTGCCTATTTATTCTAAGACTAATCTGTCTTTTCTAACTAGACGAAAAAAAGGGCACTGCCTGTATTCAATGTGAGAAATGCCCTGAATGGTTCCAACTACGTAGTACTTGAGTTGATGATTTTGTATCAACATGTGCCACAGCTATTAGGATTCTTCTCTTGGTGTTACTGAATCAACATGTGTCGCTGCTTCTCTTCCTGTTCTTCTCTTCTTGAGTCTACAAACCGATAGAACCTTCAGAATGATAGAAAACCATTAAACCTGTGGGCTCGGAGTTCATGCTGTGTTAAAACGCCTGACAAACATACATGTTGGTTTATGAATCATGACGCTAGTACATGAAATTGTGTTCAACATTTAGCATTTTCCATATTTGTACATGTCTTGATTTGTTGGTATAACAAATAGTAACTGAAAAAAATAGCTCCCCACCAATATGTTCGATGTCTCTGCATTTGCTCTAGAGTTGAGTTGAGGTATTGACAAAAAATCTAACCATACTGACAAAAATATAGCACAAGTTGCTTGAAGGGGATATCTTTTCACCTGTAAATCATGATAATCATTTTATACCGATGGGCGTTTTATCTACATATTTTCATCTCTGGTTCTGAGTTCAACCTTGTATAAAATAAATCAGCAACGTTTTTTCCAAAAAAAAGGTTGCGGTTGTTTCACCAATTGTAAAATCATTTGCAATTTGAATGCTTCATAGATAGCTTATAGAAGTGTAAAACACTAGCATCTGTAGTAGCTTTCAATGTGTCTTTCTTTTAAATTGTGTCAATGTGCCTTTTTTCAAATAGTTAATGTGAAATTTTTACTAGGGTATGTGGGGGATATTTCCCAATAAACGACTCCATAAGTTGAAAAGGGAAAATCTTAAAACTTTCTTGGCCTAACTATTCCCTAGTCCTAATGTGCTAGCTGAAAACCTTGGCATTGTTTGATATAACTTAGTACGCCAAGTGGGTTGCTGAGATTTAAGTATGGGGCAGCAACATCATAGTGGAAAAAGAGACTTGTGTCATTGTTTTTCTCTACACCTAATTATTTGGCATTCAGATTCTTCAGTTTCTACCATCTGTTGATCCAATTGTCCCTTATTATTTGTTATGCCTATGCAGCGGACCAGGAATCTGATGTGGAGGATCATTTTGCAGAAGCACATGGAGTTGAGTTTGAAGAGGCTGGTCTTGCAATATCAGCTGCATCCCGGTTGCTGACAAGACTGCTTGATTGTGAGCAGTTTTGCCATAAAATAAACTTGTCTTATTTCATTGGTTTGCTTCGTGAAAGCCTCAGGTCGAGTATTCCCCTGCACTACAAAGAAGGGGTTGCTGCTTGCCTAGTTAAACTAAGTTCTCTCTCTGATTACGACATGGGCTCTAATCCAATCAAGGTGGAAGTTACACTTTATGAGACAATCCCAAGACTTGTAGAACAAATCAAAACTTCATTCTCCCCAGGAGCACAGGAATCTGCTGTTGTAGAACTCAACAGAATAATATCTGAAGGAGCGGTAGATTCCGCTGAAGCTATTATTTCCGGTGGAGCAATATATCCATTGGTGAAGCTGATGGATGAAGGAAGTGAAAGAGTTGTTGAAGCAAGCTTGAATATACTGTATAATCTGAGCATGGACAGAGAGAACCATTCAGCACTAATAGCTGCTGGAGCAGTCACAGCCGTAAAAAGAATTGTTCAATTGCACAAGCCACAGTGGGAACGAGCACTTCAATTACTCAGGACATTGCAAACATGATGAGTCTAAGTTAAAAAGTTTTATTATATTGTATCATCTTTAAATCTGTAAAAGAAAACATTCACACTTTTTTATATAGAAAACTTATTTTGATACTAATTCCATTGTAATCGTTGCACTTCACAAATGATGTTCTTTTGTTCAGACCTATGAAAGATAGTATAGTTCAATATGATACAAAAGACAAATAACAAAGCGCGAAGGGAGTTATGTCCCTACTGTTTCTTAATAGTTCAACTTATTTATAAATCAACCAATAAGAACTAACAAAAGGGTTTATTATTAACCTCACATCTGAACTAACAACAAAGGGTTATATGATACTTGCAAATTAAACCGCAGTGAGTTATATTGCTAAATAAGATATGATGCTCCCATTAAAAATTGTACTTGAGCTTTACGATTAACATCTAAATGGGGACAAAATTTCATATACAACCTAAGTTGAGTATCCAAAAAACACAAAAATAGCATGGAGAGGATGAAAGATCATTGAGCACACAATGCTTCTGACTTGCACAGTTGCACATGGGGCAAACATTTTTCATTTGGAGCCATTTCCTGAAGCAGCTTGCATGATATTCATGTCCACAGTGAAGAATTCCAACTTTTTCTTGAGTTGTTATTCATCCTGTCAAATTAAAAAATTTATCTAGTTAGTAGGGAAAATGCAAACTATTTCAACTTACAAGCCAAATTTATGCTAAAAACTTTTTATAAAGCTCAATAAATTACCTGACATATCACGCAACAATCATTGTCCTCGGTATCTCTCGTTCCTATATAATCTTGGGTCTTCATTTGAGCTGTAAAATGATTTCATCCGATAAGCCTGTACTTACATTGCCAACATGTTCGGCCAATGCAAGAAATTCCTGTTGTTAAATTTCAAAGACTTGATAAATAACTTGTCCAATACGCTACTAGTCTTATTTTTTTTAGATAAGCCAAAATGATATTGTAATTCAGGTTCCCTCTGATACGATTGTCCTGCACGATGCTGGGACAAGAGGTTCGACAACCGCTTAACAGTAAAACAAAACTTAACAACAGAAACAATAACACACAATAATTGTTAACCCAGTTCAGTGAAAACTTTCACCTACGTCTGGAGGGTTTGCACCCAAAGAAAGGAAATCCACTATCTCAAGATTCAGGAATTACAGACACTCATGAACAACTCAGTTCATAGTTCACTTCCTAATCTACCCAGTGTATTTCTACTTAGAATCTCAACCTAAGTATGAGAGCCCCTCTCACTTCCTCTCAATCACTGCCACAGTGATTGGTAAACACAATGAACAAGTAGAGTTTGAATGCAATCAAACACACAGAATCTCTCTTTGCTTTATAGAATCAGTGAGCAAAGACAGATCCACAACCAACAAAGGACAAAGCACAATAACAAATCCTAAAACACTCTATCTCTCTCTATCAGCTTCGACCATCTTCACGTTTTAGGTCTTCATCCTCTTATAGACTTCAGCAGCGGTAGCATGGGCTTTAGGGTTGGCACGGGCTGAAGAAACAGATTGCAGTAACAGCAATTCAAAACGCAATCTTGATAGATTCGGTTTCTTATTGCACAAGTAAAGATAGAAACCAATCTTTTAACAAAGATTGTTTCAACAAATAACAACCCAACAAATAAACCCTTCTGGAATAGATACTTGCTCCTCAAGTAACTCAAAAACATATCTTCAGTAAATCTTCAGAGGGCCCACAACAGAAACACAAGCTGAGGACTGATGCCCTAGCTTCACGAGATCAGATGGCACGGCATCTGTTTCGACAATCGGTTGTTTTGACAAAATGCATGGCAACATGTTCCAACAATCTCCCCCTTTGTCAAATTTTGTCTAAAACAACTCACAATCAGAGAGGATAAAAACTAGAGAAACAATTCTCCCCCTTAGTCAGAGCTCCCCCTCAAACTGATGCATCTACACAACCAACTACCATACTTCAGAAGGCATAGTCGGAACATACCAGTTAGCAGCACAAATACACAACCAGAGATACAATCAGTCTTAGCACATGATGACACCAAAACAGATCAGCTTGAACATCATCGTATCAGAAATACTACCATCAGAAGCTGGCAGCACATGATCAGAAGTACTACTATCAGAAGCTAACGTTTCAGAAACAACGTTTCAGAAGTAACGTTTCAGAAGTAACGTTTCAGAAGTAACATTTCAGAAGTAACGCTTCAGAAGTAACACCTCAGAAGTAACGCCTTCAGAAGTAACGCCTTCAGAAGTTGGCAACACATAAGCTGTCAGAAATACTGCTAATCGAAAATGCCTCTTGAAACAAACATAGCCATGATCTTGAACTTGTCTTCAACTTAAACAAGCCAAAGCTAACACTATTAGAGCTAACACGATCAGAAGCAACTTCACAATAAAACTTCACAGTAGAAACATAAAACATTACAGCAGATAGAATCTTCAATCCAACTCTTCAATCAAACTACTCCCCCTTTTTAGCACAAATTTGCAAAGGGTGCATCCAAAAACAAAAGAAAATAGCCCAAGATCAGAGCAAACTAGTCTTCAGAATTTGACTCCTCTCCAGACCCTTCTGCACTTTCTTCAGAACCTTCCACCTCTTCATTACCCGCTTTCTGAGCAGCTGTAGCAGCAGCACTGTGCTCACCACCTTGACATTCTTCTTCTTGAAGCTTGTGTAGCAACGCATCAACTTTGAGCTTCCTGGCAGTACTCACCCTGATTGTCTCCTGGAAAGCCTTGGAGACTTCCAGTAATTCAGCAATTATGGCCTTAGTGCCAGATTCAGTCACAGGAGGAGCAGATGTTTTGCTGGTTGGTAAAGCAATGTCTAGCACATGTGGCTCCAGAAACAAACGTTGATCCAAAGTGATTGGAACACCACGAGACATAGCCACATCATCAGCCCTGAGAATCTGAGGATGTTGCTTCAGAATGATCTCAGTAAGAAGTGAAGGAAATGACACAGGCAGCTTCACAGCACAAGTATCAGCATGCTTCAATGTTTGCTCAAACACGAAAGTTCCAAAATCAGAAGCAATAGACTTGCCAATCCTGTAGATCAACTTGGCAAGCGTTGCAGAAACACCAGAGGTATGCTGAGTAGGAACCCAATTCACAGCACCAATCCTGTTAAGAATAGCATACTTCACACTGAGATTTCCAGTAGACAACAACTTCTTGCTGGGCCACTTCTTCACATGGCCTGCAGTAAGCTCCTTGGCAACATCATCCATGGACACTTCTTCATCAACAAATTCAATAGCACTTCTGCCAAGTGCTTGATTGATAACAGCAGGTGAAAACATCACACATTCAGCCCTCACATAGACTTTCCTGAATTCTGCACTGTCAGGAAGTCCTACATCAACAGAGAGATTCACCAAGAACTCTCTCACAAGCTGCTCATAGCACCTTCCAACATTCTGAATAGTCTTCCTTCATCAGACCTGCTTTCTCAATTAGTGCAATTACATCTCTGCATTCAAGAACATCAGAACCAACTTCCCTTTCCTTGGCCATTCTCCTCTTGCAAACAAACTTCCACTTCTGAACATTCTCTTCTAAGTGGAAAGACACTCTATCAATAGGAACAGCAGGAACATTCTGAGGAATACGCTTACCAGAGAACTTCTTTTTCTCAGAAGATCGAATGTCCTGGATACCAACTTCAACATCTGACTCAGAGTCTTCAACTTCAACTGGAGTCTTCCTCTTCTTCTTCTCAGTGGGAGTCTTTTCTTCCTTTTGCTTTCCCTTACTCTTCACACTGGCTTGTCTGGATTTCTTTGATGGAGTAGGAGTGATTTCAGGAGAAGAAATCCTTCTTTTCTTCTTCATCCTCGCAGCAACACTATCAGCAAAAGTCTCAGTCAGAGGAACATCATCAGAAGCATCATCAGAGATGTTCTGAACATTGGCTGGATCCTGGATTGGCTCTTCAGAATTGATACCCGCAGTGTTATCATTCTTTGAATCAGCATCCTTAGAAGAGGATGATACAGAGATATCAGGCTGGGTAGCGCAACCTGAATCTGCATGAGAAGTGGAATCCTTTCCAGAATTTTCTTGAGCAGAACTTTCCTTAGACCCAGATGTCTCAACATCAGGCACAACATCAGGGGGCGATTTCACAGGAGAATCTTCATCATTGATTTCCTCTTCGTCAGGAACATCCTCAAGGATAGGAACATTCGGAGCTTTGCTATTCTTGACCTGTGATTTGTAGACCTTACACGTTGGGTTTCTTGATCTCATCTTCTTGAGAGCTTTCTTGGGCATAGAAGATGGTTGAGAAGAATCACTCTTCAAACCCATACACTTGACTCCTTTAGCAGTTCTTTCAATCTTGGCCTTGACAGATTCCTTCTTTCCTGAACTTTGAGACATGATGAATCGAAAGCAATTACAAACAGTGTACAGAACAACGAAATAGAATTGCAAATGAGAGATGATATGACTGGAAGAAGATAGATGCACAAGCGGTTGAGAGAACACAATTTGCCCGTTGGAGGTAGTTATAGGATAAGTGAACCATGAAGTAACTTTCTCTCTGCTGATGTCACAACGGCAGTTAGTGATGACCAAGAATAAACTAGCCGTTAACACACTGGGGCATGCTAATTGCTATGCATCAGAAAGACAAATCCCTAGACTTCCTCTTAATTTTTCAAAAGTGATTGCATCAAGGGGTTTTGTGAAAATATCAGCCAATTGCTTGTCAGTTGTAACATGATCCAAATTAACAATTTTATCTTCCACCAAGTCTCTAATAAAATGATGTCTAATGTCAATATGCTTGGTCCTGCTATGTTGTATGGGATTCTTAGAAATATTAATTGCACTGAGATTGTCGCAGTACAATGTCATGACATCCTGTTCAACATCATACTCCTTTAGCATTTGCTTCATCCACATGAGTTGTGTACAACTACTTCCTGCTGCAATATATTCTGCTTCAGCTGTAGACAACGAGACACAATTCTGCTTCTTGCTAAACCAGAAAATCAAATTATTCCCTAGGAAGAAACATCCACCGGATGTGCTCTTTCGATCATCTGCACTACCTGCCCAATCTGCATCACAGAATCCAACTAAAGAGGAATTTGTATCATGAGTATAGAGAATACCATAGTCACTTGTGCCATTGATGTACTTGATAATTCTCTTGACTTGTAGCAGATGACTGGCTTTAGGAGCTGCCTGATACCTAGCACAAACTCCGACAGCAAATGTGATGTCTGGTCTGCTAGCAGTGAGATACAACAAGCTACCAATCATGCTTCTATAGAGACTTTGATCAACATCTTCCCCCTGTTCATCCTTGGAAAGTTTGATGTGTGTAGCAGCAGGAGTTCTCTTGTGACCAGCCTTCTCAAGGCCAAACTTCTTGACTAGCCCTTTAGCATACTTACTCTGTGATATGAACATAGAATCCTCCATTTGTTTCACTTGTCGTCCTAGAAAATAGTTCAATTCACCAACTAGGCTCATCTCAAATTCAGATTTCATTTGTCGGACGAAATGCTCCACCATTGAGTTCGACATTCCTCCAAAGACAATGTCGTCCACATAAATCTGTGCTATCATGAGCTTACCTTTGTCATTCTTCACAAACAGAGTTTTATCAATTCCACCCTTACTGTAACCATTGCTTACAAGGAATTCAGTTAACCTTTCATACCAAGCCCTAGGTGCTTGCTTCAAGCCATACAATGCTTTCCTCAGTTGGTACACATGATCTGGATGATGTGGATCTATAAACCCTTTAGGTTGTTCAACATATACTTCTTCACTCAAATAGCCATTCAGAAAAGCACTCTTCACATCCATCTGATAAAGTCTGAACTTCAAGAGACAAGCAACACCTAACAAGAGTCTTATAGATTCCAGTCTAGCTACCTGGAGCAAAGGTTTCATCAAAATCAACTCCTTCTATCTGAGTATATCCTTGAGCCACTAGCCTTACTTTATTCCTTGTGACTGTTCCAGTTTCATCTGATTTGTTCTTGAATATCCACTTAGTGCCAATGATGTTTACTTCTTCAGGCCTAGGCACTAACTCCCATACTTCATTTCTCCTGAACTGCTCTAGCTCCTCTTGCATAGCATTTATCCAGTATTCATCAGTGAGAGCTTCATTTACATTCTTGGGTTCTATCTTAGAGATGAAACAACTGTGAGCAATCATACTTCTGGATCTGGTAGTCACCCCTTCTTGAAGATTCCCAATAATGTTTTCTTGAGGATGATTCTTCTGAACCCTGATTGATGGAGCTTTGTTTGATGTGATATCTTTGTCTTCCTTTTCATCAGCACTTGTTTCTGACTCATTGTCGAGGGCGGTTGCTGGAGCATCGGCTGGAACATCAGCACCATCATCATCTTCATTCAAAACTGTTTCTTCCTTCTTGCTTGGTTCATCATCCACAGTCACATTCACAGATTCCATCATAGTCCTTGTGCGAGAGTTAAAAACTCTATAAGCTTTGCTGTTCATAGAATACCCCATGAAAATTCCTTCATCACTTCTAGGATCAAGTTTCCTCTTAGGATCACGGTCTGCAAGGATATAACATTTACTTCCAAATATGTGAAAGTATTTTACAGACGGCTTTCTACCTTTCCATAGCTCATACTGTGTAGTGGATGTCCCTGCCCTGATGGTGACTCTATTATGTATGTAACAGGCAGTACTCATAGCTTCAGCCCAGAACTGGTGCGGAATCTTCTTAGCATGTAACATTACTCTAGCTGATTCCTGGAGAGTTCCGTTTTTCCTTTCAACTATTCCATTCTGCTGTGGAGTGATGGGGGCAGAAAATTCATGACTAATACCTTCTGTTCCACAGAACTCCAAGAATTTTGAATTCTCAAACTCCCTTCCATGATCACTTCTGATTCTCACAATCACACAGTCCTTCTCATTCTGAAGTCTCATACATAGATTCTTGAATATTTCAAAAGTCTCTGATTTTTCTCTCATAAATTCAACCCATGTATACCTTGAAAAATCATCTACACAGACAAACACATACCTTTTTCCTCCCAAGCTTTCAACCTGCATGAGACCCATGAGATCCATGTGAAGCAATTCCAGAACCTTTGTTGTGGTCTGATGCTGGAGCATTTTGTGTGGCACCTTGGTTTGCTTACCAATCTGACATTCTCCACATAGCTTTCCTTCTCCCAAGCTCAAATTGGGCAATCCCCTTATTGCTTCATCTGCAAGAATCTTTTGCATGCTCCTGTAGTTGAGATGTCCTAGTCTTTGATGCCATACATTCACCTCATCTCCTTTAGTTAACAAACATCTGGAAACATGAGCTTTTTCTTCTGATGTCCACATATAACAATTGTCTTTTGATCTGACTCCTCTCATCACAACTCTCTCATCATCAGTGGTCACAACACATTCTATCTTATTGAACTTCACATCATATCCTTGATCACACAGTTGACTTATGCTGATTAGGTTGGCTGTTAAACCATTCACAAGTAACACATTGTTCAAGTTAGGAGATTCTGTGCTAACAAGTTTTCCTACTCCCTTGATCTTTCCTTTAGCTCCATCTCCAAAAGTAACATAGTTGGTGGAGTGACTTCTGATGTCTTGCAAGAAGCTCTTGTTTCCTGTCATGTGTTTTGAGCAGCCACTATCAAAATACCAATCTTCCTTTGATGATGCTCTGAAGGACGTGTAGGCTACCTGACATCTGACTTCACCCTTGGGCTTCCATTGCTTCCTCATCTGAACAGGCTTTTTCTCGTGCATCTGAGGATAACCATATAACCTGTAACAGTAGGGCTTTATATGACCATTCTTACCACAGTAGTGACACTTCCAAGGTACAGTTTTGTCAAGCTTAAGCTGGGGTTTCACATGCAGAGGTACATGTCGAGGCAATGAATCTGACAACTGATAATTTCTGGGCTTCTTGAATTCAGTTTGTTTTGCAGCAGACACAAATTTCTTTGAACCTTTCTGATTTCCTTTGTTTGTTGTTTTATAGTCAAAGCCAATTCCCTTCAGACTCCCTCCTTGCTTGCTAGTTTCTTTCAGAATTTCGTCAAGCATATCAGAACCACTGTTCAACATTCTAACAGATTTGTGAGTAGCTTCAAGCTTTCTTGTCAGAGTTGCCACTTCCTCTTGAAGTCCTGCATTAATCAACACTAGATTAGCCTTTTCAACAACATCAGCATTATTAAACTTACTTTGCCATTCCTCCAGATCTTCCTTCAGCTTTGTGCTGAGCTCTTTCAGCCTTTCATTCTGAGAGACAAGTTGATCTATCTCACTTTGCTTTTCTCTCACAAGTTTACATGCTTCTTCCCACTTGATGTGTAGCAGCTTGTAAGTCTCAGCCAATTCCTCATCTGTAATGTCCTCATCACTTGTATCAGACTCATAGATGGTTCCAGAGAAAGCATTGACTTTGTTTGCAGATATCTCCTCCTCATCTTCAGTGTCTTCATCTGACCAAGTTACCATCATACCTTTCTTCTGCTTCTTTAGATAGGTGGCGCATTCAGACCTGATATGACCATATCCTTCACATTCATGACACTGCACTCCTTTATTCTGACCAGATCTTTCTTCTTCTTTGGTCTTCCTCTGTGAATTAGAGAGCTTGGGTTTGTTATCGAACTTCATGTCCTGGACATTAGGCCTGGTTCTTTTGTCAATCTTTCTCAATGCTCTGTTGAATTTTCTTGCTAGCATGGCCAGAGCCTCAGAAAGATTTTCACCCTCACAATCTTCATCATCACCTTCATCAGTGTTTGACACAAAAGCAATACTCTTATTCTTCTTCTCAGATTTTCCACTAAGTTTCAACTCAAATGTCTGCAAAGAGCCAATAAGTTCATCAACCTTCATGTTCTCGATGTCTTGAGCCTCCTCAATTGCAGTGACTTTCATAGCAAACTTCTGAGGAAGAGATCTCAAGATCTTCCTTACAAGCTTCTCATCTGACATAGGTTCTCCCAAAGCAAATGAAGCATTAGACAAGTCACGGACACGCATGTGGAATTCTGAAATAGTCTCTTCTTCAGTCATCATCAAATTTTCAAATTGAGTAGTGAGCATCTGAAGCCTTGACATCCTTACTCGAGTAGTTCCTTCAGGTGCAGTTTTCAGAATTTCCCAAACATCCTTTGCCACAGTACACGTATTGATCAGCCTAAACATATTCTTGTCAACTCCATTAAAGATAGCATTTAGAGCCTTTGAATTTCCAAGAGCAGCTTCATCTTCAACACTGGTCCATTCTTCTTCAGGTTTTTCCACAACAGTAGTAGAGGTGCCTTCAACCTCAGCCTTAGTGGGGTGCTTCCAACCCCTGACAATAGCTTTCCAAGTCTTGTTGTCAATTGATTTGAGAAAGGCTGTCATGCGAACCTTCCAGTAGTCATAGTTAGTACCATCCAGAATGGGTGGCCTTTTGACTGATCCTCCCTCCTTGTTATCCATGAGAACTTGAATAAAACTCCCTGGAGCTCACCCAACCAGAACAGGGTGCCTGCTCTGATGCCAATTGTAATTCAGGTTCCCTCTGGTACGATTGTCCTGCACGATGCTGGGACAAGAGGTTCGACAACCGCTTAACAGTAAAACAAAACTTAACAACAGAAACAATAACACACAGTAATTGTTAACCCAGTTCAGTGAAAACTTTCACCTACGTCTGGAGGGTTTGCACCCAAAGAAAGGAAATCCACTATCTCAAGATTCAGGAATTACAGACACTCATGAACAACTCAGTTCATAGTTCACTTCCTAATCTACCCAGTGTATTTCTACTTAGAATCTCAACCTAAGTATGAGAGCCCCTCTCACTTCCTCTCAATCACTGCCACAGTGATTGGTAAACACAATGAACAAGTAGAGTTTGAATGCAATCAAACACACAGAATCTCTCTTTGCTTTATAGAATCAGTGAGCAAAGACAGATCCACAACCAACAAAGGACAAAGCACAATAACAAATCCTAAAACACTCGATCTCTCTCTATCAGCTTCGACCATCTTCACGTTTTAGGTCTTCATCCTCTTATAGACTTCAGCAGCGGTAGCATGGGCTTTAGGGTTGGCACGGGCTGAAGAAACAGATTGCAGTAACAGCAATTCAAAACGCAATCTTGATAGATTCGGTTTCTTATTGCACAAGTAAAGATAGAAACCAATCTTTTAACAAAGATTGTTTCAACAAATAACAACCCAACAAATAAACCCTTCTGGAATAGATACTTGCTCCTCAAGTAACTCAAAAACATATCTTCAGTAAATCTTCAGAGGTCCCACAACAGAAACACAAGCTGAGGACTGATGCCCTAGCTTCACGAGATCAGATGGCACGGCATCTGTTTCGACAATCGGTTGTTTTGACAAAATGCATGACAACATGTTCCAACAGATATAAAAAGGAGTATTAAGGGAACTCCAACCACTGTACAAAGATTGAACTAGGCAAAGAAAAGCCAGGAACAACAAAGAAATGCTACTAGTCTTATGATTCTACTTAAATGGAAAAAAAAGTTAGAATTTTTTTTCTTAAGAACTAGAAAGGTTATTTATCATATTTATTCAAATTTGACTATAACACTTTGCCTACTTACCTCATAAGATGTGTTTTCAGCTTCCATGGGCACATTGGTAGGATGATTAATCAATAAAGCAACATCCTGCATAATAAAAGAAAAAAAAATTATATAAACTATAAAGTCATACTGAAAAGTACACAAATAGTTATTAAGAGAAGGAAAAAATATATTTACATCAACATGGTGAAAACCAATTGGTGTGGTGGATGGCCAATATGCCTATAGCCAGTCCTAAAACCCCTCCTCATGGTGAATACAGCATTTGGATGATATAACATGAATGGTGGATGGTTAATGATATTGCTGGAGCATTTGGTGAATGATTTGTCTGAACCCTATAGGAAGCTGCAATAATAAGAATAGGAGGGTTAATAAGTTAATTAATAGAAATCTAAAAAATAAATTAAAAAACAAGAAAAAGGAGAAACTAAATCACCATAATGAGAGTCCATATCAAAACACTTCTCATGGGTTGTGCAGGATTCAGTGTCCAAACTCTATGGGAAGCTATATTAATAAAAGAATGAAAGTTAATAAAATATTACATGTAAATCAAAAAACAAGGCAAAAGAGAAACTAAAATGAGATTGAGATATCAATAATCTTTACCATGTGTTGACCGATTCCAAGAGCTGGCTACACCATTATCATAAACCATCTAGTATGTGATGAGAGTCTATATTAACTCTGTTCCCTGCAACCATCATCATTGTATTGTACCACTATCCATTTGCAAATTTGCAAATTGAAACCTGATATTTAATCACAAAATAAATAAAATAATAAATTTTAGAAATTTTATTTGAGTGATCTATAAAGAATATAATTAATAGTGAAACTTCATTCACACCGCAATTTCACTCACACATATAGAGAATAGGAGTAGTTTAAAAAAGAGATGAATGAGATACATGATATGAGTAACACAAAGTAGGAAGAAAAATTACATAAAAATTTGATGTAACAGAAAGTGACTAGTGTTAACGAATCAAAACCCCCAAAACCAATTCAGAAGCACCCTATTTATGCGTCGTTGTTTCCAGTTCTTCCACCAATGCATCGTTGTTTCCTATTTATGTATACGATGAACCCGCATCGTATAAGTACACCATAACTTCAGGATCAATAAAACAGTTCAAGCAACATAAGTCTTAGTAAAACAATAATCCAATCCAACGGCATAAGCCTCAGCAGAACAATGATTCAATGAATCAACATGTTCTATCCAGTAACAGTTCAATAATTCTCAATATCACATTTGAAGACCCGTTGTCGCAACCGGGGTCGCGGCGGGACGGCGCATTAAAACTAATCGAGTGTCAGAAGAGTCGCCACTAATGTTTTTAGGGAAAACATCAGAGAACCCAAATAATAAAAAAAACCAAATCTAGATTCGGGAGTCGGTTACGTTTAAGGAAGTGTTGGCCCCCTACAACGTCCGTTAAGAAACGGTTACCTATGGTCAATTATACAAAATTTCTTAGCTTTCTAAATTATTTATTTTACCCTTAAGAAAATGTCTTGTATTTTATTTTTAAAAAGAATATTTACAAGTTGCTAGTGTAATGAAAAGATTATTCTACAAAGAAGAACAAAATTTAGATTTTTTATTTGGGGTGCCTGGCGGGGGTGACCTCGAGCCTACGTATTCTCTATCAACAGAGAAAATCAATGCTACATAGTTCTTGGTAGAAAAACATGAGTTGGTTATGATATTTTTTAGTTTTCAAAAGATTAATTCATTTTGAGAAAGGGTAACGGTTTGTTTTTTTGATTTTTTTTATTTGCAAAAGGGTTTGATCCTTAGCAATTTATAGATAGATTATTAACAACATTGAAGAAAATATATGTTTAGATTCTTTTAAGTAAATAATTAGTTAGAGAGAAATTAATTAATGATTGGTACTTACATTTTGATAATTAAAAGCAGGTCCATATGTGGTACCAAAAGAAACTGAATCATGATTTAAAAAAAACAAGGCCCATTCTGGAGGCCTCTGTCTTATGTGGAAAAACTCAATGGAAGTGGAGATACAACAAGCAACAAACAACTTCATAGACACCCTAATTCTTGACAAGGAGAAGTTTATAGAGTGGACAGGGACCTTTATTTATGCTGATCCAGTTTTTAATAGGAGAAGACATTTCTGGAATACTCTCTCTAGCCTAAAGCCTCCCTTCCAAAGACCTTGGCTCTGCGTAGGAGACTTTAATGAGGTTCTAGCAGCACATGAAAAGGAAGGACTACACCCACCAGTAAGGAGCCACATGGAACTGCTCAGAAACTGCCTGGAGGACATGGAAGTCATGGACCTGGAACTAAAAGGAAACAAGTTCACTTGGATTAGTAATCCGAGACAGGGAAGGACCATCAGAGAGAAACTGGACCGGGTTGTTGGCAACTGGAGCTGGAGATCGAAATACCCAAATGCCTTAGTGCTTGCCTTGCCAATCATAAGCTCAGACCATGCCTCCGATGTAATTCAACTATCTCCGAGGGTCAGGGGCAACAGAGACTTTAAATATGAAGCCTACTGGGAGGAAGAAGAGGATTGTCAAGCTGTGGTTAAAGAGGGTTGGGAGAAATCAGTGGGATCGGAAAACCTTTGGAGACAATTCCTGGAAAGGTGCAAAAATTGCAAGAGGGGACTGCGAAACTGGAGTGCTATTAAATTCAAGCGAGCAGACAAAGAGATCATTGAAAATCAGAGGCGGATTCAAGAGCTACAAGAAGGTCCCTTTGATGAGGAGAGCAGAGCTGAAGCCTGCGAACTACAAATCAGGATCAAGACCCTTTGGAAAAGAGAAGAAATCTACTGGAATCAGCGATCTAGAATCAAATGGATGAGATGGGGGGACCAGAACTCTCGGTTTTTTCATGCCTCAACGGTACAGCGGCGGGACAGAAACAAAATCGATAGATTGAAGGATGAAAACGGGATCTGGGTAACTGATGAAAAGGATATAAGGCAGCTTTTTCAGGACCATTATCAGGGAATATACACCAGCAGCACCACCTCCCAAATTGAGGAGTGTCTAACAACAGTTCCGAAGGTGGTGCATGAGGAGCTTAACAGGAAAATAACAGCAAAAGTCTCTCCATGGGAAATAAAAAGAGCAGTGTTTGACCTTGGGGACCTAAAGGCTCCTGGGCCGGATGGTCTAAGTGGGCTCTTCTATCAAAAGCAATGGGCAACAATCCAGGACTCAGTCATTGCAGCTGTGCAAACCTTTTTTGAAAAAGGGGAGATCCTTAAAGAAATCAATGAAACCTAAGTATCTCTGATCCCTAAAATAGCTCAACCAGAAAACGTCTCTCACTTCCGCCCTATTAGCTGCTGCAACTTCATCCTGAAGGTGATCACCAGAATTATAGTCACAAGGTTAAAGAGCTCCATGAACTCCATTGTTTCCCCAAATCAAAGTGCTTTTATCGGGGGCAGACAAATCCAGGACAACTTGGTCATAGTGCAAGAGGCCTTCCACTTCCTCAAGAAAAATCAAGCAAAAGGAAAACAGAATGTAATCATCAAACTGGACATGAATAAGGCGTATGATCGTTTAGAGTGGAGCTTCCTGGAAAAGGCACTATTTGCGCTTGGCTTCGACAGTAAATGGATTGGCTTGGTGATGACGCTTGTCCGGGGAGTTACCTATAAATACAAGTTAAATGGTTCCACAGGCAGAGAAATAATACCTCAACGAGGGCTGAGACAGGGTGACCCACTGTCACCCTACCTTTTTATTTTGGCTATGGATGTGTTGTCTCATATGCTGCTGCATGCTCAAGCAAGTAACAACCTCCAAGGTGTGCGACTAGCAAGAACAACCCCACCTCTAACGCATTTATTTTTTGCAGACGATGCTATCTTATTTGCGCGGGCAGAGGAAGAGGAGCTCTATCAATTACAAAAGATACTTGACCAGTTTTCAAAAGCATCGGGGCAGAGGATCAATGCTACAAAATCTGGCCTTCTAAGCGGCAGATCTATGGAACCCAGGAAGAGGAAAGCTCTAGCAGATATCCTCCAAATTCAAGTGTGGGAGTCTCCAGGCACCTATCTAGGATTACCTGCAGAGTGGGGTCGGTCAAAGATTAGTTCCCTCTCGTGGATTAAAGACAGATTCTTGAACAAGATACAGAGTTGGAAGGGGAGTTTACTTAACCAGGCTGGTAAGGAGATTTTGATTAAAGCAGTCCTACAAGCTCTACCAACCTTTGCAATGTCTATCATCAAGTTGCCAAGAGGCTTCTGTAAGGATCTGAGCAGAAGAGTAGCAAATTTCTGGTGGCGGGGAGACAAAGAAAGAGGAATACACTGGCGTAGTTGGGACATTCTTACCCAGAGGAAAATTGATGGGGGCCAAGGTTTCAAGGATTTCGAATCCTTAAATCTGTCCTTGCTTGCAAAACAAGCTTGGCGGTTGTTAAAGGAGGGTGATACCCTTTGGGGAAGAATCTTGAAGAGCATCTACTTCCCCAACACTAGTTTCATGCAAGCCAAATTCCCTAGGAGCTCCTCCTGGGTTTGGTCAAGTTTAATGGCCGGAAGGGATTTTCTCCTAACAAACGCTAAGTGGTGTGTGGGCAATGGGGAAAAAACAGATCTTTGGAAGCATAGGTGGGTGAGTTCAGGGGAGATTCTAGGAGATGAGACAGTAGAGCCAGGAACAAAAGTTAAGTGCTTAATTGACCCTGTCACCAAAAAGTGGGATGCCCAGAAAATTCTGGAAAGGTGCCATCCCACGACCCTGGGGAAAATCCTCCAAACCCCGCTAAGCTGGACTGATAAGGAAGATGAATTAATCTGGCCGTTTGTGAGAAATGGGGAATACTCGGTTAAATCTGGCTATGTGCAAGCCAAGCAAGCAGGTAACCCAATCCAATCCCGAGCTTCCACCTCCTCCTCCCCTGCTAGCAAACTTTGGAAGTGGATTTGGAGTTCCAGACTCCCTCGTAAGATCCAAGTCTTCCTCTGGAAATTGTGCAAAAATGCAGTAGCAGTGAATGCCAATCTGAGGCGTAGAAACTGCTCTAGAACTGACCTGTGTCCCATTTGCCAATCTGAACCAGAGACGGTGACCCACGCTCTCTTGAAGTGCAATTGGACAAGGCCAATTTGGTTTGGTAACCAATTACAACTGAATCCAGGTGCCCTGAACGTTCCCTCCTTTGAGTTCTGGCTCGCAGAAACCATGGATGCTCTCAGTCAACAAGGAGAGTTCTGTAGCTATGCGATGACAAACCTGGGTTATACCTTATGGGAGATTTGGAAGACTAGAAACCAGAGTGTTTTCCAGGGTATTGAACCAAGTCCCTGGGTGACAATAAATCGCATCACAATCAATATCCAGGAGTTCCTTTCAGCGAAGCAAGAAAAGGTTCAAAACGTACACGTAGCTGGGACAACCATGACCAGAGGGGAATGGAGAAAACCACCGATGACCCATTTGAAGATTAATACAGATGCAGCTTTTGACAGAATCTCAAGGAAAGGAGCGGCGGGTATCCTCATCAGAGATGCGGGAGGTAATGTGATCCATGGGTTTACTGCACACCTTCTTGCTACGTCGCCCCTGATTGCTGAGGCGTTGGCACTGAGAGAGGCTGTCTCTCTTGCTGCCAATTTGGGTTGTGAGCGAGTGATCTTTGAATCAGACTGTCTGCCAGTGATACAGGCTTGCAGAAGAGAGAAGGTAGTCTGGGAGATACAACAAATTATCAGAGACATAATGGAATTCAGGTCGGGCAAGGAATATTGGGGTTTCTCCTGGGTAAATCGCTCGGGGAATGAGGCTGCGCACCAAGTAGCTCAACTTGCCCAGCAAAGATCCCTAATGAAGGACTGGATATGGCACCCTCCTCCAGCGCTTGCAAGGAAGTTACAGAAAGACATGAACTCTTAACGGAGTTGGTTTTTTGGTAGTATAGGAGTTTGCTTCCCTTTTTGTATAATGATTGTGAGTAGATAGCCTTGTTTTTGGCTAAGTTGCTACCATTAATAGTTGGGGGCTCCTTTTAGAATATTGTTTGTAACTAGGATGTCCTAGTTTGTGGTTGCCTTTGTTTCTGCACCACTCTTTGCATCTTGTAGGCTAGAGCGTAGTGTTTATCTGCAAAGCCTTGTATTTAAGATGTTGTTTGTCTTGCCTCTTGGCTGTGGCCAAGGCCTCTTGATTAATGATATTGCAACTTTGACCAAAAAAAAAGAACCCAACAAAAAAAAAAGGGAACAAACGGACCAGCCAAAAAGTAGATTCAGAAATAAGAAATTTTTTTTTTAAAAAATAGAAAACCAAGGAAGAAGGGCCCAGGGCCCGTAGCACAATTAGGGTTGCTTATATTTAATTAAAAAAAAGAAAGAAAGAGTCATATGGTAGTGTTTGACCCGACTTTTTTTTGTCTTAAAAGTTACTTTTAAGTAAAAGTGGAAAATAAGATCTTTTAGAAAAAAGTAAAAGTTGTTTGTCAGTTTTTTAATTTTTTATAACTTAAAAACTGCTTTTAATTAAAATCTATTAGTTAGTTATTAAATTCACAACACCAGGTGGTTGAGGTGACATGATGGTGGAGGGTCAGGTAGCGTTGGTGTTGGAGGTCGGTGTTACCTATTGGCAGTGGTCGCGGTGGCGGTGGTTGTTACCGGTGGTGGAGGTGGTGGCAGTGGTGGTGATGGTGGAGGCGATGGTAGAACGGGTTATGAAGGAAGAGTTGGCGGAAATGGTGGTGGTAGTGGTTCGGAGGCGGCAATGGTGATGGTGCATGCTTATGGCGGTAGTAACGGTGGTGGCGGTGAACGTTTGTGGTGGAGGTGATGGTAGAGGTGGAGGGTGGTGGTAACAATAGAGGTGATGTTCGTGGTAGCAATGAAAGTGGTGGTGTTGGGGGCAATGGAGGTGATGGTGGTGGTGAACGGTTGTGATGGTAGAGATGGTGGTGGTGGTGATGACGGTGGAGGGTGGCGGCAACGATGGTGGTGGTGAACGGTTGTGGTGGAGTTGATAGTAGAGGTGGTGATGATGATGGTGGTGGAGGATGGAGGGTGGGGGTAACAGTGGGGTGATTGTGGTAGTGGCAATGAAGATGGTGGTGGTGGTGGCAATGGAGGTGGTGGCGGTGGTGGTGAGGGTTGTCGTGGATGTGGCAACGATGGTGGTGGTGGATAGTTATGGTGGAGGTGATGGTAGAGGTGGTGGTGGTGGAGGGTGGCGGTAGTAGTGGATGTGATTGTGGTGGTGGCAATGGCGGCGGTGGCGACGGCGGTGGTGGTGGTGGTGGTGGTGGACGGTTGTGGTGGAGGTGATTTTTGAAGTGGTGGTTGTGGTAGAGGGTGGAGGTAATCTCTCTACAGCTTATTTGAAAAAAGCTCCCTCATTTAACTTTTTACTTAAAAGTCACTTTTTCATATTTTCTTTGTAAAAGAATAAGTAACTTATAAGTAACTTATTTTTTAAGAGCTTATTATCAAGTGTGTTTGGCCCAACTTTTCTTAAAAGTAACTTAAAAGTAAAACATAAGTCGGGCCAAACGCTACCTATCAAGGGGATCAATTCCAATTCTTTTTCAATCAGTTACTTTTATTACCCTTTTTTACGCACTATCTTATTCTCTCTCGTTCCTGTTTCTCTTCTTCTTCCTTTTTTTTTTTTTTTTGAAACCCTAGCCTACGCTGACCTTCTCTTATGCGCGCATGGCCATGGTGGCCGCAGCCATGGCAAGGCACGTCGAGGCTGATGAGGGCCGCCACAACACCGAAGTCGCCGCCTTTCGGCGGCGGTCTGGCGAGAGCAACGCGAATGTGAGATAGGGGTCAAAACATTCAAATCTGTTATGTGTTGGTGATGATTTATGCGAAATCAGAACCGATTGAGTGGAGAAATAGGAAGATTGGAGCAGCAACACAACCACAACGGCAAAGTCACCACCTTTCAGTGATGCTCCGGCGAGGGTTAGTGAAGGTGACCCAAAAACACACCGCCACAACTCCGAGCCACCATCCTCCATCGGTGACTCAGTGAGGGCGTGAAGGACAAAGCCTTCCCCTTTCTTGCACTGCACTGTATTTGGTTGCACTGTATTTGGTTACTGTATTTTACTACCTTTTTTTTTGTTTTGTTTTGTTAGTTCATGTATATTTTAGTCTTTCAATGTCTTCATGTATCTGTTTTAGTCTAGGTCTTCATGATAGAAATTTATTTTCATGCTCTGTATCTGGAATCATTCTTATTTACACGTGAAAGGAATAACAAAGGTGAAAAGGAAAGGAACAAGCAACAGAAATAATTCACATGTATTTAGAAATATATGAGCAGTTATAGAAATATATGAGCAGTCTGTACAATAAAGTCTGAGAAGAGAAAGAATACCTTAATGAAAGCTACAAACAGACAAATCACAAAGCTTCTTTGTTCTTTTTCCCAGACTACTTTCAGTCTCTGTTTTTTTTAATGGCTTTTTCTTTCAATCCTTGGTTCCTGGTAAAGTAAAAAAAGTTTCTATTTATAGGGGATGGCTACTTACCTCAGAAGGGTCAAGAACCCCACTTGTTGATTTTCTGATTTCATCTCTATCCTATTCCTCTTTTTTTTAGTACCATATTCTTCTCATGAGCATTTTTTTTAGTCGAAAATGGGCCAAAGGCCCACTAACCACACCCTATTTTTTACTTGGCATATCCTTTTTCTTTTTTATTAGCATTTTTTGTCGAAAATGAGCCAAAGGCCCACTAACCACACACTCTCTCTTTTTTTTTACTTGGCAAAGCATTTCTGGTAAAAAATATGGGCCAAAGACCCACTAACCAGACACTCTTTTTTTTAATTTGGCAAAACCCCATTTTTTATTATTGTTACATGGTTAAGAAATCAAAAATTAATTAACTCACCTGATCACTAACGCTAAAGAGTTCACTCTAAATTTATATCCCTAATTAAGTTATTAATATTTTTTTAAATTCAGACTATTAAGGCCGGACAAAAATGGGTATCCACACCCGTGATTTGGAAGAGAACTTAACTCGGTTAATTTCTCAGTTTAGTGCTCTAATGCTTGTTTAGTGTGATCTTTATGTGTGACTTTGTATGATGGATTTAATCCAATGGAAGTAATATTTTGATTATAAATATCAAAGTTATTTTTTCAAGTGTTTCATTCTAGTTATGTCTCTCTAGATGTGGGTAGAATTGTGTTAAATTTTCTCTTTCACACCCAATTTTACCCACTTCCAGAAAGATATCGGAATTGAATAGAGAAATGAAACATATGATAGACTATGTGAAAGGAAAAAAAGATAAAATAAGAAGATATATAAAAATCCATAACATAAATGGTAAATTTGAACCATGAAGAGAAAACAGTACATGACATATGGTGGTACCCGATCGTCTCCTTGATCACGTCAATGAAGATGGTAGCTCTCCTCCGCCACGCTCCGTCCTTGCTCTAATACAATCCACCCACCTCCACCTCTCTGACCCATTGATTGCCTCAGCATCAGCAACGTCTAAAGCAAAAATCAGACCTCCCAAGACGCTCTCTGCCTCATCTTGTTCCCCGTTATTGCCTTCCGTTGTTGGGACTTGTCTGGATCCTCCACCTGTCGCTGCAATGTTTGCTTAGGTTAGGGAAACCCTAGAAGAGCATTGTTTCTTCAATTGGAGTTCATATATATTTATTTCAAAAGAATGCAAACAATTTAAAAGAAATACAAAAAATACAAAAAAAAATGTGCAACCTGATCTGAGGAAAAGCTCGTGCGACACAATGTTTGCTAATATCCACGAAGTTGTAATGTAGAATAAATTAGGGTTTCATAAGTCACATGGGCCAAAAGCCCAAAATATACATAGCATGGAAATTTCTTATGTTAAACAACAAAACATTGTTGAAAAAAAACACAAAAACTACTATTGTAATTAGATATAATTAGGCACTGGTTCTAAATCGGAATTACAATTCGTCAAAGTTTTTATATCGATTATTGAATATTAAAATTAATAAAAAAAATTGGAAAAAAATTCACATACATTTTTTTTAAAGCGATACTTATTAAAAATTTAACGAATTGCAATTTCTATTAAGAACTAATGCTTATTTATTACAAATTACTATACTACCTTTTGTACTTTTTTGTCAACAAAGTTTTGTTATTTAAAATATGAAATTTCCACGCTGTGTATATTTTGGGCTTTTGGCCCATGTGACTTATGAAACCCTAATTTATTGTGCATTACAACATCAAGGATATTAGCAAACATTGAGCCGCACGAGCTTCTCCACACACCAAGTTGCACTTGTTTTGGTATATTTTTTTAACTTATTTTGAAATAAATATATATATATGAACTCCAAATGAAGAGACTATGCTTTGCTAGAGTTTCCCTAACCCAAGCAAACACTACGACGGTAGGTGGAGGATCTGGAACAGGTCCAACGACGGAAGGCAACGATGGGGAACAAGATGAGGCAGAGGGCGTCTTGTGAGGTCTGATTTTTGCTTATGAAATTGCTGATGCCGAGGCAATCAAAGGGGCACAGAGGTGGAGGTAGGGTTGTCCATGAAATCCTGAACCGGACCAAACCCGGCCAAACCTATCGGTTTTTTAATGAATTGGTCGGTTCGGTTCAGTCTCGGTTTTGGCCGGTTCAAAAAAATGGGTTCGCAAGGGTTGAACCGGTCAGCTTCAGTTTGGGCTCTGCCTTGACCGAACCAGTTTTAAGAAGAAAATAAACCGCACAAACCCAGGCCCAATCTCTGAACCCTAGCAGCCTCCATACAAATACTTTATTTATTCACAACTTCTGAACCCTAGCAGCTTCCAAGCCTCAATCTCCACTAGCCCTCGGCCTCTCAACCCTAGTCACCCCCCACCGCTGCCATGTCTTCCAGCGTCGCCGGCCCTTGCTCATCACCCTGCGCAACGTCGAAGTTCGCGTTCGCGAAGAGGGACGAGATGGTGACTAAGCGAGACAGTTATGAAGACGGAGTAGATCAAGAAGCTAACTACGGAGCATGAGGGGGCTCAAAATATGGAAGCTTCAAGCTTCTGAGTTTTCTCAAGCGGAGCAAAATCGAAGGAAAGGATTCGATGTTAGCCGGAAAAATGGTTCCGACGACGAGTATTTAAAGAGTGGTAAGTTTTTTTGTACAGATCTGGTAAGATTTTAAAGTCTTCTTCTCTAATGTTGTACAGATCTATATTTCATCTTTTCTCTAATGTAATTTTTTCAGATTTGTTAAAGATTTTTCTAATCTTGTTGATTTTTTTTTATTTTTTTTCTGGATGTGTTAACCGAATGAAACCACTCTAGGTAATCGGGGCATCGTTCAACCCGAACTCGAGCTACCCGCTGCGTGGCAGCGGACGGTGGCGACCTGGTGGTTTGATGGCTTTTCAACCTAGCTAGAGGTGGGCGGTTCATATAAGAGCAAGGACGGAGTGTGGCGGATCAGAGCTACTCTCTTCATTTACTAGATCGAGGAGACGATAGGGTACCACCATATTTCAAGTACTGTTTTCTCTTCATGGTTCAAATTTACCATTTATGTTATGGATTTTTATATATCTTCTTATTTTTTCTCTTTTTCCTATCACATAGTCTATCATATGTTTCATCTATCTCTCTTCAATTTGGATCTCTTTCTGGAAGTGGATAAAATTGGGCGTGAAAGAGAAAATTAACACAATTCCACCCACATCTAGAGAGAGATAACTAATATTATCAAACTCAGACTAGATTTGCTGACCAATTTGAAAATCGGATCAGAGTCTGATCTAGTATTTTATAAAGGATTAGAATGCAAGCCATACGGTATAAGACCAGCGAACCAGATGTAATCTGGTTATAACTGATACAGTATTAAGTTTATTGACACCTTGTTTACTCCCAGGATGTATGTCATGACTATAGAGCTCCACCATTCATGTCTCTTTCTTCTATATAGATTAGTTATCAAGACCCACGTCCATTAGTTGGTGATAACAAAGAAACAAAAATAAGGAAGAGAGTAGAAAGAATGTTAGTCACAAAACAAATAAGAAAAAAAGTTGTCGTTCTCTCAAAGAAAAACAAAGTGCAACTTAGATGTGTGGAGAAGCTCGTGCGGCGGAGTGTTTGCTAATACCCAAAAAGTTGTAATGTAGAATAAATTAGGGTTTCATAAGTCACATGGGCCAAAAGCCCAAAATATACACAACGTGGACATTTCATATTTTAAACAACAAAAAATTGTTGACCAAAAAGTAAAAAAGGTACTATAGTAATTTGTAATAAATAAGCAGTGGTTCTAAATAGGAATTGCAATTCGTTAAAGTTTTCATAAATTTTTTAATAAGTATTGCTTTAAAAAAATGTATGTAACTTTTTGGTCAACAATTTTTTGTTGTTTAAAATATGAAATGGCCACGTTGTGTATATTTTGGGCTTTTGGCCCATGTGACTTAGAAAACCCTAATTTATTCTACATTACAACTTTTTGGGTACTAGCTAACATTGCGCCGCATGAGCTTCTCCTCAGATCAATTGCACTTTTTTGTATGTGGTATTTTTTTAATTTGTTTGCAATCTTTTGAAATAAATAATATATATATATATATATAAGAACTCCAAATAAAGAGACAATGCTCTGCTAGGGTTTCACTAACAAAAGAAAACACTGTTGCGGCAGGTGGAGGATCTGGACAAGGTCCAACGACGGAAGGAAGCAACAGGGAACAAAATGAGGCGGAGGACGTCTGATTTTTGCTTCAGACGTTACTGATGCTCAAGCAATCAAAGGGGCACTAAGTTGGAGTTGGGCAGTTCGTATCAGAGCAAGGACGAAGCATGGCGGAGCAAAGCTATTCCCTTCATTTACGGCATCGAGGAGACAATCGGGTACCACCATATCTCAAGTACTATTTTCCCTTCCTGGTTCAAATTTACCATTCATGTTATGGATTTTTATATATCTCCTTATTTTTTCTCTTTTTCCTATCACACAGTCTATCATATGTTTCATCTATCTCTCTTCAATTTCGATCTCTTTCTGAAAGTGGGTAAAATTGGGCGTGAAAGAGAAAATTTAACGCAATTCTACCCACATCTAAAGAGAGATAACTAGTATTGTCAAACTCGGACGGGATTTGCTGGCCAAATTGAAAACCAGATCCTTTTATGATCTAGTATTTTATAAAGGATTAGTATGCAAGCCACCCTGTGTTAGACCAGTGAACCAGATGTAATCTGGTTATAACTGACACAGTATTAATTTTATTAACACCTTGTTTAGTCCCAGGCGGTATGTCATGACTATAGAGCTCCAACATAAAAATAATGGTGAGCAAACATGATCATGCCCTAATGGAGGTAGGAAACCCTTAAGAACTAGAAGCTCTAGTATATAGAAGAACATGAAGATTACAAGAAGTTCATCTACCTTTTATAGGAGTGAAAGTGTAAACCTAGATACATGGATTTGGGCCTTGATGTTAAAATACCCATACAACCATACCCGCACATAGAGGGGCGGGGTCGCCTAAGCCTATAAAGCACATAGATCACCGACATGGCGTAAACAATACATGAATCCCCAACATGGCACGAGAAATACATAAATTACGTGGGATCGCCCATTAGATAAAGGAAACATGATGGCTCGCCGGACAGAGACTTGCTCGCCAGGTGACAGGGTCACACGTCAAGTAGTGGAGTCACTCGCCGGATATTGATTGTTAGTCGCACTTTGCCTTCGCTCCTCGTATCGTCTTTATGGATCAAGTTGCTTCTTGGGCGGTTCCCCTATTATGACAAGGGGGCACGCCCAGTCCATGAACTGAGATTTTTTATGTGTGGTAAAAATTCCATACACTTACCTATTACATTATATTTAAAAAATTATTTAATAATATTAATATTATTCTCTTATTTTAAAAATTAGTTACTCTATATATTCTAAAAATTAAGAAATATGAACCGATAGTAGGAAACATTCAGATATAGCTATATTACCTAAGGTAAGACGGGGGATGCACACAAAGCCATTATTTATTGTATGAGAATTTGGATAATGTATTTAAAAATAAATATTTGAAAATCATAAACTAAAATATTACTTAATTTATTGTACTTTAGATAGGATGATATATTTAGAAAATCTATGTTATCAAAAATGACAAACTACTCTATACTTGAATATAAGAATAACCTTCTATATTTTTTTATTAGTAATTTTTATTGGCGCTAGTGTAATTTTTTAGTGAACTTTTATTATAAATGTTAATACACTTGGTATATGGAAGGTTAGATTTATATGACTTTTATTATGTTTATTATCATTAGTCTGAATTCTTTGTATTATTGATCCTGTTATACTGGTGACAACTTGCGTAAGTATTACTCAATTTCCTTTTTTTACCCTTTCGGTAACTCTGCTATAGTTTTCAATATATGTTCTTTGTTTTAAAAGAGTGTGGGGTGAGATGAGGTTCGTAACCATCTCCTCTATCATTCAATATAAAACCTATAGCAGAAGCTTCCAATTTCTAGCACCATGGAGAATATTAACAACTACATCTTAATTTCAGATTCTGAGGATGAAGGAGATTCAGAAGAGATTTTGATTTCAATGAAGAGCTCAAAGGTTCTTCTAGAAAAAATAAGAAGATATATAAAAATACTTTATTTATGGGAAAACCATCAGGCTCTTCATTGAAATCAAAATATTTTTTGAATCTCCTTCATCCTCAGAATCTGAAATTAAGATATAGTTGTTAATATTCTCCATGGTGCTAGACATTGGAAGCTTCCGCTCTAGTTTTTATTTGAAATGATGGAGGAGATGATTAAGAACCTCATCTAACCCCGCACTCTTTTAAACAAAAAACATAACTATTGAAAACTATAGTAGAATTACCAAAAGGGTAAAAAAGGAAAATGAGTAAGACTTACGCAAGTTGTCACCTCGTATAACAAGATCAATAATACAAAGAATTCAGACTAATGATAATAAACATAATAAAAGTCATATAAATATAACCTTCCATATACCAAGTGTATTAACATTTATAATAAAAGTTCACTCACAAATTACACTAGCGCCAATAAAAAAATAAAGAAGGTTAGTCATATATTAAAGTATAGAGTAGTTTGTAATTTTTGATAACATAGATTTTCTAAATATATCATCCTATTTAAAGTACAATAAATTAACTAATAGTTTTGTTTATAATTTTCAAATATATTTTTTTAAATAATTATCATAATTCTTGTACCATAGATAATGGCTATGTGTTCATCCCGTCTTACCTTAGAAAATAGACTAATCTGAATGTTTCCTACTATCGGTTCATATTTCTTAATTTTGAGAATATATAGAGTAATTAATTTTTAGAATAAGAAAATAATATTAATATTATTAAATAATTATTTAGCTATAATGTAATAGGTAAGTGTATGAAATTTTTACCACACATAAAAAATCTCAGTTCATGGACTGGGTGTGACCCCTTGTCATAATAGGGAACCGCCAAAGAAGCAACATGATCCATAAAGTCGCTACGAGGAGCGAAGGCAAGGCGTGACTGGCAATCAATACCTGGCGAGTGACCCCACTACTTGGCGTGTGACCCTGTAACGCCCCAATTTCTCAACTGAGGAATCACATTATAAACCTTTCAACGTCTAAGGACTATTTTGCAATCCTAAAAAGCAAGGATATATTATTTTTCTTGAAAAACAACTAAACACTTCAACCATAAGGTTTGAAACATAACATAGCCTTAATTAAACATCTCGTTCCCGACATATAATAATAGTAACTTACAGCGATATAAGTACGGTTCCAAAATAAGTACGCACACTTAAACAGTGGCGAACATGGTTTTCGTAATAGAGTTTCAGAAGAGGAAGAAGACTCAAACGTAAACTACTAAAAGGAAAGACCAAACAACTCCTTCCATCTCTGCTCCGCCGCTTACTATCCCTTTTCCATCTCATGCATGGCTAAGCGTCGTCGGAAGGCTCTTCATCGCCTAATAGCGTTAAGCGCCCAAACAACAAGTAGCAAGCAGAAAGGGTTAACTCCATGCAATTACCAGATATAACAGAGAAAACATGCTATTTGAATTTAATTACATAGCATGGTAAATAAACTAGCAACTTAACTCAAGTTAGATGACAACTCATCCTATCAATCATGAATTTAAATCATATATCAACAAAACCAATCACGTGGAATTAAATCAAATATCAACAACTTAAAAACATATATTAACTCAGATATCCACAACTTAACAACATAAAGTAACCCAAATATCGACACTGGACAACATATATTAACTCAGATGACAACCACCTCAACAACCTAGATTTAAATCAGATAACAATAACCTCAATAATATAACATCAAATCAGATATCAACAACGTCAACAATATAACATCAAATCAGATATCAACAACCTCAACAATATAACATCAAATCATTCTGAAGAAGGTGACAATCTCATGGGACAAATTACCATCTCATTGTCAATACAAACAATATAGTCATACCGTAGAATGAGACAATCTCATGGGGCAAACTACCATCTCATGGCTAACACAAACAATATAGTCATTCTGTAGAATGAGACAATCTCATGGGACAATCTACCATCTCATTGCCACAGGATCATTCCGAAGAATGTGACAAATTACAATCTCATTGTCACGGTATAACGTCTCGAAAGACGGGACAATCACGTGGGACCATACCCACCTCATTGCCACTTCAAACCCGTCAAAACAATCCCCAAACCAATAATCAAGTCAGAGTAACCACATGTTATTCATATTATCAACAGCCAGAGCATCAACAATAACCAATGGTCGAAGCCCCAGAAAACGGAGACGCACATCTTATTGTTTAAAAATGGTCGAAGCCTCAAAAAACATTTGGCACAAGCCTCAGAAATAGTCAACATAAGCAAGCATACAACATTGCAAGAATATCAATATTTCAATCACAACGCCAATCAAATTGAACACCTTCATTTCAAACGCAAGCAGTGTGATTAAACATGCAAGACTCAAAGACACTCTAATACTGAGTTACCCTTACTTTTTATTTCTCCATCCAAGCTTAACATCTCAATCTGATCCAAAAGCAAGTCCCCGAACCCAGCAAGTTCCCTGGAGCTTCCTCCTCCGTCGTGAAACCTCACCGCTTGCTCCCAAAACTCTCCTCTCGGCTCAACTCGTTCCAAACCTTAAGCAAAGTATCATTGCTTAGTCACTACGAAACAATATAAACTATTAACACTAAACAAAACCCGAAAAGAAGCTTTTGAAGCTTCAAAGTTCGATAGTTAAACACGAATGGACAACAGGACCTTTGTTCTCTAAAATGCGGATAATTCGAGTTACAGAAATCGGAAAGACACGAAACCAAAGACAAAATTTCAACAACTGAAAGAGCTACGCTATAGCTCAGGCCATACAGACCCAAAAATTATTTTTGGACACAGTACCATACCCACAAGTCTCGGCCACTACCAAAAATAGGGTTTCCCGAACTTTTTCTTCGATCTAATTAAATTCCTAGGTATTATGAGGTGATATATAAGGTATGGAAACACTTGGCACAATTATGGGAGATAAAACTAGAATAGGGGCTTTTTGGTCCTATAAAATTGCCCGAAAACTCAAACTTGATATTTTTCGAAACAGATTTTGAATAACGATAAACAAGGCCTATAGCAAAAACTAATCTCAAAGGCACTAGGCAAGATCAAGATTTTTTAATCAAAAAGCGAAGTCGAAGTAAAAATGGGTTTCAGGGTTTAAAACTCAGATCTACGGAGACTCGGTGAAAATCCAAACATACCGACAGCGATTATAACATCTTGGGTTAGTAGGGAAGGTAGTTGAAAAGAAAAATCAAAACTATCAGACATTTTGAAATTTTGCTCCAAACATTGAGAACAAAAGGACATAGAAAAACCCATTAGAAAGTAGGAACATAGGTAAGGATGATGAAGGTTACCTCGGTGCCGATCCATAGCAACTGAAATCAAGATGATCGGGCAAGAGACGAGAAAACGGCGCCGGAATCTCCTCCTCCCGTTGCTCACGGCCATGGGCTGAATATGAGAAGGAAATGTGTTGATTTTTCTCCTTTTATAGGAAAGAGAAAATGAGGAAAAAGAAAGATTTTGCGGTTCCGGTCGTTTTGGTATTTCCATCTGCTGATAAAAAATGAGTATTCGGCGAAAGAATGTCAAAACTCAAATCGAGGCTCATTTAATTGAAGAAAACGTCTCAAAGACAGTGTGGGTCGAACTATGCCGAAAAACTACTTTTTGACACTCGACGTCGGATGAAGAAACTTCCTTCTGAAGAAATATCACAAACGTCGAAAGGAATGAGGCATCCCGGATGGAAACTTTGTTAGTAGCTCCAAATAGAAAAACTCTTCATTCAGGGTCTTAATTAAAGTCCCCTGAGAAGTTGAAGTCTAGTTTCGACGGACTTCCGGAAGGCAAAACCTAACGTGCGTACAATCCAGGGTTTCGTATCGGAATACTGGTCATGGGAAAATTACACAGAGGTTCTTGTTCTCTCTTCAATTCTAAAATTCTCTCAAACAATGCTCTAGGAGCGGATATAGCCTTTTTCTAACACTCTCGAGCTTGGTCGGGAGCGAATATTACTCGTGCTATCACTTAAGCTGACTACAATATCATCCATAGTCATAAACTAAACCTAATTATCATATAAATAATTTTCATGACTCGTAATAGGGTTCAAGTCAGAAAAATAACATAAGAATAATAGAATATAAATACTCAATTAATTAATATAACGAATATAAATAAATAATCTAGTTATTTATTTCAGGGTCTTACAGACTCACTCACCTGGAGAGCTAGTCTCTGTCCGACAAGCCATCATGTCTCCTTCATCGAATGGGCGACCCCACATTATTTATGTATTTCTCATGTCATGTTGGCGATTCATGTATGTTTACGCCATGTTGGCGATCTATGCGTTTTATAGGCTTAGGCGACCTCTTCCCTCTATGTGTGGGTATGGTTGTATGAGTCTTTTAGCTTCAAGGCCCAAATCCATGTATCTATGCTTACACTCTCACTCCTATAAAAGGGAGATTAACTTCTTGTAATCTTCATGTTCTTCTATATAGTAGAGCTTCTAGATCTTAAGGGTTTCCTACCTCCATTAGGGCGTGATCATGTTTTCTCACCATTATTTTTATGCCGGAACAGTTCATCCAGATATTTAATTCTTTAATTTATTATTATTAGGCTTAAAAGCATTTCATTCCCATGATGTATCACGTTTGTGAAAATATCGTCTTTACTTTTTTTTCGTCTATGTTTGTACCCCCCTCCATGTTTCTCATAAGTGCAATGAATGCTCCTCCGACGTTAAAAAAATGGACCACGTGACTGTTAAATGCCACGTCAACACCCTACGTGGTGTGACACGTCATTAAATGTGTTGTTCTTGTGATTGGTGATTGGCTGCATTTTGCTTAACACATATGGTAGATCATGAACATGTACCTGAACAACATTTTGTGTCTGATGTGCGACCACTGGTTACAACCTTTGGAGCAACATGTGTTAGTTGTGCAACCAGGTGCTCCAATCTCTAGAACAACAATGTGATATTGGTCGCTATGTGTTTGTTCAGAAGATTTAATTGATGTTGTGTGTTTCATGCCTTGATAATCTTCTGAGGATTTGTCTGTTTGAACCAAGCCAGACTTCAAGATATGATTATGTTTTTATTTGGTTATGGTAAGATTTGATTTCCTGAAGATTCTTTCCAGAAGCCCTTGTGTGGACACTGTGACGTTCAGCCCATTGAAGATTCAAGCCTGAAGTGAACGTCTATAAAAGGAGACTTGTAAACCCTAGCTGTGTAACACCCCACTTTTCGTTATTAGGTTATTTATTATTTTATCTTAATTATTATTATGCTATATGGTAATTTGATGAATTATGTGATTATAATTTAAATCTCATGTGATATAGAATAAGATTTAGATAAATAAGGTTGTTAGGTTTTTGTGTGAGTAATTGAGAGTGGGGCCCATTAGTATGACTATTTAAGGGATATGAGTGAATTAGAAAGAGAGAAATCAGAATTTGAGAATTGGAGAAGTTAGCAGAGGAGAAGAAAAGAAGCGTGAAAGAGAGAAGGGGAGAAAAGAGAAGAAAAACCTAGAATTTGATCTTCAAGAGGTAAGGGTTTGAATTTATCTTGTATAATTGTAGAATAACAGAGGTTGAGTTTAACATGAAGGAACCCTCATCTTCTTTGAAAATTCAGAACTGAGAGACTGTGTTGAGTGTTAACATGTGGTGAGCAAAATTGATTTTGAGCGAAATTGAGGTTCCAGGGAAAATTGGGTTCTGTTCTGTTTTGCCCGCAGATACCCTAACAGTCTGTGTTGTAGAGAGCATAACTCTCTCTACAGAATTCCAAATTGAGTGAAACCAATTTTGTATGAAATCTAACTCATAGCGCTATGTTGGGTAATATTTTCATAATTTTTTGATTGCTGGTTCAATACCAGAATCATTTGCAATTTCATTCTGTTTCTGCCCACAGACACCCTATCAGCCTGTGTTGTAGAGAGCATAACTCTCTCTAAAGAATTCCGAATTGAGTGAAACTAATTTTTTATGAAAACTAACTCATAGGTTTATATTGGGTAATATTTTCATAATTTTTGGATTGCTGGTTCAATACCAGAATTATCTTCAAGTTCACTCTGTTTCTGCTCGCAGACACCCTAACAGCCTGTGCTGTAGAGAGCATAACTCTCTCTACATAATTCCAAATTGGGTGAAACCAATTTTATATGAAAGCTAACGTATAATTATATGTTTGGTAAAATTTTCATAATTTTTGGAATGCTCATTTAGTACCAGTATTATATGCAAGTTTGCTATGTTTCTGCTTATTTGTGGGATTGATTCTGAAACTGATTCTGGTAATTGATGTGAAACATTTGATGATTTTGTGTTGCTAGTATGTTGGTGGAATAGTGAATGAGTTGATAATTATATTGAAGTGTTATTTTGGGCAATTTTGGTGTGATTTCCGTTATGGAATTTGGTGAGAAAATATGTTATATATTTGGGGCTGGAGTGGTCTCAAATTGCATGTTTAAATTTATGAGTTTTTGCACGAAATACACTTCATTTAGTCAAGGGGCAACGTGTCGGTTTTCATCGGAAAACTGAGGTTTGTCCCAGAACTGGCGTGGTTCTGGAAGTCTGGCGTGGACTTCATTGGTGGTTAACTGTCTGGAGTGGACGCGGTGATACCGCTAAGGTTAACAATTGGTACCACATGCATACATTAGAGTCTCACACACTAAGTTTCACGTTTTCAGTGGTTTTATGTGTTTGGTGATTTGTTGGTGAATTGTTTTGCTGTTGTGGTAAAGTCGAATTATTATTCTTCTTTAAGCTTATAATTTTCCGAAACATTAATAAGATTTGTGAAACTGTCTTGAGAGAAAATATTATAATCACTCAGATTTTAAAGAAAATGTAAAGAGTTTATAGAGTAGAATCTGAATTGTTTACTTGCTCTTTGTTATGCTATATTTTATACAATGTAAGTTCTTACCCTTCTGTTGGAATGATGTTCTATGCGACATCGCTCAGGTACTGGAGATAGAGATGTGGCTCATGAGGAGTAGCTTCGGAGAGTCTTAGTTTATATTATTATTATTATTATTATTATTATAATAAAATAAGTGTCTTGCTCTGTAATGTAACACTGGGTAGATATTTTACGTTACTTTTACATTTTTGTTGAGAGGATTTTATAACCTCTCCTTATGGAAGTTTTTGAATGACTTTCTAAATTATGGCGATGTCGTACTGTTGATGGCCGAAGTGCTTATGAAATTCAGTTCTGAGTATGATGAATTTTATTGGAATATCATGGAAGATAAACCTATTTAAATAAGTGATCTTAAGCATCTTGGGATTATCTGGCTGGTTTAGAAATTTTTAAGCATCTTTGAAAAGCATATGAACTTATAAATTTTCAAACACAATCAGTGTTAATTTTAATGAGTTTTCGTGAAGAAGTGTAATACTCCCTTGATATGTTTTTAAACTCTGATAAACGTTTTTAAATAAAACAATGGGGAAAAGGGGGTGTTACATTAGTGGTATCAGAGCCCGGTTGGTCAGTAGGTTAGGTTTATTAGCATGTCTAATTCCTTTTGTATTCGATATGTGTTTATGACACAATCGGTACTGTTTTGGAATTCTCAGGACAATGGTCCCGAACTGTTCGTTTAAGGAAATTTTCGAGGGCGAAAATTCTTAAGTGGGGGAGAGTTGTAACACCCCACTTTTCGTTATTAGGTTATTTATTATTTTATCTTAATTATTATTATGCTATATGGTAATTTGATGAATTATGTGATTATAATTTAAGTCTCATGTGATATCCATAATATATAGAAATAGGAATAGTTCAGGGTCCCACCATTCCAGGTGGCATTTCACTAATCTATTTTCACCATAATCCACGTGGCAGATTCCAGGGCATTTTGTTTTTCCTTTTTTTCTTTTCATTTTTTACTTTTTCTCTCCCTTTCCCTCTCTCGATTGTGAAACGTTCAAACGCTCCAGTTCAGGTTCAATTCGCGTTCTTTCTTTCTCTCTCTGTATCTCTCAACTTTTCTGCTTCATCCTCATATTTTCACGTTCTCATGGCTGCGCATCGTCCCTCACCATCTCTGTTCCTCGGCATTCTTCTTCGTCTTAGCGCGGCGTTGCCTGCCATCTCACTCGCCGGATGTTTCTCAGTCTCATGCACCGCCACTGGAGCGTGCCATCTCAGTCGCAGACCGTCTCAGTCACCGCCGCTTCTCTTTCTCCCCTGATTTTGACCATCACGTGCTCTGTTACCTGCGTCCGTAAATTTCTCCACAATCACTCCTTCAGGTAACTCAAATTTCTCCATAATCCCTCAAATTTCTCTTCAAATTAGGTAATTTCTCCCTTAAATTTCTCTTAGTAATTTATGTAATTAATTTATTCCTTAAATTTCTCACTTAATATCTATTGTGCGTATTGCAGTGTGATCAACAGAGATATTTGTGACCTGCAATTCAAGTTCAAATTTGAATTTGAATACAAGATTGAATAATTACTAAGCATAAAATCAAAATCAAAATCAAATCTGTTAAAGCTTCAAAATAGGATCAGCCAAATTATTCATCAGTAGAATTATAATGGATTTACTTTACTGGTGAACCAAATAGAGGCTTTCTCAAACTTCTTTGACTATATGTGTCTATCAATGCTTTCACATACTTATATTGTCTTTATGTGTGTTTGGACTTTGGATACCATTAAATGAGACATCAATGGACTTTCACCTCAATAGTGTGTTCTAACTTCTAATGATCCAATGACGTTAGGGACACGATGAGACTATTGTTCATATGATAAAAAAGAAAGGTATATTGTGGAAGAGGAATCTAGCAAGGCAGTAGCTTACTGATCTGGCTCAAGGTATGTCTGTTGTTTCATTATCTCCAATGTAGAAATGTTGCTCTCTCTGGTTGTTGTGGTCACTGCCAGTTTTTTTGTATAATGTGTGTTCCAGTTTTATAGGCTTTCTATTTCTTTTGAAATTTCATACTGATTTAGATGTTTTCATTATATTTGGGCGCTTGGTTCATTTTTTCCTATGTTGCTTTAAGGTATGCATGATTTTCTGGAAGTGAAAAGGAAAGCGGATAAAAAAGAAATGCTCAGTTGCTTCAAGAATCTAAAGATTGTGGTGATGAAGATGACATGAACTTTGGTAAACAGGTTTCGTATCTGTCTCTACACATACACATAACCATCAAGGGGTTTTATTTTTAAAACTAAAGATTCTCATGTATCTAGAAGAAAGGGACTAAAATAAGATACTAGGAATAAAATGTAATTACTAAAAATATGTTAACTGAATACCAGGATATAAAATAAAAGTGAAATATCAGTGCAGTTGTAAATCTATTAGTCATAAACAATTACAGACATGGAAAGGAAAGGCTTCTTTGTATATTAGTGTCAGCCACCTAACTAAATAACTGACTACTTGAATTTTAAAACTTATGGGGTATTGGTGATATACTTAATTGTATTGTCAGTTTCACCTTCTATATGTTGATTTTCATGTCATCTATCTATGTTTCTTATTCTATTTCAGTATCAGCTTCTCTGAAGTGTCTTGATCGGGAGGAGTTTGGAAATGGTTGTAAAAAAATTAATCGCAGAAGATATAAAATAAAGGACATGTTCAAGAAAGAAGGTGATGGATCAAATCTAAGGTACTTCCAGGTTTTCGCTCTTGATAGTTTAATAGTTTGAGAAGCTATAATTTTACTTGACTGAGGGTTAAAATAATTACTCTGAGTTCAATATGCAGTTCCTGTAAAAGAGTTTACTACAAGATACTTCTCAGCTTAATGAGTTTGTTGTGTTTCATGTTAGCTGCCTATTAGCCTAACTACTTGCTGCTGTCTCTTAAGTTTTTTTGCTCTGATGAATCACTATTTGTTGAAATGAGCTCATTTGCTCATGCATTGTTTCTCAAAATTTGTCTGTTGCTCATTCTCACATTTGATTTTATGGGCTCCTCGAAACAAGATATGTTAAAGGAATCAAGATGCAAAATATATTGGAAAAGAAGAACGATAAAAATCATGTCAAAGGGATCTGAGCTGCATGTAAGGCTGATGAGTCAAATGTTGATTTAGGGAGTATGATTCTCTCACTGTTTATTTTCTTAATCATTCTTTCCTTTGTTTGTACAGTATTTCAGTTATTCATGTTAAAGTTCCATAATTCCATGCCTATTCTAATTTGGTCCTTTTCTATAGCCTACCTCCAATTAAAGTTAAATATATCCAAAATAGGAATTTAATTAACAGATTGAATCTCAAGCACATAGATCAATTTGTCAGAACCAGGTTCTCAGAAGCAAACTGAGAAGACTCGGATGCAATCTAATCAATGGAGGTAGGCTGTAGAAGATTTTGCTGATATGGTTTCTGCAGGGAACAATCGGAAATGCACTGAGATATTTGTTTTGGGACAATATACTTGGTCTTAAAGGTGAGCATCAATATTTAAAGGCTGCTCTTGCTATTGCACCTTGCTTAAAGGTGTTGGTTCGTGTCATCTTTAAGTCTTAGAATTGTTAGAGTGTCTAATATTTCTTTCACTTTGTTCATGATAGACTTTTTATCTAATGGTGTTGAAGAAGTTGTGCTATGTTTTTTTTTCACATTTCCTTGAGCAATTTTGGGGAGTAGAAATAAAGTTTTGTTTCAGATTTTCATACTCCGTGGGATATGCACTTCAAAATTGATATCAGGCTATTGTCTGTCCATTGAAAAATTTAGAATTAAGAATCCTAACACCAGCATTATATCACCAGCATTATATCAAAGCTATGGGAAAATTACTTCAATTCAATGTGTGCATACATTGTAATACATGACTTTTATAATGTGCTTTCCCCTCTCCCCTTCCAAGGCTTACCAGTTTACTGCATGCATTTCTGTTTGACTCTAACAACTGATAGATGTTACTTCTGGATGTGATTTGTATCGATGAAGCTCAATTCTTCGATGATGATCTGAACAGTAATTTACTTAAAATACCTATTTTAGATAATATGTATAATTTTCTTTCTAGGATGCATGGATAATTTTTGTTATGTATCCAGGTAGGGGAAAAATAGCACTTACTGATCTTGAGAGTGTTGGGGACCGGCTTCTGTTAACCAGCGTGTATGTTGATTCTGGCCGGTGGTGAAAGGTTGAGAAGTTCAAGAAAGTTATGAAGAAGGGGAAAAATTCAGAAAACTTCATGGATTGAGCTGGGTAGATATGTATAATAATACTATATGCATGTAAATGATTTTTTCTGGCTGGAGGTCCCTTTTCACTTTGCTACATTATTTAGGTAGATAGGCCATGGTTTGCATTGTGAATATTTGGTCTTTTCGTGGTTTCATACTTTGACTGAATCTGAGCTGCCTAAATTTGAGTTTGATAGTTAGTGCACAAAATCTCATTGTGATGTTAGTGAGGCATAAAGCCAATTCTTAAATATGAAATTGTTGTTTCCTTATGTAATAGTTTTAAAAGTTTGTTTGCTTTATGTGTTACCTACCTTCTTTGCTACATCCACCTGTGTTCATATCATTTGTTTTTAGATAGTGCTTTAAGTGTTTTTTCATTAGAGAGTTTTTTGTTTTTAAGTCCAAGTCATACATTACTTTTAAATACTTTATGTTTAATCCAAACATTTTGTCACAAATGTTGCATTAATGTTACTGCATTTCAATAAAAAAAATGTTACCGCATTAATATATTATATATATATATATCTATTTATATATATATATATATATATATTAATTACCAAGGTAAAAATTCTCATAGAAAGGAATATTTTACATAAAAAAAATTATGTTAAACTAATATAAAAATTAAATAAATTTCAATGCTTTTTTTCATGACTAATTTTTTAAGAGTAAATATGTAGTGAAAAATTCACACGGGAGGAGCATTTCATGTGAAAAATACTTTTACTACTAATTTTATTGATGCGTAATATGGAGAAAAATGTAGTTTCTCTCATAACTTGAGTAGTTTTTCTCACATTTTTAGGGGTATAACATGATTTAAAGCTCTCATAGAATATTACGCATGAAAATAACTTCATGTGTAAATTAATAATATAGAAATAAATATTAGTTTTCGCATGTAATATTAGTACATTTTACATGTAAAATACTTTTATGATAAAACTAACATAAAAAAATACATATATAGTTTATATTTATGAGTGATTAAATTACATGGTTAAATCTCCCATGATGAGGAAAATTTTACATGAAAATACTTTCATTTAAGAATTAATAGGAAAAGAAATTTAAATAAAATTTTCCTAATTTACAATATAATTTTAGAATTAAATACATATCAAATTACGAAAATATGATGATGAGAATATGTTCTTTGAAGATTAGAAAACATTAATATATACATAGTCTATGTTTATTTATGTTTAAACCACGTGGTTAAAATCTCTCATAACGAGGAACATTTTACGTGGAAATACTACACAAAAATATAGTTTACTTTCATTTATGTACAAATTACAGGGTATACGAGGAGGAACATATGGCATAAAAAATATATTCGTGTTATATTTTCATTTTCTTTCAACAAAAAATTATAAATTTTCATATAACTTAAGTATATTTTCATAAGTTTTTAATAATTTTTAGAGTAAACATTTTTAAAATGAAAATTTAATAGTAAAATTATGTTGTACGAAGATTAGAAAAAATAAATAAATGTATGTATGTATATATAGTTACAATTATTCAAATTTAAATTACAAGGTAAAAAACTTACATGAGAAAAAATATTTTCATATTATAAATAATATATAAATAAATTTTAATATCATTTAAGTGTTTTTTCATAATTTTTTATATTTACATAAGTAAAATTAAAGAGTATCTCCCCGTGAATGCACGGGTATAAAACTAGTTACATGGAAATTGTTCGTGCTAAAACTAATAAAATTATTTTTTCTTAAATATATATATAAAATTATGTAAATTTAACGCTAAATTGGATTAGAAAATCAATATAGGCATAGAAGCAAATTTGATAATGTAAAAATATACGCTTTCTACTGTGTAATAATATATATATTTACACAGTAGAAAGCTTTTACATAAAGATATAATTTCATGTTAAAACTTATATAGAAACAAATTTCAATATAATTGTAATGTTTTTTCATAAGAAAATTAAATATTTATGTAAATAAAACTAAAGAATATCTCCCCGTGAATGCACGGGTATAAAACTAGTAGAATAAGATTTAGATAAATAAGGTTGTTAGGTTTTTGTGTGAGTAATTGAGAGTGGGGCCCATTAGTATGACTATTTAAGGGATATGAGTGAATTAGAAAGAGAGAAATCAGAATTTGAGAATTGGAGAAGTTAGCAGAGGAGAAGAAAAGAAGCGTGAAAGAGAGAAGGGGAGAAAAGAGAAGAAAAACCTAGAATTTGATCTTCAAGAGGTAAGGGTTTGAATTTATCTTGTATAATTGTAGAATAACAGAGGTTGAGTTTAACATGAAGGAACCCTCATCTTCTTTGAAAATTCAGAACTGAGAGACTGTGTTGAGTGTTAACATGTGGTGAGCAAAATTGATTTTGAGCGAAATTGAGGTTCCGGGGAAAATTGGGTTCTGTTCTGTTTTGCCCGCAGATACCCTAACAGTCTGTGTTGTAGAGAGCATAACTCTCTCTACAGAATTCCAAATTGAGTGAAACCAATTTTGTATGAAATCTAACTCATAGCGCTATGTTGGGTAATATTTTCATAATTTTTCGATTGCTGGTTCAATACCAGAATCATTTGCAATTTCATTCTGTTTCTGCCCACAGACACCCTATCAGCCTGTGTTGTAGAGAGCATAACTCTCTCTAAAGAATTCCGAATTGAGTGAAACTAATTTTTTATGAAAACTAACTCATAGGTTTATATTGGGTAATATTTTCATAATTTTTGGATTGCTGGTTCAATACCAGAATTATCTTCAAGTTCACTCTGTTTCTGCTCGCAGACACCCTAACAGCCTGTGCTGTAGAGAGCATAACTCTCTCTACATAATTCCAAATTGGGTGAAACCCATTTTATATGAAAGCTAACGTATAATTATATGTTTGGTAAAATTTTCATAATTTTTGGAATGCTCATTTAGTACCAGTATTATATGCAAGTTTGCTATGTTTCTGCTTATTTGTGGGATTGATTCTGAAACTGATTCTGGTAATTGATGTGAAACATTTGATGATTTTGTGTTGCTAGTATGTTGGTGGAATAGTGAATGAGTTGATAATTATATTGAAGTGTTATTTTGGGCAATTTTGGTGTGATTTCCGTTATGGAATTTGGTGAGAAAATATGTTATATATTTGGGGCTGGAGTGGTCTCAAATTGCATGTTTAAATTTATGAGTTTTTGCACGAAATACACTTCATTTAGTCAAGGGGCAACGTGTCGGTTTTCATCGGAAAACTGAGGTTTGTCCCAGAACTGGCGTGGTTCTGGAAGTCTGGCGTGGACTTCATTGGTGGTTAACTGTCTGGAGTGGACGCGGTGATACCACTAAGGTTAACAATTGGTACCACATGCATACATTAGAGTCTCACACACTAAGTTTCACGTTTTCAGTGGTTTTATGTGTTTGGTGATTTGTTGGTGAATTGTTTTGCTGTTGTGGTAAAGTCGAATTATTATTCTTCTTTAAGCTTATAATTTTCCGAAACATTAATAAGATTTGTGAAACTGTCTTGAGAGAAAATATTATAATCACTCAGATTTTAAAGAAAATGTAAAGAGTTTATAGAGTAGAATCTGAATTGTTTACTTGCTCTTTGTTATGCTATATTTTATACAATGTAAGTTCTTACCCTTCTGTTGGAATGATGTTCTATGCGACATCGCTCAGGTACTGGAGATAGAGATGTGGCTCATGAGGAGTAGCTTCGGAGAGTCTTAGTTTATATTATTATTATTATTATTATTATTATAATAAAATAAGTGTCTTGCTCTGTAATGTAACACTGGGTAGATATTTTACGTTACTTTTACATTTTTGTTGAGAGGATTTTATAACCTCTCCTTATGGAAGTTTTTGAATGACTTTCTAAATTATGGCGATGTCGTACTGTTGATGGCCGAAGTGCTTATGAAATTCAGTTCTGAGTATGATGAATTTTATTGGAATATCATGGAAGATAAACCTATTTAAATAAGTGATCTTAAGCATCTTGGGATTATCTGGCTGGTTTAGAAATTTTTAAGCATCTTTGAAAAGCATATGAACTTATAAATTTTCAAACACAATCAATGTTAATTTTAATGAGTTTTCGTGAAGAAGTGTAATACTCCCTTGATATGTTTTTAAACTCTGATAAACGTTTTTAAATAAAACAATGGGAAAAAGGGGGTGTTACAAGCTGCGCTGGGATTCAGATTTGTGTTGTGTTTTTGATATCATTAGGGTTTACCTTATGAGTCCTGTTCTTGTGAGTGTTGTACCAACTTAGTGCTTCCGTTGCTAACTCAAGTACTAAGTTGATTTGTTTAGTTGAGTTGTAATCTCATCAAACTTATTATTGCTTTAGAAAAGTGAAATCATTGTGGCAGTGATTGAGAGAAAGTGAGAGGGGTTCTCATACTTAGGGGGAGATCTAAGTAATAAGCCACTGGTAGGAATAGGTAGAAAGGCATAGAACAGAGGATGTTCTTTGTAGACCTTTTTGTACTTGATTCTCTATAGTAGTTGATTATCTTTCTTGGGCTGAAGCCCTCCAGACGTAGGTGATGTTGCACCAAATTGGGTTAACAACTCTCTGTTTTATTTATTTGTTTGTGTTCTAGTTGCTTCATACTTTAAAGAACTCTGATTGTTTTTGTTTTATTGTCGAACACATTGGTACAACATTGTGTATCACATCTGTCCTAGGTGAACACGAATTTCAATTAGCATCAGAGCAGGCACCCTAGTCTGGTTGGGTGAGCTCCAGGGAAGACAGATTCGGTTCGAATGGACTACTCGAAGGAAGGAGTCTCCGTGACAAGGCCACCTATACTGGATGGCACCAACTACGACTACTGGAAGGCTCGCATGATTGCGGTCCTCAAGTCAATTGACAGCAAAACTTGGAAGGCTATTGTTAAAGGTTGGAAAAATCCTGTGAACATGCCCAAGAAAGAGTCATCTACTGTTGAATTGAAGCCTGAGCGTGAATGGAAAAAAGAAGAGGATGAAGAGGCTCTCGGGAATTCAAAAACATTGAATGATATATTCAATGGAGTGGGCAAAAACATGTTCAGATTGATCAACACATGCACTGTATCAAAAGATGCTTGGGAGATCCTCAAGACTGCTCATGAGGGAACTTCTACAGTAAGGATGTCAAGACTTCAAATCTTAACAACTCAGTTTGAGAACTTAAAGATGAAGGAAGATGAGACTATTTATGATTTCCATATGAGACTACGTGACATGGCAAATTCCTCATTCGCCTTGGGAGAACAAATGTCAGAGGAGAAGCTTATGAGAAAGATCATCAGATCTCTTCCTAAAAAGTTTGACATGAAGGTGACAGCTATTGAAGAAGCACAAGACATAAGCAACATCAAAGTGGATGAAATTATTGGATCTTTGATGACTTTTGAGATGACACAAAATGATAGACCTGAGAAAAAGAATAAGAGTATTGCTTTTGTGTCAAACACTGATGTAGATGATGATGTGTCTGATAATGAAACTGGTGAAACCATCTCTGAGGCTATAGCTCTTTTGGGGAGAAAATTCAACAAAGTTTTAAAGAGGCTGGATAAGAGGTCAAAGCCAAATGTGCAGGACAAGCGGTCTGACAACTTCAAAGGTGTTGGTGACAATACTGGGATAAGGGGTATGATGAGCAAAAGTACAGATATATTGGATGAAATTCTTGATGTTGGAAAAAATGTTGGTGACAATACTGGGATAGGCTTTGATTATAGTTCTGTAAACAAAGCAAGCAAGAACTTCAGCAAGAAACATGTGCTAATTGGAAAACAATCTAATCTTCCATAATGGAACCGCAGGCCACAACAACAGAGTCCACATCAGTATGCACAAGTAAGGAATTATCAAAATTCAACTTGGAGGTGTCATTACTGTGGCAGATTTGTACTGTTTCAAGTTGTACGGTTATCCGAAAATTCAAGACCAGACATGAGAAAATGAGAAGAGGATTCCAGGAAAAAGCAAGTGGAAACCAAAGGTTAAAGCTACTGCCCTCATTGCTCACACTTCTCTGCGTGCTTCATCAAGGGAAGACTGGTATTTCGACAGTGGATGCTCTAGACACATGACAGGTGTAAAAAGCTATCTTGAGAAAGTGGAACCTCATGCTAAGAGCTATGTTACTTTTGGTGATGGAGCTAAAGCAAAAATCACAGGAATTGGAAAATTGTAAGATACAGGATCCCCAAGTGTAACATCCCACACTCTAACTAATCAGGTGATGACCGTTAGTCGATGACTTAACCCTAGAACTAGGAATGAGCTAGGATTATGACTCTGACTAACCATGAGTAAGAATAAATAAATAAATATATATATATATATATATATCATACATGTATGTGTGTGCTTGTGTATATATATGTGTGACCTAATTTTATGCACGATTTACGATACGATGATAGAAAGTCGGTGTGACGATTAGATCGAACCGACAATCAAAAGTACCAAAGACATGGTCGTCATGACTCCCATTTAGATGAGTAGCTCGAGTAAATAGGGATAGAAAACTATTCTGATTGAATCTCTTGACAGTAGGGATACCCTGTCTCAGATCAATCGATAATCGAACCAATGAACTAAACCCTAGTGTATAAGATGTGTTAGTATTTAACATTCAGAGGGGAAATAAACTACTAGAAAACCCTTAGTAATCAGAAATGATGAAGCATAGTAGCCAATTTGTCCCGACTTGAAGACAGAATAAAATAATTGACCAATCAGTGCCCTAGGTTACTATTCATCCATGATGACACACTACTATTCATCAATAGTAAGCACCATGATGACTTCTAGTTCCCATAAAACCCTCCTGATTGATGCTTGGACGTGATCAGACCTGCAGCAACCCCTGGAACCTTGTGATGATTAGATTGCATGCAATTCCATAGGTGGTGCAACTTGGTTAAGCTCTTAATCTTGATTTGCTTAATTAAGCCACATACAGCTTATAAAATGGTACCATTCGAACCCTCTGAGCCTCAAGCATTCCATTCCAACACTTAGTTTCCTCAAATAGTGCCTGAAGTGAGTGAGAGACCGAGAAGAGCTTCACAAGCTTCTTCTCTTCGATCCTCTTCATACAAAGAGAATTGGAGTGTAATTTTTGGTCCATTGAGTTTCTGAGAGGGTGAGGATTCGATCTGGGTTAGCTTTGTGAAGCTTTGAGCAAGGAAAACCCAAAACCGAGAGCAACCTGCAACTCCAGCGAGCATTTCCCAGAATCCGGCGAGAGCTCCGACCTGTAACTTGACTTTCCACGCACTCCAGATCTCCATAGCCGCACCTATTGGTACCAAACTCATCAACATAACCTGTAGATCAAGTCCCAATGCCCAGAACACCACGGCGGTGACGATTTGGACAACTCCGATCGTCTTCTCCGGCGAACTTCATCTTCTCCGGCGAAGTGAGTTTCTGTAACTCACTTATTTTAGCTCGTTTTCGATTTAAAACTGATCATTAAGCATGTTAGAGTATTTTTAGGAAGCTTTAGACTAGTTTGGAGCCTCGAATCATCACGAATTAGTGAAACCAATGTTTGAATTTTCAAGCTCGAGTGAGCTATCGGGTTGAGCTTCTGGCCTCGAATTAGAGTGGTAACTGGATTAGTTTATGCTTCTGGAACGTAGAGCCTTTTAGGATAAGTAGAAACGATGGTAGAGCTCTGAGGTGAAAGCCCCCAATTTCACCTCTCAGCCGATTCAAAAACTGGCAAATTGAGGTAGCTACAATGCCCAGATGCTTCTTAAAATGGTTTAGTTGAACTCATAGCGTGGAAAACTATAGGAATGGAGTATCAGAAGTTAATTTTAGCTTAGTTTGTGAATTTCTCAATTTTCAAGTAAGCTTAAGCTTAATGAAATTTTGATTAAGTAGGATTAAGCTTGATTTTGCATAATCTGACCTTAGTTAAGTACTAGGAGGCTAATATGAAATTATTAAGGACTCTAGGATGATCAAGGGAAGGTTTAATAATAGTGACCAAAACCTTAGGAATTAAAAATGAACTTAGAAAATGACTAAGTATAGTTAAGCTAGAATAATCAACTTAATTAAGTGATCTTGAATCTGATTATGTGATAGAATTATTAGGAATAAAAATAAGTAAGGTCCAGAAGTCAGTGGGTTAGGTTGTGGATTAAGAGGTTAAGTTAGTAACTTGATGAATAAGTAACTTTTAGCAAGAAATGGCTTAAGTTATAAATCAATTTAGAAAGTTTAGAATTGATTATTAACTTAAGTAGATGAAAAAAAGGACATAGTCAGAGTCAGGTCAGCAAAGGAGAATGATTATGTCTAAGAGTATAAGAGTAATAAAAAGAAAATGAAATAGTTCATAAGTTAGCTTAATGTTTAACTTAGATTTATAATAACTCGAGCATAATCCATGATGCAGAGAGTGAAGACTCAGTCTCTCGAGACCAAAACCATTGAGTCACAGGTAAGGGGAGTTGGACAAGACCTTGTCTTGGTACATGACAGATAAGTAACTGTTAAAGCGATAGTAAACATATTATTATTTACTTGACTGTTTGCAAATGCTATTGAATTATATGCTTGATGAAGTGATGTTGAATGTTTGCTTGTGATTCATGTTGTGAATTGCTTGGATGTTGTATTACTGCATTGTTAGAAAGGAGATAAAGTATACCATGGGATATGGTGATACTTAGGAAATTAGCCTAATGGCTCGGATAAAAGATTTGTCTTATGACAATATAATATTAAACATCTGAGGTAGGAGGGTATAGGGAAATAATTCACCGGCTTAATGTGTTATTGATACTTGATTTTGAGAACTAGACCTACCAGTCACATGTTTGGAATTACCTTAGGGAGACAGATAATATTAATTATAAAATGAAATTAATAGATGATAGGTGACAACCTTTTTATCAAATCAATTATGAAAAGTACATAACCATTACCGGGACGAATAAGAATTTCCTGCCTTAAAACCCAACTACTTGATCCCTATGGATCTCACCTATGATTTCATTGAGGTGTACTTACTTGAAGAGTAAGGTACAAATGTTTGTTTCTAGTTCTCTAGAAATTATTAAGGAGAATAAGGGGGCAATGGATGATGTTTGTAAACAAACTCACGAAGATGAATAGACCCGAGACTTACACAATGACTCTACCTTTCCATCAGTTACCGGCAGGGTCCGGAAGGCCGGCCTGATGCAAAGTATCAAGAGTTGTAAAGTTGTGTATTTCTGTCTGTGAGCTACTGAGCAATCATGTCTGGTAAAGAGTGGACTATAAGGACTGTCCATGTTCTCGAGACGACTTTCCGAAGATTAAAGAAGCCAAGGCTTCGGGCCCTATAAAAACATACTCATCACATGATAAATAAAATAAAAAGGTTGGCGATGAACTCACCATTTCGCATAGAAGTAGTGAGAGAAGTCAATTCGAAAGATGAAGGTATAAGGCGATGGAACCTCATACTATGTGTGATATAGTGTGTGCTTGTTAACATGCTTGTACTTAGTAGTATGTTATCTTGAACCTTATCGTTTATTTGTTTGACATGTATCTTGTGCAAAGTCGCGTTTGACTCACCCTTACATTATTTTTACCATAAAGCAGATCACAGGTTAGACGATGAGCCTCCCTTCGGTGCTCGCCATTCACGCAGAATTTCAATCCCGTACTGGCTGGTACCTTGAACCTAACACCGGATTCTGCTTTTACACTGGACTGACTATGTTATGGTGCAGGGTACCTGGATCTGACGAGCTTGGCTATCCGGTGACTATCCCTCTCATGTTTTCATTCTATATGTCGAGGCATGCCAGGAGATTCCGACCGCCCATTCCTGATCCGCCGCCACAACCTCAGCCGGAGGTGGATCTAGCGCCTCAGACCGGAGTAGGCCCCGATCCGCGTGTTGGTGTGGATCCTGTGCCCCAAGAGGAGCCATATCGAGCAGTGCCGATCCGAGTCAGGAGCCCGCAGGAACTCTTTGCGCCCAGTCAGGCATCCTAAGAGTCAGTAGGTTCTCCGCCCCGGAGGACTACACCGTGCCTCAGGACTACAGCTAGGAAGAGCAGCTAGGAAGAGGGTGCGATCACTGAGTTTTTCCAGGGATGCCCTGATCTACAGACAGCAGTTCGTGAAGCCCGATGAATTGGGAGAGAGGGTACCTATGCCAGTGCCGGAGGAGGGAAGCAACAGAGACATGGAAGAGGATCCTGAGGAGGAGGAGATTGGGGGATGAAGTCGACTGGTCCGATGATAGTTCTTATCAGTTTCTTTATTAATTAAGTTTTTATTTGATGATGCCTTGTGGGGATATGTATATCTTCACTGGAACACTCTTGGTTTCTGTCATTTGAACTCTGTAGTGGCCTAGGCCACGCATGCTATTTGTGTGATGCTTTGTTTGTTGCTAACTTGCTTGTCCTAGGTATACGGTCATCTATCTGAAAAAGTTTGAGGGGAACTCTTCGACTGTGAAAAGTCGTAGCGGTCTCTGAATCGATGCATAATTGGAAATGGTAACACTAACAAAAAAAAATCGGGTCACTCATTCATAAGTGATAGGAGTTGGAAGGAGACGTCACTTGTGAAAGAGGGACGCCACACCAAGTCTTGATGATGTACTGTTGGTTGAAGGATTGACTGCAAATTTGATCTGCATAAGTCAACTTTGTGACCAAGGGTTGAAGGTGGTCTTCAGAAAATCTGAGTGCATTGTTAAAAATAGCAACAAGGATCTGTTAATGAAGGGAGCCAAATCAAAGGACAATTGCTATATGTGGACATCTCAAACTACTTCTTTGTCTGCTCGATGTTTGATGTCAAAGGAAGATGAAGTCAAATCCACTAACTTAACTTAAAGTAGTTTACTAACAAATGTATTATCAGCGGACTATGCCTCACCGAGGATACACCCGCATCTTCCAGAGAAGCAAACCCAACCCCTCTAATGGGTGCTCAGAGACCACAAGGGCTTCCCTTTGCTTCGCACCATGCTTAGCCAAATAAGCGCATGTGTTACCCTCCCTCAAAGTGTGACGAAGCTCCACAATCCAAGGCTGGCTCAAAAGGTCTTTGATATCCTAAACAAGAGAAGCGAACATATGACAAGATGAAGGTGTAAAACACAGGATTTTAGAATTAAATAATTAATTAATTTCCAACTCACGCATATGATTCTGTGTAAGCGTAAGAGGAACTTGAACTCGTGTTTAATGTTGTGATTAGAGTTATGAAGAATAAAGTTCATAGTATGTTTAAGGATGACACTATAGTCATTTTGTTCGATAGCACGAGTCATATTCGCACCCGACTAAGAACGAGAGTGTCCGAAAAAGGCTATATCCGCTCCTAGAGCGCTGTTTAAGAGAATTTTAGAATTGAAGGGAGAATAAGAACATCTGAGTAATTTTCCCATGACCAGTATTTCGATACCAAACCCTGGACTGTACGCACGTTAGGTTTTGCTTCCCGGAAGTCCGTCAAAGCTAGAATTTAACTTCTCGGGGACTTTAATTAAGACCCTAAAGGAAGAGTTTTTCTATTCGGAGCTTTTAACAAAGTTTCCATCTGCTCAACCTCATTCCTTTCGACGTTTGTGATATTTTTCTAGAAGGAAGTTTCTTCATCCGACGTCGACTGCAAAAAGTAGTTTTTCGGCATAAATCGACCCACACTATCTTTGAGACGTTTTCTTCAATTAAGTGAGCCTCTATTTGAGTTTCGACATTCTGTCGCCGAATACTCAATTTTTATCAGCAGATGAAAGTACCAAAACGACCAGAACCGCAAAACCTCAATTTTTCGGATTTTCCCCTCTCCTATATAAAGGGAAAAAATGAGAAAGAGAGAGGTGCAGAGAGAGAGAGAAAGAGAGAGGTGCAGAGCTTTTTCCGATTCTTGCCCGATCGTCCTGATTTTGGAAGCTACGCGTAGGTGCAGAGGTAAGGATGTTTAATATTACTTCTGTTTCTTCTTTCTATCGAGTTTTCTCATGTCTTTCTATGCTCAAAGTTTTGAGCTTTATGCAAAAATGTCTGATAGCTTCGATTTTTCTTTCCAAATACCTTCCTTGCTAACCCAACATGCTATAATCACCGTCGGTGCGCTCGAATTTTCACTGAGCCGCCATAGATCTGAAATCCTGAGCCCAAAACCCATTTTCACTCAGACTTTGCTTTTTGATTCAAAAATTCTTGATCATTCGTAGTGTCTTTGAGATTAGTTGTTGGTAAAGGTCTTTTTTATCGTTATTCAAAATTTGTTTCAAAAAATATTGACTTTGAGTTTTTAGTCAATAAATCTTGACCAAAATACCCCTAGTTCGCATTTCAAGTCCTTAAATTTTTCTGAGAGTTTCCCTGCCCTAGATATCACCTGAGATTGCCTAGGAATTAAATTAGATTGAAGAAAAAATTCAGGAAGCTCTATTTCTAGGGTGTGGCCGTGGGCTATGTTGAGGAGGAGGGAAAAATCTTTCTCGCGTTTGCTTAAGGACAATGCCTGAACTAGGTTTAGTTTACGACTGTTTGCGTAATGTGGAACTTGTCTTAATGAGACTGTATTTCTGTGTTTTAGGTTCGCAACGTCCATGCACTACTTCTACTCACGAAGGTAAGAGTGACTCAGTTTAGAGCGTCTTTGAGTCTTGTAAATCTGTGTTTTAGGTTCGCAACGTCCATGCACTACTTCTACTCACGAAGGTAAGGGTAACTTAGTTTAGAGCGTCTTCGAGTCTTGCATGCTTAAATCGCATTGCTTGCGTTTGAAATGAAGGTGTTTAGTTTGATTGGCGTTTGATTGAAATATTGGTATGCTTGCAATGTTGTATGCTTGCTTATGTTGACTGTTTCTGAGGCTTGTGCCAAATGTTTTTTGAGGCTTCGACCATTGGTTATTGTTGATACTCTGACTGTTGTTATATTGAAATATTGATTTGATGAGTTAGAATACACAATTGTTGTTGATTGACTTTGATGAGTTAGAATGCAAAATTGAATTAATATGTGCTTGTTGAAATTGTGAATAACATTTGGTTACTCTTAATTGATCATTGGTTTGGGCATTGTTCTTGACTGACTTGGCATATAAGGCTTAAGTATAAGCGGCGATCTGGTGGTTGTGGCCACCCGATTGTCCCGCCTTGTGTGGCGCAATAAGTGGCGGTCAGAAGGTTGTGTCCATCTGATTGTTCCTTCTTGTGTGACGTATAAGCGACAATGTGGTGGTTGTGTCCACCCTCTTGTCCCGTCTTGTGTGACGTATAAGCGACAATGTGGTAGTCGTGTCCACCCGATTGTTCTGCCTTGTGCGGCGCAATAAGTGGCATTGTCCCGTCTTGCGAGACGATACTGATCGATCCATATTGGTAGCAGCATATAGTCGCATTACAAGGCACTAACATCTGATTCTATTGAAACTTGGTTTAATTCAATGTTGCTGATTTTATTAATATCTATTTTGGATTATATTGTTAGCTTACTTATTTGAATGTGTTGAATTACCTAAGCGGCAATGTGGTGGTTGTGTCCACCCGATTGTCCCGCCTTGTGTGGCACAATAAGTGTCGATGAGGAGGTGTTGTCATATCATTGTCCCGTCTTAAAAGACGTTATTGATTGACTCGCATTGTTGGTTTTATTGTTATCTGATTTAATCTATGTTGTTAAGTTGTGATATCTGAGTTAAATCCATATCATTGATTTTGTTGATATATGATTTGACTTCATGTTACTGGATATATGTTGTCATCTAATTCGAACTAAGTTGATGAGTTTATTTACCATGCTATGTAATTAAATTCAAATATCATGTTTTCTCTTTATAGGTGGTAATTGCATTGAGTTAACCCTTTTCTATTTGTTATTTGTTGTTCGGGCGCTTAACGCTGTTAGGCGGTGAAGAGCCTTCCGACGATGCTTAGTTCTGTTCGAGATGGAGGAGGGATAGTAAGCGGCGGAGCAGAGATGGAAGAAGCTGTTTAGTTTCCTCTTAGTAGTTTATGTTTTGAGTCTTCTTCATATTCTGAAACTCTATTACTAAAACCTTGATTTCTCCACTGTTTAAGTATGCGTACTTATTTTGGAACCCTGCTTATGTTAATGTAAGTTAATATTATTTTCAGGAACGGGGTGTTTAATTAAGGCTATGTTATGTTTCAAACCCTATGGTTGAAGTGTTTAGTTGTTTTCAAAAAATATATATATCCTGTTTTCTTTAGGATTGCAAAATAGTCCTTAGACTTTGTTAGGTTACTAATGTGATTCGTCAGTTGAGAAATTGGGGTGTTATAGAAGGCATAGCCTTAACCAAAGTCACTGTGTCCAAAGAATCCGATTGACAATCCACACCGCGACAAGCCACAATCCCAAGACAACCCATGAAAGTGGGCAAGCAGTTCTAGATAAGAATACAAGATTCATCCACAGAAGCCACCCAACAATGACCCAAAATCATTCAAAAGCAACCTCCAAAACCACCTCAACGTGGATTACCTCTAACACTGCCATCCACATTTAGCACACAACACAGTTAGATAAACCTGTCATCCACTTTACAAGCCTCAGAACTGGCTGAGGAACATCTGTGTAAGACCAAGACTTGGTTCTGTTGTACATCTCTAGGTTTTGATGATAACAAATATATATTTTGTGAATGAACAACTTTGGTACTTTAACGTTTGTCTTTTACTCCCTCCGGTCCTTTTTATAAGAAAAACTTGGACAAAATCACACAAACCAAGTAAACTAATATTTTTTATAAAATTAACTATTATGCTTAATTCCAATGATGTTTTTTCCTTTTTACAAGAACAATCATGCTAATTACCATAAATGTTGATCATACCTATTGGGTGCTTGCAATTTCCCTCCATATTTTTGTATTGGGAATAAGTCCCTTTGCATTGGTATTGATTATTTGACTTAATTTTATAAGAGTGTTTCTTATAAAAAGGATCAAGAAAAATCTCCAAAGTGTTTCTTATAAAAATGACCGGAGGGAGTATTTGTTTGACAAACAGATTCTGATTCTAATTGAAAGTAGAATTCATCAAAAGTCAATGACCAAAGATTGACCAATAATCAGCTTCTGCACTCACTACGTTCTGATGAATGGTAGGATATTCCTTCGAGTTCTAAAGATAAAGCTCTGATATTGGGTTCTGAAGATCAAGTGTTGAACACTCTGAAGACCAGAAGTTCTGAGTGAACGGTCAAAGACTCTGAAGACTTGAAGATTATGAAGACCCAAAGATAGTTGGTTTTGAAGACCAAGTGCTTTTACTCTGAAGACCAGAAGTTCTGAAGTGAAAGGGCCAAATGCTGAAGACTTGAAATTTTGAAGATCCAAGCAACCTCGTGACTCTGATTAGAAGCTTCACAAGTTCCAATATGAAGCGCCTCTGAAGATCAGAATTCAAATGCAAAAGGCAAGGGTCACTATCAAGTAGTACAAGGGCAATGTACTATCCTGACCGCCTACCTAACGAGAATCAGCCATTCTACGTTTTGGAATTTCCAGAACTGCCCTCCAACGGATAGAATTTCACAACGGAAATATCATTCAAGGCTTGGAGTATATAAAGGCTAAAGAAAAGAAGAAATGGCTAAGAAACTTATTGCAATCAAATTACATTCAAGCGAATACCTCAGCAATCATTTTCTTCATTGTTCTAAATTTGTTTACACCTTGCTTGTTTAGAAGCACTCTTTGTAAACCCAAACTTTGATCATACTGTTTGTAATTCCTTAAGGGTCCGGTTAGGTCAGGATCCTTGAGAAGACTAAGACTTGTGTGTCTCAGTGGTTGCTAGTTCTTAGGTGTGTTAGTCACGTAGCAAGTTGTGCTAGTGTAGTTGTAACAACCTTTGATTAGTAGATTACCTTCATTCAACGAAGGAAGAAATCACCTTAACGAGTGGACTGGAGGTAGCTTGAGGTTTTGTTCAAGTGAACCAGGATAAAATCACTGTGTCCTTCTCTCTTTATCCTTTGCACCTTTATTCTTTGATACCGAGAGATTTACGTGAAATCTTAAAGGAAAGGTTTTTATTGTCAAAACCCTGTTCAAACCCTAATTTCTAGTGTTTTTCATACCTTCAACATCAAGGGGGGCGGGGGGCAGAGAGACCGCGAACCTCATATGACGACATTGCAACAATATTAGACATTAGTAGTTGGCTTGGAAGCAAAGTATTTTCCATACACCAGATATTACGAGTTCTCCACACTCACCACAAAGTAGGAGTCGCACTAGGATTGGAGTCCTGTAACAACCCGCGAAGCCAAGCTTGAGGATCCAACACAACAAATAGGTTTCCTGTAAGACCCAGGATTTTATAATTAAATAAATAACTAATTTCCAACTCACGCATAGGATTTTGTGTTAGCGCGAGGGGAACGTGACTTGTGTTTAATGTTTGGATTAGCGTTATGAAGAAGAAAGTTCAGGAAATGGTTAAGAATAGTTATATAGTCGCTATAGGTTATAACACGAGCTTTATTCACTTCCGCCTTAGGGAAAAAACGTTAGAAAATGGCTAATCTGCTCTTAAAGCACTGTAGAAACGATATTCAAAATATTCAGAGGAATATAAGAATTTCTCTTATTCCTTTCCTTGACAAGCGTTTCGATACGAAACCCTGGAATGTACGAACGTCCGATTCTAGTTCTCAGAGGTTTGCCGAAACTGAATCCCTGACAGCTCTAGAACCTTAAAATAAACTGTCGATGAAGACTTATTCTATTCTGCGCTTCAAACGAAGATTCCACACGCGTGAACCGATTTCTTTCAATGTTTCTAACCTTTCTTCAAAAGGAAGTTTTCTCATCCGACATCAATTGCAAAAAGTAGTTTTGCGGTATATTTTGAAGCATACTGCGTTCAAGCCATTTTCTCACTTAAATGAACCCGATGCAAGTATCGTCCTTTCTTGGATCGATACTTAGATTAATTGCATAATATGACAACGTCATATTTGTTCTAATTGTCTAACAGTTATTCTTTAGCTCAATTTTTACTCATTTTCTTGTCGATGGATCGTTTTATTTTGCCCAAAGTGATCCAAATTTATATTTTATCATTTCATAGAGTTCCTCTTAATTTTTGGGATAATAATATATCACCCCTATATTTTTCTCTTAACTCTATGAGCTAAATCATTCAGTGTCTAAATCAATTCGTACCGATTTTAAAAATATCTTCTCAAAATATATTCCCTAAATATCTATATATCTCACCTTCCTTATCCCCCATGCCCATCCACTATCATGGGGGGATAAGGATGGGGGGATAAGGAATTCATTCTCCTTTCTTTCCATTTTCTTTCTTTTGCTGCAGCAGACCCATTTCATTTCCTTATTCATGTTACTTCCTTTCTTTTCTCTTGCTGCCAAGGTACCATTTCTTCTCATTATTCAATCTGAACCCTTCTTCTCCTCCTTATTCCTTCAAGTTGCAGCACCTCCCCTCCAATCTTCCTCAACGTGCACCACCACCATGTTTTCCTCTCCTCCCCATGGCCACCACCCACAACACCATCAGCCCATGAGCAACCACCACACACAAAAGCTCCAACCATGGCCACTCCAAACAGCCATGAACCCGCCGCGAGCACCACAGCCACCGCTGGTCACCATCACCATTTCTTCTTCCTCTATCTTTTTCTCTCTTTTCTTTCCCTGGGCAGCATAAAAAACGCACATCATGGTCCCTCTTCCCTCCCTCACGTGATTTATCTCTTGTGCAGCACCATGTCTTCATCTTCCTATTTTATGGTAAAGTCTCTTCTCCTTTTATCATGTTTTAATGGGTAAAGTTGAGTTTTGATTTGTTATGCTTTTAAAAAAAAATGACTTTCATCCAAAGTGCTTTTACAAATGTTATTTCCCATCATCGGATCTATGGATTTCACCATTTAGTTTTCTTAAAAGTTGTTTTATTTAGTTAAGTGATTTTGGGATTTTAAGAGCTTTAAATTTAAGTCTTGATTAGTTGTGTTTAAATGTTAAAAATGGATTTAGAAGTGATTTGGGGAAAAAGGAAAATTTATACATATTTATGTAATCGTGGCCGAGCCTATGACATGTGTTTTGGGTTTGGAAAATCAATTCTGAAACTTGTTTTTGTTTAGTGAAAATCATAAGTTAAGTTTATGGACTAAAAGTTTATGGTGACAAAACTTTAGGATTAAAACACAAGAGGTTGAAGAGTTTTGGGTTAAACTTTAATTACAAAAGTACTGGGGTTTATTTAATAAATTTAGTAAAGATTGAGGGCTGAAAAAGAACTTACTTTTATGTGATGACCTTTTCGTGATTATGTGCTTGTCAAGGGACTAGGGTTGAATTACTTAAAAGTTGAGGAGTTGTTTTCTAAATGGGCATTTAAAGGGGCCTTTCTTTAAAACACAAATATTTTATCTTTGGACTTTAGTCCTTGAAACATAAAGTTTGTGCATTTAGCCTAAGTGAGCTAGAATGATTGGCTAAGTTTGTTCTGGAACTTTAGATGTGACTTTAGAGGCTAAGGTTTAGTATGTGAACTTGTGAAGGGTACGAAGGACGAAAGCGCCTTGCGGCGAAGCTAAAGAATAGAAGGAAGCGAGCCGACGCGGAAAACAAAGATGTGATAGGATTGGAGTTGCATTTTAGGAAGAAAATTGGCTAAGGTAAGGGTAACTCGGTTTTAGCGCGTCTTTGAGTCTTGCATGCTTTTATCGCACTGCATGTGTTTGAGATGAAGATGTTTAAATTGATTGACATTTGATTTTAACTGTTGTACTGAACTGGGAAAATGTTTTCTGTAGGCTTCGGCCGAGTGAACTTATTGAGACGTGTGTCTCTGTTTTCTGAGAGGCTTCGACCGTTTACTGGTTTCTGTCATTACTGCTTTCTAGTGGATAAGACAGTGTTATTGTTGATACTTTGATTGTTGTTATGTTGAAATAGTGAGCTGAGTTAGTATGCATTTTGATGAGACGTATGTTTGTTGATAATATGAATAACATGTGATTATCCTGATTTGATTATAGAATTTGAGATTGTTGTTTGAGTGACCACTTAGTTGGATTAGATGTTTTGAATTGCTTGAAGTGGCGATGAGCTGGGTTTGTCCCACGGGATTGTCCCGTCTTTCCAGGCGTTATAAAGTGGCGATGAGGTGGTTATGTCCCACGGGATCGTCCCATCTTTCGAGATGTTCTAAAGAGGCAATTAGGAGGTGTGTCCTATGATTGTCCCGTCTTGTGAGACGCTAAGTGGTGATCAGGAGGTGTGTCCTATGATTGTCCCGTCTTGTGTGACGTTTAAGTGGCAATGAGGAGGTGTGTCCTATCATTGTCCCGTCTTGTGAGACGCTAAGTGGCGATCATGAGGTGTGTCCTATGATTGTCCCGTCATGTATGACGTTATAAGTGGCGATGAGGAGGTGTGTCCTATCATTGTCCCGTCTTTCGAGACGTTATTCATTGACTCATATTGTTTGTTTTATTGATATCTGAATTGATATTATATTGTTGAGGTTGTTGATATCTGAATTGATGTTATATTGTTGAGGTTTTTGATATCTGATTTGATTATATGTTGTTGATTATGTTTATATCTGATTTAATTCTATGTTGCTAATTTCTATTGATATTTATCTTGGATTTTATTGTTAGCTTATCTATTTGTGGTATGAATTAAGATGTTAGTTTATTCATCATGACATGCAATTAATTTTGAATAGCATGTTTTTCTCTTCTATATGTGGTAATTGCATGGAGTTAACCCTTTCTATTTGCTATTTGATGTTTGGGCGCTTAACGCTATTAGGCGATGGAGGATTGTCGATGAAACTTGACCTTTGCACGAGTCGGAGCTGAAGACTTGAAGATTAGTGGAAGACACGAAGAGTAGAGTCGGGTTTAAGGTTAGAGCCTTGGGTTAGAGAGCTTACCGTTTGTTCTGGGAATGAACATTGAGGATAGGGATAGTACCTAGAGAGTGGAAAATTGTGCTAGAGAGAATGAAAATGAGAGAGAGAATGTTGAATTTCACGTGTTATTCTGTCAAATGGGCCAGAAGTCCCTTACAATTGGTAACTACCTCCTATTTATAGAGCTTGGGCACTACCTATTGGGTCGATTGGGCCTCCGAAGCTGAGGCCCAACTTAAGGCCAGGCTCTCGCCTCGGGGCGGGCCACACACTGGGCGTTGCCCCTCTAGGGGCTCACCCAGTCCACTAGTCCACAAGACACCGAGCTCGAAGTATGAGAGCTAAGTGTGTCTTTTAAATGCCTTTACATGTATCCTATAGTACACTGGGATCTAAGCTGCCAACATGGCTTGAGAAAAAATAAGTAAACTACGTTGCCAACATGGCGTAAGCAAAAAGAAACAAGCATTTTTTATCTTGGCGAACAACCCAAACCGGCAAGTCCACAAGTCCACAAGTCCACAAGTCTAGAAGCGGCGGGAACGACCGCTCCGTACTGGCGATTGGTTGGAGTAGGTGAGCGATCGTTCGCCGGCGAGAAAGGTGGCAGGCATTGATCATGCACTGATCACCCAAATGTTGGCTGGCAATGTCCCTGGCGAGTGACTAAACTTTAATGCTGGTATTACTTGTCAGGCGATGGCGTTTGGTTTCTACGGTGGCGAGGCCTTTCGCGCTCCCTCTTATTTCAAAAACCTTTCAAATCCCTACCTGCTCCACGTGACGCGTCAGTTACATCTGTTTTCCTCTTTCTCCGGAACCGTCACTTCACTTTTCATAACTGTCCCATCGTGCGCAGTAACCCCCATCACACGCGTTCCACTTCCCCAAGAACCATCATGACTTCCAATCTTCCACACGTGTCCAACACGCGTCACCTTTCCAACTTCTCCCCCCTACCTATAAAAACCATTTTTCCCTACAATCATCCTTTTCCGAGACCGCTTTTTACCTCCCTTATTGCCTACCAAGCTCCTTCTTCCAACTTCCGCTCCGGCGCCGTTGCCTATCACCCTTTCCGCTACCCACTCTTCACATCCTTCTCCGGTGAGTCCTCCTTCTCTTATCTCTGCATCATATCTCTACTCATCTTTTTCCCCTCTTCCTCATTTGATTATAGAAGATGGCCTCAAACCCTAACTCCCCTAATCACACATCTTCTTCTTCTGGGAGTGATCCTGACTCTACCGCGGCCGACGGCCTCCGTTTAGAGGTCCCGGAGGTCCCTCAATACCGATTAAAAACTTTCACAACCCTGCCCCTTCCAGTCCAAATAGCGCCCTCACACGAGGCCATTGACCAACCTTCCGTTTTCCAGGATAGGGAGACTATCGTGGAATTCGTAAGTAGCCTCGGCGGTTTGTCTGATGATGACGAAATAAACGCCAAACTCCGGATTTGGCCCTGCGGTGCTGAAGACCGCCCCTGGCTTCACAGGGCCGACGGCGATGTAAAGGGATCTCATTTCTTTTTTACCTATGAGTATATGTTCGGCGAACTTGGAGTCAGACTTCCTTTTTCGCCCTTCATTCAGACCGTTCTCCGCGATATCAACGCGGCTCCTTGCCAACTTCACCCCAATGCCTGGGCCTTCATCTGGTGCTTTGAGATCTTGTGCGCTGCTGTTGGCACCGCCCCATCTCCCACCAGCTTCTTTTACCTCTACGATGTCGACCCCAAGTCCATCAAAAATAAAGGGTGGATTTCTTTAAAGGCCCGGGCTGGCCGTAAATGCTTGAATCCTCATAAAAGCAACGCCAAGTCCTCTTTTGCCCGAAGATACTTCCGCGTGGCGGTTCACCCCGCCTATCCAGAGGCCTTCACCCTTAGGGACGGGACTGCCCTTTTTCCCCTTTACTGGACGGAGAAGCCTAATGGGATTACCGATCCTTCGGAAGAATCTTTGTCTGCCCACGACAAAGCCCTTTTGAATCTCCTCGCCCCACTACCTGTTCTTGACTGCTCAACAGTCCTTGAGGGTGCCCGCCTCTCAAGGACACCCAAATATCTAGGTCACTTATAGTTTACTTTTATCATCTCTATTTTCTTTCCTGTCTCTTATGTCGCTACTGACCCCCCTTTTTCCTCATTTATTGTTGCAGAAGATATGAATTTCACCAACGCCGAGCTCTTGAAAGCTCGTGAGAGGAAAATGGCCCGTTTTTCTCCAAAGTTCAACAACGAGGGCGATGGGAAAAAGCGGGGCGGTGCTGAGAACCAAGCTGAGGGCGCCCAAGCCCCCAAAAGGAGGAAATTGGTCAAAGTCTCCTCTGCCGCCGGCTCCTCCAACCCCGGCGCTCAGCCCACTACTGCCGCTGCGTCTAAAGGCAAAAAAGTTGCTAAAGCCTCCGCCGCCACGGCCACCGAGTCCACCACCATTCCAACTCCCAATCCCGCTACCTCGGGCGCGGCCACCGCAGCCGCCGCCAAGTCCACTACTGTAGGCGCCACAGCCGCCTCCGCCGGTGTCACAACAACCTCTGGTGACCAGTCACCAGCCGCTGACACAACCACCAACATTTCTCAACCCTCAGCTGTTGAGAAACTTGTCGCCGTCAATGCCACAAAAGCTGCCGCGTCCTCCGATGTTCCTGCTGGGGAGAAAGAAAAAGAAAATGAAACCCCCAGGTCTCCCCCTCGCCAAGACGCACCTCCAAGCCCGCCCCCGACAGATGATGGGCGCTCCGCGTCTTCCCCGCCTCGCCGCGAAGAGAGACCTTCTCCTGATGCCACCGCTACCCTTGACGCGACCCAGATCGAGCAAGCTCCTGGTAAAGAGGGTGGCTCCTCCAGCTACTACAACATGCTTCCCAACGCCATTGAACCTTCAGAGTTCTTGCTTACCGGCCTCAACCGTGACGTCATAGAGAAAGAAGTTTTGAGCCGGGGTATTAATGAAACTAAGGAGGAAACCCTTGCTTGTCTTCTACGCGCTGGGTGTATTTTTGCCCATGCGTTTGACAATTTCAACGCCGCCGCTGCTGAAACTAAACGGTTGAGGACTGAGAACACCAAGCACCAGGAGGACGCCGCCGCTTGGAAGAAACGCTTCGACAAACTGCTAGATCAAGCGGGCAAAGAAAAAGTCCAGGCCGACAAGTTGATTGGCACGGTGGGAATTAAAATTGGCGAACTGGAGGATCAACTGGCGCTGATGAAGGAAGAAGCGGATGATCTCGATGCAAGTCTTCAAGCTTGCAAAAAGGAAAAAGACCAAGCTGAGAAGGACTTGATCACCAGGGACGAGGCGCTGGTTGCTAAGGAGTCAGAACTCGAAGCATTGCGCGCTGAGCTGGAATCAGTGAAAAAGGCGCTGGCGGAGCAAGAGAAAAAGTCCGCTGAGTCCTTGGCTTCGGTGAAGTCTGACATGGAGGCGGTGATGCGAGCCACGTCCGAAGAGATCAAGAAGGCGAACGAAGCTCATGAGGAAGCCCTCGCCACTAAAGATGCCGAGGCGAGGGAACAAGCCGCTGAGGCGAGGGAACAAGCTGCTGACATTGCCTATGACAATCGCGAGCGCGGCTTCTACCTCGCCAAAGACCAGGCCCAACATTTGTTCCTGAACCTTGATTTTAGCGCTATGGGAGTAATGAAAGAGATCACCGCTGAAGGACTGGTTGGTCCTGATGATCCTCCTTTGATTGACCAACACCTCTGGACGGCAACTGAAGAAGAAGAAGAAGGAACAGGAGAAGAAGAAAGAAATAATGAATAGTGTAATTTTAACTTTACTTAGCCTTTACTGTCCTCTGTAATGCACTTTTCCGTCATTCCTATATATAAGCAACCTTTCGCCATAGTTTTTATATCGCCTTTAAATACTTCGTAAATTTTGTTGGATTGCTTTCGCCGTACATTTTTTGGTCGCCGCATTCTTATTGTTTAAAAATTTAAGAATGAATTTCGTAGTTTAACGCCCCAACACGCCGGAGTAATAAAATACTCAACATCCTGAGTGACCAAGCACTCGCCTTCCACCCTATTCATTCGCCGACCTTATATCTTGCGCTAGTTTTTCACGCGTCATGTGATTGAATTACGCCTAACGACTTCGTGCATTAATTTTAACTAGGACTTGTTGCTTGGTATTTCACCGCCAAGACTTTAGACGTTTTCCACAAAGGAATAAACGGCCTCCATTCTTGAGGGCTTCGCCCGGGGCTTTGCCCGCTCGGGGCTTACAATGCTTGGGTCCCAATGGCCATTTGGGGGTCCCAAGTCTTTTGCCTAGTTTATGGTGCTCGTCGTATTCTGGCGAGACTTACCCAGCACGTCGTTTACGGAACCGGCGATCACATCAGACTTTCCGGGGGGAGATTCCCATGCGTCAAAGGCCCTTTGTGGAATCGCCGCCACCTTCAGGGTTCCAGCAAGCCCCTTTGGGGATCAAGCTTGTCCCACCTAGTGATCGCCGTAATTCTTTATATCGATCGGCAATTCCGATCGTCAGGGAATCCCTGGAATTTTTGGATGTGAATTTCATGAACTTTCGTTTTATTGATGGAGCGTCTCGTTAAAAAACTCCTTTCGGAGAAAAAGAGCACGCTTTTGTTACAATGGAGAGTTTTGAGGTACTTTTAGAGAAATTGAAAATATCTATCTTTGGTGAATTCACTTTGCCCATCCGAAGTTCTTCCTTGGAACTTCTCGCCTTTTCAGCTTTCTCGTTCACGATCAACTGTAATAATAGCGCAGACTCAAACCGTTGAACGACCTGGGTAGTCGCCTTCCGTCAAGCTCCTCCAAGTGATAGGCCCCTGTACCAAGAACTTTGATAATGCGGTAAGGCCCTTCCCAGTTCGGAGTCAGCTTGTTTCCCGGGGCTCCTGACCGCCACTTTAGGACCAGATCGCTAACTTGCATATCTCGAACGCGAACCCTACTATTGTACTTGGCGGCCACGCGCTGCTTCATCGCCGTTTCTCGAATGTGCGCCTCGTCACGCGTTTCGGACAAAAGATCCAACTCCATCGCCATATTGGCTTGATTCTCCCCTTCAAAATCCGGCTGAGTCCGCCATGTGAAATTGTCAATCTCCACCGGCAACATGGCATCTACCCCATAGGTCATCCTAAAGGGGGTCTCTCTTGTAGTAGATTGCATAGTGGTGTTGTACGACCATAGTACCACTGGGAGTTCATCCAGCCAGGCTCCCTTAGCTTCCTCAAGCCGTCGCCTTAGTCCACGCAGAATTACCCTATTCGCAGATTCTACTTGCCCGTTCGTTTGCGGATGCTCCACAGAGGCGAATCTCATCTGTATGCCCATTTCCTTGCAAAGTTCCCTTGTTTGGTTGCTTGAAAACTGGGTCCCGTTGTCGGATACGATCGCCCTTGGGATCCCGAACCTACAAACGATACGCCTCCAGTAAAAGTTGACTATCTTTGCAGAGGTTATTTTGGCCAGGGGCTCGGCTTCAATCCATTTTGTGAAGTAGTCCACCGCTACCAATATAAACTTCATTTGCGACCTGGCGGTCGGAAAAGGTCCTACCAAGTCCACACCCCACATGGCGAAAGGCCATGGGGCGCTCATCGTTACCAGCTCTTTTGGCGGTGCCTTAGACAAATCCGCAAACACTTGACATTTTTTACACCGCTTCACAAAGTCCATACAATCTTTCCTGAGGGTGGGCCAGTAGAATCCCGCCCTTAACACCTTGCAGGCCAAAGATCTCCCCCCAATGTGGCTTGCACACACTCCTTCATGCACCTCAGACATTATTGCTTCGCATTTCTCTAGCGGTACGCATTTTAACAATGGCGTCGAAAAACCACGGCGATACAAGTGTCCGTCAATGAGAGTATAGTGGCTCGCCTCTCGCCGTTGTTCCTTCGTGCATTGCTCCACTTCCGCCGGGTCCCCCGCCATGATAGATAATATGGGTCCCATCCACGTCGCCCCTCTGTTCACACATGCCATGAGCTCGCCTTCAATGCTGGGGTACGCCAGTGTTTCCTGAATCACACTTTTATTGTTGCCGGGCTTCCGCGTACTCGCCAATTTGGCCAACGCGTCGGCCCGCTGGTTTTCTGCTCGAGGAACATACTCTACTACAACTTCTTGAAAAATTGTCATCAAATATCGCACTCGCTCCAGGTACTTGATCAGATTGGGATCCTTGACCTGGAAAGTTCCCTTCACTTGATTCTCCACCAACTGCGAGTCCGTTCTTATCAACAAACTTCCGATCTTTACTTCACGTGCCAACTTCAATCCGGCGATGAGAGCTTCATATTCTGCTTGGTTGTTTGTTGCCTTGAACTCGAATTTCAGCGATTGCTCCAATACTAAATCTCATGGTCCTTCCAACGTTACTCCCGCGCCACTGCCACTGTTATTGGAGGATCCATCCACAAAGAGAGTCCGCTGAGTGTCCACTTTTTCAAACCGATCTGGGATCAACTCCACCACAAAATCAGCCAGTGACTGTGCGCCAACTGTGCCTCGCTTATCATATTGTAACCCATATTCAGATAATTCAACCGACCAGGCGACCAATCTGCCTGACAAATCCAGTTTTTGTAACACTTGCCTCAGAGGCAAATCCGTCCACACCTTCACCGGAAAACTCTGAAAATAAGGTCTCAACCGCCGGGCGGTGACAAGGACCGCCAGCGCCGCCTTCTCAATTTTCTGGTATCTGACCTCTGCACCCTGGAGTGTGTGGCTTACAAAATAAACAATTCGATGCTCGCCATCTATTTCCTGCAGTATCACCGAACTCAGAGCACTATCACTTACAGCAAAATACAAGTGCAGTGGGTGTCCCTGTATTGGTTTTGACAAGATTGGCGGTGACGACAGGAGTTCCTTGAGGCGAACAAAAGCTTCTTCACACTCCGCCGTCCACTCAAATGCAACATTTTTTCGAAGACACTTGAAAAAAGGGAAAGATCTATCGCCAGACTTGGGAAGAAATCGAGATAAAGCTGCTATTCGCCCTGTTAAACGTTGGACTTCTTTCACATTAGAGGGGCTTTTCATCTGCTGAATCGCCTTGCATTTGTCTGGGTTTATCTCTATTCCTCTGGACGTGATCATGAATCCTAAAAACTTGCCGCCCTGAACACCAAAAGAGCATTTCTCCGGGTTGAGGCGCATATTGTGCTTCCTTATCTCGCCAAATGCTTCTTCCAGATCTTGATGATGGTCCAAACCATGTACTGATTTAACGATCATATCATCAACATAGACTTCCATGTTTCTTCCCACCTGCCCAGCAAAAACCCTATCCATCAACCTTTGGTAGGTCGCCCCAGCATTCTTCAATCCAAACGGCATGGTGCGATAGCAATAGTTGACTCTGGCGGTCATGAAAGCCGTTTTGTCCTCGTCTGCCGGGTGCATGCGGATTTGATGATAACCAGAATAAGCATCCATCAAGCTAAGAAGTTCGTTGCCCGAGGCACCATCAACGAGACCATCAATGCTGGGAAGGGGATACGAATCCTTTGGGCATGCCTTGTTTATGTCTGTGTAATCCACGCACATTCGCCATTTTCCATTCACCTTTTTCACCATCACGACGTTCGCCAACCACGTCGGATATTTCACCTCTCTGATGAACTCTGCCGCCAGCAACTTGTCAACTTCTTGTTGAACCGCTTTTCCCTTGTCTCCGCCCAAGCGCCGCCTGAGTTGTGAAACTGGCTTGACACTTGGATTCAATGCTAATCGATGGCAGATGAAGTTTGGATCAATTCCGGGCATGTCCTTGCAGCTCCAAGCAAACAAATCTAAGTTTTCGCCTAGCAACTTTGTCAGGCGCGTCTCCTGCTCGTCCGTCAATCTAGTCCCAATTGTAACACCCCGGTTTCTCAACTGAGGAGTCACATTAGTAACCTAACAAGTCTAAGGACTATTTCTTAATCCTGAGAAAACACAATATATTTTTTTTTTCCTTTTCGAAACAGCTGAACATAATTGAATATATAACATAGACTTTATTCAACAACCCATTCCCGACATAATAATAATAGTGTCATACATCATCATGAACAAGTTTCCAAAGTAAGTACGCTCACTTAGACAAGTGGCGAATATAAGGTTTAAACAACAGAGTTTTCAGAAGGAAAAAGAAACTCAGACATAGTCCACCAAAAAGGGAGAAGCAACTGCTTCATCCACCTCTACCCGACCGCCCACGGTCACGGTCTCCAACTTGAACAGCTAAGCTTCAGCGGAAGGCTCTCCATCGCCTAATAGCGTTAAGCGCCCAAACAACAAGTAGCAAATAGAAAGGGTTAACTCCATACAATTACCATGTATGAAAGAGAAAATCATGCTATTCAAATTTAACTACCTATCATGGTAAATAAACCAACAACATAACTAAACTCATATATCAACTTATAACATCAATTCAGATATCGACAACCTAACATATAACATCAATTCAAATATCGACAACCTAACATATAACATCAAATCAGATATCAATAAACTAATAACTAAAATCCAACAACATAGGGTTAGGTGTTAGTTCCCTATAATGCAACTATATGCTTCTACCAAAATGGATCGATCAGCAACGTCTCTCAAGACGGGACAATCACGCGGGACCACACCCACCTCATTGCCACTTAACGCCACTCCGGACGGGACAATCGCGTGGGACCACACCCACCTCATCGCCACTTTAGAACATCTCGAAAGATGGGACAATCCCGCGGGACCACACCCACCTCATTGCCACTTTATAACGCCTCGAAAGACGGGACAATCACGTGGGACCACACCCACCTCATCGCCACTTAAGAACCAAAGCCTATATGCCAAGTCAGTCAATAACAATCCCCAATCCAATGATTTAATTCGGAGAAACCACATGTTATTCCTATTATCAACGAACATAACTCAATTCAATTGCATACCAACTCAGTTTAATGACAGAAACCAGTAAACGGCCGAAGCCTCTCAGAAAACGGAGACACACGTCTCAATAAGTTTACTCGGCCGAAGCCTTCAGAAAACATTTGGCACAAGCCTAAAAAAAACAGTTAACATAAGCAAGCATAATAATCATAATCATATGCCAATCAATATAAACATCTTCATCTCAAACACAGGCAGTGCGATAAAAGCAGGCAAGACTCAAGGACACGCTAAAACCGAGTTACCCTTACCTTCGTGAGTAGAAGTTGGGCATGGAAATTGCGAACCTAGAACAAATAAAACACAATCATCAACACAAGCTTCACTAGGAGCAACACGATCTACTAATACTAATCGAAATCGTAAAGAAAGCCTCTAAAGCTTCAGAGTTCCTATTTAGGCACAAATTGACAACGGAGACTTCGTTCGCTAAAACGAGCATAACTCGAGCTACAGAACTCAGAATGACACGAAACCGGCGCCAAAATTTCGACAATTGAAAGAGCTACGCAATGGCTCAGGTCATAGAGACCCAAAAATTATTTTTGGACACGGTACCCTAAGCAATAGGTTTCGGCCACTATGTAAAATAGGGTTCCCGAACTTTTCCTTCGATCTAAATCGATTCCTAGGTATTCTTAGGCGATATCTAGGCCAGGGAAACTCTCAGAAAAATTATCGGATCGAAAACTGTCACAGGGGTATTTTGGTCAATATTTTTAGCTCGGAAACTCAAAATCAGAATTTCGAAAAACAAATTAGATGGGGTCGACACCAACGACGATTATGACGACTAATCCTACTAACGCTAAGCTCAGTCGAGAGTTTTAAGCCCAAAGGACGGAACTTTAGCCAAAAATGGGTATTTCCTACAGAAATGAATTCCGACAGCATTTCGGCGACATTCGGCAAAATGTAATCCGCTAGAAGTACTCTTGGGTACGAAGAGAATATATTTAGACACTAAAATCAACCTATTTGGACAGTTTTACAAAAAGCTCAAAACTTGGAGCACAGAAAGACATAACAAAAAGCGACGGAATTTAAGATCAGAAGAAAGAAATAACATCAGTACCTCGAGGCCTACGCGTAGCAACGAACAGAACGACGATCAGGCAAGAACCGGAAAAAAACTCTTCCTCCTTTCTCCCTCAAGCTCACCCACAACCAACAAAGAAAATGAAAAGAAAAAGAAAAGAAAGACCAGAGAACGTGGTCTGCAGAAGAAGAAGAAAGAAAATGAAGGTGTGATTTTTTCTTAGTTTATGAAGTCCTATATATAGGAAATTGAAAACGCGAGTAAATGATTATTTCGCGATTCCGATTTTTCCTACTGATTCCAACGTATTTTAGACACGATATTCTTCCCGCTGAATCTTCTAATTCTTCAAAGAAATATCAGTATGATTTTTGGTTTTCGAGGCTTGTTTTTAATGTTTACTGGCTTAAAATGCACTTTATGCACTTTTTGATTTTGACCTCGGATGCAGAAACTTCCTTCTGAAGAAAGATTTGGAACGTCGATTAGAGTGGGCCTACGCGTGTGGAATCTTCGTTTGAAGCTCCGAATAGAAAAAGTCTTCATTGTCGGGTGATTCTAGGGTTTTGAAATACCAGGGTTTCAGTTTCGGCAAACTTCCGATGATTGGAATCGGACGTTCGTAGATCCTAGAGTTTCGCCTCGAAACGATTGTGATATATGGAAAAAGAGAAGTTCTAACATTTCTCTGAAGATTTTTGGACTAAATTCCTACAGTGTTCCAAGGGTGGAAGATTGTTGGAAATTTTATTACTATAGTGTTCCAAGGGTGGAACATAGTCTTTTCCTAAGGTTCTTATCCTAGGTTTAAGCGAATCGATCGTGCTATACCTTTTTATCGATTTTGATACAATCCTTAGACTTTTCCTGAACTTTCTCCTTCATAAATTTATTTCATCCGATAAACTCTTGTTCAGGTTTTTCCTTCGCGATACATCAAGCCTAATCGTAAATGGAAGTCTCTTCCACTTATTCTAAGCTTAAAACTTGGGTCTTACACCAATCTTCAAAGTGCGATCGCCAAACTTTAGCGCCTTTGTTTCCTCAATTGGCGTGGGCCTGTTCACTCGCCCCTCGCCACGTGGGTCAAGATTTTCATCCGAAGTTTCAATTTCATAACATCTGTGCCCAACCAACGCACTCTTCTTGCCATACAGGTTGAGGCAATTATTATAACATTCCCTCGCCAATTTCTGGTCCACCTTCAGCTTGCCAACCTTTCCATTGCTTAGTGGGTACTTGACCGCCAAGTGGGCTGTTGAAATCACAGCACAGAGGCGATTCAAAGTATTTCGCCCAATGATAACATTGTAAGATGCCACCACCTGGAGAACCAGGTACCTTACCTTCAAAACCCTGGCACACTCATCTTCCCCGAATATTGTGTCTAGATCAATGAATCCTCGCACCATTACTTGCTCACCCGCAAAACCTACCAAGGTTCTCGCATATGGGGTCAGATCATTGTCAGTCAGGCCCAACTTGTCAAATGCGTCACCATAGATAATATCAGCCGAACTACCCTGATCCAGGAGTACCCTTCTAACATTGAAACTATTCAACCTTAATTGCACTACTATCGGGTCATCCTTGTGAGGCTTTATTCCCTCAAAATCTGCCATCGAGATTGTTATGTCAGGGTGTACGAATCCGAAAGCCACTTCATGAACTGAATTAACTGCACGAACATGGCGTTTCCGTGCCGCATGGGTGTCACCACCACCGCCAAATCCTCCGGCGATGGTGTTTATGGTCCCTACGGGCGGTCCTGAGTGTTGAGCGAACGTGTCATCAGCCCCTTTGGTGGCGATAGCCGCTGATTCTTGCTTTTTCTTGCCCTTAGTGTCCGTTCGCTCCTCCTCTCGCTTATGCGTTTTGTTGTGATCGCCGTGGATACAACTGCTCCTTGAAAGCCTAAGCTTTATGTTCTGGGAATGAACATTGAGGATAGGGATAGTACCTAGAGAGTGGAAAATTGTGCTAGAGAGAATGCTGAATTTCACGTGTTATTCTGTCAAATGGGCCAGAAGTCCCTTACAATTGGTAACTACCTCCTATTTATAGAGCTTGGGCACTACCTATTGGGCCGATTGGGCCTCCGAAGCTGAGGCCCAACTTAAGGCCAGGCTCTCGCCTCGGGGCGGGCCACACACTGGGCGTTGCCCCTCTAGGGGCTCGCCCAGTCCACCGTTATTGGTTTAAGCTTGCCTAATAATTTTTAGGAATTTGCATTTGAGATTCGGGTAGGTTCCGATGCATTGCTTTCTTGCGGTTCCCCGGTGTGGAGATCGTAGGGAGTAGGTCGGATTAGGGTGTCGTGGCATAACAGATTCCTTATTGGATCTGATTTCATTCGTTAGATTTGTAGTTGTGTTCTTTCGTTCATACATTCGGGAACTTGCCTTGGTCAAGACTTGATGTAGATTTTATTTACTGTTGGGTGTAGGCATTACATGTTTTGAAAACAATTCAAAAGAAAAAAATTACTCGCTTTATAAATTCATTTGGAAAATATTGCATATTTAAATTAATAGGTTACTAAAGTGACACCCGAAAATCAGGGCGTTACATTTCCCACGGTATCAAATCCCATATGACGCCAAGTACTTCTATCCTGAGGGCAATCCCGGAAGCAGTGAAGCACATTCTCATCTTCTCCATTACAAATCCTGCACGCTGCAGCTGAAGCCATCCCACGACGGTACAAACAAGCCTCGTAGGAAGAGCTTCTTGACAGGCCATCCAAATGAGGATCGTACATTTTAGCGGAACTTTTAATCGCCAAATCCAACTTCAGCATGTCACTGGATCAGCAGGCCCAAGAGCGTTCGTGACATTATGGTGAATGAGCGATGCATACCCAGACATAGTAGAATAAACCCCAAAAACATGACCCATCCACCTAAACCCATCACAAATGTGAGCATTAATTCTCGCGTGGAAACACCAGATACAATTGGCAACAAAAGCCGGAATAAAGGTCCACAAGCGATCAAGCCTCCAAGTCTCACCATCCTAGACATCCTTAATGCGAAGGTCAACATCATGAATGTCAACATAAGGTACAACTCAACACAAAGGAAACAGGGTACACCAAGGAACATACCAGAAGGAAGGTAGCCTGTCGCCAATCTTGAATTCAAAACGAGAAAGGAGAAGGTCACGAGCTTTCAAGTAAGCTTTCCAAACTGACCGTCCAAGCCATCCATAGTACAAACGGTAATCTAATTTTCATTTAATGCTTTTGCCCGTTATTGTACTCTGCTTTAGACAAGACTTCCGAAAAGTTGAACCAAGAGGTAGGTAAAATTCTCGTGCAGTGGATCTTTCCTCTAGAGGAAGATGATGTAATATTGTGGAATTGTAGGGTGAAGATAAAGAACATCATAATTAAGATATATTTTTTTAATTATTATTTTGTTATAGGGTATGAAATTTAAGATTAAGAATCTTTTTTGGTTTTTTATCTTTTCAATAATTTTAGTTTAACTTAATTATTAATTAAATATGTGGAAATTAAAAATGACACATGACATGCCATGTCGGCGCTTGCCTGCTACTTTGCAGATTCGCCGGAGGATAAAAAGCAAACTAAATACAATCAGAGGGGTATGAACCAAACTTTTTTGAAGGAGGAATCAAAATCAAATTGGGTAAATAGCCAAGTTGGTCCCTGAAAGTGTCCGCCGCCTTCAACTTCGTCCCTAAACTTTCAAAATAACGCTCGTGGTCCCTGAATGTGCCAAATCTCTCTCATCAGCCGTCCCTGGGTTAAAAAAAGCTCACTCCGTTATCAGAAAGTTGAGTTGGAAATTTTTTTTTAAAGCCAGCAGCTGATGTGGCATTTCAACCCAGAAAATAATAAAAAAATAGTTAAATAAATTAAAAAAACAACTTCAGGAAATAAAAAAACTCACCCTAAATTAGTCTTCATCATCTCACCGTCTTCATCAACACCACACCAGAACCTCCTTCCATTCTGCTTCCAAATCCATGTGAGATCCTCACTCCTCAAATCAAATCCAACCCATGAAGAACCCCCACCACCGCTAGAAGAGGAGTCAGTGAAGAAGGTCCTCTCTGAAACACCCACCAAGAAGTGGAGTTGATCTCCGTCCAGGAAGCGAAGGGTCAAATCGCCAGCGAGGAGGCCGGAGCCGTCGCCGTCACCGGAGAAGAGAGTCAAGAACGATTCGAGGTTAGTTCGTGGACGAGACTCCGGTCCCTTGGCGAATCAGAAGCTCAAATTGGTTAAAGGTCGAGTCTTTGAGGGTTTATTACCTGATGGGTTAGCGGCGGTGGAATCCTTTTCCTTGCGGTGGTCGAAGTCGAGCTTCCACCCCTTGTTGCTGCTGCTGCGGCGGTGGTGGGATTCGTGCGGTTGGTCGCTGCCAATGTCGCCTAATCGGATGTTGGGCCTCCTTTGTCGCTTGGTTCTAGTTGGTTTTTGGTTGTTCAATGATTTGTCTGGATTTGTATTTTAAGATTGAAGAAGGTGCAGCATGGTGGTGATGGAAATCGTTCCGGAAGAGGGTTAAATTTATGGGTTTAAGTTTATTTCATGGTTTTGTGATTTGGGTTGATGGATTTTGGTTTTTGAAAGGGAAAAAGGGGTGGGGTGAGGGACAGTGTTAGAGGGAGATGAGGGTGGGAAGAAGAAGAAGAAGCAGATGAAAAAGATGGAGATGGAGGAGGGTGATGGTGGTGGACTGGTGGGGAGAGGTAGAGGAAGAAGGGGGAGAGAAAGAACTTCTTTTCAACCATAGGGACTAAATTGAAGTCTTCAAAATTTTCACAATATTCAAGGACTAAATTGAACCCTTCCCAAACATTCCTAACATTCACATGCCACGTCACACTTCCGTTAACGGCCGTGAACTTTTTTTAACCCAGGGACTGCCGATGAGGGAGATTTGACACATTCAGGGACCACGAGCGTCATTTTGAAAGTTTAGGGACGAAGTTGAAGGCGGCAGACACTTTCAGGGACCAACTTGACTATTTACCCAAATCAAATTCCCTTACAAACCTAAAAAAATAAAATTAATATCTCTCTTGCTGATTCAATAAAACCCTAAAAAAATTCCCCTCCCACTTTTTTTTCTCCCTAAACCCAACAGCTTCCACCTCTTTCCGGCGTACTGTGCTTCTTTATCTCCGTTCAGGCTCCTCCGCCGACCACCGCGCGTCACGCTGCCAGCCATCGTGCCACTATTTCCAAATCACCTCTGTTCCAAGCTTCCATTGGTTTGTCTCTCCTATCATTTTTAGCTGTTGTGCTTGTGCTCTGTTTGGTTGCTTCTGAATATGATAATGCGTTATTTTGTGGTTGAAACTCTTCAAGGCTCCTAACCTCCTTTGATGTTTGATTTCCTCTTTATGGTGGCGTTAAATGCCTTGCTTTGCTGTTCTCTAATTACAATTTGTCTCCATTTTCACTTTTAACTTAACGGCATAGTACTAAAATTGAACTTAACGCGCTATGATGTTGTTAATGTGTTCTGATTTATGTTTTCATTATTTCCGCATGATGCGCGCACTCAAATTGCTTATTATCGTTATTGCTTCTCTTCATTATGATCTTGTTATATGATTGATTCAAAGTTATTAGCTTGTGATTACGTCGGTTAATATCCCATCTAAGCTTGTGCCCTAACCCTTCAACATGAAAATGAACTAATGCCTCAAGTTGCTTGTGAAGCTCATTCACATTGGACTTAGGAAAAGAGATTAGCTTGTTTTTTAACTTTGGGCAGGTTAATTGAGTAGTTGGCCTCTATCTCTCTATTTTGTGCTTGTTTTTGAATTGGATATTTTTATTGTGTAAGGTTGTATATCATGAGAATTGTGAGTGATTTTCTTTGGTGAGGTTTTCCTTCGAGTGATTGCTTCTGTTTCGGCTTTAAGCATATCCATCTCTGTAGTGATATGCTTTAGATAAGTGGGGCTTTGTAAATTAAGAATCTGGACACGCTTCTCTCAGTTATCTGTTGATGTCCTTTGGCTGCAATCACTGCTTCAAGAACAAAGTTTCCTCTGGTGTTTCCCACATTGTACTGTGATAAACTTAGCACTGTTTCTTTGGCTCACAGTCCGGTGTTGCATAAACGAACTAACCACATGGAGCTTGACTTATTTTTTGTTTGAGAAAAAGTGATCAGTAGGAAGCTTCTGGTCCAGCATTTTCCCTCAGCAATCCAAATAGCTGATGCTTTGACCAATCCTTTCTCTTCTGCTCATTTCAATTCATTCAGGCCCAAGCTCTACATCACACCCTAGTAGAACTTGAGGGGGCGGGGGGGGGGGGGGGTATTGGAGCATTAAATCAATGTGCTACTGTGTACACTGGATAATACCCTATGTAATCTGTTAGTTAGTTACATTAGCTGTTAAAAGTTAGTTTTAGTCTCTTCTGTTAGTCACAGCTCATATGAGCTCACTTATATAGTATACTGACAGTGTAATATTTCATTCAAGTAATTTATTCATGATTGATCAGAATCTTCTTTCTGCTATCTCTCTCTCTCTGAATATCTCTCTACATCCTATAGATACATAGAAGTTTCTACATTGTACTTTTAGTAATAAAGCTTCTCTAAACTTTGGCAGTTGTAGGAATGGTGGGTTTATCTCTAGGAGAACGACATTTCATCCAAGGTGGCATTGCTCAGGATCTTCGCTGTGATGGTAGAAAGAGATTGACTTACCGGCCAATCTATGTTGAAACTGGAGTGATTCCCCAGGTAATGTATGATTTGGCACTTGCTAGGGTATCTTGATGATTTGATCCCTACCTTCTGATTTTTTCATGGTATAAATAGCCTTAATTTGTACATTTATGAACTTCATTATAGGCACATGGTTCAGCTAGAATCAGAATGGGTGCTACAGAGGTCATTGCCAGTGTGAAGGTTTGTTAAAATGTTTTGATTGATCTTTTCTTTCATGACTCATCACATCTTTTTGTTCAATAGTTTGAATAAATTTTTCAAATCATATCAGTTCTTTTATTAACCATGATATAGTGGCTATACAAGTGCAGGCTGAACTCGGGAAGCCAAGCTTATTACAACCTGACAAAGGGAAAGTCTCTATATATATTGATTGTAGTTCGACTGCAGAGCCAGCTTTTGAGGTTTGCATATTCTGTTTCTTATCTTCTTTGTTCAGTGAATTACCCAAACGTTCTGGTTTTCTCAATATCATTGAACTTCTAAGTACTTTGAAAGTTGATAGCAAAACAAATAAATAATTTATTGGAACTTTGCTCTTGCACCAAATGCAGTTAGGTTGCTTAGTTTATATTGATACGACAAATAAATAATCCTAAGTTTCCAAACACGTATTGATTATCGTAGTTTGTCCATGTTTCTTGGGCACCTAGGTTGAAATTCTTTTTGAACTTGAAAGACAAGGCTATACAAGAAAATGAAAGACAACGAGAAATTGTCTCAACACCCAGAACTGAGAGCCCTAGCCACTATGGCCAAATTCGATCTGTCCCACCCACCTCCTCCCCTTAATACTACTTTCTCAGTTCCTTTCCTTTCTCTCTCAGTCTCTCTCCATTTCACTAACTATCCTCATTTCTCTCTTCCAGGTGTCGCTTTCTTCTTCCTAGTATAAATATTTAAGTCTGAGGTTCATGACTTTTGGTCCTGCAATTGGCCCACACCCTTTTCCTTGTGTGGGTGTGGACTCGTAACATTAAATCCTTAAAAGTTTGTGATAAGGTTAAATGATGCAATGTATCAATAAGTGTTTGACTTTGACTCATCAAAGATAGTGTTTTCTGTTATGCTGGCCTAGTTATCATTCTTGATATGTGTAAGGCTCCAGTGTAATTAGTTTTATCGCTGTTCTGTATCTTTGGGATGTATATAGGGTAGAGGGGGTGATGAGTTGTCAGCAGAACTGTCTGTAGCTCTTCAACGCAGTCTCTTGGGGGCTAAAAGTGGAGCAGGTTTGTCTTTCTCCTAGTTTCTAGATTATGCTTACTACCATATGCTATCCCTTCCAAGTTCTTACCTCTTAATTTTATGTTTATTGCTCTTGTCTCTACTGTTTATTTTTCAGGTGCTGGTATTGATCTCTCCTCGCTCGTTGTTGTCGAAGGGAAAATTTGTTGGGATCTTTATATTGATGGACTTGTTGTTAGTTCAGATGGAAATCTGTTAGACGCACTAGGTGCTGCCATTAAGGTACGGCTTAAAATAAAATCAGAATAATAAATGATTGAACAAGATGACAATAATGGATTCTGGCGATGATGTAATTAGGATTTCAGATGCCATCCTTTGATGATGATGTCAATACTGTTTACTTTTCAAATTTTCCTGTTGGCTCATCATATTTTAGACATTGATCATATTACTAACATGATATTTGGGCTGTTTCAAAATGTGAACTAAGACCCCCTTCTTTTATTTCATATTACTAACTTGAGTTTGCTATAATCTTATTGCTTCATTAAACTGCTACTTTGTTAGCGTAAATAGTTAGGTCTTTGTTTTGGTAACTGTTATGCCAGCTGTCTATAGCTGTTTGTAATCTGTTAGGTAGTTATAGTCGGTTTTAAACAGATAGTTAGTTACTTGGTCAGTTAGTATAGCTTTTCATGTAAGCTGATCACATAGCTATTCTATATAAGAGCTATTCTCTGTAATCACTATTCGGATTATTCAATCCTGAATTCTTTCATCTTCTCTTACATGTTTTCTCTTGTCTTACTCTTCTCTTATCTTAATTAACTAAAAATATCTTAGTTCTTTCTACCTGTTATCTTTGTAATTACCCCAAATAATCCTGCAATCAGTTCAATGGAGGTTTTTTGCTCATGGATTTGTCTTTTTACCTAGATGTTGAGAATATAAAGCTATTTTTAGAATGAAGTGAAAAGGCCCTAATCAATGCAACTGATGCCTTTCATTGTTTTAGGCTGCTTTGAGCAATACAGGTATTCCAAGAGTCCAAGTTGCTGCTGGTGCATCAGGTGATGAGAAACCAGAAGTTGAAATAAGTGATGATGAGTTTTTACAGTTTGACACATCTGGAGTCCCTGTTATAGTTACACTGACTAAGGTAACTGTCATGAATCAACTATCCTAAAAACTTGAGGTGTTGGGTGAAGACACACAAATGATTTTATATTATATCTCTAACACAGCCACTCATACAAGAGCCCATTGCACTTTAAGTGTGGACAATGGTACTTTGTGGACATTGCACCTTGTGTTGAAACTCAATTTTTTTATTAGAATAATGAGGGGTAACAAGGATTGAACTCTGTACCCACTTAGTCATAGAGGCTCTGATACCATGTCATAAATCTTCTATCCCAACAGCTTATGCTGTTGGGTGAAGACACATGAATAGTTTTGTAATATATTTCTCTCAATAAGACAATAACATGCTATCATGTGTTCTCAGATTGAACTTGGTTTGTGAATTACTGAATTTTATACAATCTGATTCCTAGGTTGGGAGGCACTATATTGTGGATGCCACATCAGAAGAGGAATCACAAATGAGCTCTGCTGTTTCCATATCTGTTAATAGGCAAGGTCACATCTGTGGTGTCACCAAACGAGGAGGTGCGGGGCTGGATCCAAGTATTGTTCTTGATATGATATCTGTAGCTAAGCATGTGAGCGAGCAGTTAATAAACAAACTGGATTCAGAAATAGCTTCTGCTGAAGCTGAAGATGAGTCATGACATAGAACTTAGTCATGACTATGATATGTTGTTGTACACACTTCAATTATTTAGTAGTTTACCAGGACTAAATTTTGTAACATGCTAACTCTTGCTACGTAGGGATTAAAACTGAGTGTATTTTAGGAATTTGTCTTTTGAGTTTGAGATGGCTGTTTGATGCTCTAATCTTACTAACCACTTATTGAACTGGCCTGGTGTTAGATTCTGTTTCTCAAGTTTTTTGAGCATGCAATAGCTTAGTTAGATGCAGCTAAACCTGAGGAGTAGGAATTAATATATGCGTTTTTTCCTATAATTTTTCTACTGAAAATGATTTTTGATGATTAATCAAAATAGTTTTTTGGTGCCAAAATATTTTAAAGAAACTAATGGACAACTTTTTCCTTGCAGAAATTTAAATCAGGTTATATTTTATACGCATTTAATGTTTTGTTTTTCTTTTTAAAATATTTTTAACGCATAAGTATTTCTAACCTTGCATCTAGTGGTGGAGGGAGGGGAACACGGGTGCCATGGCTCTCCGAACTTTTCAATTTTGTGTTTTTTACATGTCATGCATATGTATTTGTTTTAAAATTATTTTGAATCTAGAGGAAGCATATATATTTTTTTTATAGGCAAATGTTAGTTGTTAGAAATGTTAGTAAATTAATCCCTCCTCTAGGTTAGAATCCCGAACCCTTCACTTTTTATCTCACCCAACCCTTATGTCCCTAACTCTTATCACTTGAGCTATTATTCGGAAAGCAAGCATATATAAATATATAAATGGACTCACGTTTCAATTAATTAATTAAGCACCAATTTCGGTGTGATTTTAAAATACCAATGAATAGCTTTTATCTAATATCCTTTGTCAACAAACAACACGGACCAATGCCGCGGGCAACGGCAACAAACACAACATAAAAAGTTACAACTCAAAAACATAGACCATACCTAACACATACATATAGATTGTTGCTATACATTACCAAAATCACGTTTCATATGACAAAAATGAAACGTTAGAGTATATATTACTTGGTAACTACCTTACTTAAGAAGGATAAGAGGATAACTCACTTGACAGCGCGGACTGAGTGTGTGTAAAGAGCTTTAAGGTTCGATCTCCACACAATATACTTTGGGAAGGGATGAAGAGCCTTAAGTGTGACTAAATCTTCTATCCCAAATAGTCGTCATCTGAAAAGTAATAAGGTACCGAATAATTTATAAAAAAAGTTATTACTGACTAACTATTCATATGTTGGTGTTATTGAGAATCAATACTCTTAAGTGACATGACTACTTCAAAATTGAGATACCTTTAATATATATATACTTTGTCTTTTATTTTACTTTAATATACTTTAAATATTTAAATATATGAGATCCCTTTCAAGTATGTCACTTGAGATGATTCATTTCAGATGTTATCAGAGTTTGTGATAAAAAAATGGAAAAACATTTACAAAGTGAACATGAATGAGACTTTTTTTCTTTTTAAGTTCTTATACCCTCATCTAACATAATCCAACATAAAAGTTGAAAAAAAGTAAGAATTAAAGGTGGGTGCACCGTTAGTGTAAACTTTATTTACACAGTCATTCAATTGAATCATGTCACATTAAAAAAATTATTTTTATTTTAATTTATATTTAATGTAAAAATTATTATTCCTCCTACTTAACATGTTGTGATTGGTTGTCAAACAAAAATCATTTTACACCAACAAAGTATATCAATTAAACTAAAGTAAAAACACATTCCATCAATCCACTAAGTTTTATTGCATTGAAATAATGTAAAATGTATAACCAAAATAAATAATGTAAAATGTGTTTTTAGCGTGAAACCAACCGAAAACCAAATACTCTTTTAGAGTTTTAGTCCTTACAAACTATGACATCAATCACATTAATCTCTGAATAAATGAAATTTTATGTGAAGTACTTAAATATATACGTTATCAATTGATATTAGTGCATCTACAAGTCTGTCAAGTCATCACAGTTAGTAAATAGGGCTCATCTTCTTAAGTATTTATGGGATGTTCAATTTCTAAGTGGTTTGTATGGAGAAAAATTAGTTGTGAGAGACTACTCATTTAATATAATCTCAAAGTTTCAATGAAATTGGTCTTATAGCTGTCCGCCTCTATTGGCCTCCTCAGCATGTCACAGGTTATCTTGCCTGGAAGTCTTTTTCTCCGCTCTACCATTTTGGAATATAAAAAACGATTGAATATAAATTTCTTATAATTTTCATGAAGCACCCAAATTTGTGTCTGAATAATTGATATCAGTTGCATCTTTTATGAATGATAAATTAAACCAAAAGACCCCACAGTCTACACAAAGACAACATTAAGCAATTTCTTTGTTGTTCTTTCTACACTCATTCCATTGCACTCTTCTGCTACCTCTCCTTTTCCTTAGGCTTAAATACTCTGTAGGTCCCTGAAATTGTACCCCGTATCAAAATAAGTCCCTGAAAATTTTTTTTCCGATTCCGGGTCCCTAGAAAAATTTGTTTGATCAAAATAAGTCCCTACGCCGGAGAAGACAGTGGTTGCCTCCTCATTGTTTCCACAAACCATGAAATAACATGTTTAAAACACTCCTAGACCTTCATATATCTGATCTGGGCGAAGGAATCGCAAGAAACAAAGCTAAAACGAAGAAACCGAGAAGCTCCATAAATTCCGGCGAGAAGAAATCAACTTGCGACTGGCCTTTTCTCTTCAACTGTGACGACCCAGCCCACGAGACCACCACCACTGAGTTCCTGAGGACGAGACGAAGCCGGCCCAACACCCTGGTCGTAGCGCCGCCATGACCGCCGTCGTCAACCACCATCTTCTCCGGCGTAGGGACTTATTCTGATTAAAAAAACAATTCCAGGGATCCGGAATCGGAAAAAAAATTTTCAAGGACTTATTTTGATACGGGGTACAATTTCAGGGACCCCTAGAGTATTTAAGCCTTTTCCTTTTTACTTTTCTATTTTTTTCCCCCCTTTTTTTCCAATCCCAAATGCACATGATAGTTGAGTTGCCACTGCTCTAACCAGATTGGTATTCACAATCTGACTCTAACAAGCAAGAGAGGAAAAGGGTTGGTTGGAGAGTGATGAGAGAGTGAGTGAGTTTAAGCACACATGGAAAGAGGAGCAGAGAAGGAGTTAGATAGAAGGAGCAAGTTTCTACACAGTTTGATACAGAACAAGAAGAAAACCAACACAGAACAACATGATGATGGTGATGATAGCACTAGCAGCAGCCTCAACAGGAGCAACGTTCATGTCAGAGCTTGTGATATGCCTCTCCCTTTGCAGAATCATGCTTTCCAATGCGCGCGTCAACACCTCGATTCTATGCCTGCCAAGAAGCTTGGCAGTAAACTTCTGGCACTGGCACTTAAGAAGGTTCACTTTTTTTTTCTAGGAAATTTTGATTTTTCCAAATTCTGTTTCTAGGTTCTGATTCTTTGATGCATGTTGATTTGGAAACTTTTGGTGTTATGGAAAATGGTTAGATGTTGGAACTGGTTCTGTTTTGATTGGATATAAAATTAGTGTCTTTTTGTTGTTTGTTTATTTGTTTCTGTTTTGATGTTCAATCTTGCCTCTTTTACATGTCTAGCACAAGTTTCATAGTTAAACTAAACAAAAAAACTAGCTTAGTCAGTGGCTAACCAACTTTATGTGCAAATTTTGATCTTGGGTGTTGATATCAGGTCAATTGATGTGTCTGATTCCTTTTTGTTTCAGTCAGTTAGCTAGAACTAAGCTTGTTTCTATCAGGTGATTATTCATTGTGTATATATTTTTAGGATAAAGATATTCTCAAATGATGTCTCATTCCTTATCCCGCCAATGGGATTGTGTCATGTGATGTCAATCAAAAACCACTCATGTGAGGTTATAAATGTCATGTCCATGTATTTTTCAATAATTGACATGTCATAATTTCATCGGTTGGAACAGGAAATGAGACACCATTTTGTGACAGAGGTTCTTGATCCCTATTTTTACCATGATTTTGAATGCCGATAGTATCTTTCAAGCACACATGCTCTAAATGTTTGTTTTATTGAGTGGACATCTTTTCCTAATATGTGCAATTCCTTTGTAAATGTTCTTGTGGTGTTTAGAATAGTGTTTTTTTATTTCTTGATTCTTAGAATCTTAGTTCATCAAATTTCCAATTGACTGTGGTACTTTGCCAAACAGTGGTTTTTCAAAACGTTTTAAGTTCAGAGAGGTTTTTTTTTTGGTCCAAATTGTAGACTTATGGTTGAACTCTTCATTGTGATCATAAAAGTTACAACTTTACAAATTCTTTGTGACTTTCTGTTCTATGTTAACCACAAACCACTTTAACTTCAAATCCTCTTGGAGAAGTCTCTGAACATATATTCATGCTTAAAAGGCTTTATGGTAGGTTCCATGGAGTTAGTTATCTTTTGGTTCTGTCTCACCTTCCTTATAAGGTACACTGATAACACACATATTCGCAGCTTATAAGACTCCCCCACAGGAATTTTCTGGTATATAACTATATATGATTACTTATACTAGAAATTTAAGTTCTCTTTTCCATCTGAATCTCAATGATCTGATTTGAGTTCTTTTAATATAGGTATGCTGCTGGTAAATAGTGTATTAGGATTCCAGAACTGTTTCAAAGTTCTTCAAACCTGTTTCTTTTGTGTTTTCTTTTCCCCTTTCATTGTCAGTATTTCTTACTCTCCTTTCCTGATCCTTGCATTATTAATTAGACTTCCTCCAATCATAATTTTCTCTTTTCTTCATTTCCCAAAATATCTTTCCTCTTCATACTTATAATAGGTACCTGGGTGGTCAACTTGTAAATGTCATGGATTCATTATGTATAGGATGTCCTCCCTAGGCCTCCATACAGAGAAAGTTCCTTGGCTTGGTGCTAGCCACCTGACCACCTCTTATTAATGACCCCAAGCAAGTAGACAAGTTGGATAGTGCAAAAGTATCCAAACAGGACCGATCTTGTACTCTTTGGAAAGATATATGTTTGAATATATTGATAGGAAAAATGATTGTATAGGGTAATGTTGTGAAATTCAATTATGAAATTCCATAATTGGTCATTTCCGCTGCAAAAGCGAATTGATTCTAAAACTTTCAAAACGTGCCACCAAATTTTTTATACTATACTTCAAAAAAAAAAAAATCATACTAGCTACTACTGTACTGAAGGTTGTCAGACTCGTGAGTCTAAACAAACTCGTTTTGGGTAGGTAGACTCGACTCGTAGACTCGACAAGACTCGAGTCTACCAAACCTTATAAGCAAACCAATATATCGTGGGAGTGATAGAAAATAGGTAACATCCATCTTGTCAAATCATGGTACTAATATACACATACTATAATGGCAAGGTATGGACATTCTCAGAGCTAGAAAGGGTAGGATATTGCCTCAAGGAATGGATTGTTTTACACAAATTTTAGGGAGTTGCAAACAGAGAAAGGATACCATGCAATACTTGAATTTAGGGTGAATCACAAAGATTAAAAAAGACAGTAGAGTCCAAACAATCAAGTGATACTTGAGCAATTTTATTTAGAAGAATCAACTTCAACAAAGTGCCCTTGCTGAAATGGTGGGAAGACTTTTTTCTTTTTTGGAAGATTTAAGATCAGGTATAGTATAGGTAATTATGCTTACACTATGAAGCCGAAAAGTGAACAAACAATTCAGAGACGCGAGAGAGGAGAGGAACGCGAGAAAGAAATTTGAATTTAGGTTTAGTTTTGGGGATTTTTAACTTTAAAAAAAAAAAAAAAACCTTGACTCAGTGACTCGGTCGAGTAAGACCGAGTCATATCGAGTCTGGCAGCGAGTCGACTCGTTTTTCCTAACTCGCAAGTCTACCGAGTCAGCGAGTTAACTCGCGAGTCTAACAACATTGCCTGTACTACACTAAGATAATTGACTGTACTACACTAAGATAAACATGAAAGCAGAACTTGGAGTCTTGGATCAAAAGTGATAGACTCAAATTGCAATACCTATTTGTTTCAGATTCAGTCACGCACATGCTTTATGCATGATGGTGTGAAATCATTGATGAGGAGCATAGGATTTGGTGGTTTATATAAAATGATGAATATGGGGTAAGGGTAACCATCCTTATGAGTTTGGTACCTTTGTGGTCCCCTTAAGGTGGCAGCACTTTTTATGGCAACTCTCTATCTGAGCATGTTGGAATTAGGAAATCTGACAACTATGTTTATTAGGTATGTTGGTTGTAAAAATTTAATACTCCCTCCCTCCGTTACTATTTAACTGTTCACTATGGGTAGAGGCACACATATTAAGGGTGTAATTAATTTTGTTAATTTTTAGAAAAATTGAGGATTGTTTTCCTAATTTACCCTTTAAAGTGTGTGTTATCTCTCCTCATTTATTGTTCTGTTAAGGGCATTATATGTAAAAACATCATTTAATGCTCTCTTGAAATGTTAAGTGAACAGTTAAATAAAAACAAAAAAATTTCTTCAAGGTTGACAGTTAAATAGGAACGGAGGGAGTAAATCGTGAGTTGATCTTTCACCAACAAAAAGGTGATTTAGTAGGTCACTTTTATGCTCAAAATGTTACTTGGTCCCTTATTTTATAGACAGAGCTTTCTTTGTTGGCAGATGATATGAAAGCTATAATTTCAGGATTCCTACTGCACTAACTGCAAGCATAACTTGTTTGTCTTTTATAAAATGTATATTTGGGATATTTTAATGAATGATGGTATCTTTGGGACAAGTATGGCTTGTGCAAGATTCTTGGTTGGTTCTTGCTCCATCTATTTCCCTCACAGTATGAGCATATTTTTGTTTTCATTAGAGTTGAGCTTTTTAAAAAGGGCTCTTCTTATATAAAAAAGAAAAATTGTTACTCAGTGGTTCAAAAGATCTTTGTAGACACCAGTGAGAAATGTTGATAACATAGTTCTTAATATTGTGAAAGAGGGGTAGAGGGGGGTTAAAATGGATGTTGAAAGATATCATTAAAAGAAACCTCATGGTTATTAATATCCACAAAATTTGGTTCACTTAGTGGAATAGGACTTTTGTTGTACTCACTTGATGACTTGTAGGTAGATTTCATACTGATATTACTTGAAATGTTTAGGATTATTGTTGGCTATTGTCTTTGTTCTCTTTTTTCCCTTCAAAAGAATGATTTATTGTGCGGAATTCTGCAAAATAAATAAATAAAAAGAAAAACATCTAAGTACCACACTATTATATTTTTATTGGAGGGACATGGAAGGAGACTGGAAAGTTATACATACTGATTTCAAAATGCTAATTTTTAGATGGAAAGTGACTTTAGGGAATATTTTTCCCGTTGTTTTCTAAATTTTGTTACATGGTATGAACTACTTGGATGGCTAATTAACAATAGAAACTTGTTGGTTTTACAGGAATTTGATTCTTCATATGGTCCTGCTTGGCACTGCATTGTGGGTACTAGCTTTGGTTCCTATGTCACACATTCTGTTGGTGGGTTTTTGTACTTTTCCATTGATAAGGTTTTTATCCTTCTCTTCAAGACAGCTGTTCAACCATTGAACCATTGATAACTTCCACAGTTATGAGTTATGATGCCTCCTTGGGAAATTAAATTTTGAAATTTCATATTAGCTGATATGTTGTGAAGTTATAAATTGAAACATTTAAAGACACTTGTATTGTGTAGCGTATTTGATGTTCATTGCAAAATTTTCTGAGGCAAGTCACAAGATATTCATTTTGTTCAGCTCAGAAGAACATTTTACAGACTTATTACTGACCAGCGATAAAATAAAATAAAATTCTTGTGCTTTTTTTAAGTGTACAATAATGTGTTTTCTAAAACATGTGCACGGAGAACCATATGGTTAAATATTTAAATCTATGAAATTTTAATAATCACAATTTGTCTCACGTTTAGAAGACATCTATACTGTGAAATTATCGACTATAAAATGAATAGACATATACTAGTTCTCTCTTTACTTCAAGCATTATTTTACTTTCTGCTAGTCATTGTGCATGTTTGGAAATGCCTCTAAAATTAAAATCTACATCTACTTAATGGGAAGTTTGGAAAGCACTATTCATAAGAGAAATTGCATCTTAGCCGTTCATTCTTTATTTTTATCCTACGGTAGAAAAATTGCATCTTTTGTTACTCTCCTTCCGCCATTCGATCCACACAGTTCCTGATCACAAATTCAAAACCCTAATTTTATTTTTCATTTCATTTTTATGATGGCATAGCTGTTTGATTAGGCACAAAAACCCTCAGGTTCTGGTCCCTTTGGATTTTCCTCCGAGCTAAATCAAATGGGTAGTTTTCAAGTTTTTTATTTGAATATCTTTTTCCCATGAATCTGGTTTCGATTTTGTGCGGCGAAGTGTATATAGGGAACAGTCCGGCCATAACAAGAGAAAAGAGAAAATCATTGAATTCCAAAGATGAATATCAATCGAAGGAGCTTCCTTTTCGAGACCCGATCGTGGCGGGTCTTGGCCGGAGCGTGGCCTTTGAGGCGGATCGGGTTGTATGGTGGTGGATCGGGGCGTTTGGAGACATTGGGACCGGAGATGGGAGCGTTTGGGGCCAGAGAGGTTGTGACCGAGAAGAAGAAGAGAGGAAGAAGAAGAAGAGATTCAGAAGAAGAACAGAGATGCAGCTCAGAGGAGAAGAGAAGAAAGGGTGGCTGCTAGGGTTTCTGGACCCTCTGTTTTTTTGTTCTGTAGCTGCTAGGGTTCCAGACGCGTTTTGGCAGAGTGTATGGTAGAGAGATGGAGCAGCTTGGTGAGGCTTATGCGCAAGTACTTGATGCAGAATCAGTCAGCAGGTTTGAATTCTGATTGACAATCACTGACAGCTTTGTTCAATCCCCTTGTCCAAATTGACTCATTGATTGATTGATTGATTGTACAAATAGTTAACCTATCCCTATTCCAATGACCATCTACTGGTAGAGTTATGGGTTCTTGATTTTTTATATTAAATCTCCAACCCAAGCTATCTATAAATACCACCATTGTTTTGTTATTTTTCCTCATTCTTGGTTGTTCCTTTGTTTGGGGTTGTGGTATCCAAACTTATTTGTGCATTGTGTTTTCTTGATGGTTTTAATTGCTGGTTTTAATGGCTGGAGCATTGAATCCCCTTCGTTCCATATGCATTGGGATCGATCCTAAAAAAGATACTTGGAGAGTGAAGGTTCGGGTTCTTCGTGTTTGGGATATGTTTCCAGTTGGTGAACCCTCAAAACCTTACGCTATCCATGTTGTGCTTATTGATGTAGAGGTTGTATATCATTACTGTCATTTGTTTGAAGTTAGTCATGTTATAGTTTCTACATGTATATGATGCTTGATTTCTGTTTTACAGGGTGTGAAAATTGAGGGCATCATTAAGAAAGGGATGCTAAAAAAGTTTAGAGGTGAACTGGTTGAGGGCAGTGTATAAAGGATAACTTATTTTAATGTTATTTCAAACTCTGGTGCATTTCGTGCCACTGAGCATGGGTTCAAGATAGTATTTAATAGCCGGACAAAGGTTGTGCCTGATTCTGGTGAGACGATTCCAACTATTGGTTTATCATTGAAGCACTGTGCTGAAATTGGGATGACACTTGGTGAATCTGACTTTCTAATAGGTGATTTTATATACTTATATATTGTGTATTTTGTATTTATATGATCATGATCATATGTTTTTCATTAAAACTATGGATAAAAATTGGTCTACTAAATTCTGAGGCGTCTTCCTTTCATTATTCATGATCTGTTCCTCATTTTGGTTGCCATTGATGTTTGGGGGAAATGTAATTTTTTTCTTCATTGTATGTCAGCATACATATTTGTTTGGTAGGTGTTGTCAATTCATCTCTGATTTTGCTGAAACCCACCAATACGGCAATGTTGAAGGGAGTTCCCTCATCTTCATATAAGTTGTTTTCTATAAATAGGCACTCCTTGCTAATCTTTTCTCACATTCAGCTACCTGTCATTTGTGTTGAGATATGTTAGGATTTTATTTGTGCTTTTGTTCTTGCATATCTTAATACCAATATCAATGTCTCATTCAGCTGGAACTAACAGTAGATTGGAAACTCTTTGTAGTGGAAGGGATACATGGAGGATTAAAGTAAGAGTCGTTCGAGTATGGGAGATGTGCCCAGTTTCTGAACCATCAAAACCATATGCAATGAGTATTGAAGGTGTTTACCCTTTTAATTTTCTACCAATTTGACAAGATAAACTGTCTACCCTTTTAATTTTCAGCACTGTGGCTTATACCGGTTTTATAATTTTTTTTTCAATTTGAAAGTATTGAAGGTGTTTCATTCAAGATTACATTTTTGTTCACTAGAAACTACGAGACAGGACTGTCACCTTTTGCAGTAATATGTGCTGTATTTGAGTTTGAAATCCATTATCACATATGCATAAATAGGGGTGTGTTTCAGTTGCTGCTTGCATTCATCTCAGTATCTGGGTTTTGTTGTAGTGTTTCAAGCTTTCTGTTTTGATCTGCATCAATGGGTGATAATTCTGGACAGGTGAATCCAGGAGTTTATGTCCAAGCTAGGAACAGGAGAAACATCAGATTGAACCGAAAAATTTGCAAAAGCTGAAGTAGTTCAAACCCACCATGGTTAGTTGAATTCCATTTTGGTTTTGATCTTTTTTTTCTAATGCTTTTATTGTGATGAACCATGTAATCTAAAATGTTACATAATTACATTGTTGAGATTAGAGCAATGGATTCATATTAATAGGGTAAAATTTGTACATAATATAATAATTTATGTCCATAAGGAGATTAGGAAATAATAATATAAGAAAATTAATATGCATAGAAAAGGAAGTTGTTCATTCATTTTTGAATATTTTCTCAGTGACTATAGATTTATATTAACATTGGATCGTGAATTGTCAATGTCTTCCCATTGTCAATTGGATTTCTTATTGTCATTTTAAAACTATTTCTTTTTTATTGGATGAATTAACTAATCTGGTTTTGTCTCACATATTACTGACATACGACAACATCAGGATGAGAAGATGGGAATCAGATGCAGTTACCTTTTTAGACTTGATGATGGTAACATGGTTAGTACTTAAGTAGAGTAATATGTAAATTTTAGATTTTGAAAGTTTGATGTTGATTCTCTAAGATTTGTGTTTTTCGTTTGTGGGGGATGTGTCCTATTGCTGATTCCTCAAAACCATGCTATGCATCTTGTCCTAAATGATGCAGAGGTTATATTTTTGGCATGTTATTGTTTTATAGTTTTCTGTCCTACAATTACTACAGTCATTTACAGGGTGTGAAAATTGAGGCTTCCATCAAGAAAAATCACATTAGTAAATACGTAAGTGACTTGGCTGAAAATTGATTTGGATCTCTTTTTTCCTTGCTGCATTTTCACATGCTGAAATACATGGGAGTACAGGAAAATAACGAGAGAAGGTATTCTCTTCAATGTGTTTATTTAGTTGGAATTACCTATAAATATTGCAAGAATTATTTTGTTAATTCTCATTCCATCTTGCATTGCCCTAGAAATTCATCATTCCTATCTCTCATATTCCATCCTTTCATTTGTTTGCCATAATTTATATGATTTATTAGAACTGAAACAAAATCAATGGCATCAAGGGGGTTGGGATTGGTGGGTCTAGCTTGCTTAATCCCCCACCCCCCCCCCCCCTTTGGCTGCTATATTTGATACAGTTGCCAGTATTGGCTAGGAGTTTTATTTTTCCTTCCTTAGGTGTGTGTTTCTGTGGCCTCTTGAAGGAGAACACAGGTACAATAAATAGGTAATATGTAGTGTGGTATATGTATGTAAAACTATAAAGAGCTATGATATATCTAGGTCCTTGATGATCCTAATTATTTACCAGTCATTTTCATGAGTAGTGTGTCATTGAATAATATACAAATAAAGGACTGCTATTTCTCACAGTTGAACTCTATATATCTTGAAAATTCAATTGCAGAATAAATTACACATATATTTTTGAATTTGAATTTAGTGTCGTATAGGGTTGTATTGTTGTTCATATATTTATTTGATTTGAAGCTATGCAACAAAAATAAGTTGTTGAATTCAGACTATCCTTTGTTTTATTATTTGGTCTAGAAGGTGTCTTACTTCACTATTGTGCCTAACTCCGGATCATAATGATCAAAATTATAACAAGTTGGTTTTCGAGTTGAAAACTAGAATGGATACCATAGTTTGTTGGGTTGGTTCTATGGATTTTGAGACAGAATTTTTTTGTAGGTGTTAATCTTTCAAATGTGACGGCAGGCAGGTCGTTCGTTAGATAGCTAATTTTTTGCTGCTTGACTATGAGGTGTCTACAAGGGAAACACATTACAACACCTGGAGAGAGCAAACTCCATAATATTGGGATAGTGTAGGCATACTTAATTATTTAAGTTTCAGATTCTAGAATTTGCTATTGTTTTAATATGAAAGTAATACTTAATCTGTCAAGGAGCTCGCTCTGATATTGTACACAGATATTCTCACTTCAAGTTAGGTTTTTCAGCTACTTGTGTGGGGCATGGTTGAGTTACTAAGATATTGATTACTGTTGGGCTTGTCAGAATGCATTTTCATGATTGTTTATTATAGTAAGTCATCATATATATGAAGCATTTATTTCTTATCATCCTAAATTAATAGGACAGTTTATGTCCGCTTGCTTTAACAATCCACAAAACTAATTCCACAAAGCTACCAACTGTTGCACCTTGCACACAATGCTAGGTAGTTGTTTATATTTTTTTTTAGACTACTTAAACTAGAGATTACAGTTGGTATCATAGAAAGACCCTAGAGAGGATACAAAGAAAGACATACTGTGATGTCATTTGCTTTATCTGCATTGTTTATTTTAGGGGTGTGATGCTTCAATTTCTCTTGATTCAACTCCTTTAGTTCATTGTAAAGTTTAACAGCTGAAACTATAATATGATAAACAAATTATTTGTGGTTGTGCCTCCAGTAGTTCTATCGCCTTCTCCATTTAAACTTTGCAGACTTTAAGTGTTGCAACTTCATCAGTCCTGCAGGCTGCAGTCAAAAGTGAATTCAAGTGATACTCTAAGAGGAATTCAACTTTTTGCAGTTCTTCTTGTCAAATTGGTATTAACGAACGGGTTATACATGTTATTCCAACCTATATATAGGCTCTATGATAACAGTGAAAAAAGGATTGTTTGAGATCAATGTTTTAACTACTTCCTGTGCTCTGGATTCACAAGGGTATGAAATACAAAAATAACTAAATGCAAAGGTTCAAACTAAAGCTAAAATATAACAAATGAGAGTGGACATTTTATACTTATATTAAAGTAGATTAAGATTTTAATTATTAGAAGAAGAATAGACTTTTTGTGTTTGTACAACCTCTAAATAATAAAGGTTCAAACTATAATTTAGTTATATACACAACCACGTTTTCATTTATTTTCTAATTTTTTCCTAACCTGTACATCCTCCCTTGGCAATTTTCTACAATCTTTAAATTATTAATCGAGTTTTTATTCACGGCCTAACATATAAAGAGATCGTCATATGTTAATTTAATATTATGAATCAATACAATCGATATAAAAATGCTTATCTCATTATAAGTTTTGCAAAAATCAAACATTAATTAAGAATAGTTCTCATGGAAGTTTACAATCTCATTTTCATATTTGATCGATGTCTTTAATATATTTTGTAATACAATTCAAAATTGTTTCTATGCAATAAGAACAAATAATAACACATATAACTGGTTTGAATTGGGATGTGCGTTTCCACTTGGTCTTTAGAGAAAATAATAAATGAGCAGATTACTTGGTTGTTCTTTAGGCATAGTATGCAAAGTTTTAATTTTAGCAGTAATAATGTGCCTTACTCTGTTTTCTCTTATCAGAGATGTTGTTAATGGAGTTACACGCCCAAGACTGATGTAATTGATTTTTTGGGCTTTAGCCCCTTAATCTATAAAAATTAAAAATTAGTCATTATTATAGATTTGCAGGATGCTGGGTGATCCTCGAATGAATTTGGACATCAATGACCAATAAGTGCATACGCTTATGGGCTTGGAGGGATGTGATCATCCCGAACGAATTTGGGCCTTAAATCCCGATAAGCGCATACGTTTAAGAGTTTTAAGAGTTATGATCCTTCTTATCTTCCTTCCCTAGAACATTCAATGACTTGCCCTTAGGTCCCCAAGCATTAAACCCACCAGTAATTGACTATGCTCTACATTGTGATTCTAGCCGTAAATAACCGCCAATTACCCCAAAAGTAATAAAAGCCATTACCATCATATTTACAAGGCAAATACACATAATGATGGAGAGAACCCTCTAGCAGTCCAAGAGGCAAGAAGGGGGCATATAAGATGACACCTTAAGTTTGAAGAATGATCATTTTTTCATGGGTCATTTAGACAATCCCATTGTAAAATTATTTCTCAGTGCATCGCACAGACACGAGAAGATCATAACAACATATAAGTGTTTCACTAATTAAAATTGTATGTTTTAATAAATAAATCTTTGTATTATTCCATATATATATATATATATATATATATATAAGTACTCAGTTATTATAATTAACAATTAATTTATTAAAAAATTACCTGTGCCGTGCGATAAATCAATATCAATATCAATATATATAAGAAAAGAAAAACTTATATTAGGCTGATTTAGTGACGTGTCATTCTCACATTAATTCTCATAAAAAAATACTTTTTTAAATTTTAAACTTGATTAGGATGTAGGTTGTTTATTTCTTGATTTTATCTTAATTTATTTCTAAATTTCAATTCATGAGGTGTCACTCTCAGATTAATTCTCATGCCAATTTGATGAGGTGTCACTTCCAGATTAATTATCATTTGATATTAAAAATATATAAAAAAAACCATTTACGTACCTAAAAATAAACTTTTTCTTCACCTAAATTTTAATTTCATAACAAATCTTGAAACCGATTTTTAAAAGGTAATTTTAAATATGAGAAATTTTTTCATAAAATATTAAAATTTTAAAAGATTTACCGAAATTATCTAAGATATACCTGGATTAAATAAAAAAGTAAAAATTAAAGAAAAATATTATAAATTTTTTTTTATAAAAACAACCAAATCACAATAAAAACTCATAAAATCCAAAAATTCAATAAAAATCCAAAAATTCAATAAAAATATCATAAAATTTAACTAAATATTCTAAAAACAAACTTTTTCTTCACTATAATTTATTTCTCCTATTATAACTAAGGAAAAAAAAATACAAATTAGGTATATTCTGTTATTTGTTTGAAACGAGTTTGTTTTATATTTCAGATTAATAATATATAATCATTTTAAATAATCAAATGTTCATGTATTACTCCCTCCGGTCCTATTTATAAGCAACAAAAAAAAATTCACACAGTTTAAGAAATGTAGTTAAACTAGATAAAATGCATTAAATTTGTCTTAAATTAAAATGAACTTCCAAAATTACCCTTTGTTATTAGTGTTGGAAAGTGGAAAAGAGAGAGAATAATTAATGAGACACATTTTACAAGTTAGAATTAATAAGGGTATCATTGAAAAAAATTAATTAATATAGCTCAAACTTTCATTTGGTTCTTATAAAAAGGACCAAGTTTTTTCTTCTCTTTCATGCTTATAAATAGGACCGGAGGGAGTATCTAATATACACTGAAGTTAAGGAATAATTTAATATCACCTATCTTTTTATAGCTGCAAACATTATTAAAATAAATCTATTTATTTTATAAATTATTGAATTAAAAATTATAACTCATAGAATCGTTCGTCCGTGCATCGCACGGCAACGGGCTATAATCCTAGTTATGTAGAATGAGAAGCTTTTATGAGTAGGTTTTGACTATCAGAATCAAGATCTAAACATTCTAATTGTGTCAAATTTGTAGGATTATAATTGCAATTGGACATTAAATAATGTCATGTTTAAGTGTAAATAATTTATAAGCTCCTGTTTCCTCTTGTACACATTTTGTTTTGCGACAGGATATCACAGTTCATAGAATATCTCTAGAGGGTGGACACGTGGGAGTATGTTACGAGACCGTAATGTGCATTCTCAAATTTCAATGCACGAATGTGGATTTCAATTGAAAACTAAACATGCCCATAGTGCCCACTATAGTGTATTATTGACAACCATGCATGCAATTATCAGAATACCATACCAAGCATTTGAATGGACTTTCTGATTATATTGAAACCAAAAAAATGAGCCCTAACAAGGTAAAACTACCTACAGCAATGAGTAAAATACTTCATCTAGTTCGTTTGTACAACAAATTCAATGAACAACTCATGTTACAATCGCCAATATACATTTTGACCTACCTCGCCGCCCTTCATATCCTCCACTTGAGGAACACAAAATAGGGCATGCTGCAATCTTCCAAAATTAACTTGAAGAGGGTGTCTCCATACACTAGATTCTAATGCTGCATAAGTAATCTATCTAGTTTTACATAACAAATGCACTCAAAATTAAAGCAAGAATGAGAGAGCTTGTGAAAGATCCACCATTGTAGCATTGTGATAAAGAGCCTGAATTTGTAGAATTGGTAGAGGGGGCCAGTTCTGCTTCTGTGCCATTAATGCTGGTAACATTTTTACCACCACTATTCACCACAAATACGTAAAGGAGAAATATATAAGAAAAAAATTCAAATGAGAAGAACATGCTATCTTTACATGCAGCAGCAACTTGACAGCTTTTATAGTTGATGAGATGAGAAATAAAAAAAAGACATCACTAGAACATGAAAAGCAACTCATAGAATCGGAAAATAGAACAACAACAAGCACATATAAAGATAAGTTTGAGATCATCATACCTTCCTGAAAATGTACAGGAACCATGACCTGTAGCAATGATAATACAGAAACTATCAGTTATATTAAAATGCTAAGCAACTTGAATGAGATCTGCGAATGCAAGAGTTTCTTTGACACAATACAAGTCAACTGAAAATGACCAAGAAAGAAAAAAGGTTGCAAAAGTAACTAGAATAGTTTTTGTAGACCCTCAATATCCACTATGGACCGTGACTAATTCGACTCGGCTGTTTCTAGCACTTATTTTTACAAGACTCAGACACAAGTTACTTAAGTGAAACCAAGCTCCAAATTACTTGGACTAACAAGCAATGGTGAAGTAGAGATGACCACTAAAATGGCCATAGATTTATTCATAATTAATGAAACTAAATGATAAGTAAAAAGATTGCAATCACTAAGGAAACATAGGAGCAACTGGAATTAAAATAATGATCATAAATTTCTTTGATGCAAAGCTAAGAGACTAAAGAAACAAACACATAACATTTTAAAAAGTAATAGTAATAATAATAAACATATAAAATTGGCATATAAATGTATAATTTCAACAGATAGTTTTGAGAAACAATCTGATCAACGAGGATAGTTGAATACCACTATTTTTATTCTTTTGTAGTCAACTTAACTTGTAGATATTTATAAAATGTAAAGATTTCTTACTTGGGTTTGTGGTGGTGACAGAGGCAACCCCTTTGAAATCACAAGTACCAGAAGATTTATCCATCAGCTGATAATACGCATTGAAAGCATACGTAGCATGTGAAATAACATTATCCGGTTCATAACACGGTTGACCCTGCAGCAAAGGCGAGCAATCCACCTTCCCAGGTCCACAAGCCCAATCAAGCGCAGCCTGAAGCATCTTAGTATCGGCATTATTCTTGGCAACGCAAAAGGTTTGGTTCGTCGTGTCGTTTGCAAATATAGTACCAGCACCACTCAAGTGCAAGGTATATACTGGTGCTCCATTAGCATAAAATAACCCCCAGTTGTTCTCAGAGACCGGACCAGATCTTAAGTCTTCGTTATAAAGCTCATAAATATACGTGCTAACAGAAACTCCCGGTTTCTTTGGAGTCCCCGTGTTGTTAAGGACATGCCTGATCAAGTTACTATTGTAAGTGTTCGCATTATCAGGAGTTGTGTCTGGCTCGGACGAGTCACCTTTGGAGGGCCATCCTGACTCAGTGACTAGAATAGGGATATTGGTGAAATTTAAATATGACATTGCAAAATAAGCAGCATCAACAACTGCATCAAAGACATTAGTATAATGCAGGAGAGTGTTGGTATCAACAGCTTCCTTATTCGAAGGCAGGGGACGGAACAGAGCGTAATCCAGAGGAATCACATCATTTGATAGCCTGTAATCATAATAAGGGTACACATTGAGCATAAGATATGAACCTGTTGACTGCAGAAATTGAAGCAAGGGAACCATGACGGGGTTCCAAGTGCGGTTGAAAAACGCCTGAGAAGGCGGGAAGGAGTCGAGGATGACAGAAGAAGAGTGTGGGGTGGAGACCTTGATTTGGTCGTCCAGATTAGCTGCAACAAGAGCGGATTGGATGAATTTCAGAGCGGAGACAAGGACAGGGGCTGCATTTGGCAGTGTTGTTAAGACTTCAGATCCGACCGCTATGGCAGTGATGTTAGTGGCTGGGACATGAGCTACAACGTTACGAGCAACCCAATTGGCGGCCGTGGTGTTGGACTGGCCAATGCCGAGGATTTCATCATTGGGAACAGAAACAATTACACTGATTCCTGTCTTGGCAAGTGCGAGAAGCATGTTTCGGTCAGCGTCATAGAGTCTGACATGTTGGATGCTTTGGACCTTAAGAAGGGCCACAACCTCAGTTGGACATGGCATGTTAGTGACATCTGTACCAATGTTGACACCGATAAAAGCATCTGCAGTAAAAAACGACCAAAAGTGAAGGACTTTTGACAATTAAAGCACCCAATAGACATAGGCCTTTCATCTTCAAGACAGCAAGTTACCATTACCATATGATAACTGGTGAAATAAAACTGTGAATGTGAGATATTAAAAGTAGTAGTGCAAATGAAGGAACCATCCAAAAGATATATAAACTGAAGGACATTGAGTTTTTCTACATGCTACAGCGAAATAAGAAAGGATTTTGTTTATGATCCAAAACATATAGCTCTTTAAGCCGGTCACGATATGTAAATAAATATCTTCAATTACTTACAAGATCAGTTAGGTTTAAGCACTCAATCTCAATTCAAGGTGCATCAAGGAATGCAGTTAAACTTAGCACTGAGTTTGCAACAAACAAATTCTAAGATTCAGATACAAAGAAAAGGGAGGCTATCAGGGAATTATACAGAGAAAGTAAGCTCCTTTTTTTCTCCTAACATGATTTTGTAAATTTGCAATATCAAATCAGAAACAAAATAGTTCACTATGTTCAATATCTTCATTGGATAAGGAAGAGAAAATTGCTTAAACAGGAAAATTCAATTAATAGTTTTGTTAAGGGATAAATATGAAAATGGTCCTTGAACTATGAGCCAAAGCTGGTTTTGGTCCCTCACCGGTGTAACTTCCGGAAATAGTCCCTCCGGTGAGGCGAACCACCATGCTGGAAATGGCCGGACCAAATCTCAAGCACGGTGGTTGGCCGCACCAGAGGGACTATTTCCGGAAGTTACTCCGGTGAGGGACCAAAACCAGCTTTCGCTCATAGTTCAGGGACCATTTTCATATTTATCTTTGTTAATGATGAATAATAATGAAAGAACTTTGTTGTCGAACACGACACATTGACGTCAAATTCACAGAGATGTCAAAACATGTCTTCCTAATGACATAACCCATTTTGGTTACTGAAAATAACTTGTTTCTATCCCCATGAGTAGCAAAGTATATGCTATATTCTATAGTAATCAATGACACAACCAGCTGCCAGCCCGAGCATGATGCAGGATGGATAACCAAGACTACGCTTCTTGAAAGGATACAGTGAGAGTGATCTTCCAGAGCACAGAGCACAGTGCTCTTCCAACTCAAGTTTCTTCGTATACCATCAAAAGCATGTCAAATGCTTCTAAATTCTAATGAAGGTCACGAAAGCTAAACACTCTGATAAGCTATTCCTATTGTAAGTTGGTATAAGATAATCCAAAACAGAATCTAAGTAACATTTTTTTCGAGAGCAAAAAGATATTTATTGATATAAATTATAAGCACAATCTTAAGTAACATATAACAATAAATTATCGCACATTGTATTAAAATTAAACCCTCAATAAATTAGTAAACGTAAATAATCAATCTAGACCAGATTACTGTGTTCCACAAATTAAAAATGAAAGTACTGCAATCTAAGGTTGTATATTTTTGTTGAGAATATTATGATTCAAGAAAAGGAGAACTGCCCACTTATCTCATAAGTCAGGTTAGAAAAGAAGATTGAGGAATTTAATCGTTCCACTAGTCTCACAGTTAATATACGTATATATCACAACCTAAAATGTATAAAAAAATTATTCTTGAATAAGAGTATTATAACTCCCACTTTTCCATATAGTCAGAATTCCGGAACATAGCATTGCTGGAAGGTAAATGTATAGCATAATTACACATAGTTCTAACAAAAGAATATGGCAAGAAAAGAAGGTCAAATTATTCATCTTGCTAGTGACATGCTTAGATATTCTTAGATGAAAATGAAACAAAAGAGGCCCATACTGCCTACCTGAATAATCAACATTTTATCATGGACCATGATAAGTGCAAACTGCAAAACAACTGTTTGATGAGCTGGGACGCAATTACTTCCAAAAGTTCCATTTATATTTTCTTATATAAAATTGTTGTTCAGATCGGAGATTCTGCTTAAAACAATGGAAAATATTTTCTTACAAAAACCCTCTGTTAAGGGAAGGGATAAATTTTAAAAAGTTATTTAAATACCTATTTTTACAGAAACCTTTTGCCTATCTTTCTATTTCAGCATTGTCATACTCTTTGTAGCAAGGTGCCCTTAAACAGTTAATCCTAAATTAAATAATTTGATTAAGACCCACTCATCATTAGCTAATAGGGCCCAAAGCACTGATTAGAATTAATATCCTTAACAAAAGCTAAGATTAACCATGAAAAAACAATGACATTTCAATTTCAATGAAGTTATGAAAATAGACTGAGAAAAAGATGCAAACCCACATGGAGAATACAGGGATAAACAGAAAAAAAAAAAATCACAACTTTCATAGGTGAAGTGGGTGTAATGAGGAAAAAACAGAAGCTAGAAGCCAAAGAGTACTATGGAATGAAACTCATTAGTCATTATGAAATAGAAATAGCAACAAAGAGTATGTGTAGATAGATTAATCACTAACAAAACACTTACCTTGAGAAGCAGATACAGAGATTGCAAGCAGGTGAAGAAGAAGCAACAGCAGCACAGCCATTAAAGCTTTCAAAAGCCACTATAACATGAAGAACACTGAATTTGAGAGAGACCCAGAGCAGGAAACACTCAAAACAAGACTTGGAACTCCCGAGGGAGGGAAAAACGAAACAAAATAAAGGTTGCAACTATTGAGGCCCCCTGAGAGAGAGAGAGAGAGAGAGAGAGAGAGAGAGAGAGAGAGCTTGTGCCTTGTGGTTGGAACTTTGAGTTGTGTTGTGAGAGGTGGAAGGAGAATGAATCCATCTTTGTCCAATTTTTATTATTTCATTTGTAGTGTACTACTATATGTTTTGTTTCTATTTTTTTCCTTAACAATTCTTAATATATTTGGACAAGATATTAGTACATACATATAAAATAAATATACATAGATATTTCACAATAAACTAAAGAGAGTCTATTTTTGGATGAGATGAAGACTTTAAAGTACCAAGTGATAGAAATGAAAAAACAACTTCATATAGAGATGTGTGCACATATTCTCTTGAGATATATGAACTTGTCATATCAAAATAAAGTGGGTTAAAATATATAACAGTCCTTGAACTTTGAATGAAATCTGAAAACCGTCTCTCGCCGGAAAATTATCTGAAATTCATCCTCGTATTATCAAAAACAAATTTGACCCATCCCTCCGGCCGCCTTAGCTCCGGCAAGAGCCCTTTTTTTTATTTTTACTCATCCCTGAACTTTGAGCGAAATCTGAAAACCGTCCCTTTTTTATTTTTATTTTTTAAAATTAAAATCCCCTAATTTCTAAGAATTAAATCTACCTAATTTGAAAATTCCCTAATTTCTAAGAATTAAAATTCCCTAATTGGAAATCTGAACTTTGAGCGAAATCTGAAAATTCCCTAATTTCTAAGAATTAAAATTAAATTTTTTTTCTAACAACAATAAGAAGAAGACGATGTTGTTGTTGGTGGAGGAAATGAGATGAAGATGAAGAAAGAAGAAAAGAAGAGAAACAAGATCTAAAGGAGAGAGAAATTGGGAATTGTGGTTAAATTGAGATGAGTTAGGGTTAGATTAAGGGATTTGTGGTTAAATTGGGAATTCAGGCTTAGATTAAAGGGTATTAGATTTAATTCTTAGAAATTAGAGAATTTTAATTTAAACAAATAAAAATAAAAATAAAAAAAGGACGGTTTTCAGATTTCGCTCAAAGTTCAAGGATGGGTAAAAATAAAAAATGGCTCTTGCCGGAGCTAAGGCGGCTGGAGGGATGGAACAAATTTGTTTTTGATAGTACGAGGACGGATTTCAGATAATTTTCTGGCGAGGGACGGTTTTCAGATTTCGCTTAAAGTTCAGGGACGGTTATATATTTTAACCCAAATAAAGTTTATGTTTCTTTCATAAATACTTATAAATTTCAATAAGCTCCATCTATTAACATCAATAAAAGAAGTAGAATTATAAGGTAGTGTTTGGTTGTAATATAACACAATATAATAGGACAGAATGAAATGGAATAGGACGTAATATAACATATTAATTATGTTGATAAAAGAAAAACTACAAATTTAATTACTTGTATGTTTAATTTTTTACTGAGCTTAAAAATATTTTCCATATATATAAATATTATATCAGAACCATATATAATTTTACTAAAACTATAGTATAAGAGTTTAAAAATTAAAGTTAGTATTTAATTTATGTTAACATATTATGACTAAATTTAAAGAAAAAAACTGGTAATTTTTTAAAAACATGCATAATTTTTTTAATGTTTAATATAGCTAAACACATGATAATTTTGTAATTTATAAGTTTATGTGTATAAATTATTTTTATTATTATATAACTTAAATATTTCAAATATGAATTAGTAAAAAAAAATTGAACATGTTAATATTTTTGCCAATGTAAAAATTTTGAAAGTGTTCTATTCCGCTCTTCTTTGTGTCACCCTTTTTTCCATTGAACATGTGTTGTTCATACGTCTTATGTCGTGTTTAGTTCCATCTTAAAAATATAATTTATACAAGACAAAATCATTTTGTCATATTACGTCTCATTCTAATTTGTCTACCAAACATTAGCTAAAAGTTTAACTAATGAGAAAATATATGCTTGCGGATGTTACTTCTTTATATTATATATTGAAAATAAAATAAAATTACATTAAATATGAAAAAATGTATTTTTTGTCATGTTTCAATTTAAAATATAGAAGCAAAAGAAAATAAAATAAAAAATTGTTAGACACCCTTTAAGTTATGTGTTATAATATTTTCATGTGAATATTTCACATGATCATGTTAAAATTGTGTATGCTCCTTTTCATACCAAAATAGGCGAAATTTTCTAAATATTTTTAGAAGGAAAATTGGCATAAAGTTTTAATGACATTGTCATATGACATATGACATATGACATATGACACAAGATAATTATAATCCTACAACTTGTATTACATTAGGATAAAAAGTCATGAATCAGGATAATGATGTATAATGTGATGTTATATGAAGAAAGAAATTTATATTTGAGAAAAAGTCCTATAGAAGTACTTCCTTCTTGATGTAGGGCTAATGCTATTTTATATGCAATTTTTTTTTTGGCGTTTCAAAAAAAGTTGAACTAAGAAATGAACTATTTTATCATTTCTTTATGGTTTTTTTAGGGAAGGGGAGTGGTGATTCATGAATTACTAATAGTAACTATAGGCTTTTCATGCATTCTCATATGGGTGAACATGGGTCGGGTAAATCCAATGAACCCGCCCAATCCAATCCGATTCAATAGCAAAAATGCGGGTTGGATCAGGCAATCGGGTTAGTCGGATGGATTTTACTACAACCCAACCAAGTTCGGATCGGATTTCGGATTCAATTCAAATTCATCCAACCCAACCCAAAATCCATACATATAATAATAATTTTTATAATTTTACTCATACTTGGAATGCTAGTGTCGGAGTGATGACTTTTTGAATCTTTGAGACTTAAGTATTTGTAGTTATTTGTCATATTTGAACTTAGAGTATTTGTTCGTAGTTATTTGTTACATGTTTATATATAGTTATTTGGCATGTTGGAGACATCTAAGTTTTAAGTGTCATGACATGACATTTAGTGTTGTTTTTCACTTTTTAGATACTATTTATATTAGATTATTTCATGTCATTTGGTAATGAAGTTTTATGTTTTCATGATATTTGGTTATATGTCATTTATGTGGTATTATTTCTATAACTTTTTGTGTCTTTTTCATGCTATTTAGTATTATAACATATTTAGTATTTTTTATAACTTTTTCTTTATAATAATTTTTTGCAAGATTTTTTAATATTTCAGATATATTATTATTTTAATATGGTGATCCAATAAATCTATCCAACCCAATCCAAACTTCGTCGGGTTGGTTCGGATCGGGTCCGAAGATGAAATTCGTAAAATCCAACCCAACCCAACCCAGCCAATTTTGATCGGTTCAAATTTTATTTTGACCAAAATTCATCCAACTCAACCCATGTGCACCCCTACATTCTCATTTTTGTCTTTATCTCTTTTTCCTTGTGTATCACATTTATTAGTAATTTTTTATCCTCCTGTAGGTGTCTAACCACTTGAGTGTATACCAGACCAGAAACATTTTCCTTTTCTTTTTCTTGGTCTTGGTCAAAACTCACTCAAACAAACGGGGTGACTTTAGAATTTGTATTTATAGATCATGAACGTATGTGTCAGGAATCCAACGGTTGAGAATGAGACTCAGGTCTATTCAATGAAGGACAAGAAATTCAGGCTTTACTCAACAAACAAATGTTTGATTCAGTGTCTCTATGTAATAATGTACAAGCTGCATTTGAGTGAAAAATGCTGCCTCTGGTGTGTTACAGCATCAGCATGTGGGCCAAGTTGGAGCAGTTCAGAAGAGATTGTGATTGGTGGGTCACGATCTTCGGGAACACCACTTGCTGACATGGTATCTAAGATGCCTCCTACCACGAATCACCTTGAGGCTTAAATATGCTTTTTTTCCCTTCAAAATGTATTGGTTTAATCATTTGAAAAATATTTCCTAACTTTGAATTTTTGAGAATATATGTTGTTATTTGTCTTTGTCCTTAAATAAGTTACTCACAAAATAATAACTGACCATTCCTACTTTATGTTTTTATCTTATTTGCCACGGTGGAATTCACCAATTTATAAAACTTGTCGTTAAGTTTTATTGGGTGCGTTTAACATGCACCAGTCAATTAGGTGGTGCATTCATACACCATCAAATTTTTGTGGAAAATTACCAGGTTGTCCCTGTCTTTTACCTTCCAACCCTAGTTTTGCACCACCGCTCCCTCCCGCCGTCGCATCATGCCAAATCTCATCTTTGCCTCCACCCAATCAGCATCCACTGCTCTCACCGCTCCTCACCTTCAAACCTATGGCCACTTGAGCGCCGCTAGCCAGTGTGTCATTCGCGGCGAGGTCAAGGCGGTGGAGTTCGCGGTGGTGGCCCCTTGGCTACTGCTGGTGCGATTCGCAGCAGCGAGGGAGGTAGATCGACCCATAACTGCGCGGCTTTGGGGAGCAGGACCAAGGTGAAGTCACGCGGTGGGTGGAGTGGATGGCGACGTCAGCCGCGGTGGTGGCCCTGACTGGAGATTGCGACGACGACTGGGCTTCTGGGGAGGAGCGGTGGAGTTTGCACCCGCAAGGTGTCTGAGATGGCGGTAGCTTGGTTTATCTGGAATCATCGAAACAGGGTGGTAAGTGCTTTGTCTCTACCCTTCTTCTATGTTTTCGTTTTGCTGCATTTTTTCCATCTGGGTTCCTCTGTTATCATACAATACACTGATATGTATTTGTGTTTTTATGGATTGCCTGTGTTTTTCTGCAATTCTAGCGAATCTGGGTATTGGAAATTGGATCTGGGCATTGATCAAGATTCAAATCTTTTTGGAGATTCTTTTTCTAGTGTTGTTGGGGGTGTTGTGTACTTTTGGTTAGTGATGAAGGATCTCTGTTTTGTTTATAATATATGATTGATTCTCAATGCCATTTGTCACTTGCTAGTTGCCACGTTAGATTGATATCTTGATTCAAATTCTGAGTTCCAATTCACTTGCTAGTTGCCACGTTAGATTGATATCTTGATTCAAATTCTGAGTTCCAATTGCAGGTTTTCCATCCCTTGCCTACACCTCTCAGTGATAGCTACAAACCTCTTCTGAAAGGCCTTGATATTGAAAATTGAGATTGACCCATCCCAGCTTCTTGATCAAAGTTCAAAACTTTGAATTCTCATAAGGAAAAAAGAGGAGGGTTTTTGAAGGGTAGTTTGAATCAATGGAAAATATTTCAGTCCTGTCTAAGGCAGAGGATCAGATGGATTTTCCTCCTGGATTTCGATTTCATCCAACTGATGAAGAGCTCATAAGCCATTATGTAACACCCCGATTTTCGGGTGTCACTTTAGTAACTCAAAAATAAAACAAAGCGGAAAAGCAGGTATTTTTTTTCGTTTTCTTTTTAAATAAAAGACTTGTCGAAATAAAGACTCAACTCATTCGCGATTAACAGCGACTATTATACAATAAAAGCACAGCCCTCGCTGCAACCAAAATCATCATCACGAGTGTCCTCAAGTGACTGAAAGTAACATCAAGTAACTGAAAGTAGTGCCCGCAGGCAAACAAGTGTGACCCATAGCCAGAGTCATAAGTTTTATAAATACAGTCCTCCAAGAAAGTAAGTTAGCCCAGGACGGCTTCCAAAAGACCTCTTAGGTCCGACAAACTCCCTGTGATCCTCATGGAAGAGAACCACACAAAAAGCTAATAGTCGGGGATCTACCCTGCCCAAAAAAGAGAAATGACAATCAGAGCTATGACACTAACACCCAACCTTAGTAGGCTCTAAACACCCATACCCTATACTTCCATCCTCGACCCTCATCTGGTCATGCATTCAGTCCGGGTCCACGTCGAAGGCTCAGTAGTAGTCATTTCGCTCCGGGTCCTCCCCGAACGACGAATCATCTCGAATCAGCTGTTGGACGTCTGGCAGTAGGCCGACTGCCCAAACACAAACATACACACAAAGCCAAGGCGCGAGGGTCAACTCACAAAATATAATAGATAATACAAGCAACATGTGATGAATAAGGGGGTATATATATATGTTGTATATATAGATATAAGTTCTGTATTGCCTACCCTAAGGTATATACATAGCATGTTATCAATCTCTAACACAATTCAATCATCAAAACATATAACGATGTTTATCAACATCAAATCATCAGATCTCAACAACTATAGTTAGAGTGCATGATATGTCATGCAACGTCAATCATAATAAGATGCATGGTGTGCCAATGCAGAATATGCTGACACAAATTCGAATAACGTCACTCTGCTTGGCGACGGGACAAACCAATGGTATTGCCACTTAAAGGTTGGGTACCTCGAGACGGTCGTAACACTGGCCTCGTGTTTGACCATTTCTGCTCGGGTGTCGCTTATCACCTTTGGCTATAGTCAAGACGGTACAAACTCTACATGGTTTGCCCATTTCTGCTTGCTATGCCGAACATCAACATGAACGATACAACTCTACACGGATGATCGTCACTTTCTGTTGTGCCAGGTATAGTCAGGATCGATTCAACTCTACACGGCTGATCGTTGCTTCCTGCTATACCGAAGTACTCCACTTGGCACTTCATCGCGTGTATGCATGGGTGCAATATGATTAGCAAAACAACGATTCGTCCTCAAAGGTAAAAATTGGTTCATTGACCAAAGGCTTCTACAATGAGAAACCTAGGCTATAGTCAAGTCGGTTGTGACCCTACGAGTTTAACAATTCTGCTTGCTATGCCAGACATCAACAAGAACGATACAACTCTACGCGGCTGACCGTCACTTCCTGTTGTGCCAGGTATAGTCAGGGACGATGCAACTCTACACGGTTGACCGTCAAATCCTGCTACACCAAGAATACTCTACTAGGTACCTCACTAACGCCCAGATCCTTGGTTAAGCCCGTCTACAAATTCTTTCCATAATATGAGTTTCCTTAAAACAATATTTCTTTTATTAGGTAAAGTGTTCCATCGTAAGTTAGTGCATTATGTCGTTAATTCCAAAGTTCAGTTTTCATTTCCAACACCTTTCAAAATAAAGTTCCCAAAGCTAGGATCACCGACCCATTCCCGTTTTCCAAACTCACTTTCATTCCTAAGTCTTTTCCGTTGAATGGTTCTTATTAATTAAAAGCATTCTAGTTCTTAGGTAGTACATTATGAATTTTATTTGCAATCAGTTTATGTTCATTTGATCCAAAACTTCTATAAGTCAAAATTCTCATCAACCCAAACAGTTCCTCGAGAAGATCTCGATTCCCTAAAACAATAGAGGTTCGAACCTTGGTTCGACCTAACAAACATTCCTAAAACAAACCCGTCATTGTCATGATAAGGGTAAGTGTATTCCACACTCCGACAGTGGCATCAAATGCACGAATATAGTCAGCACAATTTAATCACAAACGCAAATACATCAAGCTCTATCGAGCGATGGATCAATATTGCAGTGCTGTAAACATAACCTTGTCCTATCCACTGGAAAGCGATAAGACAGAAACCAGTAAACGGCCGAAGCCTCTCAGAAAACGGAGACACACGTCTCATATAAGTTCACTCGGCCGAAGCCTCCAGAAATCATTTTCTCAGTTCCAAGCAATAATCAAAATCAAAGCAATATTCAATATCAACACAATAACCAAGTCGAATTAATCGACGCCTAGTGACATTAGCTAGCAAGTAAGTTGCCCTCACCTTAGCCAATTTTCATACTAAGGTGCAACTCCGATCCGATTACATCTTTGTTTGCCTGCGTCGGCTCGATTCCTTCCATTGTGTAGCTTCGACGCAAGGTGCTTCCGTTCATCGTACCTTTCACAAGCATACTCAACGAAATCACTAATCGAGCTACTTACTACTCAAGTCTAGAGATTTGACTTCAGGCAATTGACTCGAAACGAACGAATGTTAAACGACTCTTCCTCAGAACACAGCTACATCAATTAGTAGAGTATTTAGAAACTTGTTAGCGAAGTGTCACCAGAGATTTCAAGGCTAAAACATATACAAGAGTTGAAGGCTTACGAAAATCAAGTTTTAGAAACTTGTTAGCGTAGTGTCACCAGAGAAAGTTCCGGCTCACGGGGTTGACGGAAGGATTGTCGCCGGAGACACAAAAGAAGGTTGTTCCTTCACCCTTTCGCGGCCAGGAACTCAACGGCGTTGTCCGTTTCCCCAAAGAGTCGACGGTTTGCCCAGAAAGTTCAGCCGAAGGTCGACGGTGGTCGTCGAGGTCGTCGAATAAAATGACCTAAATATGAAATTGAAAATAGGGATTTACTCTCCTCGCGGCAAGGATCGTCGCAGTACACTACGTTTTTCCATTGGTCGCCGGAGTTGACCGGAAAAAGCTCCCGAAGGTGGCAGCGGCGGCGGTCGACGGCGACGGAACAGCGATCCGGAATATGGGTTTTGTTGTGGACGTCGCAAGGATCCCAACGGTACTAACCTCGCTATGAACGGAGGCCCGATGACACCGGAATCGACGGTCGAAGTTGGCGACGTCGGTAGCGACGGTGGCACTTCGTTTTCTTCTCTGTTCTTCGTCGTTCTCACCGTCTCTTCGCCTCTAATCAATAAAAGCTTACCCAGAAGTCGAGAACGGAGGAATCTGATCGGTGTTTGAGGTGAGACTCGAAGGCACAAGTGATGGAGCTTGAGTGTGACGATGGCTTCACGGCCATGGGAGGGGAGAAGCTTGCGTTGTGCTGTAAAGGAACATGGTGGTGGTCGTGGCTTTCTCTTTGTGAGAAGAAGAAGAATGGGGCTGGCTCTCGTATTGACAGAGACACAAGGTGGTGGTGGTTGCTCTCGGTGGAGGGAGAAGCAGGGTCGTGGCTGTCCAAAACAGAGGAAGGCTCACGAAGGTTGCTTCTTGCGTGAAGGAGCAGAAGAAAGAAAAAGAAGAAAAGATTGACATGGGGGTGGTGCTGTACATGAAGAGGAGGCATGGATGGTGGTCTTGGTGAAGAAGAAAATATTGGTGATGATGGTGAGAAGAGTGGTGTGCGTGGGTGCTGCACAAGGAGGAAAAAGAGGTGATGTTGGTGAGGTGCTGTGCGGTTGTGTTGCCAAAGGAAGAAGAAGCGAAGGAGTGTTGAAGTTGGAAATTAGCACGTTGTGCTAATGCTAAGCTAGTAGTTTATTTAGCTGCTAATAAAAGACCTATTCAAATGGTCTGTTTAGCTTTCTAGTTAAATATCCCTTGTTTCTAGGATTTCTTGTTGAGTTGCCGTTAACTTTCTTTTGAGTTCCTGTACCTGATGTAAGGCTATATAATAGCCATGATATCTCAATAATAATCAGACTTTTCCTTGGTTCAATTCTCTTTTCTAAATCACGTATTCTTTCCTGACATATGGTATCAAGAGCTTAGCGTTCTTTTTACAAAAGTGTGTTTTAAGTCATACTTGCAAGTATGACTTCAGAGAATTCATATGTACAACCAGCCGTCCCTAAGTTCGATGGTTTCTATGATCATTGGGCAATGCTCATGAAAAATTTCCTCCGATCGAAAGAGTATTGGGGATTAATAGAGGACAGTATCCCTAAGGTTGCAGCAGAAACAGTATTGATAGATGCACAGAAGAAGCAGAATAAGGAGCTGCAGCTCAAGGATTTGAAGGCCAAGAACTATCTTTTTCAAGCTTTAGATCGTTCTATCTTGGAGACAATTCTCAAAAAGGATACAACAAAGGATATTTGGGACTCCATGAAGATAAAGAATCAAGGGACAGACAAAGTGAAGCAAGCCCAATTGTAGACCTTGCGCAAGGAATTTGAAAGTCTGCACATGAAGGAAGGAGAAACAATTACTGCTCTTTTTGCTCGAATTCTTACCATCGTCAGTAAGATGAAAGCAAACGGTGAGAACAAATATGATAGCGATGTTGTGAGCAAGATTTTGAGGTCGCTGATGTAACACCCTCTAAACCCCGCATAATAATATATCATAAATCAGAGTAAATGCATAACACAGAGGGTGTCACACTTATTCTCCAGAAACATAAATCAAAACACTTGTCATGCTCATAATAAATAAATAAATTTTCCAACTTTAATGTCGCAACATCATATGCATAGCACAGCGGATTTATTTCAACTCCAAAATTTAACATAAAGAGAGTTCATAGGTAACTCTTAACATCAAGGTACAAAACTAAACGTTTCCCGGTGTTACATAACAGAGCATGACTCCCCTAACTAAACCGTAAATGAAAGACTAGCTCCTCCAACTAACCCTCGCGAGAAGCTCCACTATCTTCGGTACCTGAGCGATGTCGCATAGAACATCATTCCAACAGAAGGGTGAGAACTCATATCATATGGATAAGCATAATAATAAATAATGTAAAAGCTTATCTATGCTCCACATAAATTACTCACATTCACTAACAAATAATAAATTATGTAATTTTAACATAATTAATCAAGTTCACAGTTATGGCAAATACTCCATAAATTATAGCTCAATTAGAACATATATAATAGTCTCTAATTACCACCACATCAAATCTCTCCAAAAATATCACCATAACACATATGACTCAAGTGAGACCCGTGCAAATGCCTTTGGTACCAAAGTTGTTATCCTTAGTGGTATCACCGCGTCCACTCCAGACAGATAACCACCAATAAAGCCCTCGCTCTAGGCTTCAAAACCACTCCAGTTTTGGGACAAGTCACTAGCCTCCACGAGAACTAGCAAACATTGCCTCTTGACAACTATGCAGTGTATTGTGCAAAACTCAACTAACATATGCATATTCAGACCATCTCCAAGTCCTAATTATTTTAGCATATTCATCACCAGTTGCACAAAACACATATTACATGTTATCAATTATACAACTTGCAATCACAACAACTTAGCATCTCAAACATAACATCAATTCAGAAACAACATCATATAATAATTATTAAAAATAGATGTAAATTAAATATAATTCATATATAACAGGTTCTGCAACTATTTCCTAAAGACTGGATTTCTCTCTAAATTTTCCCAAAAATTCGCGACATGCTCATGCTAGCCATCTCGCGACATCTCACTGCACAACTCGCCATGTCGCGACATCTCACGACATCTCCCTACGCAACTCGCCATGTCGCTGAATAACTCGCCATGTCGCGACATCTTACGACATCTTCCTGCGCAACTCGCCATGTGCGCGCACCACACATCTAATGAACTATTAAACAGATGTAAATTATCTAATATACTCAGAAAAATCTAATATTTTTATAATGGTTCCGTATACACGTTTTGTAAACCTCTATAAATTTTCAAGTCACAATTCAAAGTACAAAAATCAGGAAAAATCGTACACTAACCGCAGTTCGTAAGAAACTGGACAGCTTAACCTATACTCACTAAAATACACATAACTCGAGCTACAGATGTTGGAATGACGTGAAACCAGTGGAAAAAGTTTCGTAACAGAAAAACCTACATCTTTTGTGAAGACTACTTCTTCAAATTCGGCCATTAACATAGCACGAAAAAGGGTACAAGAGAACGTAAATTTCTGCGCATCATGCAAGCCTATCATCTACCCCCAAAATCATCTAAAAGCCAAACCCTAACTATTTCAATTTGGGAATTTTTGCAACCTAGGGTTCCTAAATCATGCTTTCTATCATTATCCACTATCATACCAATCCATAAAACATGAATTCAAACCCTTACCTCTTGTAGATCAGTTCTAAGTTTTCTCCTCTTTTCTCCTCTCCTTCTCTGCTTTCACGTGTTTCTTGTTCTGCTTCTCTTCTAATCCTTATTTTTTTTCTTTTCTTTCTTTCTATTTCACTCCTAACCCTTAAATAGCCATACAATGGGCCCCACTCTCAATTACTCACACTAAACCCTAAAACCTTATTTATCTATATCACATAATCACTTAATTATCTAACAAAATCACTTAATTACCATATACCATAATACTAATTAAAATAAAATAATAAATAACCTAATAACAGAAAATGGGGTGTTACAGCTGACACCAAGGTTTAACTATGTTGCATGTTCTATTGAGGAGTCCAACAACACAAATGCACTGACCATTGATGAACTTCAAAGCAAGCTGCTTCTACATGAACAACGCATGTGTCCTTCTATTGAAGAAGAGCATGCTCTTGCTGTTACTTATGGAGGTCGAGGTCGAGGACGTGGCCGTGGAGCTCGAGGCAGAGGTCGTGGTAGACAAAGTCAAGATCGATCAACCGTGGAATGCTACAAATGCCACAAGCTTGGACACTTCCAATGGGAATGCCTATCCAAGGAGACAGAGGCTCATTATGCTGAAAGCCAAGAGGTATTGCTGCTCATGGCGCAAGTTGATAATATCACAAGTTCCTGTGACAAACAGTGGTTCCTTGATTCAGGATGCAGCAATCATATGTGTGGTATGAAATCCTTTTTCGCTGATCTTGATGAAAATTATCGTGACTCTGTTAAATTGGGGAACAATACTTCTATGGCTGTATTGGGCAAGGGAAATATAAGATTGCAGGTGAATGGTAGAGCACACATCATCACAGAAGTTTTCTTTGTGCCTGATCTGAAGAATAATTTACTAAGCATTGGACAGCTGCAAGCCAAAAACCTGACTATCATGTTTCAAGGTGGAAAATGCAAAGTATTTCATCCTGAAAAGGGACTACTCATGGAAACAATTATGGCTGCAAATCGCATGTTCATTCTCAATGCAGAGGTTCAACCTAAGTCTTCCACATGCTTCAACACAGTTGTTGAAGATGAAGGGTACCTTTGGCATTGTCGCTATGGACATTTGGGTTTCAAGGGACTCCAAACTCTTGCTCAGAAACAGATGGTAACAGGGCTGCCTCACTTCAAGTCGTCAACAAAAACATGCAGAGATTGTTTGGTAGGGAAGCAATATAGAGAATCTTTCCCATCGCAGAGTACATGGAGAGCAGACCACATCTTACAATTGGTTCACACTGACATTTGTGGGCCAATTAAACCAGAATCCAACACTGGAAAAAGGTATTTTCTCACCTTAACTGATGATTTCAGTCGCAAAACATGGGTTTATTTTTTGACAGCAAAATCAGAAACCCTGTGTTCTTTCAAAAGTTTCCAAATTCATGTTGAGAAAGAGACCGGTCATGCTATCAAAGGCCTACGTACAGATCGAGGAGGGGAGTTCACTTCCAACGAATTCATGCAACATTGTGCAGATCATGGCATCCAACACCAGTTGACAACAGCCTATTCTCCACAACAGAATGGCATTGCTGAAAGAAAGAATCGAACTATAATGAATCTTACTCGAAGCATGCTGTCCAACAAGCAGGTTCCCCGCATTTTTTGGCCAGAAGCAGTAAATTGGACTGTGCATATTTTAAATCGCAGTCCTACTCTTGCTGTGAGAAATAAGACCCCGGAAGAAGCTTGGAGTGGTCTCAAACCTTCAGTTGGGCATTTTCGTGTTTTTGGTTGCATTGGTAACGTTCATGTTCCTGATGCTAAGCGAACCAAGCTCGATAACAAGAGTCAGTGACGTATCCAAAGCATACCGACTGTATGAGCCAGCCTCCAAACGCATTATCATTAGCAGGGATGTCGTCTTTGAAGAAGATAAGGCTTGGACTTGGGACACTAACTCTGAACCATCAGCAACCTATGTTTTGGAGTGGGAAGCAGAAGAGGATGATGGCAGTAACAGTTATGAAGTCCTTGAGCCTACAAATGCTGATCAATCTCCTCAACTTGCTGTTACTGGTGAACCTGAGGGTGTCATATCAGCTCCAGTGGAAACATCAACTGGATACCCAGTGCGGGATCGCTGCCAACCATCTTGGATGGATGACTTTGTTACTGGTGAAGGTCTTTCTGATGATGAACTTGCAGATTCCTTCTCTAACTTAGCCTTGTTTACATGTGACGGTGATCCCACTTGTTTTGAGGAGGCTAATAAAAGCATCAAATGGCAGCAGGCAATGGACACAGAAATTGAATCCATAAAAAGGAACGACACATGGGAATTAGTGGACTTGCCTAGTGGTGGAAAAATTGTTGATCTCAAGTGGATTTACAAGACCAAGTACAATGAAGTTGGTCAAGTTGACAAATACAAGGCTCGTTTAGTCGCCAAAGGGTATACACAGCAACATGGCATAGACTATAATGAAGTGTTCGCTCCTGTAGCATGAATGGAAACTATCCGTCTGATTGTTGCATCAGCAGCACATCACAATTGGCCACTGTACCAACTTGATGTCAAATCAGCATTTTTGTATGGTGAACTAGCAGAAGAAGTGTTTGTAGAACAGCCATGTGGATATGTCAAAAAGGGGAATGAAGAGAAGGTGTATCGGCTGAAGAAAGCTCTTTATGGCCTTAAGCAAGCACCGCTGGCATGGTATAGTCGGATAGAGGCTTATTTTCTGAAGATGGGGTTTGAAAAGTGTGATTATGAGCACACTTTATTCATCAAAACAGATCAAGGAGACAAGATCTTAATTGTTAGCATGTATGTTGATGATCTCATCTATACTGGTAATGATCCTTTAATGTTCACCTCTTTTGTGAATTCTATGAAGCAGGAATTTGATATGACAGACCTTGATAAAATGCGATATTTCCTTGGTCTTGAAGTCCTGCAATTGCCAAACAGTATATTCATATCTCAAAAGAAATATGCTTTGGAGATATTGAAACGTTTTTCCATGGATCACTCTAATTCTGTCCAAAATCCTATAGTGCCAGGAATCAAGATCACAAAGGAAATTGGCAGTGGTGAGAGGGTCAACAAGTCTCACTTTAAGCAACTTATTGGATGCCTCATGTATCTAACAACTGCTACACGACCCGATTTGGCATATGTTGTCAGTCTTCTCCGCCGTTACATGGAGAATCCTTCAGTGACACATCTGCAGGTAGCCAAACGAGTATTACGCTATTTAAAAGGCACTGCTGATTTTGGAATTCTTTACAAGAAGGGTGGAGTAAATGAACTTATAGCATACACAGACAGTGATTATGCTGGTGACATAGATGATCGGAAAAGCACTTCTGGTTATGTTTTCATGTTTAGCTCTGGAGTGGTCTCATGGTGCTCAAAGAAACAACTTGTGGTTAGCTTGTCCACAATAGAAGCTGAATTTATAGCTGCTGCCTCTTGTGCTTGTCAAGCAGTGTGGTTACAAAGGGTACTAGCAAAGCTGAATCAGATTTCTGAGAATAAAGTCATTACAATTAATTGTGACAGCAGTTCTGCTATTAAGCTGTCTAAAAATCCAGTTTTGCATGGTTGGAGTAAACATATTGATGTCAGATTTCATTTCCTTCGTGAGATGTCAAAAGAGGGAATTGTAGATTTGATTTATTGTGCTAGTGAAGAACAATTAGCAGATCTTATGACCAAGCCTTTGAAGTTGGGAGTATTCATGAAGTTGCGAAATTCTCTTGGTGTTTGTTCTGAGATTGAAGTAAACTGCAAACCAGAAGCTGCAGTTTAAGGGAGGGTGTTGAAGTTGGAAATTAGCACATTGTGCTAATGCTAAGCTAGTAGTTTATTTAGCTGTTAATAAAAGACCTATTCAAATGGTCTGTTTAGCTTTCAAGTTAAATATCCCTTGTTTCTAGGATTTCTTGTTGAGTTGCCGTTAGCTTTCTTTTGAGTTCCTGTACCTGATGTAAGGCTATATAATAGCCATGATATCTCAATAATAATCAAACTTTTCCTTGGTTCAATTCTCTTTTCTAAATCACGTATTCTTTCCTGACAAGGAGAATGAGAGAGGATGAGGGTTTCGAATGGTTCAGAGGAAAGATTAAGATGGAGGAGAAATGGGTTTTAGTGAGAAGAAGAGGAAAAATAACAAAAGTTTGATGTTGTGCCGAAAAAGAAAGGAAACCAACGGAAGAGAGATGTCCACAGTGAGTGAGGGAGGATAAGGATGAATGGTTTAGATATTTAGGATTTAGGAAAGATATTTTTAAAACCGTTAAGAATTGATTTAGACACCGGAAGATTTACTACATAGAGTTAAGAGAAAAATATATAGATGATATATTACTATATCAAAAATTATGAGGGACTTTAAGAAATGATGAAATATAATTTAGGATCACTTTGGGTATATTAAAATGATCCATAGACAAAGAAATGAGTAAGAATTAAGTCAAAGAATAATTGTTAGAAAATTAGAACAAATATGACGTTGTCATATTATGCAATTAAGCTAAGTATCCTTCCATAAAAGGCCGATACTTGTTTTGGATTCATTTTAAATGAGAAAATGACTTGAACACAATCTACTTCAAAATGCCGCAGAACTACTTTTTGCAATTGATGTCGGATGAGAAAACTTCCTTCTGAAGATAGATTAGAAACATCGAAAGAAATCGGTTCCCACGTGTGAAATCTTCATTTGGGGCTCCGAATAGAAAAAAGTCTTCATCGACAGTTTATTTTAAGGTTCTTGAGCTATCAGAGATTCAGTTTCGGCAAACTTCCGAGAATTGGAATCGGTCGTTCGAACATTACAGGGTTTCGTGTCGAAACACTTGTCATGGAAAGGAATAAGAGAAATTATTATATTCCTCTGAAGATTTTTGAATTTCGTCTCTACAGTGCTTTAAGAGCATATTAACCCTTTACTAACACTTTCGCCTTAAGGCGAACGTGAATAAGGCTCGTGCTATAATCTATAGCGACTATAGTACTATTCCCAAGCAATTTCCTGAACGTTCTTCTTCATTAAGTTATCCAAAACAACATTCTTCTTTACCAGGTCCTTTTGCGGTTAAACCGATTCTACTCGTGGGTTGGAAAAATAATTAAGAATAATTATTTAAATCCAAGTTTGAAATTTGGGTCTTACACATTACCTCTGTCTAAAGCATATGAATGTAATTTAAATCACCTATCTAGTTTTGATCTCTACCGTTAATTTTTTTAATATTATATCCTATGGTTAACTTTGGTGGTGTATTCATACACCACCTAATCAAGTGGTGCCCATTAAACGCACCCAGTTTTATTTTTGTGATTAAGATGTTCTTCTCGTGTATAAAATTCTTGCGACATCAGGTTGTTGATGGATGAATCTCACAGTATAAAATTAGATTAAAAAGATACAAGTATGAGGGGTAAGTTATCATCTCTTAGCTTGTAAAATAATTTTACTAACAAAGATTAAAATAGATGACGATGTATACTCTTTTTTAAAGCAAAAGATAGTATATTTCTGTAAAAGTTACGGATGTAATTTACAAAGAAAATTGCAAACAAAAAGCCCAACAAAGGTAAACTTTAACAAAAGCCCATGCTGAAAAACCCCAACCAAGCAAAGAACACCACCCAAAAAATATCTCAAAAAAAAACTGGACTGGGCGGGACATAAAGACTCTTATGCCCGTCCAAAACAAGCAATCAAACGGACGAAGGCAGCCATGGCCGGAACCGGCAAAATAACAAGGATTCTCGCCCCCTCTTTAAACGGACCTGCGAGCCAGCTGGAAGATTCCTTTGGATTTGTCTTATGTGCATAGGGATTTGGGCCCTGGTTGTCAGGCCCAAATGTAGGAAAAGTCCATATCATGACTACACCCTCTATAAAAGGGAAGGTCATCCACCTTGTATTGAGGACACTTTTTTGAACAATTAATGAGAATATACCTTTATGACATCTTTACTATTTTAGTGCTCTGCTAGGGTTTGCTTTCTTTCCTCTTCTTACGTAAGCTTACCCTAATACAGAACATTGGCGCCGTCTGTGGGTCTAACCTCGATCTACCAGTGACGTAGAGGGTGAGAGTTACGATCCATGGAAACCCGTTCGTGCGGTGTGGGCCGCCGTGATCATTGTCGGAGAGGTGGTGGTCGTCAGGGCGGACGAGACAACAATCGTGCAATTCCTCGGAAGGTGTTCACTCGGTGGCGCAGTCACCAGCGTTGCTGGCGAATTTAGCTCCGGGAAAGCCCTCAGATCTGATAGCCAAATCAGATCCAGGTGTCAGGCGACGATCATCACCGCCTGAGTACATAAACTTAGAGGATCTTAAAACCAACGTTCCAAGGAAAACACAAGAAGTGATAACGGGTATCACACCCGTGGCTTTGAAGCAAATGTTGGATACTTTGCAAAAGGTACAAAACCAAAACGAGCAGTTGCAAGCCCAGGTGGAGTATCTAACTCAGCGGCAAGATTTTAAGCAAGGACAACGTCTCGAGGCCGAGGATGTCGTCGAATTTCAACCTTTTGTTCCAGCCATCACAAAGGTGGACATACCAAAGCATTTGCAAACAATGGCTTTAGACGCCTTTTCAGGCGAATCTGACCCCATGGAACATTTGCGGTACTTTAACACCAAAATGGTTATTGGTGGGGCGACAGACGAGGTGAAGTGTAGATTGTTACCTTCAACATTCAAGGGAATGGCGATGCAGTGGTTCATCAGACAACCGCCCTTCTCCATTGACAATTTTACGGACTTGTCTACTAAATTCTTAACTCAATTCTCCGCCAACAAAACTACAAAGGCAACCATGTTTGACCTCATCAGCATACATCAATAGCCAAGAGAGAAGCTCAAGAACTACATGGCACGCTTCAGTAAGATGGCTGTTCAACTGGAGGAGGATAAACCCGGATGTATGCCTGGCGTCTTTCAAAAATGCCCTTAGGGCGGGGGATTTGAATCGAGATTTAACAAGACGACCGGCGAGGGACATGATGGATCTTCGTGCTCGCGTTCAAGAATTCATCTTGATTGAGCAAGACGATCGGAAAAAGCAAGAAAGAGAGGAGGGGCGAAAACACGTCCAGCCTGGCGGAGTTTCGCAGGAAAAACCCAAGGCTGGAAAGGAAACTGTAAGACCTGGATTTACAGAGCAAGTTAATTTCCGACTCACGCGTAGAATCAGTGTAAGCGTGACGGGAGTTTGATGTTTGAGGAAGATTAATGAAGAAAAAAGTACAGGAATTGCTTGAGGAATGTTTCCTAGTTGTGTTAGGGGTTAGTGCGAGTCGTCTGCACACCTGCCTTATGGCGAGAGTGTCCAGAATAGGCTAATTTCGCTTTTAGAGCAACGTTTTAAGTGAGATTCCAAATCCTTGGAAAATTTAAAGGTTCTCTTTATTTTTCCTTCGACCAGCGTTTCATTTCGGAACTCTGGACTATACGCACGATAGTATTCACTTTTCGGATGTCCGACGACGCTAATTTCTTTGCTTCGAAACCCTAAATTCAAGCGCTGGATGAAGACTTTTTCTATTCGGGACTTCTAACGAAGTTTCCGTCCGCGCAACCAGATTTGTTTCGACATTTCCAAACTTTCTCCAGTACAAAGTTTTGTCGTCTGACCATCACAGCAAAAAGTAGTTTTTCAGGACAGATTAACTTACACCGCTTTTGGGATTTTAGATATCGTTTTTCCCAAAAGTTAGAGATATGTTTTGAGTTATGAAATTCTGACGCCAGAATCTCTCTTAGAATTCATCGGTGAACGTGCTACAAAAATCGGAATCGCGAAATTTTCATTTTCCCGCGATTTCACCCGCCTATAAATAGTCGAAAAAGCAAAATATCTTCATTTTCTTCTCTATTGGGGCCGTGAGTTGTGGAGAGGAGAGGGAGAAGAATTTTTTGCCGAAACTCGACCGATCTTCGCGCAGTTCGTTCCTACTTCAAGGTATCGAGGTAACTAGCTTGATTCCTACCTCTGTTTACTGTTTCTACTGCGTTTCTGTAGTCGTTTCTGTGCTCACAGTTTTGAGCTTTTTGTAAAACTGTCCGTTTTCTCTGATTTCTTGCTTGGGTTATCTTCTCTACGTTCCCAAGAGTCTAAAACCTCTGTCAGTAATCGCCGATTGTGATCGAGCTGTCCAGGATCTGAAAAACTGATTCAAAACCCTTTTTGTCGCACATTTCGAAACTTTATTGTCGAAAAGTCGTAATCTGACTTCGTGCCTTTAGGATTTGTTGTCACGGATGTCGTTAGGATCATTGCTGTCAATTTTTTTTTCCGAACTGATAACTTTGAGGTTTTGAGCTTTTATTTTGGACCAAAACGCCCCTGAACAGCCGTATTTCGATCCGATCGTCCGAAAATTGTTCCGACAGTTTCTTTGCCTTAGTTGTACCCTAAAACTACCTTGTAAACAGATTTGATCGAAGAAAAAGAGCCGGAGCCCTTTTTCCTTTTTGGCCGAGAGCTTGTAGTGTTGGGGGGGAGTTTTCGTTTTCGAAAACTTGTCTTTTCGTACTCGAATGTTGTATTTTGAAGCTTTAATGCTTTGTCTTTCGTTTGCGAGTTGTATTGTGATCGAACTAATCAATTTTGTTTGGATTCTGCTTTGTTTTTCTCCGATGTTCAGTTGAAGGAACTTTTGAAGTTTCAAAGCATTTCTGTGAAGGAGATTTTGATTGCGAGGCTGGAGAAGCTCGAGGTTAGGGCAACTTACTATTATTTATGACTGCATGATAGGCGTCGATAAATTCGACTTATGCTTTATCTGATGTTGATTATGATGATGAGTTGATGTTATGATGTTTTTCCATAACTTGTGATATTGTGATGTTATTGGATTGTGCGTTTTGACGCGACTTCGGAGTGGAGATTCATTGATCTGGTGATCTTTGATATTTCAGGTTGGATGAACAACCCTAGGCAAGTCCAAACTTGGGGTTTGAGACTTAGCCCTTCATTGGTATTCGTTGGAATGCTTAGACTTTCCCCGGGAAATATCTTTTGGGTGGTTGGTTTTTGGAAACTTAGAATGATTAGACTTTCGAAAAATAAAGACTTGGGAAACTTAGACTTTGAGAAATAAACTCATAACTTGACTAATTCGAATTGAAACAATTTTTATTAACGTTTAAGCATAGGAAAACTGAAGGGGAAAATATTTACGAAAGACGGGGAAAAGTCGACTTCTGTTGTGGGTTTTGGATTTGGGGAAAGCCACTGAGGTGAGCTACGGTGATGATTGAAAGTCACCGAGTACTCTAGTACTCTTGTTATTCGAGTTGTGTTGTATTGACCGACACTAACTCTGGGTTTTGGGTGTTGGGGTTGTGTTGTATTGACCGACACTAACTCCGAGTCGTGTTGTATTGACCGACACTGACTCTGGCTTTGATTTTGGGTTTTGTTGTTGGAGTTGTGTTGTATTGACCGACACTAACTCCGAGTTGTGTTGTATTGATCGACACTAACTCTTGGGTTTGTTTTGAGTTTGGGTTTGAGCTAAACACTTATGTGGTGAGGACGATTCGATGTTTGGCTAACCATATTGCATCAATCGGGTGAATAACGGGAATGGTTCACCTGTGCATCTCATGGTGAATAACGGGAAGGGTTCACCAATGCATTAATGATGAATAACGGGAATGGTTCATCATACGGTGAATAACGGGAATGGTTCACCAAGGATGAATAACGGGAATGGTTCATCCATAGTGAAGAACGGGAATGCTTCACTTGTGGCGAACGGGAACGCGTCACAATCCGGATCATATTGATTGCATTTCACGCATACATTCATTCTGACTGGGATTGTGTGCTGTTTGATTTATTGAAGCATTGTTAGAGCCATAACATGCTAGGATTATCTATATGCTAATATAACAACATATATATCTATTCCCCATATCACATGTTGAGTGTATATCTACTTATTTCAGTGAGTTGACCCTAGCGCCTTGGCTTTGGTTTCATGTTTGTGTTTGGGCGGTCGGCTTGCTGCCAGATGTCGACGGTGGATTGGGTTTCGATGGTCTCTCCCTCAAGGGGGATCAGGTTTGAGTTGGAGGACCGTACTGACGAGCCTGGACGTCTGACGGAGGGAGTTCTACGACGCATGGAGCTGAGCTTCAACTTGCCAACTTCAGTTCGCTGTGGACTCGGTTATGTGAGCAGTACTGGGAGGGTAGGTTTAGGCAGGCGTCATATTTTGTGTAGAGCTCTGATTCGTTTTGCTTTTGGGACAGGGTAGGTTCCCGACGCATGACTTTTTGTGTGGTTCTCTTATTGAGGGATCACAGTGAGTCAGTCGGACTGTAGGGGTCTTTGCTTAGGCCATTTTGAGGCTGACTTTCTACTAGTGGATTGTAATTACAACTTTCTCACTCAAACTTCTGGGTCTGTATATTTGCCTACGGGCACACCACTTTGGAGTCACTGCGAGTGCGCGTGACGTGAGAGTGCAGCTGAGGCTGTACATGTTTATATTTGTTGTACATCGGTTAGTTTAGTTGCTGGGTTATGTCTTTAATTTCTATCGCTTTCAGTTAAAGGAATCAAACGAAAAAAAAATACCTGTTTTTCGCGTAAAGTTTATTTTTGAGTTACTAAAGTGACACCTGGAAATCGGGGTGTTACAGAAACAAGGATAGCTCAAACTCCACATATACCAAGACCTGGCCCATATCAAAATTCCAAACCTGGATTCCAGAATATGTGGCACAGAAATCACCAAGGTACCACTACCGCCTCGGCTGGCCAACAGGGTGCCTCGCCGACTCCAGTTCCACTTACTAAATTGAATGCTCCCCTAAGCACCATCTTGAAAGCAGTTGGACAGACAAATGTGGTGCAATATCCGCCGCCGCCACGGCGACCACTGACTAATGTGGATACAAGCAGATGGTGTGAGTACCACAAAACGTTGGGACACACCACGGATAACTGTTGGAACTTGCGACGGGAGATCGATCGGCTGATCAAAGCTGGCCATCTGGCCAATTTTGTCAAAGAGGCAGCAACATCGGAGGCTACCAAGGTAACTCAAGGGGATAAAGGAAAAGGAAAGGAGATAGTTGAGGAGTTGGGCGACCCTGTTGGGGAATGCTCGTCCATTGCTGGGGGATTTGGAGGGGGCGCGATTTCTAGCAAGGCCAGAAAGCGTTATGTGGCGGCAGTACACTCTGTGCACGAGGCATATGAGGGCGAATGTTGGTTGAATCACTCTCCAATTATGTTCACCCCTCAGGATTTTGCACATGTAATCCCTCATGACAACGACCCGATTGTAGTAACAATCAGAGTTAATAATTACATGACGAAAAAAGTGTTTTTAGATCAGGGATCTTCGGCGGACATCATTTATGGAGATGCCTTCGATCGCCTGGTGTAAAAGGAGTCAGACTTGAAGCCATATACAAGAACCTTGGTGGGATTTACAGGGGATCGTGTCAATGTGCGAGGATATGTGGAAGTACCAACGACTTTTGGTGAAGGAGAGTTTGTCAAGAAATTTCAGGTGAAGTATCTAGTATTGGCGTGTAGAGCCAATTACAACGTACTTTTGGGGCGGGACACCCTTAACAAGTTATGTGCTGTAATTTCAACCGCTCATTTAACTGTCAAGTACCCAGCCTGCAATGGGAAGGTTGGGGTCCTTCGTGTGGATCAGAACGCAGCAAGAGAATGTTACCTACGAAGTGTGGCTCTTTATGGGCGAAAGGCCGCCAAGAAAAGTCACCGTATCACAGAAATTTTTCCACAAGAAGGGTTTAGTTTAGACCCAAGAGATGATGCTGATGATTTCCGCCCACAACCTTTGGAAGAAACAAAATCAGTGCAAGTCAAGGATAAGGTGTTGAAAATCGGCAGCAGTTTAACAAAAGAACAGGAGGAAAGGTTGATCACCCTTTTGGGCGACAATTTGGATCTTTTTGCATGGACAATTAATGACATAACAGGGATTGACCCCAACGTGATCACTCATAAACTGGCCATACGACCAGGGGCAACACCAGTCATCCAACCAAGGTGAAGGATGAGTGATGAAAAGAACAAGGCGGTGCAAGTAGAAACTGAGAAGTTAATCAAGGCCCAATTTATTCGTGAGGTGCAGTACCCAACCTGGCTCGCCAATGTAGTGATGGTCAAGAAACCCAATGGGAAGTGGAGAATGTGCACGGATTACACAAGCCTGAACAAAGTGTGTCCCAAAGATTCATATCCTCTTCCCAATGTTGATAAATTGGTGGATGGGGCTTCCGGAAACAAACTTTTAAGTCTCATGGATGCATATTCTGGGTATAATCAAATCATGATGCACCCTTCAGACGAGGAAAGTACGGCGTTCATGACTAATCAGGCGAATTATTGTTACAAAACTATGCCTTTTGGTTTGAAAAATGCAGGAGCCACATACCAACGCCTCATGGATAAAAAATTTTCAAAGCAAGTTGGAAGAAATATGGAAGTGTATGTAGATGACATGATTGTTAAGTCAGCCAAGTCCAGGGATCACGGCGACGATCTTAAGGAAGCATTTGCTCAGCTAAGAAAATATCAAATGAAGTTAAATCCCGAGAAATGTTCATTTGGGATTCAAGGGGGAAAGTTTTTGGGTTTCATGATAACATCAAGGGGGATTGAAGTAAACCCAGATAAAGGCAAGGCGATCTTGGAAATGAAAAGCCCAACAAGTGTCAAGGAAGTACATCGATTAACAGGACGCATGGCTGCTCTAGCCCGTTTCTTGCCAATGGCGGGCGACAAAGCGGCTCTGTTCTTCACTTGTTTGAAAAAGAATTCGAAGTTTCAATGGACCGAGGCATGTGAACAAGCTTTTACCAAATTGAAAGAATCATTAGCAACGTTACCGGTACTATCCAAACCCATGCCAGGCGTTCCTTTGACACTCTACTTGGCAGTCACGGATAGGGCGGTCAGTACGGTGTTGCTTCAGGAAGAAGGGAAGAAGCAGAAGGTTATATATTTTGTGAGTCATACCCTGCAAGGTGCTGAATTGCGATACCAAAAAATCGAGAAGGCGGCCTTGGAAATTCTAAAAACAGCGAGACGCCTTAGGCCATACTTCCAAAGTTTCCCAATGAGAGTTAAAACTGATGTTCCCTTAAGACAGGTACTCCAGAAACCCGATTTGTCTGGGCGATTGGTCAGCCGGTCAGTCGAGTTGTCTGAGTATGATATACAGTATGAGCCAAGGGGACAAGTTACAATCCAAAGCTTGATTGACTTCGTGGCGGAATTAACACCCACGGAAGGCGAGAAAACTCAAGGAGAGTGGGTCCTATCTGTTGATGGATCCTCCAACGACACCGGAAGTGGGGCAGGAATAACTATTGAAAGCCCGGATAAGATGGTCATCTAACAATCTTTGAAATTCGAGTTTAAGGCAAGCAACGACCAATCAGAATACGAGGCACTAATTGCCGGATTAAGGCTCGCCATTGAATTAGGCGTTCAGAAATTGTTCATCAAAGGCGACTCACAGATGGTTGTTAAACAGGTAAAGGGCGAGTATCAAGTCAAGGATCCACAACTTTCTAAATACCTGGAAGTGGTACATAGATTAATGATGGAGATAGAGAAGATCAGAATAGAACATGTTCCAAGAAGTCAAAACGAAAGGGCTGATGTACTAGCAAAATTGGCCAGTACGGGGCGATTGGGCAATTATCAAACAGTCATGAGGAAACCCTCCCTCGCCCCAGTATTGACTTGGTGGAAGTAAAGTTAAAATCAGTGAAGTTAGTGATTGAAGGCGACCCTTCGTGGATGGAGCCAATCAAGACTTTCCTAAAAAATCCTCCGAAGGATAATGAGCTGAACACAAAAGAAAAGCGTAGGGAGGCTAGTTTTTATACGCTGGTAGATGGTGAACTATATCGGCGGGGAATTATGTCTCCTATGCTCAAATGTGTCGACGCGAGAGATGCCCTGGGAATCATGGCGGAAGTCCACGAAGGGGTATGTTCTAGCCACATAGGGGGGCGATCATTGGAAGTAAAGGTATTGAGGGCAGGATTTTACTGGCCAACAATGAAGAAGGACTGTCTGGAATACGTCAAGAAGTGTGAAAAGTGTCAAGTTTTTTCTGACTTACATAAAGCCCCGCCTGAGGAGTTAACAACCATGATGACACCTTGGCCATTTGCTATGTGGGGGACTGACATTCTAGGACCCTTCCCAGTAGCTAAGGCACAACTGAAGTATATCATTGTGGCGGTTGATTATTTCACTAAGTGGATTGAAGCGGAAGCAGTGGCGACTATTACAGCCGCCAAAGTCAGGAACTTTCTGTGGCGACGAATTGTGTGCAGGTTTGGGGTTCCCATGGCCTTGGTAATGGATAATGGGACTCAATTCACAAGCAATGTCACCAAAGAATTATGTGCGGAGATGGGAATTGAAATGCGATTTGCATCAGTGGAACATCCTCAGACTAACGGCCAGGCAGAATTAGCCAACAAGGTTATTCTGAAGGGCTTAAAGAAAAAATTGGATGAAGCAAAAGGTCTTTGGGCGGAGGAGTTGCCAGGCGTCCTATGGGCATATAACACGACTGAACAGATAAGCACGAAGGAAACCCCATATCGTTTAACATATGGAACTGATGCCATGCTTCCGGTGGAAATTGAAAACCAAAGTTGGCGCGTAACCCGATTTAACGAGAACGACAATGGGGAGAATTTGATAGCAAATCTAATCATGCTTCTTGAGGAACAACGAGAGGCACACTTAAGGAATGAGGCGGGGAAAGTGAAGGTGGCAAGGAAGTTTGCAACAAAAGTGGTTCCAAGAACTATGAGGGTAGGAGACTTAGTGCTTCGAAAGAAGACTATACCTGACAAGCATAACAAACTTTCGCCCAATTGGGGCGGGCCTTACAGGATAATTGGCGATGTTGGAGGTGGAGCTTATAAATTGGAACAACTTAATGGTCAAAAGATTCCACGAACATGGAACGCCTCACATTTGAAGCAATACTTTAGTTAAGTGTAACAACAAAAATGAATGAAGCCGCACTCTTTTTCCCTTTCTTTCGAAAGGTTTTTAATGAGGCGGCATATGTAAAAATGAAGGGACAATAGTTCCCATGAGTGGAAAAGCAATGAAAAGATCATTTCAAGAGATTGTTTATTTTTTATTTATATTACGAATTTATGCGGCGTAAGTCGTATCCAGGTATAAAAAATCGCGAATAATCCTTTCGGAATAAGAAAGTATCGCCATCAAGTATCAAAAGCCTTGGCAATTCTAGTGGCCACTAGAAACCAAGCCTCGTCAAAAAATCAACTAAGGTATATCAACCTAAACGATAACAATTTAGTAAATAACAACTTCAAGATAACAACAGTTGAACTAAAAAGAACTTCATTAAGATAAGAAAAGGGTGTGGCCCCTACATGTCTTAAAACAACAACAAACAAAAGGGCAAAGCCCAAAACAAAGTAGGACTTAAACAAAATAAAACAACAAGTAAAATCAAGCTAAGTTCTCATTGTTGGCGTTGTTGTTTTGGCTCGCGGCAGCTTGTGGATCCTTCTCCCCATCATCCCCATTCTGGCCCTCGCCACGAACGTCTTCACCATTTTCTTCCTCAGGTTCACTCTCAGAATCGAATTGAGGAAGGAAGGCAATATCAACATCATCATCGCCAACTACCTGCCCGTCCTTAATCTCCTTCAAATACCCGATACGGGAAAGATCAAAGCCTGGTTCAACAACACTGATTTGCTCTTTGGCCTTGAGAAAGCCTTGAGCAAATTGAATGGATGCACGCCCTAGAATGGAGGCATTCAGACGTTCATATTTTTCTTCCATCTTTCGGCACTTAGCCTGAGCAGTAGTGTGTTTGACATTGATGGCTTCTTTCAAAGATTTAGTCTTTTGAAGGAGCAGGTCAAAAGTCGCCAAGTCTTCAGTCAACTTAGCACATTTCTCCTCGGAAGACTTTAAGTGCTTGTGGGCGGTTTCAGCGTCAATCTTGGCTCGCTCATATGCAGCCTTATAGTCAGTTGCCTTCTTCTCAAGACGATTCTTGGCCGCCTGCAAGTCCTTCACATAGTGAGCCATACCCGCCACAGTACTGGCGGCAAAAAGAGCGTGGTGAATGGCCACGGAAGCAATGTTTGGAGGACCTTGACCAGAAACGTCTTTGTGGAGCTTGTTGTCAAAGGTTCGATTCATAAAGTACAAACCATTGAAGTGAGGATCGGACAAGCTTTGCAAGGTCAGGGGAGCCTCGCCCCTGGCAGCTGAACTAGAGCCAGCGTGACCAAATGGAGTTGGTGGGCGGTTGATTATCATATTTGGATCTTCCCGGGATGGCGGGACATTATCATGTCCCTTCTTTTTCTCTGCCGGTTTACCTCTGGCGGCCAAACCGGAGGGATTGAGAGTCGACTGGAGTAAGGGTTTATCACCAGCAGTTCTTTCGGTGGCGCCCGAAGTTTTCTGGCGTTTAGGATCCCTGAGGTTGTCAGAATCCGAAGCGCCTTCAAGTTTCTTCTTTTGCTCAGCTTCCGCCGCTCTTTTTCTCGCCGCCTCAGCAGATTGGGCGAGATATTATTTCATTTTTAGCGGGCTGGCGTCGACCTTTCCTTTACCCATCGTGGCTGCACAGGACAGTATCACAGTTAGACATGATGCATGAATAAAAAAGCAAGTTATGTGTGAAGATTATAAACTTACTAAAAAATTGATTTAAGGTGCCAGATTTCGACGCCTCGATCAAGTCATGACCACAGACTACCGGCAATGAGCGAAGATAATCGGCGACCCCTCGCTCAGAATCATCCAAGGCGTCATATGAAACGGAGATTTTTCGGCGAGGATTTTTCGTCCAATAAAAGGGGAAGAGAGGATTATTGTCGGAATCTCGGAACAAATTCTTTATTTCATGCGACTCAACAACTTTAAAGTATTTTTCTGCCACACTTTGTAATGGCTCTTAAGGGCGGTAAACCGGCTCATTTTCTTGCGGGCTAAAAGAGGGACCCATTTTACGGACGTAGGTTTCTTGGTAACAGACTTATAGAAAAGAAAAAACAAAGGGTAGGTGGGCGTGAAGCTTAAATAGTCACATAGAATTTCGAAGCAGCGAATGAAACCCCAGGCGTTGGGCTGGAGCTGACAAGGCGTCACATTCAGAAAGGATAGAATATGACATATGAAAGGCGAAAAAGGAAGTTTAATATTCAAATCAGTGAAAAAGTAACCATAAACGAAAAAGAAATCAGGCGATTCATCTAATGATTCTTTGCGTAAAAGAACACAATCATCCTCGCCGCATGGAAGAATGTTTAGTTGAAGGTCTTCGTTATGAGAGGTGGCGGGATTTACCTTCGTAAAACCTTGGGCAGATATCCGAAGCGAATTAATGCTCACAATACTACCCCAGATGGAACGCCACAGACATTTATCTTCAACCAAATGTACGTTTGTACGCCATTCGGGCGAAGATAACTCCCCATTAGAAGAAAGGACAGAATCAACAGAACCGGCTGGGCCGGAATCCTCGTGAGTAGAAGGCGAGGATTGGATTTCAATAACAGTGGGGGCAGAAATTTCCCCCTCTGTGGAAGGTGAAGAAAGTTCTATGGAAGAAATGCTAACATTATTCAACGACATGCTAGGTAATTTCATGAAAGTTAAAAGAGGAAGATGAACAGTGTCAAGAAAGAGAGAAAACAAAACGAGAAGAAAGGATGTAAAGAACTCACCGGAGGAAGAGATGGAAGATTGGGTAAGGAGAACGTCAGCTAAAGGAGAACACCGCGCAATGACGACGACCGGAGTAAACGAAGGTTCGCCGGAGTTCAAAGAAGAGAAAGTAAGAATTTCATAGAAGTTTCAGAGTAAAAAAGAGTTTCGGAAAGTGAAGAAGTGAAAGGTTAAAAAAGGTTTTTATAGAGGAAAAATAGGAGAGAGAACGAGTGGGATAGGTAGTGAAGAGTCGTGGGATTTGAAATTCAAAAAGGTGTGAAGTGAAAAGGTGTAACTCCTCGAGACGCACAAACGGAAACTGCATTCATGACAAATGATGACGAATCCCGGAAAACAAGGATTGCGTGTGTCAGTTGAAAAGACGTGATTGACGGTTATGACAATGGCGACCTATCTCTATAAAAGACGGTTATGACAATGGCGACCTATCTCTATAAAAGTGGCGGCGCAACAATAAACGTGAAAGTGGCGGCGTATCAGCAATTATGAAGAATGGCGATAAATGACAAAAGCGAAAGGGGGAGTGAAGAACAGCCAACAGTCACAAATAACTCCACCAAAAATCACCAAGTAAATGGTGAAGGCAGGCGACAAAATAGCATGTTAAAGACACTTCGACTCAACCTACCTGAGCCTCATGTCTTGGGGGCATGTGGACTGGGCGGGACATAAAGACTCTTATGCCCGCCCAAAACAAGCAATCAAACGGACGAAGGCAGCCATGGCGGGAACCGGCAAAATAACAAGGATTCTCGCCCCCTCTTTAAACGGACATGCGAGCCAGCTGGAAGATTCCTTTGGATTTGTCTTATGTGCATAGGGATTTGGGCCCTGGTTGTCAGGCCAAAATGTAGGAAAAGTCCATATCATGGCTTCACCCTCTATAAAAGGGAAGGTCATCACCTTGTACTGAGGACACTTTTTTGAACAATTAATGAGAATATACCTTTATGACATCTTTACTATTTTAGTGCTCTGCTAGGGTTTGCTTTCTTTCCTCTTCGTACGTAAGCTTACCCTAATACATATCAAAAACTGTGAACAACAACAAACTCATGCAAACAAATTAAAGAACCACATCCAATTGGTCATGTTAACCTAAAAAGCTCTCTGCTAGGGCACAAGAACAGGGAGCAGCCGCCACCCCCCCCCATTGGGGGGTGCTTTCTTTCTCCTCTAGGGAGTTCTTTCTTCTACTTTGTAGATGTTTCCTCCCACAATAGGTGAGTCTTCTTCCACTTTAAGGTGGATTTTCTTCCACTTTAGGTGGAGTTTCTACCCAAATAAGTGGGTTGTGTTCTTCCTTTCATCTCTCTGTTTTCCTTCCTCTGCTTCCAACACACCATCTGCAGCCACCAACACCACCGTACCCCTCCTCCGGCGGTGAGGCCACCAGCACCTGCCACCACCGTGATCATTTTCTCCCTCCACTATAACCCCTTCCGCCCTTGTCACGAGCTCCTACCACCGCGTACCCTTCTCCTTCGTAGCTATCAGATCTGGCCCACCATTGGTCCTGCAATCATCTCCGCCATCTCCGCCCTGTCTCCGCCTCATCTCCACTGTTGTGTCTCGCCGTCGCTACCGTTGTAAAGACCGCTGCTTCCTCTACAACCCCATCGTCTCCTTCCTTTTCCATTCTCAGTTTTGCTAGTTGTTGGTTGTTGTGGAATCTTCAAAGGTCCTCCTCAGGTTCTCAGATCTGCCAGTTTGACCCCATTTAGTGTGGCTGAAGCTAAGCTTCCTTGAAAGCCCCACGGTTTGCAACCCCGGCAGAGTCAGTTGAGTTGTATTTTTGGAAGTGTCATTTGTAAAAGTTGATTAAAATCGCTTAGAAGTCGCTTGGTTTATTTCTGTTAATTTTTGGGGTTTATAGGGGCCTTTGTATGACCTTTAGGGTTTTGCATCATGGTTTAGCTGGGATGTTTCAGCTTCTTTAATTGAGTGAGCATGCTTGTTCCTCACTTTCTTATGTATTTGCATTGCGTAACGCTCCTTGACATTTATTCTCACATGATGTAAGTGTCGCTTGGTAACCTTTTGGGTATTTATTCCAAACACCTTTGACCAAAAAAAAAAACAAAGAACCCAAAAAAAAATTAAAAACAACCAGCAAAATTATCTACTTGCATGAATCTACACTAACACATCTGCCAAATCAGAAATAGCTTTCTCATCGTGGCCACCAAACACCAAGTCAAACCACCTTCATCATTAACAAAGCACAGCGAGCTTTAGTCATAACTCCTACGAAAAGATTCTATGTAGATGATTCTCAGAAAAAGGGGTTACATTTGTGAAGAAGACATCAAAGAATCGCTTCTAGGAGAATAAATTCCTGCCTCCTAAGGCTTACGACCATACTTTGCCTTAGAAGATAATCTAGACCCATCAACAACATTGATCATAAACCCCGACGTCGTTGGGGAGTTACAAACGCTCCAACACCGATGTCACAAGAAATTGCTTGCACCTCTTTTTCCTGATTCAAGCATGTAGGAAAAACCAATCATGCATGCTTTCCAAGGCTGAAAAACGCAAAAAAAACCGAGAGAACACGACCCGAAGAGGAATTACACATCAAAGGGACAAAGGACAAATTGCAACCTCCAAACACGACTCTCCACGTGACGACGATGAAGTTGATAAGAATAGCACAAGAAATGGGGGGTTTGAATTGTGCCCCGCTTAAAACTTGATTTTCCAAACGATATAAAGATTTATCATCTTCGTTGGTATCGATTGGTGCAGCGGAAATGTAAGAGCAGAAGTGTAGACGATGCACACAGACAATTTTATCCTAGTTCACCTCCAGAATGATAGGGCTACGTCCAGTCCTTGGCAGCACCAAGATTTCACTTAGCTCAAATATCAAGGACTTCTCCTTACAAGTATTCGACAGACTTCTCCCACTGAGTATTATTGTACATGCCTCTCCAGGCATAACGAGTATTATTGTACATGCCTCTCCAGGCATAACGAGTATTCTTTCGCCACTGCCTCTCCAGGCAAAAACACAAGTATTATTTTCTCACTGCCTCTCCATGCATTAGCGAGTATTCTTTCAACACTGCATGTCCAGGTATTGAGTATTAGACAAGACTCCTCCCAACAAGTATTATTGTACATGCCTCTCCAGACATAGCGAGTATTCTTGTTCATGCCTCTCCGGGCATAACGAGTATTCTTGTCCATGCCTCTCCAGGCATTGAGTATTCTTTTGTCATTCCCTCACCAGGCATTGAGTATTAGACGAGACTCCTCCCTCTAAGTATTAGAAGGACTCCTCCTTTACAAGATTGTTTTCTTCTACTCTAAAATCTCTTCTTGAAAGAGGGATAATAGATCAATTAAGTTCATGAATCATAAAGTATTAAGGTTTGATTCTAAAGTGAATACTTTATGTTCAGTTACATGATAGAGGTAGAAATAAATTGACTCGAAAGAATATATATTGTACATGTTGAAGCAGACGATGATAAATGATATGATCATTTGAAGTGCATCATCGATATCTGATTGTTGAGCTCTGAGGCTTCTTTTCATGCTTATGTGATTTGAGCATAACGCAATTTTCAGACTCTAAAGAATATATACTCTTCTTTTCTTGAGCTTCTCTTCTTTGTCTTCGTGCCATCATCTTTCTTTGCTTCTCTAGACGATGCGTGGTATAAAGGATGTAAGGGTAATTTCCTAAAAAGGCAATTCACATGATATAATCAATTAGTTCATTTATACTCTTGAAAATTGTTATCATTCAAAACATGATAGACGATACGATTGACGTTTGAACTTAACAAACAAAGGACCATCCTCCTCTTGCACGGATCAAGAAAAGAAACATCACCCCAACTCCAACAATCGAATCGAACTAACCTCACGGGAAACGACAAGGGAGCCAATGTTGAAAATTCAAACTAGGATCCCACCATCGATATTCCACATTGGGAAGTGCCAACAACATATTATTATTCCAAAATTTCAGTCTCAAATTGAGAAGATGTTAAACATCTCCCCCCAAAGACAGCCAGAAAAAAACTTACCAGAAGATCCGTGGGTGGTACAATAAGAGGGTTCCGACACCATTCCTTTACCTTCCTGCAACTCTTCATCTACTAGCACAGTTTCTCTATGAGACACGCGAACATGTGGAACTATTTTTAGGAACAAAGCCTCGGCCAAAACTCTTTCTTTGAAATGAAATCCCTGAAGATATCCAAGACCAATCTCTTCTCTTCCACAAAAGGTGAGCCAATCCATGACCCTTCCCTTTCTTCAACTAGACATACCTCCAGGATTTTGAGGAAGGGACCTCAACTGTTCATCATAACACATGAAAGGAATTGAGAGGATTAAATGCTTGAACTTAACATGATGAATAGAAATAAAGACTACAATTAGATAGATAATGTGCACCTTTGATGTGTTTAATGACCTATATTTAATAATTAATAGATAGAGGTGACCATGTGAGTATAGTTTCTACCCGATATTAAAGATACTAGAGAAGTAATCTAATTTTATATCTAAAGGAAAACCCCGAAAGGAATGAGATATATCAAGAAATTATACTGTCCAATTAAACTAATTTCGATGTGTCAATCCTAATATGGAGTATTGCGATAAGTTCTCTTGTTGGGCCTGAAAATATTACGCCATAGCAAATAACATGATTTTTTACATTTGGTTATTAACTTACTTCAAGAAAATAAAGATATATGCATAATATGGTGTAATTAAAAAAATAAAAGTGAAAAAATTTGTGACCTAATTATGGGAATAAATATGATTTACAATTAGACGATAATAAACTTTACAACTTGCAACGGAAATGATACTTTATTATTTACCAAAAATATTAAAAAAGAGATAATTATATCGGTGAACAAAGATTTTTTACGTGTGATATAAATTGCATAAATATTAAGGAGACATTCGTATTTAGCTATTTTCTAAGGTAAGGAAGGATGCAGACAAAACCATTATTTATGGTTGGAGAATTGAGATGATGTATTTAAAAGTAATTTTTGAAAATTATAAACTAAATTATTATTTAATTTATTTTACATTAACTAGGATGATATATTTTGAAAATAAATATTATCAAAAATCGATATTTCGCGGTTCCGGTCATTTTGGTACTTTCATCTGCTGATAAAAATTGAGTATTCGGCGACACAATGTCGAAACTCCAATCAAGGTTCATTTAATTGAGGAAAACGTCCCAAAGACGGTGTAGGTCGATTTACGCCGAAAAACTACTTTTCGCAGTCAACGTTGGATGACGAAACTTCCTTCAGGAAAAAGATTGCAAACGTCGAAAGGAATGAGGAAATGCAGATGGAAACTTCGTTAGAAGCTCCGAATAGAGGAACTCTTCATTCGGGGTCTTAATTAAAGTCCCTGAGAAGTTAAAGTCTAGCTTCGGCGGACTTCCGGGAAGCGAAACCTAACAAGCGTACAGTCCAGGGTTTCGTATCGGAAAGCTGGTCATGATAAAAAAACTCAGAGGTTCTTATTCTACCTTCAATTCTAAAATTCTCTTAAACAGTGCTCTAGGAGCGGATATAGCCTTTTTCAGACACTCTCGACCTTAGTCGGGAAGATTGCGTTTGAAGTTGTGTGGATCAATTATGTTCTTCAACCCAATCAACCCTAGTGCCGCATCTACTGAAGTATAAAAGGAACAAAGACCTAAAACGTGAAGACACGGAAGCTAAGATTGAAGATCAAGTGTATTAGGATTATGAGTTGTGCTTTGTTCTTGTAATTTGTGAACTGGTCTTGCTCCCTGATTCTATAAGGCAAGACTGAGTTCTGTGTTGAGTTTGAGTGTTCAAACGTTGATTGTTATTTTTTATCACCAATCACTGTGGCAGTGATTGAGAGAAAGTGAGAGGGGCTCTCATACTTAGGTTGAGATACTAAGTAGAAATACACTGGGTAGATTTGGAAAAGAACAATAAACTTGTTGTGTTCATGTGTGTCTGTAGTTCCTGAATCTTGAGATAGTGGATTTCCTTTCTTTGGGCTTAGCCCTCCAGACGTAGGTGAAGTTTTTCACTTGTTGGAACTTGTTGCCATGCATTTTGTCAAAACAACCGATTGTCGAAGCAGATGCCGTGACATCTGACCTCGTGAAGCTAGGGCTTCAGTCCTCAGCTTGCGTTTCAGTTGTGGGCCCTCTGAAGATTTACTGAAGATATGTTTTTGAGTTACTTGAGGAGCAAGTAGCTATTCCTGAAGGGTTTATTTGTTGGGTTGTTATTTGTTGAAACAATCTTTGTTAAAAGATTGGTTTCTATCTTTACTTGTGCAATAAGAAACCGAATCTATCAAGATTGCGTTTTGAATTGCTGTTACTGCAATCTGTTTCTTCAGCCTGTGCCAACCCTAAAGCCCATGCTACCGCTGCTGAAGTCTATAAAAGGATGAAGACCTAAAACATGAAGACGGTCGAAGCTGCTAGAGGGAGATCGAGTGTTTTAGGATTTGTGTTTGTGCTTTGTCCTTTGTTGGTTGTGAATCTGTCTTTGCTCACTGATTCTATAAAGCAAAGAGATATTCTGTGTGTTTGATTGCGTTCAAACTCTACTTGTTCATTGTGTTCACCAATCACTGTGGCAGTGATTGAGAGAAAGTGAGAGGGGCTCTCATACTTAGGTTGAGATTCTAAGTAGAAATACACTGGGTAGATTAGGAAGTGAACTATGAACTGAGTTGTTCATGAGTGTCTGTAATTCCTGAATCTTGAGATAGTGGATTTCCTTTCTTTGGGTGCAAACCCTCCAGACGTAGGTGAAAGTTTTCACTGAACTGGATTAACAATTACTGTGTGTTATTGTTTCTGTTGTTAAGTTTTGTTTTACTGTTAAGCGGTTGTCGAACCTCTTGTCCCAACATCGTGCAGGACAATCGTATCAGAGGGAACCTGAATTACATTTGGCATCAAAGTAGGCACCCTGTTCTGGTTGGGTGAGCTCCAGGGAGTTTTATTCAAGTTCTCATGGATAACAAGGAGGGAGGATCAGTCAACAGGCCACCCATTCTGGATGGTACTAACTATGACTATCGGAAGGTTCGCATGACAGCCTTTCTCAAATCAATTGACAACAAGACTTGGAAAGCTATTGTCAAGGGTTGGAAGCACCCCACTAAGGCTGAGGTAGAAGGCACCTCTACTACTGTTGTGGAAAAACCTGAAGAAGAATGGACCAGTGTTGAAGATGAAGCTGCTCTTGGAAATTCAAAGGCTTTAAATGCTATCTTCAATGGAGTTGACAAGAATATGTTTAGGCTGATCAATACATGTACTGTGGCAAAGGATGCTTGGGAAATTCTGAAAACTGCACATGAAGGAACTACTCGAGTAAGGATGTCAAGGCTTCAGATGCTTACTACTCAGTTTGAAAATTTGATGATGACTGAAGAAGAGACTATTTCAGAATTCTACATGCGTGTCCGTGACTTGTCTAATGCTTCATTTGCTTTGGGAGAACCTATGTCAGATGAGAAGCTTGTAAGGAAGATCTTGAGATCTCTTCCTCAGAAGTTTGCTATGAAAGTCACTGCAATTGAGGAGGCTCAAGACATTGAGAACATGAAGGTTGATGAACTTATTGGCTCTTTGCAGACATTTGAGTTGAAACTGAGTGGAAAATCTGAGAAGAAGAATAAGAGTATTGCTTTTGTGTCAAACACTAATGAAGGTGATGATGAAGATTGTGAGGGTGAAAATCTTTCTGAGGCTCTAGCCATGCTAGCAAGAAAATTCAACAGAGCATTGAGAAAGATTGACAAAAGAACCAGGCCTAATGTCCAGGACATGAAGTTCGATAACAAACCCAAATTTTATAATTCACAGAGGAAGACCAAAGAAGAAGAAAGATCTGGTCAGAATAAAGGAGTGCAGTGTCATGAATGTGAAGGATATGGTCACATCAGGTCTGAATGCGCCACTTATCTAAAGAAGCAGAAGAAAGGTATGATGGTAACTTGGTCAGATGAAGACACTGAAGATGAGGAGGATATATCTGCAAACAAAGTCAATGCTTTCTCTGGAACCGTCTATGAGTCTGATACAAGTGATGAGGACATTACAGATGAGGAACTGGCTGAGACTTACAAGCTGCTACACATCAAGTGGGAAGAAGCATGTAAACTTGTGAGAGAAAAGCAAAGTGAGATAGAACAACTTGTCTCTCAGAATGAAAGGCTGAAAGAGCTCAGCACAAAGCTGAAGGAAGATCTGGAGGAATGGCAAAGTAAGTTTAATAATGCTGACGTTATGGAAAAGGCTAATCTAGTGTTGATTAATGCAGGACTTCAAGAGGAAGTGGCAACTCTGACAAGAAAGCTTGAAGCTACTCACAAATCTGTTAGAATGTTGAACAGTGGTTCTGATATGCTTGATGAAATTCTGAATGAAACTAGCAAGCAAGGAGGGAGTTTGAAGGGAATTGGCTTTGACTATAGAACAACAAACAAAGAAAATCAGAAAGGTTCAAAGAAATTTGTGTCTGCTGCAAAACAAACTGAATTCAAGAAGCCCAGAAATTATCAAGTGTCAGATTCATTGCCTCGACATGTACCTCTGCATGTGAAACCCCAGCTTAAGCTTGATAAAACTGTACCTTGGAAGTGTCACTACTGTGGTAAGAATGGTCATATAAAGCCCTACTGTTACAGGTTATATGGTTATCCTCAGATGCACGATAAAAATCCTGTTCAGATAAGGAAGCAATGGAAGCCCAAGGGTGAAGTCAGATGTCAGGTGGCCTACACGTCTTTCAGAGCATCATCAAAGGAAGATTGGTATTTTGATAGTGGCTGTTCAAAGCACATGACAGGAAACAAGAGCTTCTTGCAAGACATCAGAAGTCACTCCACCAACTATGTTACTTTTGGAGATGGAGCTAAAGGAAAGATCAAGGGAGTAGGAAATCTTGTTAGCACAGAATCTCCTAACTTGAACAATGTGTTACTTGTAAATGGTTTAACAGCCAACTTAATCAGCATAAGTCAACTGTGTGATCAAGGATATGATGTGAAGTTCAATAAGATAGAATGTGTTGTGACCACTGATGATGAGACAGTTGTGATGAGAGGAGTCAGATCAAAAGACAACTGTTATATGTGGACATCAGAAGATAAAGCTCATGTTTCCAGATGTTTGTTAACTAAAGAAGATGAGGTGAATGTATGGCATCAAAGACTAGGACATCTCAACTACAGGGGCATGCAAAAGATTCTTGCAGATGAAGCAATAAGGGGATTTCCCAATTTGAGCTTGGGAGAAGGAAAGCTATGTGGAGAATGTCAGATTGGTAAGCAAACCAAGGTGCCACACAAGATGCTCCAGCATCAGACCACGACAAAGGTTCTGGAATTGCTTCACATGGATCTCATGGGTCCCATGCAGGTTGAAAGCTTGGGAGGAAAAAGGTATGTGTTTGTCTGTGTAGATGATTTTTCAAGGTATACATGAGTTGAATTTATGAGAGAAAAATCATAGACTTTTGAAATATTCAAGAATCTATGTATGAGACTTCAGAATGAGAAGGACTGTGTGATTGTGAGAATCAGAAGTGATCATGGAAGGGAGTTTGAGAATTCAAAATTCTTGGAGTTTTGTGGAACAGAAGGTATTAGCCATGAATTTTCTGCCCCCATCACTCCACAGCAGAATGGAATAGTTGAAAGGAAAAATAGAACTCTCCAGGAATCAGCTAGAGTAATGTTACATGCTAAGAAGATTCCACACCGGTTCTGGGCTGAAGCTATGAGTACTGCCTGTTACATACATAATAGAGTCACCATCAGGGCAGGGACATCCTCCACACAGTATGAGCTATGGAAAGGTAGAAAACCGTCTGTAAAATACTTTCACATATTTGGAAGTAAATGTTATATCCTTGCAGATCGTGATCCTAAGAGGAAGCTTGATCCTAGAAGTGATGAAGGAATTTTCATGGGATATTCTATGAACAGCAAAGCTTATAGAGTTTTTAACTCTCGCACAAGGACCATGATGGAATCTGTGAATGTGACTGTAGATGATGAACCAAGCAAGAAGGAAGAAGAAGTTCTGAATGAAGATGATGATGGTACTGATGTTCCAGCCGATGCTCCAGCAACCGCCCTCGACAATGAGTCAGAAACAAGTGCTGATGAAAAGGAAGACAAAGATATCACATCTAAGAAAGCTCCATCAATCAGGGTTCAGAAGAATCATCCTCAAGAAAACATTATTGGTAATCTTCAAGAAGGGGCGACTACCAGATCTAGAAGTATAATTGCTCACAGTTGTTTCATCTCTAAGATAGAACCCAAGAATGTCAATGAAGCTCTCACTGATGAATACTGGATAAATGCTATGCAAGAGGAGCTAGAGCAGTTCAGAAGAAATGAAGTGTGGGAGTTAGTTCCTAGACCTGAAGAAGTAAACATCATTGGTACTAAGTGGATCTTCAAGAACAAATCAGATGAAACTGGAACTGTCACAAGGAATAAAGCAAGGCTAGTTGCTCAAGGATATACTCAGATAGAAGGAGTTGATTTTGATGAAACCTTTGCTCCTATAGCTAGACTGGAATCTAAAAGACTCTTGTTGGGTGTAGCTTGTCTCTTGAAGTTCAGACTATATCAGATGGATGTGAAGAGTGCTTTTCTGAATGGCTATTTGAATGAAGAAGTCTATGTTGAACAACCTAAAGGTTTTACAGATCCGCATCATCCAGATCATGTGTTAAAGTTGAGGAAGGCGTTGTATGGTTTGAAGCAAGCACCTAGGGCTTGGTATGAAAGGTTAACTGAATTTCTTGTAAGCAATGGTTACAACAAGGGTGGAATTGATAAAACTCTGTTTGTGAAGAATGACAAAGGTAAGCTCATGATAGCACAGATTTATGTGGATGACATTGTCTTTGGAGGAATGTCGAACTCCATGGTGGAGCATTTCGTCTGACAAATGAAATCTGAATTTGAGATGAGCCTAGTTGGTGAATTGAATTATTTTCTAGGACTACAAGTCAAACAAATGGAGGATTCTATGTTCATATCACAGAGTAAGTATGCTAAAGGGTTAGTCAAGAAGTTTGGCCTTGAAAAGGCTGGTCACAAGAGAACTCCTGCTGCTACACACATCAAACTTTCCAAGGATGAGCAGGGGGAAGATGTTGATCAAAGTCTCTATAGAAGCATGATTGGAAGCTTGCTGTATCTCACTGCTAGCAGACCAGACATCACATTTGCTGTCGGAGTTTGTGCTAGATATCAAGCAGCTCCTAAAGCAAGTCATCTGCTACAAGTCAAGAGAATTATCAAGTACATCAATGGCACAAGAGACTATGGTATTCTCTATACTCATGATACAAATTCCTCCTTAGTTGGATTCTGTGATGCAGATTGGGCAGGTAGTGCAGATGATCGAAAGAGCACATCTGGTGGATGTTTCTTCTTAGGGAATAATTTGATTTCATGGTTTAGGAAAAAGATTGCAAACGTCGAAAGGAATGAGGAAATGCAGATGGAAACTTCGTTAGAAGCTCCGAATAGAGGAACTCTTCATTCGGGGTCTTAATTAAAGTCCCTGAGAAGTTAAAGTCTAGCTTCGGCGGACTTCCGGGAAGCGAAACCTAACAAGCGTACAGTCCAGGGTTTCGTATCGGAAAGCTGGTCATGATAAAAAAACTCAGAGGTTCTTATTCTACCTTCAATTCTAAAATTCTCTTAAACAGTGCTCTAGGAGCGGATATAGCCTTTTTCAGACACTCTCGACCTTAGTCGGGAAGATTGCGTTTGAAGTTGTGTGGATCAATTATGTTCTTCAACCCAATCAACCCTAGTGCCGCATCTGCTGAAGTATAAAAGGAACAAAGACCTAAAACGTGAAGACACGGAAGCTAAGATTGAAGATCAAGTGTATTAGGATTATGAGTTGTGCTTTGTTCTTGTTATTTGTGAACTGGTCTTGCTCCCTGATTCTATAAGGCAAGACTGAGTTCTGTGTTGAGTTTGAGTGTTCAAACGTTGATTGTTATTTTTTATCACCAATCACTGTGGCAGTGATTGAGAGAAAGTGAGAGGGGCTCTCATACTTAGGTTGAGATACCAAGTAGAAATACACTGGGTAGATTTGGAAAAGAACAATAAACTTGTTTTGTTCATGTGTGTCTGTAGTTCCTGAATCTTGAGATAGTGGATTTCCTTTCTTTGGGCTTAGCCCTCCAGACGTAGGTGAAGTTTTTCACTTGTTGGAACATGTTGCCATGCATTTTGTCAAAACAACCGATTGTCGAAGCAGATGCCGTGGCATCTGACCTCGTGAAGCTAGGGCTTCAGTCCTCAGCTTGTGTTTCAGTTGTGGGCCCTCTGAAGATTTACTGAAGATATGTTTTTGAGTTACTTGAGGAGCAAGTAGCTATTCCAGAAGGGTTTATTTGTTGGGTTGTTATTTGTTGAAACAATCTTTGTTAAAAGATTGGTTTCTATCTTTACTTGTATAATAAGAAACCGAATCTATCAAGATTGCGTTTTGAATTGCTGTTACTGCAATCTGTTTCTTCAGCCCGTGCCAACCCTAAAGCCCATGCTACCGCTGCTGAAGTCTATAAAAGGATGAAGACCTAAAACATGAAGACGGTCGAAGCTGATAGAGAGAGATCGAGTGTTTTAGGATTTGTGTTTGTGCTTTGTCCTTTGTTGGTTGTGAATCTGTCTTTGCTCACTGATTCTATAAAGCAAAGAGAGATTCTGTGTGTTTGATTGCGTTCAAACTCTACTTGTTCATTGTGTTCACCAATCACTGTGGCAGTGATTGAGAGAAAGTGAGAGGGGCTCTCATACTTAGGTTGAGATTCTAAGTAGAAACACACTGGGTAGATTAGGAAGTGAACTATGAACTGAGTTGTTCATGAGTGTCTGTAATTCCTGAATCTTGAGATAGTGGATTTCCTTTCTTTGGGTGCAAACCCTCCAGACGTAGGTGAAAGTTTTCACTGAACTGGGTTAACAATTACTGTGTGTTATTGTTTCTGTTGTTAAGTTTTGTTTTACTGTTAAGCGGTTGTCGAACCTCTTGTCCCAGCATCGTGCAGGACAATCGTATCAGAGGGAACCTGAATTACATCACTGAACTGGGTTACCAATCCTTGTGTCTTGTTATTTTTGTGTTTAAGTTTTACTGATACTTCATGACTGTTGTTCTAATCGATTGTCCTGACATCGCGTACGACATTGTTCTAAGGGAACTAGAATTTCAGTCAGGTTTGGTTTCTTTTAGGTGCTCTGTTTTGCACCTGTTTGGTTTGGTTTGGTTTGGTTTAGGTGCTCTGTTTTGACCCTGTTTAGACGTCCTCTTTGACGTCTCTCATCGTTTGCCCAATTTTTTTTACTGGTGCTTTGTCTTTTTGGTATTTTTTCCTCTTTTCTTCATGGTTGAAGAGAAGAAGAGTTTGGTGTCTTATGCTTTTTTCCGGATCTCCTAAAATTACCTCGGAAAAGCTTGATGGGAAGAACTATTTGAGTTGGCGTGATGCTGTTGACATTTGGTTTGTTGGTCAGGGATTATCTGACCATCTTTCTACCAAGGTTTCTGACATTGATGCTACTAAAAGAGAAGATTGGAAGAAAGTTGATGCTCAGCTTGTATCCTTGTTATGGCAGTCGATTGAACCGAGTTTGATGCTTCACTTTCGCACTTACAAAACTTGTTACGACATCTGGAAGACAAGACAGCCGAAACCTTTTATGCTAATGATGTTCAAAGGCTTTACGAGACAGCTCGAGGTATATCATCTCTTCATATGACAGATACTGATCTGCCATCCTATTTGAAGAAGGCTCAACCTCTTTGAAATAAAGTCAAACTGAAGTTGGAAAAGGATGATGTAAAGGAAATGAAAAAGAAGATTGATAATCTGCTCATGGTACTTTTTCTCCATGGCCTCCATAAAGACTATGAATCTATTCGGAATAAAACTTTGACAAATCCTGGTATCCCTACTGTTGCAGAGCTTATTGGTCGTTTGATTAGGGTTCCACCACCATAGATTGATTCTCACACAACTTCTGAGTCATCTGTTTAGGCCTCTAACTCCTTTGGTCGAGGTCGAGGTCGGGGTCGAGGTCGTGGAGGCAGATATGGAGGTATATATGGAGGTCGTGGTAGAGGAAGAGGAAATCTTCATTGTTCCTATTGCGATAGGGACGACCACACTCAAGATCGTTGCTACCACATAGTTGGGTTTCCTAACAAAACTGCCAGTGTTGCTCAATCTTCGGTACATGCTACTGAACAAAAGCTCGAATATGAGGAACATCGTCTTTCTGCTAATGAATACAAGGAATTTCTTCAACTTAAGGAAGCTCAACAATCTTCTTCCTTAGCCACCGTAGCACATGCTGGTAATTCTACCCTTTGTTTCTCTCAATCTACAGGATCGTGGATTTTAGATTCGGGTGCTTCTGATCATATGGCTGGTATTCTTTCCCTTTTCAATAATTTGACACCTCCTAAAGAACCTCATAGTGTTACTCTTGCTGATGGATCTAAAGCACAAGTCATGGGCATTGGTCAAGCTTCACCCCTTTCCTCTTTATCCTTAGATTCAGTCTTATTTGTACCTGGTTCCCCTTTTAATTTAATTTCCATAAGTTGACTTACTCGTAGTCTGAATTGTTCCATAACCTTTGTTTCTGATTCTTTTCTTATACAGGACCGGAGTACAGGGAAGACGATTGGAGTTGGATATGAATCACGTGGTCTCTATTACATGCAACCTCATCTATCAGCACTATGCGCAGTCTTTGAGTCTCCTGATCTTTTACATCGTCGGTTGGGTCACCCAAGTCTTGAAAGGTTGAAGCGAATGGTTTCGAAGCTTTCTCATTTGAAGACATTGGAGTGTGAGTCATGTCAACTTGGAAAACATGGTAGGGCATCTTTACCATCTAGTATTAGTAGTCCTGCAGTATCACTGTTTGACCTCGTTCATTCTGATGTATGGGGTCCAAGTCGTGTTACGTCAGTTTTAGGATTTAAGTATTATGTTACCTTTATTGATGACTTTTCAAGATGTACTTGGCTATCTTTAATGAAAGATCATTCTGAGTTATTCGAAGATTTTAAGACCTTTTGTTTCGAGATTAAGAACCAATTTGGCAAGACTATTCGAGCTTTACGCAGCGATAATGCAAAAGAATATTTTTCTGCGCAGTTTACTTGATTCATGGCATCTCATGGCATCATTCATCAGTCCAGTTGCCCTCATACACACCACAACAAAATGGTGTTGCTGAACGTAAGCATCGTCATTTGGTAGACACAGCTCGAACTTTATTAATAACTGCTAAAGTACCATTGAAGTGTTGGAGTGATGCTATTCTTACTGCATGTTATTTAATCAATGCATGCCATCTGTTGTTCTTGGTAATAAGGCCCCTCACAGTATTTTGCATCCTCAAGCCACTCTTTATGTTGTTCCTCCCCGGGTGTTTGGCTCTACCTGCTATGTTCATAATCTTCCCCCTGGATGTGACAAGATGACTGCATGAGCTATTAAATGTATATTTCTTGGGTACTCCCGTTGTCATAAGGGACATCGGTGTTACTCACCTACTACACACTACTTTTATGTGAGTGCGGATGTTACATTCTTTGAGGATAAACCATTCTTTGACTCAGCATCCGACGTGGCTTCGCCGGACTTTATTGACCATATTATTCATTCCCCGGTATTTCATGTGCCACTCATTGACTCTCGACGTTTTGGTATTACTTATGAGCGACGACAATCAAACACATCGGGGCGTTCTTCTACAGTTGAGACTTGTGATTCAGCTCCAACTCCAACATCTCCTCCTGCTGCGGTCCTCCCTGATTCTCTTGATGATCAACCAATTGCTCTTCGTAAAGGTAATCGTTCCACCCTTAATCCTCATCCTATTTATAACTTTCTCAGTTATCACAAAATATCGCCTTCCTATTGTTCCTTTGTGTCTGCCTTGTCTTCTGTTACTGTACCTAAAACTGTTCAAGAAGCACTTTCTCATCCTGGATGGAGACAAGCTATGATTGATGAGATGACCGCCTTGGAGGCCAATCATACGTGGACACTTCTTCCACTTCCTCATGGTAAATCTACAGTTGGATGTCAATGGGTCTTTACCATTAAGGTTGGCCCTGATGGACAAGTGGACCGCTTAAAGGCCCGACTTGTTGCCAAAGGGTACACTCAGATCTATGGTCTGGATTATGGTGATACTTTCTCTCTCGTTGCTAAGATGGCATCTGTTTGTTTGTTTTTAGCCATTATTGCTATTCGCCATTGGCCGTTGTATCAACTTGATATTAAGAATGTTTTCTTACATGGTGATTTGGAGGAGGAGATTTATATGGAGCAACCACCTGGGTTTGTTGCTCAGGGGGAGTTAGGTAAGGTTTGCCGGTTGAAGAAATCTCTATATGGTTTGAAGCAGTCACCTCGAGCTTGGTTTGGGAAGTTTAGCAAAGTCATTCAAGAGTTTGGCATGATTCGTTGTGAAGCCGATCATTCTGTGTTTCTTAAACGCTCATCATCCAATCAATCCATTTATCTTGTGGTGTATGTGAACGATATTGTCATTACAGGTGATGATCAAAAGGGTATTGAGGAGCTGAAACAACACTTATTCAAGAACTTTCAAACTAAAGATCTTGGTCAGTTACGATACTTTCTTGGGATTGAGGTGGCACAATCAAAGGTAGGTATTCCTATTTCTCAAAGGAAATATGTTCTTGATATTCTAGAGGAAACTGGAATGCTTGATTGTAAACCTGTAGACACACCTATGGACCCCAATGTGAAGCTTCTTCCTAATCAGGGGGAGCCATATCCTGATCCTGGGAGATATAGAAGGTTAGTTGGGAAGTTAAATTATCTTACAATGACTAGACCTGACATTGCCTTCCCAGTTAGCGTTGTGAGTCAGTTTCTTAATTCACCATGTGATGATACCCTATGGTTGGTCTCTATGCCTGCTTCACTTCGTAGCATTAAGGGGACAGTGCAATGAGGGAAATCGACTAGGAAAGCGATGTCTTCCCCCAAAAAAAATGAAGAGTGGAGGGGACTTCGACTGCCTTCTTGTATCGGGTGAAGATAAGGGGGTGGTAGTCTTAGTAGGGCTCGAACCTACAATATAAGCCCCTACGGATCTCTACATGCAATTTGCAACTGCAAAGCAAATCAGAAAGAAAGATGTCATCTATGCTCTTGACATCGAGAAAGAGCTTCGTTGTTTGATCTGTCCACTGGGACATCTACAAATTGAATCATCAAAGAAGAAGAACAGGCATTTTCCGCAACCCTTGTTGAAAGAGGAACTGCCTTTACTCGTCAAAGCCAGCATCCTAGATGCCTTCATGACCTATAGACTTGTTATTCAGCTTCTGTGGAATCTTTGTTTTGTTAAGTCATTGGAATGCAGTCATTCGGATCCTAAAATACATTAAAGGATCAGTTGGAAAGGGCCTTGTCTATACAGACAAGGGTCATACTGATGTCATTGCATATGCTGATGCAGACTGGGCAGGTGATGTTAGTGATAGAAGATCCACTACAGGTTATTGTGTTCTTATTGGAGGCAATCTAATTTCCTGGAAAAGCAAGAACTAAACAGTAGTAGCAAGGTCTAGTACATAAGCAGAGTATCGTGCTTGGCTAACACTACGTGCGAATTGCTCTGGTTAAAGCACTTGCTTCAGAAGTTAAAGTTTTTTGAGTTAGGTCCTATGGAGCTTGCTTGTGATAACCAATCAGCTTTGTATCTTTCCTCAAATCCAATTTTTTATGAGAGGACCAAACATATAGAGGTTGACTGCCATTTTATCAGAGAGAAGATCCTCTCAGGTGTCGTCAAGACTTCCTATGTTCAATCTAGGGATCAACTTGCAGATATGTTAACTAAGTCTTTACGAGGTCCTAGGATACAATACATATGTAACAAGTTGGATGCATTAGATATTTATGCTCCAGCTTGAGGGGGAGTGTTGAATATTATTATTAAGATTTAGTTTAGAAATAGATATATAGTTCAAATATAAGTTTCTATTGTAGATTAGTATCTTTTAGATTTAGATAGATATAGTTTTTGTTATCTTTTTGCATCTATATATATTATACAAGTTTATCAATGAATAACACACAAGAAATATTATCAGATTCAACATGATCTAATGATGAATGCGTTGGTTGCTTTATTAACTTGCAGAAATTTTAGACTTTTGTTTTAGCCATTTTAGTTTGAGCAATGACTTTAAGTTGTTGATTGCTGATTTGTTTATCCTTTTGCTTTAGTTGTTTCCTCAGATCCATTTTGACAGAATTTGTTTCATGTGGAATGACTCAAGCATAACTGATCCAAATTCTTTGTGCTTGGACTGTACTTTGATTGCAGATTGTCACCTCCTTATCATTTTCGTAGTTAATTGTCATTACATCTGAGGGAGAAAGATAAAAATAGAGAGAAGGAGAGGGAGATAGATCAAGATAAAGAAAAGGTCAAGAGATAAAGTAAGTAGAGAGACCCATGAGGAAGATCATGAATTGAGTAATGTTCATGATAAAGTAGACTGCCGTGAAAACAGAGATGAGGAGGTTTGGTATGATGGAGCTGTTGCTTTAGCTCGGCTCATTAATTTTTTAATTTTTTTTTTGCAGTGTGAGATATGTTTGTTTCTATAGTTAATTAGTAGTATTTGCTATAATTCAGGTGTTGGTTTATTTGAATCAAAGAGATAGGGATAAGACAAAGGAAAGAGAGCGAAAGAAGCATACAGATAGTTAAGGGAAGAGGGTAAGCTATAAAGATGGAGAGAAGGACAAGGGGAAAGATAAAACTAGAGAGAAGGAAAGGGAGATAAATCTATTAAAAGAAAGGTCAAGAGATAGAGTAAGTAGATAGACCCATGAGGAAAATCTTAAATTGAGTAATGATGATAAGTAGACTACCACTTTAGCGTGCCATTTAATGTCATAATTCCTTTGCTCTTTTTGAATGGTTCCTTTTCTCTTAGGCTCATACCACATAGTACTATTAAATTTCTCTATCATTGTTAAATGTGTTGTTTTCTATGCCATTAGTTAATTTTAACAAGAAAATGTATCCATCTGCTTATAGTCTTTTACTGTAATTTGATATTCATACGCTTTTTGTTTCTCGATATTGATCTTCCTTTGTTTGTTGACTTAAATTATAGAAGTTAGGTTGCTAAATGGAGCTTCTGTGCAGTGGAAGGACAAATAAGAATGCTTTTACTTTGCTCACTACTTTCTATTTTGATATAATGTTTCAGCTTATCCCCTCTTGAGACTTTCTCTAAGGCATATAAGCTGTAAAAGAATCTCTCCCCTGAAAATTGAGCATGTCCTTGGAAACATCTCTCATTGAGCATATCCCCCTCTTGATTCTCTAAGATATATCCTCCCCTGGAATTTGAGCATGTCTCTAGAAACATCTCTCATTTTACTTTTGTGTGCATGCAAAAGTTGTTAGTGATTGAATTGTTAAACTGTATTACTCCATGTGAGCAAGTAAACTGTTTTATTTCTAATGCATCCATCTTTTTTAGGGTTAAATATGTTTTTCGTCCCTGAACTTTCAATGAGAGTTGGTTTTCGTCCCTCGCCGGAGTAAAAGCTGAGATAGGCCCCTGAACATAAGGAAAATGGTTGGTTTTAGTCCTTGCCGAAGTAGTGGTGCTGACCACCGTGGCCACATGTCACGGTGAGCTGACGTGGCTCTTCCACGTCAATTAATTAGCTTATGTGGAAATTTTTCTTATATTTATTTCAATTCCATATTATAATTTCTTATTTTCTTTTTAAAATAAAACTTATTAATTAAACCCAAAATATTCATCCATCTTCAGATCTACTTCATCGGAAATTGGGTTTGGGGCCCCCCTATGGGGCTCCGCGCCCCACCATTTTTTTTTAAACCCAAAACTGCCCTACGGATTTTTAATTTCCGTATTCACTAAAATAGAATACGAAAGTTAAAATTCCGTATTCTATCTCTGACAGACATCATCTTTTCCACCATTACTCCTCCCTCCACCAACCCCTTCACCATTACTCCTCCGTCACCAACCCCTCACCAGCCCCCTTAACCCCCTCAATGCCTCCAGACCACCCTCTCTCTCACCCTCTCCTACCTCACTTTCATTCTTCCTACCACCACCACCAACTCCTTCATTGGCCAAGCTCTCCACCATTGGATGCAACAAGATAGCATTTGAGGTGAGTGTTGTTGGTTGTTTGTTGTTATGTTGTAAGTTTAAGTAGTTGAAGTGGTTAGATTAAGTAGTTTAAGTAGTTAGATTAAGTAGTTTAAGTAGTTAGAAGGATGATGTTTTGAAGTTCTGAGACGCGATAAAATACGGAATATAAATTTTCGTAGTGAATACGGACATTGATATTCCGTATTCAATACGGATTATCAATTGCCGTATTCGATATGAATTATAAAGTTCCGTATTCAATATGGATAATAAAGTTCCGTATTCTCTTAATTATTAAATCTCTCAATTAAATCTCTAAATAAATTCACTAAATAAATTATCTATAAATTCACTATATAATTCACTATCTTAATTATCAATTTAAAAACATTTTCTAAATTAATCAAGCTAATTAGATTTTTGCTTAAAGACTAAACAGACCCAAAATACAGAAAATGAAGTTCCATATCGAATACAGAAAATGATGTTCCATATCGAATACGGAAAATCATTTTCCGTATTGAACCAGAACCTCCATTAACGCCATTGGTGAATCGGAACTCGCCCCAAAGCCAATTTATACCATTTCAGCCAACATAACCTCTACGTAAGATGATGGAACACTTTCCAGATGATGATTGAAGCGAGGAGAGCGTCGGAGATCGAAGATTGAAGAGGAAAAATGAGAAGGTTGGAAGAGAGCGCTGAAATGGGTTTGAAAAAACCCTCTGTCGTTTACATACTAATAGAATACGAAAAATTAAATTCCGTATTCAATACGGAAGATAAATTTCTGTATTCTATTAAAGGGGGGCTTTCCAGTAATTTCCCCACTTTAAGTGGGTCGCGGAGCCCCATATGGGGGCCCCAAACCCAATTCCCTACTTCATCCTCTTTTTTTCTTCTTCATCTATCTCTTCCCTGCACCCCATCGCAACCTTGATTCAAGCTTGAAGGAGAATGGAGAGTTGAGATGTAGAAGAGATAGTAATTCGTTCAACAGCAGAACCTCGCGTACGTCAGATTGAATGATTAGAGGGTTTCAAAGGGAAAGTGATTTATTGAACCGGGTATAAAAATGGGAAAGAGTTCAAAAATCAGAATGTTCTGGTTGTTGGTGTAAGATTATGGAAATAATTGGGTACCTTTCTCATTGATAGTAATTCAATATATATACAAAAATGAATAGGTTAAAGTCAAACTAATGCCTAATATGACTAGCATGATTACAACATAATTACAGGAAGAATAGTCATAACATTCCTATTCTATCACACCCCCGCAGTCGAAGCGGGAGGTTCGCCAACGCTGAGACTGGATCGAAAATCATCAAAGAGAACTCGAGGGAGGCCTTTGGTGAAGATGTCCGCAATCTGGTGACGAGAGGGAACATGAAGAACACGCGCCTGACCACGGGCGACCTTCTCTCGAACAAAGTGAATGTCCATCTCAATATGTTTAGTGCGCTGATGCTGGACTGGATTACCGGATAGGTAGATAGCATTGACATTGTCACAGTACACCAAAGTAGCCTGAGAAAGAGGGAAGTGAAGCTCCAAAAGCAGGTTACGTAGCCAACACGATTCAGAAACCACATTAGCAACGCCCTGGTACTCAGCCTCAGCACTGGACCGGGAAAGAGTGGGTTGTCTCTTGGATGACCAGGAGATGAGGTTGTCACCCTGAAACACACAGTAGCCAGAAGTAGACCGACGTGTGTCGGGACATCCACCCCAATCAGCATCGGTGTAGGAAATAAGCTTCTCGATAGGAGAAGGATAAAGATTCAATCCAAACTGTAAGGTGCCCTGAACATAACGCAGGATGCGCTTCAGTGCAAGCATATGCTCTGTGCGGGGGGCATGCATGTAAGACCCAAGATTTTAAGCTTAGGATCAGTGGAAGAGATTTCCATTTACGATTAGGGTTGATGTATTGTGAAGGGAAACCTGAACTAGAGTTTACCAAATGAAATAAATTTATGAAGGAGAAAGTTCAGGAAAATTCAAAGGATTACATCATGATCGATAAAAGTTATAATACGATCGTTATACGCTTAACCTAGGTCAGAAACCCTAGTATATAGCTAATTTTCACTTTTAGGCACGACGGAAGTTAATTCCAAAAATCTTCAGAGAAATGTTAGAACTTCTCTTTTTCCATATATCACAATCGTTTCGAGGCGAAACTCTAGGATCTACGAACGTCCGATTCCAATCATCGGAAGTTTGCCGAAACCGAAACCCTGGTATTTCAAAACCCTAGAATCACCCGACTATGGGGACTTTATCTATTCAGAGCTTCAAATAAATATTCTACACGCGTACACCCATTTCTCTTGATGATTTCAATCTTTCTTCCGAAGGAAGTTTTCTATTCCGACATTCGATGCAAAAAGCAACTTATCGGGTAAAATAGTTTTATACCGACTATGCTTTAGTTGCCAAAAATACAAAGAGACCTCATTTTAGTTTTGGAATTCTTTCGCCAAAACCTATCTTAGAATTCACGGAGAATGACGCCGGAAAAATCAGATTCGCGAAACTTTCATTTTACCGCGTTTTGCCAACCTCTATATATAGCCAAGAAATGAGAAAAAAACAAATATCTTACCCATTTCATCCAAGGAGGCCGCGAGTTTGAGAGGAGAGGAGGAGAAGAAGATTTTGTTCAATCCTTGCTTGATCGTTGATTAATCAGTTGCTGCTTCAAGGTTTCGAGGTATAGTCGCTAATCCTTACCTCTGATCGCTTTTTCCATAGCTTTTCTGTAGAGTTTTCTGAGTGGATAGTTTATGGGTTTTTGCAAAACTATCCTGAATCTTTCATTTCTGATTCTAAACCTCTTCTATATGTGCCCAAGATCACTTCTGCCGGATTAGATTTTCCGTTATGTCGCCGGAATTCCGCCGGAATCAATTTTAGCCTTAAATACCCATTTTTGGAGTTTTTGAGGTAAAGCTTCAACCTTTAGGCTGAAAACTATCGCCTTAGCTTAGTGCTAGTAGGATTAGTTGTCATAAACGTCGTTGGTGACGTCCCTGCAAAATTTTATTTTTGGGATTTCAGTTTTGAAAATCCTAAGTTAAAAATCATGACCAAAATACCCCTGCAACAGTTTTTGATCCGATAATTTTTCCGAGTTCAGAATACCCTTAGTTACGGCTTATGAAAGCATAGGAACCAAGTTTGATCGAAGAAAAATCGAACCCCACAATTAACCAAAGTGGCCGAGCCCTATTAGGGGGGAGGAGGAAAATTTCCTTTTCCGAAAACTTGTCCTTTCGCGCTAGATTATCGTACCTCGGAGTATGTATTGCTTCGTGTAACCTTAGTAAGTATTGATAGTTTAGTTTCCGATAGATTCTGAGAGTATTTCTGTGACTTTGCTTTAAAGGAACTTTTGAGGAATTTCCTGAGGAGCAACGCTTTGCTTGTGAGGAAGAGTTAGAAGATAATCCTGGAGAATCTGCAGGTGAGGGATTCTCACTGAATCTCTAGTTAATGCTTAGGGTCGATGTTTCGACATTGATTACTGTTTATGCACTGGAATTGTGTGTGATTGGAAAATGTTTTCTGAGGCTTCGGCTGACAATGTAGATGATGCATCTACTGAATGTTTTTGATGAGTGAATGGCATGCTAAGTGCTAATTGGGTAATTTAGGATGTGTGGTGCATGCCTTATATGCTAGGTGCTATGTGGTTATTGCTTAAGATATTGACATATGACATGTTGATTGATTATGATGAGTTAATTCTGCTTTTGCACTATAATCTGAGTTTCTGAACGGTGAGAAAAGCGGGCAGGTCATGCCGATTTTATTTTGAGAGTTTTGAGAAAGCTTGAAAGGACGAATGAGATTCGGGCCTTGTTGTGGTGTTGTATGGATCGAGACATTCTCTGGAGTCATTTGGGGATTAGGAGATCCCGAGAACTTATAGGATTCGCGATAAGACTAAAAGGATAATTATTTTGTAAAGAAAACTCATAAGACATTAAACAACCTCTAAATCTTTAAGTAATGGTAATAATCTCGGAAGGAAGCTTTGGATGCAAATCATAGTTTTGGAAAACGAGAAGTGTCGTCGGATCCCAGCATTGAGAAAGTTGAGGGGCTTCGAGTATGTAGATGTTGTGGTGCTGTTGGAGCAGCGTTTGTTGTTGTGCTGTTGGAGCAGCTATTGTGGTTGTGCTGTTGGAGCAGCTATGTTGTTGGGTGTATCTTCGACTGTGCGGCGCGAATCCGTATGTCCAAACCCGACGGGTTGGGCCGATTCGGCAATAATTGTTGACACGCGCGAATCCGTATGTTCAATCCGATGGATTGGATCGATTCGGCGGTAGTCACTCAGGCACGCGTGAGTCCGTATGTTCAATCAGAGGGATTGGATCGATTCAGCGATTGCCATTTTACCTCGCGTGAATCCGTATGTTCAATCCGAGGGATTGGATCGATTCAGCGACAACTTTTCGACACGCGCGAATCCGTATATTCAATCCGATGGATTGGATCGATTCGGCGGTAGTCACTCAGGCACGCGTGAGTCCGTATGTTCAATCAGAGGGATTGGATCGATTCAGCGATTTCCATTTTACCTCGCGTGAATCCGTATGTTCAATCCGAGGGATTGGATCGATTCAGCGACAACTTTTCGACACGCGCGAATCCGTATATTCAATCCGATGGATTGGATCGATTCGGCGGTAGTCACTCACGCACGCGTGAGTCCGTATGTTCAATCAGAGGGATTGGATCGATTCAGCGATTGCCATTTTACCTCGCGTGAATCCGTATGTTCAATCCGAGGGATTGGATCGATTCAGCGATAACCTTTCGACTCGCGCGGATCCGTATGTTCAATCCGATGGATTGGATCGATTCGGCGATAGTCATTGGACACGCGCAATGTCCGTATGTTCGACTCTTTTGAGTGAACCGACTTGGCGTTGTCATTTGTTGCGTGTGCGAGTCCGTATGTTCATCCCGATGGGTTGGATCGACTCGACATGCCTAATTGTGGGAGTTGCGTGTGCGAGTCCGTATGTTCAACCCAGGGGGTTGGATCGACTCGACATGCCTAATTGTGGGAGTTGCGTGTGCGAGTCCGTATGTTCAACCCAGGGGGTTGGATCGACTCGACATGCCTAATTGTGGGAGTTGCGTGTGCGAGTCCGTATGTTCAACCCAAGGGGTTGGATCGACTTGACATGCCTAATTGTTGGGCTATCCTGGGGATAAGTCCGGGAAACCGGTAGTTTCCGAGTATGTGATACTCTTTGCTTGTTGAGCAGTTGTGACCATCGGATTGAGATGAGTCGGATGATCCGGAGATCATCATGAGTTACTATGTTGATGTGAAGAAGTGTCTTTTGTCGCAGAAATCGACTTTACCTTAGGGTAAGCTTTTAGAGACTTTAATTTACCTAGAACACGTGGCGACGTGTCGAGTGAGAGTCGGAGACGTTGTTTGACTAATCATCCTGCATTCATGCATACTGATTTAGTTGTCGAGTGTGATTGTTATTTGTTAATCCTATTTGGAACATGTTAATTGTTATTATTGCTGTTAAGTTCATTATGGAATATGCAACCCTAGGATGTTATCCCTAGCTATAAGCCTAAGTGGCTATTCTCTTATCTATATCTATTAGTGCTATTATTTATGTAATTCTTTGGAGTTGACCCTCGCGTCTTCTGTGTGTGCTTTGGCGGACTGGTTCACGACGGTTCACCCTTCGGGGGAAACTAGAGTTGGGATGCTGGAACAGGAGCGCATCGCGATAGCGAGCGGAGGACGGATGGTGTACATAGACTAGGTCGTTCTGGATTTCGAATTCGGACGACGATCATGCTAGCATGTAGGTTTTAGTGCTGGTGTGAGCTCCTCGAGATGGGATTAGTGTAGGAGTAGAGTCTTAGCTCTGAACATTATTTGTTTCATTCGGGACAGGGTAGTTTCCCACCTATAGCTTGTTGTGTGGTTTCTTTACGGGAATCACAGAGAGTTGGTTGGACTTAGGAGGTCTTGTTTCAGGCCGATGAGCCAGCTTATTCTCAGTTTTTGAGGGATAGTGTTGCGGACACTTACCTTTAGATTTGGTTTGTACATTTTGCCTTCGGGCGCTACACTTTTCTTTCCGTCACTGGAGGTTACTCGTGACGAGGTTGTTACTTATAGCGGGGGCTGTTTATATATTGTATATTAGCTCTATTACTTTTCGCTTTTGGGTTTTATTTAATTCAGTCTTGTCTTAGTTATTATCGAAAAAAAAATATTTCACGTTTTTCCGCATTAAGTTTACTTTTGGTTACTAAAGTGACGCCACCGAAATCGGGGTGTTACATTGTGGTATCAGAGCACGGTCGAGTCTTTCGGGAGTTGTTGGGGAATAGGTCTTCTGTGCTAGGTTGTGTGACTCTGCAAAGAGTAAAAAAATTGATTGTCTGCCAAGCGATTTTTCGCTTAGAATTGATTGAAGTTATTGCTTAATCATATTGTATAGTTATGGAAAAGCTATCTTATGATTAGTACTAACTGTTGGTTTAACTAAACCGAACGATGATAACCTTCTAACCATTCTTTCTCATTTCAGTATAATATGTTCCATTAATCGCGTAGCGTGTGCAAGCACACCTATCTTACTTATACTGTTTGAGCTTTGACCTTATAGTTATTACGCCTATTAATACCTTATTTGACCGTAGCTCGTATTTTAGCTATAGAAGTTATACGAGGTTTAGAATGACACGCTAAGCTTAGAAAGTAGTCTTCTACCGATGCGTTTAAAAGGAAGCTAGAAGCTGAAGAATGAATCTCATAGAGATTTCTTATGGATAGTTTACGTATGATGTCGAGGGCGTGTAGTTCCGTAGCGGAATCGTTGGGGATGTGAGGTCAGGATAATTGTGACTATTGGATGATAGGAACTCATTGACTGTTCCAGTGGGTTTTTCTAAATTTCACCTTCGATGTATTAGGCTTGATCAACTTAATATTGAGGGGGTGATATTCGGAATCAGAGCTGGCTATGGACTTTGATAGAAGGATTGGTAAGATTAACTTGATTGGATCGAGGATTAGTCGAGTTGGGAGGAAAAAGTTCGCATTAAGTATAAGTTCTCTTGCGAAGGAGATATAGTTTGAAGAAATGGATATTCATTTAGGAAGCATTGAAGAATTAACGGACATTAGAGGTCCAAACTTGGTGAAGGTTCAGGTTTTAAGTCTATGAACTGTTGTCTTAAGTTTCTAGGACTCGAAGTTGGTTAGAATTTGATAGAGAGATTAAGAAGTTGATTGACGAGATGGTGATCAAGTTACAGAAAAGGGAGGTGTTAGTATTAAGATGAACACTTGAGGTTGTCATATTTGGACAAGTTGCTTAAAGTCTAAGAGTGAATGAAACTTGTTATGGATTTTGGTGATACGAGCTAGAGATTATCGAGTGAATTTTGCTAAGTGGAATGAGAATCTTAGGGTAAAGATTGACTTCAGAAGCTGGAGATCATATTCGAGTAAGAGTTTTAGCGGTGTTATCATTGATGATTGTAGTTAAACCTCGGCAAGTTGAAAGATGATATGTCTGTTGAGACGCCGTTGGTCAACATTGGGACTAGAAGAGTGAAACAATCGAAGGGAAAGCAGAGTGTTTTAGTGAAAATTATTTGGAATAAAGACACGGACGGTGTTGTGTGAGAGTTAGAGGAAAAGATCAAGGAATAATATCCAGAACTATTACTGACCCTTAAGTTTCGAGGACGAAACTTTCTTTTTGGAGGGTAGTAATGTAAGACCCAAGATTTTAAGCTTAGGATCAGTGGAAGAGATTTCCATTTACGATTAGGGTTGATGTATTGTGAAGGGAAACCTGAACTAGAGTTTACCAAATGAAATAAATTTATGAAGGAGAAAGTTCAGGAAAAGTCAAAGGATTACATCATGATCGATAAAAGTTATAATACGATCGTTATACGCTTAACCTAGGTCAGAAACCCTAGTATATAGCTAATTTTCACTTTTAGGCACGACGGAAGTTAATTCCAAAAATCTTCAGAGAAATGTTAGAACTTCTCTTTTTCCATATATCACAATCGTTTCGAGGCGAAACTCTAGGATCTACGAACGTCCGATTCCAATCATCGGAAGTTTGCCGAAACCGAAACCCTGGTATTTCAAAACCCTAGAATCACCCGACTATGGGGACTTTATCTATTCAGAGCTTCAAATGAATATTCTACACGCGTACACCCATTTCTCTTGATGATTTCAATCTTTCTTCCGAAGGAAGTTTTCTATTCCGACATTCGATGCAAAAAGCAACTTATCGGGTAAAATAGTTTTATACCGACTATGCTTTAGTTGCAAAAATACAAAGAGACCTCATTTTAGTTTTGGAATTCTTTCGCCAAAACCTATCTTAGAATTCACGGAGAATGACGCCGGAAAAATCAGATTCGCGAAACTTTCATTTTACCGCGTTTTGCCAACCTCTATATATAGCCAAGAAATGAGAAAAAAACAAATATCTTACCCATTTCATCCAAGGAGGCCGCGAGTTTGAGAGGAGAGGAGGAGAAGAAGATTTTGTTCAATCCTTGCTTGATCGTTGATTAATCAGTTGCTGCTTCAAGGTTTCGAGGTATAGTCGCTAATCCTTACCTCTGATCGCTTTTTCCATAGCTTTTCTGTAGAGTTTTCTGAGTGGATAGTTTATGGGTTTTTGCAAAACTATCCTGAATCTTTCATTTCTGATTCTAAACCTCTTCTATATGTGCCCAAGATCACTTCTGCCGGATTAGATTTTCCGTTATGTCGCCGGAATTCCGCCGGAATCAATTTTAGCCTTAAATACCCATTTTTGGAGTTTTTGAGGTAAAGCTTCAACCTTTAGGCTGAAAACTATCGCCTTAGCTTAGTGCTAGTAGGATTAGTTGTCATAAACGTCGTTGGTGACGTCCCTGCAAAATTTTATTTTTGGGATTTCAGTTTTGAAAATCCTAAGTTAAAAATCATGACCAAAATACCCCTGCGACAGTTTTTGATCCGATAATTTTTCCGAGTTCAGAATACCCTTAGTTACGGCTTATGAAAGCATAGGAACCAAGTTTGATCGAAGAAAAATCGAACCCCACAATTAACCAAAGTGGCCGAGCCCTATTAGGGGGGAGGAGGAAAATTTCCTTTTCCGAAAACTTGTCCTTTCGCGCTAGATTATCGTACCTCGGAGTATGTATTGCTTCGTGTAACCTTAGTAAGTATTGATAGTTTAGTTTCCGATAGATTCTGAGAGTATTTCTGTGACTTTGCTTTAAAGGAACTTTTGAGGAATTTCCTGAGGAGCAACGCTTTGCTTGTGAGGAAGAGTTAGAAGATAATCCTGGAGAATCTGCAGGTGAGGGATTCTCACTGAATCTCTAGTTAATGCTTAGGGTCGATGTTTCGACATTGATTACTGTTTATGCACTGGAATTGTGTGTGATTGGAAAATGTTTTCTGAGGCTTCGGCTGACAATGTAGATGATGCATCTACTGAATGTTTTTGATGAGTGAATGGCATGCTAAGTGCTAATTGGGTAATTTAGGATGTGTGGTGCATGCCTTATATGCTAGGTGCTATGTGGTTATTGCTTAAGATATTGACATATGACATGTTGATTGATTATGATGAGTTAATTCTGCTTTTGCACTATAATCTGAGTTTCTGAACGGTGAGAAAAGCGGGCAGGTCATGCCGATTTTATTTTGAGAGTTTTGAGAAAGCTTGAAAGGACGAATGAGATTCGGGCCTTGTTGTGGTGTTGTATGGATCGAGACATTCTCTGGAGTCATTTGGGGATTAGGAGATCCCGAGAACTTATAGGATTCGCGATAAGACTAAAAGGATAATTATTTTGTAAAGAAAACTCATAAGACATTAAACAACCTCTAAATCTTTAAGTAATGGTAATAATCTCGGAAGGAAGCTTTGGATGCAAATCATAGTTTTGGAAAACGAGAAGTGTCGTCGGATCCCAGCATTGAGAAAGTTGAGGGGCTTCGAGTATGTAGATGTTGTGGTGCTGTTGGAGCAGCGTTTGTTGTTGTGCTGTTGGAGCAGCTATTGTGGTTGTGCTGTTGGAGCAGCTATGTTGTTGGGTGTATCTTCGACTGTGCGGCGCGAATCCGTATGTCCAAACCCGACGGGTTGGGCCGATTCGGCAATAATTGTTGACACGCGCGAATCCGTATGTTCAATCCGATGGATTGGATCGATTCGGCGGTAGTCACTCAGGCACGCGTGAGTCCGTATGTTCAATCAGAGGGATTGGATCGATTCAGCGATTGCCATTTTACCTCGCGTGAATCCGTATGTTCAATCCGAGGGATTGGATCGATTCAGCGACAACTTTTCGACACGCGCGAATCCGTATATTCAATCCGATGGATTGGATCGATTCGGCGGTAGTCACTCAGGCACGCGTGAGTCCGTATGTTCAATCAGAGGGATTGGATCGATTCAGCGATTTCCATTTTACCTCGCGTGAATCCGTATGTTCAATCCGAGGGATTGGATCGATTCAGCGACAACTTTTCGACACGCGCGAATCCGTATATTCAATCCGATGGATTGGATCGATTCGGCGGTAGTCACTCACGCACGCGTGAGTCCGTATGTTCAATCAGAGGGATTGGATCGATTCAGCGATTGCCATTTTACCTCGCGTGAATCCGTATGTTCAATCCGAGGGATTGGATCGATTCAGCGATAACCTTTCGACTCGCGCGGATCCGTATGTTCAATCCGATGGATTGGATCGATTCGGCGATAGTCATTGGACACGCGCAATGTCCGTATGTTCGACTCTTTTGAGTGAACCGACTTGGCGTTGTCATTTGTTGCGTGTGCGAGTCCGTATGTTCATCCCGATGGGTTGGATCGACTCGACATGCCTAATTGTGGGAGTTGCGTGTGCGAGTCCGTATGTTCAACCCAGGGGGTTGGATCGACTCGACATGCCTAATTGTGGGAGTTGCGTGTGCGAGTCCGTATGTTCAACCCAGGGGGTTGGATCGACTCGACATGCCTAATTGTGGGAGTTGCGTGTGCGAGTCCGTATGTTCAACCCAAGGGGTTGGATCGACTTGACATGCCTAATTGTTGGGCTATCCTGGGGATAAGTCCGGGAAACCGGTAGTTTCCGAGTATGTGATACTCTTTGCTTGTTGAGCAGTTGTGACCATCGGATTGAGATGAGTCGGATGATCCGGAGATCATCATGAGTTACTATGTTGATGTGAAGAAGTGTCTTTTGTCGCAGAAATCGACTTTACCTTAGGGTAAGCTTTTAGAGACTTTAATTTACCTAGAACACGTGGCAACGTGTCGAGTGAGAGTCGGAGACGTTGTTTGACTAATCATCCTGCATTCATGCATACTGATTTAGTTGTCGAGTGTGATTGTTATTTGTTAATCCTATTTGGAACATGTTAATTGTTATTATTGCTGTTAAGTTCATTATGGAATATGCAACCCTAGGATGTTATCCCTAGCTATAAGCCTAAGTGGCTATTCTCTTATCTATAACTATTGGTGCTATTATTTATGTAATTCTTTGGAGTTGACCCTCGCGTCTTCTGTGTGTGCTTTGGCGGACAAACGCCCTTTGTCAGATGTCTTTGGCGGACTGGTTCACGACGGTTCACCCTTCGGGGGAAACTAGAGTTGGGATGCTGGAACAGGAGCGCATCGCGATAGCGAGCGGAGGACGGATGGTGTACATAGACTAGGTCGTTCTGGATTTCGAATTCGGACGACGATCATGCTAGCATGTAGGTTTTAGTGCTGGTGTGAGCTCCTCGAGATGGGATTAGTGTAGGAGTAGAGTCTTAGCTCTGAACATTATTTGTTTCATTCGGGACAGGGTAGTTTCCCACCTATAGCTTTTTGTGTGGTTTCTTTACGGGAATCACAGAGAGTTGGTTGGACTTAGGAGGTCTTGTTTCAGGCCGATGAGCCAGCTTATTCTCAGTTTTTGAGGGATAGTGTTGCGGACACTTACCTTTAGATTTGGTTTGTACATTTTGCCTTCGGGCGCTACACTTTTCTTTCCGTCACTGGAGGTTACTCGTGACGAGGTTGTTACTTATAGCGGGGGCTGTTTATATATTGTATATTAGCTCTATTACTTTTCGCTTTTGGGTTTTATTTAATTCAGTCTTGTCTTAGTTATTATCGAAAAAAAAAATTTCACGTTTTTCCGCATTAAGTTTACTTTTGGTTACTAAAGTGACGCCACCGAAATCGGGGTGTTACAATGCATGTGAAGGCAAACCTGCTGAACGGCATAATAGATGTCTGGACGAGTGAATGTGAGATACTGCAAGGCACCGGCAAGACTCCGATATAAAGTAGGATCATCACACAGAGTACCAGCAGAAGTACTGAGTTTCTGATTGGTATCAACTGGAGTGGTAGAAGGATGGCACGAGGCCATACCAGCTCGAGCAATGATGTCACGTGCATAGGTACTCTGACTGAGAAAAAGTCCACCTGCATGTCTGGTGACGGCAATTCCCAGAAAATAGCTCAACGGTCCCAGATCCTTCATAGCAAACTCGGAGGTGAGAAGAGCCATGATAGATTTGCGAAGGTCATGAGAGGAGCTGATGAGGATGATATCATCAACATAAAGCAGGAGGTAAGCCATGTCAGAGCCTCGTCTGTAAATGAAAAGGGAGTGATCAGAGGTGCTGTGCTGAAAACCAATGGTGGAGACATAGTCTGCAAAACGCTGGTACCATGCCCGAGGCGCTTGCTTCAACCCGTAAAGAGATTTCCGCAAGCGGCAAACATAGTCAGAATGATTGGGGTCACGGAAACCCAAGGGCTGATGCATGTAGACCGTCTCATGCAGATCACCATGGAGGAAGGCATTCTGAACATCTAACTAGTGAATAGGCCAAGACCTGGAAAGGGCAATGGTGAGAACTGTGCGAATGGTCGCCGGTTTCACCACAGGACTGAAAGTCTCATCACAATCCACACCTGCAATCTGTGACCTGCCATCACCTACAAGACGAGCTTTGTAACGCTCAAAACAACCATTAGCTTTCGTCTTATGACGAAAAATCCACATGCAGCGAATAATATTGACATCACAAGGTCGAGGAACCAAATCCCAAGTATTATTTCTAATGAGAGCATCAAATTCAGACTGCATGGCGGATTTCCAATTAGGGTCTGAAAGAGCTAGCTTAGGATTTTTGGGAAGAGGTGAGATGGTGGGATCATCAATGGTAACAGAAAGGTTAAAGAGCTTTCTGGGTTTGTAGATACCACGCATACTGCGAGTGGCCATGGTGCGAATAGGAGGGGCAGGCGGAGGTGGGGATTGAGGTGTAGAAGATGAGGGGGAGGAATCTGAAGGAGAGGATGAGGAGGCCGTGGATGTGGGTGGTGTAGTCGTGGCTGAAGGGGCTACAGGTGTAGGCTGAAGGTCTGGTGAAGGAGTTTGAGTAGTCCAACGGTGGATAACAGAGGGATGAATATCATCCGAGAGCCACTCATAGGTAGAGGAAGGTGTGGGAGTCAGGTTAGCAAAGGGAAACTGAGTCTCATCAAAGATGACATGTCGGGAAATAATGACCTTTCTGTGCGACAAATCAAAACACTTATAACCTCTGTGATGAAGGGGGTACCCTAAGAAGACACACGGGGTGGAACGCGGTTGTAATTTGTTAATGGTAGTGGATGGAACCAATGGATAACAAAGACAACCAAAGACGCGAAGATGTGTGTAAGATGGGTCACGACGATACAGAAGTTGAGTGGGAGAGAGATTGGACAGATTTTTGCGAGGAATAATGTTGAGTAGATAGGTAGCCATTTGAAGAGCATGATGCCAAAAGGACGGAGGAACAGACGCATGAGCGAGAAGAGTGCGAATCATGTTGTTAATAGTGCGTATTTTGCGTTCCGCCTTGCCATTTTGAGATGATGTATGTGGGCAGGAGAAACGGAAAATAAGACCACTAGCAGCACAATAATCATGAAAAGATTTGTTATCAAATTCCCGCCCATTATCACATTGAAGACATTTTATAGTTTGGGAAAAATGCGTGCGGATTTGATTTGACAGAGAGGTGAACATTTCAAAAACCTGAGATTTATTACTTAAAGGAAACGTCCACAAGAAATCCGTGAAATCATCCAAGAATAAAACATAAAAGCGATGACCAGCGGACGATAAAACAGGAGAAGTCCATAGATCACTGTGTAAAATGTCAAAAGGCATCACAGTAACATTATTAGAAGAAACAAATGGCAACCTAACATGTTTGCCAAACACACAAGACTCACAAACTGGACTAGAGTTCAAATGCTCATAACTAATGAACTTATTACTACGTAGAGACTGCAAGGCAGAAGAACTGGGATGACCAAGACAACTGTGCCAGAGACTCTGAGCTAGACCAGCAAACGGAAAAGACGGAGTGACTGGGTATAGGTCGCCAGGACTATTACATCTCATGAGTGGAATCCCCGTCTGAAAATCAATAACCGAAAAACCATATGGGTCAAAACAAACAGAAACATTGTTATCAGTAGTGAGTTGTCGCACAGAAATTAAGTTTTTAACAATTTGTGGTGTGTGCAAGACATGGGAAAGGGACAAAGGCTTGGTTTTATAAGAGGTAGGTAGGGTGGTGTGGCCAGAACCCTGAATTGGAATACCCTGTCCGCTACCAACATACAGTTTCTGATTAAGATGACTCAAATTAGAATAAGACGTGAGATTACCTGGTGATGCTGCTACATGAGATGATGCTCCAGTGTCCATGTACTAGGTGCTATCTGGAGGAGCAAGCGTCATGGTGTGCATGGCAGTGGCAAGATCAGTGGGCACGGAGGAGGCCGAAGCAGCATAAGCCTGAGGACGCGGGCCCAGAATGCCAGGTTGCCGAGGAGGAGCAGAAGGACGAGTCCACTGAGAAGTAGGATATGGGCACGGAGGCATGGCCCATGGAGGTGGAGCCCATCCCCAATGCTGGTAGGGGAAGTACGGTTGCTGAGGAGGCATCGGAGGAGAGGAGCCCTGAGAGGTGCCACGGCGGGATCCTCCACCGTTTCCACGACTCCCACCACGACCCTTAGAGTTGTGGGATCGTGAACGGTTGGAGGTCCGGCGATCAGAACTCTAAGAAGAGGCATCAGAAGAATGCGGCTGAGTAGCAACATAGGCAGCATGAGACTCAGTGGGTTTCATCTTAGCCATACTGGCTTCCTCTAAGGTGAGCATGGAGCGAGCCTGATGAAAGGAGGGGAGCGGATTGCTCTGACGGATCAAAGTAGCAATACCCCTGTATGCATCGGTGAGGCCGGAGATGAGCTGCAGAACCAGACGGTGATTGTTCACAGGAGCACCGACATCACGAAGCTGGTCAGAAAGCGTCTTCAGACGCTGGCAGTAGGCAGCGACGGTCGGGAATGCCTCCATGCGAACAGTAGAGAACTCCTGCTCGAGGGTGACTGCACGAGCGTTCTGATTGTCCTGAAACAGATCCGCTAGATGCGTCCAAGCAGTAAAGGCAGTGGAGCCAGGCTCCATGATAGTAGTCATCAGGTCAACAGAGATGGTGGAATAAATCCACTGAAGGACCGTAGCATCCAAAGTGGCCCACTGCTCATAGGCAGGATCAGTCACTGGTGGAGGTGGTTTGTCAGCAGTAGGGACAATGTGATGCAAAACTCGGTGAGAACGAGCATGAATGCGGAACAGCTCCGCCCAGGTGCCATAGCGGTCAGTCTCCACGTCAAGAATAATAGGAATGTTATTCCTAATATTCGAAACGGCTGAGCCGGGTGAAAATCTGATTTGGCCGGCGGGGCCGGAGGAGGAGCTGCGGAGGTAACCACCGGAGGAGTGGAGGAAGCATCGATGGAAGTGGAATCAGCCATGAGAATCAGCAGAAAAAATTAATAAGATTTTTTTTTGTTTTTTTTTTGTTTTTTTTTTTTAACTGCTGAAGATGAACCGAGCGGTCTGGCCGGATCAGGGCGAACCGCACGGTCTGGGGCGCTGGGGCACTGATCCGGGTCGGGTTGGACTGTTTGGTTGGAGCCCGGATCTGCTGCACGTTGAAGACAGATGGGAGCGTGCTCTGGCGGCGCGGCAGGCCAGCGACTGGGGGCGACGGCGGCGAGCAAGGGCGGCGGTCGATGAGCCGAGGGCTGGCGGCGGCGCGGCTGTGGGCGGCGGAGGGAGGTAGCGAGCTGGAAGAAGAACCCAAAGAGGATGACAGAGGCAGCGGCGGAGCGTGGCTGGGAGGCACGCGGGAGCGGCGGCGGCGGCCTGGTGTGGCAGGGGCGGCTGCGGCTCGTGGAAAGGAAGGATGGAAGAAGGCTGGTGAGGGGAGAAAAAGAAAATAGGAAAGGGAAGAGCGGGGTTGGGCGGAAGCAAGGTAGGGGGAGAGGGGCGCTGCGGCGGCGACGTGCGGCGGCGGCGCAGGAGCCTGTGTGCGGAGGCGGTGCAAAAGGAGAAAGGTGGCACGGCCGTCAACGCAAGGAGGCTAGGGTTTGGATCAGAGAAAGACTCGTGATACCATGTAAGATTATGGAAATAATTGGGTACCTTTCTCATTGATAGTAATTCAATATATATACAAAAATGAATAGGTTAAAGTCAAACTAATGCCTAATATGATTAGCATGATTACAGCATAATTACAGGAAGAATAGTCATAACATTCCTATTCTATCAGTTGGATCTGGCAATTCTGGCATGGAGATTTCATTATATTTGGCCAATTCTGTGCAAGTTCATTTTCTTATGATAATGCAGGAGAGTTGTTAAAGCTCAGAACTGCAAGATCCGCACCACCTTTACCCAGATTCAAAACCCAAATCCAACCAAAGTTCCTTCCTTTTTTACAGAAACCAACCATCATCTCCCAAGCTTCTCGCACCTCTGCAAAGTTTTGATTTTTAGGATTTCTGAGTTTTTATCTTTTGTGGGTTCTTGTTCAAGAGGGAAAACGGTGGAAGAAAGAATGATAATGACGAAGATGAAATGTTAAAAATTGTATATTGAAGTTTATTGTGAGTTGAAGCTTCTGGATTTTTTCGTGAGTTGAAGCTTTTGGAATATGGGGGAATTTTTTTGTTAAAGGTTATCTGGAGTTAAAGCTTTTGAAATTTGGGGAAAACTTGCTAGTTGAAGGTTGTCGTGGAAGATCTAGGTTCTATGAATGTTTGATAGAGTTGAAGGCAAATAAATCGAGTAATGATTTATACACACCTTACTTTCTCTTCCATCTCATTTCCACACATTTTTCTTTCTATCTCTCTCTGCATTTCTTGTCACATCACATATCATATCACTCATTACTCTCATTTCTCTTCTTATTCAAGCAAGGTGGAGGTGGAAAAGGTATGTGTACAAAACATTATTCGGCAAATAATGAAAGCAGTTGAAGATGAAGCGTGAGATGAAGATGCGAGTGAGTGGTAGTGTTTCAGATTCTAATTTGGGTTTAATTTTGTTTTAAAATAGTTTAGTTTAGGTTAGGTTAATTAGTGGGTTTTAAAGGGTTGAATTAAGATTATGAAGTTTTAATTTAAATGAAAAAAAAAATCCACATCACCTCATTAATTGACGTGGAAGAGTCACGTCAGCTCGCCGTGACATGTGGCCACGGTGGTCAGCGCCACCATTCCCGCAAGGACCAAAACCAACCATTTTCTTTATGTTTAGGGGCATATCTCAGCTTTTACTCCGACGAGGGACGAAAACCAACTCTCACTAATAGTCCAGGGACGAAAAACATATTTAAACCTCTTTTTTATGGTGGAAGCCTCTTAATTTATGCAAATGATGGATGTGGTTTTTCATTATTCTAAGTGTAGGTTTATCTAGCTTTACACATTAAAGTTTGAATTTCTCGTCACTTGAGATTTATGGAGCATTCTATCAACAACTTTGATTTGAAAAAGATGCACATTGAATTAAAATTCACCTGATACCATGGGGAAGTCATCCTTGCTTTTATCTACTCAGCTTCTTTGTTCTTAAATGCTGCAATTACCTTTGTTAGATACAAGATGAGTGGTCAGGGCAGAGAAAAAGTAACGTAGTTTGCTAAGGAAGACAGTTCTTACTCCTTTGAAGAACCTAGCATGGCTTTGAGCTTATTAGTAATGAGATCAGTAAATAGGACTGCAATGTTAATGATGATAAATAATAAAATTAACAACATCCTGTTTATTTGTCAGTGTTGATTTTTGCATTTCAGATGCTTGAATAATTGAGTTTTTGTACAAGATTTTGCCTTCACTTTCCTTCCTTTTTAAAGATGTATTTTATGGGTATGACTAAGTAGAACATATAGGAAAACTTGCTAAATCATATGATATAATATCATGGGTGTGCTTTGTATCAGATCCTTGATTGATGAACTTTGAGGGGGAGACATAAAAATGGTTTATAGATAAAAAGAACTTCATCTCATATTACCTTCATGTTTATAATTATGACTTATGATATCTACATGATACCTCTAAAAGTCTTTCTATTAACTTACAAGGTTTTTCTCTCAATTGGAAAACATCTAACAAACTTAATAAGAAAAACGTTTTAAAGACAATGGGCATATTGTAACTCCCCTAGATAGTGAAATTGTCATTCACTCATTCGTCATTACTTTCTATATTCCCAGCCCACTTACTTTTTTATTATTATTTTGTAACGTTAAAAGAAACCGTGGAAACATAAAGAAACCGTAAAAAAAACTGTAAAAAACCGCATCATTGAAGTGTAACGGCTGAAACATAGACGGCCAAAACTCCATTTATATGATATTTTAGATCTTTTCATCTTCCAAACCATTCATTCAACTGAGTATCATAAATTCTATTAGGAACATGCCTTTTGAAGGCAACCTTTGTTTTTGTTACAGAAATTTAGGATGCTTAGGTACAAAATTCTGTCATGCTCCACTGGATGATTTCAAAACAACTTAAACCTCACACAAAGACAATAACTTTTGATTAATTTTTTATAAACAGTTGCTAATTACAAAAATCAAACATGGATGAACTATCTCTATAATAATGGTTGCATTAAGTAAATACATGATTATTTTACTTTAACGTGTTAATTCAAGAACATTATTTGTTGCTCTTACGAATTTAAAATATGGATTGTCATGGAATGATGGACAAAATCTGTTTTGACCTTCGAGCTTACTTTTAATTGTAACAAAAATAGAATTAATTAGTTTAAAATTATTTTAAATATTTTTATTAGTATTTAGTTTATATGAGTTAGAGAATTGCATAGGACACAATTAATTACTTTTGATATATAGAGTTTATTTTTTTACAAATATATAGAGTTACTAATAATATTAATAATAGTACTTAGTATTTGAAGTGAGCTATGAGAGAAAGGAGTAGTTGGCTTTCACAACGTGACTCTGAACCAGTTTTCATTGCTTAGCCCTTCAGCGTCTATTCTTAGCACATACATGTTACTTCAATTCCCTGTAATAAACTATTTAATACATAAAAAAATAACAATTTTGGGAGAAAAACGACAAAGGTAAAAAATATTGTAACTAAAAAACAAAAATAAAAACATTCAATACAAAAAACTTTTTCTGTATGTAAAAAAAAGATAAAAAAAAACTTACAAATTTATGATTTCTTATTTACTTATATGTCTAAAAAAATGTGTTCTTTTAACCCGTGAAATATCTTTAAAAAAATACACAAGTTTTAAAAAATCACACAAAACAAAATATGACACGGTTAAAAAATACTAGTAAAAGCATCTCCAATGGTAGTATCTAATGTTAAATACATACTCATATGAGTATCTATTACCATTGGAGTACATATTCAATTCCAACATGATAAAGATGAGTATGTGAGAATATATACTCTACACTAGACTTGAAAAGTGAACTTGTATTTATTACAACCACTTACCATTAATATAATTGTATATAAATAATAAAATATACAAATGTGATGTTGATGGTGGGATCCACTATAGAAACTTTTAAGAGTTGTTGGGTTGAAGTAAAAAGTTAGTAAAATAGTGTAGATGATGTGACATTATGGAAAATTGTAAAAAATAAAGTGTAAATATTTTAGTAAATATGATGAATGTAGATACTCTAAATTACATAAAGTACGTAATCCTCACCAGTATTAGCTGGAATAAAAAAAATAAATGTCACATGTCAACAATAGACTCATTTGAATATGACATCATCACGTCCAGGCCCCACACCAATGTAGTGGATAGGGACACCAACAAGTTCTTCTATCCTTTCCACATACTGCTGTGCAGCTTTTGGAAGGTCAGAATAGTTTCTGATTGATGAAATATCAGATCTCCATCCGGGAAATACTTCATATTCCACCTAAAACATGAAAATAAGAAGTCATCAGAAAATACAACACAAGTTGCAGGGCAACTAAGGACATTTATCATTATCGAAAAGCCTCATTGTCACAACACTTTGGTATACATTAGTACAATAAAATAAATAAAAGCATGCAGTTATGTGATCCATATCTAAATCATTTACACATTACAAAAACATAAAAATTAAACCCCACAACTTACATTAATCAGAAGTTAACCTCCTAAAACGCTAAATCAAAAAACCACAAATCAACACTAAATCTCAACCCCACGAGTTTCATCTTGTTCTCCTTTCCACCCAGGAGTCTTGTTCTTCTCTTTCCTTGAGGGATAAGTTTCACACAATCCTCTCTCGCCCACCCACGATTTCTTATATGCATTGTTCATCTTCATTTCCTTCGCCTTTGTTCCCGCGGCTCATGCGGTTTCTGCGGTCTATTGACTTCTGAGTTCTTGTGCGTTCTGACGAACAAGGATAGTAAAGAACACAAAATGCACAAGAACGCATAAGTCAGGAGAGCGCAGAGCCACGAAAACCACGAAAACAAGGACGAAGGAATGAAGAACAACGCAGACCAAAAATTGTAGTGGGAGAGGAGGGATGGGAACCCTAATCTACCAACGAAAGAGAAGAACCAAAGTCATGGATGGAAAGGAAAGGAGGAGATCTGGAGATGGAACTTGTCGATGTTGGGTATTGGGGGTAATTTCTGATTAATGTAAATAGTGAGTTAATTTTTATGTTTTCCTGATGTGTAATTTATATAAAAAAAAATCCACATTTTTTCATAGGCTAAAAAAATCCTTGTAAGCATGCCACATGCAATTATGCACTCGCCTAACACTCCTACTTCGCTGGAGCTCCACCCTCAGGCGAGGACTATAGGCAAACAGGGTGCAATCGTGGGGACAAGGATCAAAATTTTATGTAGTGAAAGACAAAACACAAGCGAGCATACAAAGACATGGACTAACTTGATGATTAATCCTATATTCATGTATATGCATAGAAAATAGCATAATAACACAAAAAAACTCAGGTTCGATTAATCTCATGATCGTGTCATGATTTACCCAGATAATAATAGCCCAGGTAACCATTAATCACATAATCTACGATTAAGCGATTTTAATCACAATTTTGATAATGGAGTGGAAGCGAAAAAGAGGAAAGTTTACCTTCAATTGCTTAAGAAGATCGAGATCTGCAGGGAATGATTGGATTGGGGTCCCATCATAATGTTTATATGAGACACCCAACTGTATTTTGTCAAGATCTGATAAAACATCCAGCCTGCTCAGATACAATGATGAAAAACCATTGATTTGACAAGAGTACTTTAATGCGACTATATCAAGCCAACCACATCGTTGAGCAAGGCGAGCATGATTGCCCAACTCCTTGGAAACAGAATGGCGTAATTGATAGCGCTCTAAACTCCAATTTTCTGTTGGAAAATGGCCTATACCATATTTAGCTTTGTATGCTTCCTGCAAAGCCAAAAAAATAAAAATAATGAAGCATTCACCCGGGTTAAATATGCCCAAATCTGTTGACGTTGCATTTGTTGAATACACAAAAACAAGAGAGAAAAAAAGGTGAAGTTAAAAAACATTAGAAGCATAGGCTTCTTCATGGGTATGAGTATGACAATTCAATCAAAATAAGAGTCAAGAAATGATAAATATGAACGTACCACCATTTCTGTTGGAGTAGGAGGACCTATACCACACAGAACTTCTGTTGGAAAAGGACCTATACCAAATTTAGGGGTGTATGCTTTCACCACTCCTATTAAATCACCAACTAATCTTGGGGCAATACCAAGACCAGTGCAGATCCCACCTGCTGATGTGCTAGAAGTAGTAACAATGGGATAAGTTCCAAAGTCAATGTCAAACATGGTTGCTTCTTCTCCAACAACCAAAACCTTCTTCTTTTGAGTTATAGCTTCGTTCAAGAGATGCACTGTGTCAGCGATAAAAGGCTCCAACCTCTCAGCATATCTCTTGTATTTTTCAACTTGTTTCTTGAGCATACATGGACCATAGTCAAATTTTTCGACCAGTATTGCCGCATCATAGTCAAAATTTTCGACCATTTTTGCCGCATCTGATAACAAAAGATCGAGCTTCTGAGGAAAAGTATCCATGTGCCTCAAATCGCTTACTCTAATGCCATTACGAATAACCTTGTTGGCATAGCATGGTCCAAGGCCTGCAAGGGCTGAACCAATAAAATAATCACAGAGTTCATTCACTTGTTGGTGGAAGTCAAACAAAAGCGGAGCGCGATCAGATATCAATATCCTTCCCTTGCAAGAGACCCCATTTGACTCGAGGTAGTCAATTTCACTAACTAGGCGTGGCACGTGCACTGCCACTCCATTTCCTATAACACAAATAGTATCTTCATTGAGGATACCGGATGGAATAAGATCAAGGGCAATTTTTTTCCCTTTGAAATTATGAAAGGTTACCGGAATACTAGCTCCACCCTGATGACATATAATAATCACAACTTATCAGTGCAAATTAACATAATTCAATGGAAGAAAAGATTGGAATGTATAAAGCAATAAACCATTAAACCCTAACACAAGGAAAAGTAGCAGAACCTGATAGATGGCAACGATATCGAAGTGCGGGGCTAAGATTTCAACGAGGTTCTCTTTGCCTTCATTGCCCCACTGGCTAGCCAGAACGCCGGAGACCTGGCTGAGAGACTCAATTCGAGCGGCGGCTGTGTGCTTGAGGGCAGGAGGAACAACCGGCTTCGCGGAGCAAACGACGAAGTTTCGACTGGGACGTTGATGGTTGAAGGTGGAGAAGGGGAGTCGAAGTGGAGGGTTGCATATTGCTTGAAAACTCAGCACTGAGATGGTCATTGTTAACAGAGAAAGTGAGAGAGTAAAACAGGATTCACACCAAATAGCTAGGGTTTTGAAGAGGCGGAGGACGGACGGGAGGAATGAGTTAAATACTGACTACGTGGACAATAATATCCTCTCTTCGAATATCTTTGTGCAAGATACGCACTAGTGGAACCTCAGATGACAATGGTACATCTACTGAAAATGTAATTGAAACCATAAATATATTATTTTAAAATTCAACGGTTGTGATAAAATTAAAATTACAGAGCTTCCCTTTCTCTTCTCCCCTCCCCTACCGCCACAGTCCTCTCTTTTCTTTTCCAGTGATGGTAGAAAGAATATGCTTTTTTCTCTGGTTCTGTTTGATTTGACTTATATTGATCAAGAATTATCCCTTAATCAGATTTCCCTATGCAGGGGCAGTTGAATTAGCTGTAGTTGGGGTTTCAACTTCTGTGTTTAATCTAGTGTCCAAAGTGTTCAATGTTCCTTTGCTTAACATTACTACGTCCTTTGTTGCAGAGGAGCAGGCTCTGATTAGCAAGGAGGAAGGTACCAGTCGAACTGGTGAAAATGGTGATTTTTTAACAGAATATTTATCAGTTTTAGTTGGATATCAACTGTTCCTGGACATAGTAGTTGGTTGTAGATTTTCTTGTTCAGATGTATCTACTGAAAATTTTAGTCTGATGTGGGTTTTAATTTCTCAGGCAAGTCCCAAAATAAAAAGCTTCTTTCTTCACTCTTCAGTATGAACTTCTTTAGCACTTGCAGCAACTCTTGGAATTGCTGAAACTGTGGCACTTTCCCTTGGCTCTGGCATCATTATGAATATCATGGGTATACCTGCTGTATGTATAAATTGGCTGATTATTCATCTATCTATCACCTCATATTGTCATTATGTTCATGTTCTAATTTCTTCTGATTTTGCAATGGGCTGGGCAAGACAACCTTTAGCTATCTTGACTAATGTGTAGATGCACTACTACAGAATAGACCTTTTGCCACGCCTCAATTGCCACGGTTATAGGCGGAACCGTGGCAAAAGGTCAGTTACCACGGTGATAAACGGAACCGTGGCAAAAGGGCACAATATTTTATTATTTTTTTAAGGAACCGTGGTAATAGACTAATTTTTTAGAAACCACAACAAAACAATCTGGCTCGTCACTCTCGCGTCTTTGTCTCCCACTCTCAAATTTTTTCTAAGAAGAACCCTAACCCTCTGGATCTGTTCCCTCCCCTCCCTTTTTGTTCACTGCATCACTCGTCCTCTCCCTCTCTTCTCACTGCAAGTAGCATTCTTCTCCCTCTCGCTTGTCAATGGCTCTCTCTCTCTCTCTCTCTCTCTCTCTCCTGCTCCCTCTCGTTCGTCGTCACGTGGCCGTCTCCGTTCTCAGTTCAATTACTGCCGTGGGAGACCCTGATTGAACCTCAAGCTCTCTGGTGAGTTTGTTTTTTTAAAATAAATAATTGTGCTCTGTGTGAGAAAATTTTATCTGGAACTGGAACCTGATCTCCACCACTATGCCCTTCTTTCTTCTCCCTATGTAGCAGAATTCTGAATGGTTTCCTCTTAAAATTTTCTGGACCATTCCACAAGGGGCTGTCCTTGGCATGCCTTGTTTCATGGTTGGCATAGATAGTTGAAGAAGGAATCTTTGAATGAGCTGAGTGCATTTGTAAAGAGGGTGAATCAAATATGCTCTTCTCCTTCGAATTTTTTCCATGTTTGTTCGAAGAACGAAAGCTAAAAGCTGCTTTGAAGTTCTGCCTTGTTTTCTTTTTCTTTTCCATATTAAATATGGTTTTAATATCTAATGTTTTCCTATTCTGCAACTTAAACCATAAAAGTTACTATTAACAATAATTTCAAATTTCAACAAATATACAGCCAACTAATTTCTAGCCAATGCCATAGTGGAATTTTTTTAGTTATGTTTATTGATCTTGAATGAAAGTCAGGACAGTTGGTCTTGAAGGATTGATAGATTCTGTATTATGCAGTAACCTATGGTTAGCTGATGCCTTTGGGTGAGGAGTGCTAAGTATCTATTTTCTTCCTGCTTGTTAGAACTAGTCTTTCATCTTTTATGATGTTCTAGAATATCCATGGCCTACTCTCATGCTTCTAACGTTGTTGCTCTTTTAAAGGTTGCACACCCTGAATGTTGTTTTGCACTAGAATGCTCTTTTTTCAAAATCCTTTGTTTCAAATATGTTAATTTAGCTTGCTGGCTGTGGTTGCGGGAGAGTGTGAACTGGTGCTATTTATGTTGTCATTGCTGCCATGCTTCCTCTTTTTCCATCTGTTTCTAATGGTCGTTTTTTGCTTGCTGTGGGCTGTTTCTCTTCCTATGTGCGACATCTGGATAGTGAAAGATTAGGCTTGGACAGTCCTTTGTGGTAGCTGCAGCGATATAGAGTGCTCTGGCCATAGTTTTCCTCATATTTCCTAGTTGTTTTTATTTTGAGTTGTGTTTGAGGATGAATGTGAGTGTACTACTGGTGAGGAGCTAGCTAACTGTTATTCATTGTAGGGATAATTCCAAGTTATGTTCCTGCGGTGGAGATCGACAGATCTTCTATTGGGATGTTGCGACTGGTCGTGTAATTAGGAAATTTCGAGGCCATAATGGTGAGGTACCTCTTATTCTCAATTTCTCACCTCTCAATACAGCATTTTCATTTCTTAGTACCATTATGTGTAAAATACCAGATCATTTTCTCTTTGACCGAATGGGAGTGATGGATAATGATTTTAGCATAGCAGTTAATAATTAGTTGCTATGATCTTTACCATTCCCTCTTGTTTGAGTGATGTTACTGTTATTGCCTTTAAAAATGAGACTAGTTAGATGCACCCGTTTTTGACCTATATCAATATGCACCTTCAACATAAATTACCTGTTAGGATCCAATTGCAAGGTCTTGAGTCCTACAATGGAAGTATGGGATTTCTAGAGTGAGGTTTATAAGTTCTCTCAAACTACAATGGCTAGCTTTTATGGTATAGTTCTCCCGAGGTTCTTATCAATTCAATACCCCTGTAAATATTTATTACAATCCATGTTTAGTTCGTATTCAATGGTAAAATAAGAGCTCAACATCGTTGAGAGTAATGTTCTTGAGCTCTCAATGATTGTTGTTGTCATTATAATATATGTTGTCCTTGGGACCTTGGATCTAAGTTTGCAATAGTTTGTAGTTTCTGATTGTTAATTTCTTCTGCAGATAAATGGTGTAAAATTCAATGAGTATTCATCTGTTATAGTTTCAGCGGGATATGATCAATCATTGCGTGCTTGGGACTGCAGATCCCACAGCACTGAGCCAATTCAGGTGGATTTCTTCACAATCCAAAACTCTTTTTTCACCTCATTACATTGAATGCGCTCATTAGCTTTCTACTGGTTTATTGATCATGAGTTGTAGTTCATGTGCAGATTATTGACACATTTGGAGACAGTGTGATGTCTGTTCGCTTAACAAAAATTGAAATTATTGGGGGAATTGTTGATGGAACTGTTCGAACATTTGACATTCGTATTGGCAGGTTAGTCGCAATGTAGTTAGAAAAGTTCATGACCTTTTTCTTATCCCGTAATTCATGAACTCATGTTTAAAAAACCATACCAAGTAAATGAGCAACACATACTTGGTGATATTTCATATTGAATTAGATAAACTGCCATTAGATTAGACACTTTTATTGTTGCCATAAAATTTATCTTCATTATGAAATTTAACAAATCATGGCATGCTCCCAAATAATTGTGGGAAACAAGTTGATATACTGTGATTTATATATCTGCATTTTTGGACTACTCTTTGTTGATTCCTGCACATATTCATTTTAAAGCATGTCCTTCATTTGTCTTAAGTAACTTTACTATGTTAATCTTCATCTCACATTTGTCTTAAGTAACTTTACTATGTTTCTGAAAGTAGCATGTAACACAGATAATGCATAGCTAAAGCTATATATTTGTGCTAATTTCAGAGCAAACAGTGCTAGAGGTTTTACAAGAGATGACCTTGTGACACAGCTTAATGCTTTGAAGGTGGTAGCACTTCCATGATTACAATATGGCATTACTTTGCTTATAATACTTTTAATTTTTTGCTTTAATATGCTTATATTTTTCAATTCATGCTTCCAGCAATTTCTTTTGAATGAATTCCTCTCTTTCTCTATGGGTCAGAAGATCATATTACATGTAAACATTACACTTGTAATTTACCTCTTGTTCCTTGTATCATCTGTGACTTGCTTCCAGCCTTAAGTCTCTTTTACTGAATATCAGGTCCCCCACAAGCTTTCAATGTATTTGGATGAATTTGTTCGTATCAAAACTGGGTTGCAGGTATGATAGTGAGATAGTGAATTGATTATAAAGCTGTGTTTATTTGAAAATTTCCTAACTAAGATCATGAATTTCTATGGTGTGAAACAATGACTAGATGAAAAAATCTGTCGGGACTGAACTTTGTAGTATATATTTTCTACTTTATGTAACAGTGTAATAGCTTAAAAAGTTAGATAGTGTGAAAGGGTGTTTTAGCTGGCCACTGACCTAGTGTGAATACATCTCTTATTTAATTTTTTTCCCTATGGGAGCTGTTAAAAGTCATGTGTCTTGCTGTTATTATCAGTTACGAGAGTAAGCATGACTTTCTTATGAAGTTATTCACTATTTGTAGTTTCACATTTCAGATCATCATTCATGTTGGCCTACTCAGAAAGGGTTTATGCTCAGTTCAGGATGAGATCAGTGCAGGTCAACTTGTCATATTTTCTTGTAGAAGGAATGACTATAAGTCTACAATATCTGAAGTTTCTTTTCCCTTCGTTCTCCTAGTGTTTCATAGAATATAGGATATGTGAGTCACCAACTAGTATCATTTAGGTAATTAGCCTAGAAATCTTTAGAAGGAGCCATATGGCCAAGGGACATACAATTTATGTATTCTATGTTTTGCGGTTTGCCAAATATGTTAATTAAAACAAAGAAAACTTCAAGCTCTGCCCGTATTTCCCTTTTTATAATTAAATGAAATTCTTATCTTACATGGCTATATTCTCATACAATGAGTGACACATTCTCAAGTGCAGGTTTAATAGTTTCTGTTGAACTGATGTAGCTAATTTGGTTTAAGTTCTTGAGAGAGTGTGTTCTCAACAACAATTAGTATTTTTAGACAAATTTGTTAAGTGACATGGGTTTTAGTATTGTTTTGTTGTTGGCACATTTGAGTAATTATCTTCTAGAATATGTTAATGTTATTCTGAACATGAGATTTTATGTAATTTATTTCTTAAAAAATGTACTGCAATTTATGCATAGAACAGGTCAAATAAAAAAAAATCTGGATGTTGCAATTTCCCAGACCATAACCGTGGCAATAGAGTCTACATATTGCCACGGTTAGGCACTGGGCCGTGGCAATAAGGTCTCTATTGCCACGGTTAAGCGCGTAGCCGTGGCCATATGTGTACCCTATTGCCACGGTTAAGTACGTAACCGTGGCCATATGTAGATTCTATTGCCACGGTTACACTTGATGACCTGTGGCAATAGGCTAACCAATTGACACGGTTCAACCTTGAACCGTGGCAATAGAGAAATTGCCACGCTCGCTATCGCCACGGTTAAACCGTGGCTAAAGGGCGTGCGGAACCGTGGCGAAAAGCCTTTTCTGTAGTAGTGATGTCTGCACCGAAGTCTTGTCTCCATTGTGGTTTTCACACTCAGAGACAAGCTCAAGGTGGCTGACAAGCTCTTCCTTACTCACCCTCCTTGAACTTGCAGGGGGCTGTTAAATTATACTGGTAGGATCAGTTTCAAATTTAGAATATTATTAAAGTTCTATTTTACTTGCTAGGAATATAATATAAAATCATTCATGTGGCCTTTATCCAACAGCTTAAGCTTTTGGAATAATTGGTTCTTTGACATGGTATCAGAGTCTCTATGATCAAACGATCTAGAGTTCGATCCTTGCCGCCCTCAATTCTTCTAATAAAAAGTTGAATTTCAGCACATGGTAGGTCGACCTGTGCATTGTCCATGCTTCAAGCCCAAACGGGTTCTTGACTGAGGGGGCCGGTTAGAAATATAATATAATAAAATCAGTTTCATATTCTTAGACTGAGAATGAATTTTGTATGCTTGAAAAAGCATTTTTTTCTCTATGGGCATTTGATTTTATATACTTGAAATTTAGTTTCATATTCTTAGACTGAGAATGGATTTTGTATGCATCATTAGTTATATTTTTTATGCTTTACAGGATTCTCTAATGCGTGGACCTGCCCAGCAATTCCTTACACTGAGGGCCTTTGGTGCTCCAGCAATTGTGATTGCATTAGCTGTACAAGGCACTTTCCGAGGATTTATGGATACAAAGACACCTCTATACGCTGTTGGCAAGTATTGCAGCAGCTTACTCAATTTACTTTATATGTTACGTACAATTGAAATTAGGAATTTCTTTCTGGGAGTCTTCTCGCAAGAACACTATGTCAAAAATTCTAATCAGAAGCAATCTAAAGTTCGAAATTTATAATGGCTCAGAGCCTAGAAATAGTTCAATTTTTACAAGAAATGAACACTTAAACAACCTTTGTAAATCAAGAAAAATATGTAGTTTTACATAATGTGAAAATTTGAATTGCAATAACTCCATGGTAAATATATAATGAAAATTGCATAGTTGACTTAATTGCTGAAACCATAATCTGAATGTTCCCTTTAACTTCTGTTTTTATTTTATGGAAAGAACCAAAATTTTGACGTCGCTGACAACAAGATCATTTAAACAATAATTTTTGTTACAGGTCTTTCGTCTTATATATTAAATGTACATACTGTTTCGTTCAAAGGAAGGGAAGGGAGGGGAGGGGAGGGATTTTAATGGAGGGGAGGGGAGGGGAGAGATTTTAATACTTATTATGTTTGGTTCATAGGAGGGGAGAGGAGGGAAAATAACTTATTTTTATTTTGTTCATGAAGGGAGGGAAGAGATTATATAATTTAAATTACTTTTATACCCAATAACAATATTTACTTGAATTACAATGCCATTACAATATAATCAAAGCAAACAGAAACGTAACAGACCCAATTTTAAGACAAAAACAGAATGGCAGAGTCCCAAATCACCAAAGAACAGAGTCGGAAATTACAACCAAATCAAGGGCAATCAGAAACTCAACCACGTCAGGAAAGAAACTCCAAATCGTCAAAGAAACAGAGCCTCGATTAAGAACGCAAAAAACAGACCCAATTTTAAGCGAAGCTGAACCAATTTTTCCACCCAAAATAAGGGCGAACAGAGCCACGAATCTTCCAGAGTCGGAAACCAAATAAGAACACCAAAACCGGCACACTACAGAGGCGAAACACCGCCAGACCATGCACAAGAGGCGGTTGCAGAGAGAGGGGCCGGCAGTTGGTATGAAGAAGGAAGTAAATAAAAGAAGGGAAACCTAGGATAAAAAATTAAAAATTGTAATTTTTAGATTTGTGTAGGGTTATTTTTGTCTGAAATTTATTTCCCCTCCTAATTCCCCCACTTTTGGGGGAACAAAAAATTGAGGTTGGAGGGATTTTGCTCCCCTCCATTTCCCTCCCCTCCCCCCCTAAAGTTTGAACCAAACAAAATCAGATTTTAAAAATCTCTCCCCTCCCCTTCCCTCCCCTCCCCTCCGTTCTCCTCCAACCAAACAATCCGGTAGGCTCAACATAATGTTACAAAATAGAATATTAGATGAATTTGAAAACCATTTCACATTTTTCTTCATTTTACCTTTTCATTTACTGAAGAGCAAGTAGATAATGGAGAAATAGGAGTTCATGTCGAGGTAAATGATTTTCTAGATGTGTAAATAACAAAAGGCTTTTCTTGTAATCTCAGGTGCTGGAAACTTTCTTAATGTCTGAAATCTGGTACCTGTTTTTCAATTTAGTTGAATTATTCCTTGGCTGTCTTTACTCCTTCCCCTTAAAGAAACATTAATACTGTAATTGAAGTTATGAATTTCTGCTAAATCATTTGTTTATGTTTGTGGATAGGAAATTTAACTTGTTAACATCTCAACAATGCCTTATCTTTAGTACTATTGTGCATCACATGAATTTTTTGTTTTTGTTGATTTTATGTTTAATAAATATGGAAGATATCGATGAGTTTTGTCGTTGGCTGCCGAGACCTAGCACAACCCTCCTCCTTTACCCGGGCTTGGGACATAGGCATGCTATACCCTATGTTAGCGATAAGAATTATGTTAGCAATAAGGATTATGTTAAGAGTTAGGGTTAGACGTAGAGTCTATGGGCCAGACCCATATGTACTTTAAGTTCGTACTTTGTACTACACGTTGTACTACTCTTGACCTAGTATTATATATATGAGGGAGTGTAACACCCCGATTTCGGTGGCGTCACTTTAGTAACCAAAAAGAAACTTAAAGCGGAAAAACGTGAATATTTTTTTTTTCGATAATAGAATCAAAGACTGAAAGAAATAAAACTCAACAACAAAAGATAACAGAACTAATATACAATAATTACAGCCCCCGCTGTAAGTAGCAAACCACGTCACGAGTATCCTCCAGTGACGGGAAGTAACAGAAAGTAACGCCCGTAGGCAATATGTACAGTCCAAAAGGAAAGGTTAAGTGTCCGCAACACAATCCTTCAAAAATGAGAATAAGTTAGCCCAAACGGCCTAAAACAAGACCCCCTAGTCCAACCAACTCTCTGTGATTTCTGTAGAGAAACCACACAAAAAGCTATTGGCAAGAAACTACCCTGTCCCCAAATAGAAACATGACGGTCAGAGCTAAGACTCTACTCCTACACTAATCCTGTCTCGAGGAGCTCACACTAGAACTCTAAACTACATGCTAGCGTGATCGTCGTCCGAATCTGAATCCAGAACGACCAAGTCTATGTACACCATCCTCCCTCCTCTCGCTACCCCGATGCGCTCCTGTGCTGGCCTCACGGGCGTAGGGCCCGAGCCAAAATCACTGATAACAACAACAGTGGGTGAGCTGGACTCCGCAGAAGTCCCTCCCACAGGCTCTTCCTCTGAGGGGTCCTCATCATCCGAAGATGACGGTGGTGGTGCTCCTACTCCGGGTCCGCAGTGCACGCCGGGTGGCAGGTTGAAGCTCACAGTGTACCTCCTCAGCACTCCCTCCGTCAAGTGTCCCAGGCGGTCGACACGGTCCTCCATAATCCTCCCCGAATAGGTCGCTCGGTGGCCAGCGGGGTCGACCACCCATGAGCCGGGGTCATCCTGGTCCAGCATCTCAAACCTGGTCCCCCCCGAAGGGTGGACCATCGTAAACAAGTCCGCCATGGACATCTGACAATGAGCGTAGTCCGCCAAAGCACACACAGAAGACGCGAGGGTCAACTCCAAAGAATTATGTAAATAACAAATCCAGTAGGTAAAGATAAGGGGTAGCCACATAGGCTTATAAGTTAGAGATAGCATCCTAGAGTTGTATATTTCACAATGAATATAAAAGACGATAATAACAATTAGCATGCATCAAATAGGATTAACAAGTATCAATCACACTCAACAACTAAGTCAGTATGCATGCTGCATGAAATGCAATGCCGGTTGACAAGATGCATTCCGGAGGGATGGACATCAACGGATCAGCCCTAACACCAGCCACGGTGGGACCATTTCGGCCCGCGTGCCTCTTACACCAACAACAACGGTAGTCAGATCAGCAGTAAACCCGAAGGTCTGTCATTTCGGTCTGCTACTAAGAATCACCTAGCAGTGTTCTTACGCGGAAATCCGGGTCTTATGACCATTTTGGAATCCACCGAGGTCCGGCATCCCACCGTGTGTTAACCTCTTAATGTGTGCATGAATGCAAAGTGATTAGCCAAACAACGTCTCCGACCTCACTCGACACGTCGCCACGTGTTCTAGCTAACTTATTGTCTCTAAAAAGAATACCCTAAGGTAAAGTCGATTCTGCGACAAAAGACCATTAATCACGAAACACATTATCTCGTGATGATTCCTCGAATCATCCGACTCATCTCCATCCGATGGTCAAAACTGCTCAGCGAGCAAAGAGTATCAACATACTCGGAAACTACCTGTTTCCCGGCTTATCTTTTAGATAGCCCAACAACAAAACTGCTCCTCGAGCAAATGAGTATCAACATACTCAGAACTTATAGTTCCCTCAACACTTGGACTCGACGACACTTCTCATTTTCCAAAACTAATATTTGAATCCTAAGCTTTCCTTCGAGATTGTTATCATTATTTAAAGGTTTAGAGGTTGTTTAATGTCTTATGAATTTTCCTTGTAAAATAGTTTCCATTTATTTTTATCGCAAATCTTATGAGTTCCAAAGATCCCATAATCCCAAGTAACTCCTAGAGAATGTCTCGATCCACTAGAACAATAACAGGGCCCGAACCTCCGTTCGTCCCATCAAACTTTCCCAAAATCTCAAAATAAATTCGGCATAACATGCCCGTTATCCTCACTCTGAAGCATAACAGATATATGTGTAATAACATAGTTAAATTAGCACAGTCCAACAATCATGACACATATATCAACACATCCTAGATTAACCATGTAGCACTTAGCATTTAGAGCAAATATCACACATCCTAGATTAACCATTTAGCACATAGCATGTGAATCAATCTCAAAAACAATCAATAGATGAATAATCATCATTGTCAGCCGAAGCCTCAGAAAACATTTCTCAGTCAAACACAAACAAGTGCATAAACAGTAAATCAAGTCGAATGCGTCGACACCTAAAGCATTAACTAATAGTGCATAAACAGTAAATCAAGTCGAATGCGTCGACACCTAAAGCATTAACTAATTGTTCTTCGGGAAATTCCTAAAATGAACCTTAGAGCAAAAACCACAGAATTCCATCATAATCAGTCAGAAACTCAGCAATCAATACTCACTAAGGTTACACGAAGTAGCATATACTCCGAGGTACGATAATCTAGCGTGATAGAACGAGTTTTCGAAAAAGAAATTTTCTTCCTCCCCCTTGGGTGCTCACGACCACACATCACAATTGTGTGTGTCGATTTTTCTTCGATCAAACTTGGTTCCTAGGCTATCATTAGTCCTAACTAAGGTGAATCTAAACTCGGAAAAATTATCGGATCGAAAACTGTCGCAGGGGTATTTTGGTCAATATTTTTAGCTTAGAATTTCAAAATTTGAATTTCGAAAAACAAATTAGATGGGGACGTCACCAACGACGTTTATGACAACTAATCCTACTAGCGCTAAGCTAAGTCGAGAGTTTTCAGTCCAAAGGTTGAAACTTTGTCTAAAAATGGGTATTTCCTATAGAAATGAATTCCGGCGGCATTTCGGCTACTTTCGGCAAAATGTAATCCGCTAGAAGTACTCTTGGGTACGTAGGGACTATGTTTAGACACTAAAATCAAGCTATTTGGACAGTTTTACAAAAAGCTCCAAACTTTGAGCACAGAAAGACATAGAAGAAGACGACAGAATTGACGATCCGAAGTGAGGGATAGTATCTATACCTCGTAGTCTTTGAGTAGCAACGAACGGTGAAGCAATCGGGTAAGAAACGGCGAAAATCCTCCTTCTCCTCTTCCTCCTTGTGCTCGCGGGTTTGGGAAAGAAAATGGGTGAGTTTTGCCAAATTTTCCATTTTCTTGCTATTTATAGGTTTTGGAAAATGCGGAAAAATGAAAATTTCGCGATTCCGATTTTTCTTACATATTCCTCGGAGAATTCTAACATAGGTTCTGGCGACAGAATTCCAGAACTCAAAACAGGTTTCTTGGAATTAAATCAAACGATCCAAAGTCGGTGTAAATCGATTTTACCCGAAAAGTTACTTTTTGCCGTTGATGTCGGATGAGAAAACTTCGTTCTGAAGAAAGATTGAAAACATCAAGAGAAATGGGTGCACGCGTGTGGAATCTTCGTTTGAAGCTCCGAATAGAAAAAGTCTTCATCGTCGGTTGATGTTAGGTTTCTTGAACTATCAGTGATTTAGTTTCGGCAAACCTCCGACGATTGGAATCGGACGTTCGTATATTCTAGGGTTTCGTATCGAAACGCTTGTTTATAGACGATCAAGAGAAGTTCTAACATTTCTCTGAAGATTTTTGGAATTAGTTTTCATCGTGTCTTTAAGTGTAAATTAGCTATTTACTAGTGCTCTTGCCCTAGGTCTAAGCGTATATCAATCGTGCTATAACTTTTATCGACTTTGATACAATCCTTAGACTTTTCCTGAACTTTCTCCTTCATAAATTTATTCCATTCAATAAACTCTTGTTCAGGTTTCCCTTCACGATACATCAAACCTAATCGCGAATAGGAATTTTATTCACTTATTCTAAACTTAAAAACTTGGGTCTTACAGGGAGGCTGCACCTTGCAGTGTGTCCCATTACAATATCTCTTTCTCTCTCTGTCTTTTCCCTTTTTACATGGTATCAGAGCCTCTATGACTAAGTGGTCTAGAGTTCGATCCTTCCCCCCCGTTATTCTAATTAAAAGTGGAATTTCAGAACATGGTAGGTGGGCTTGTGCATTGTACACGCTTCAAGCCCAAGTGGCTTTTTCTTCCTTAGATCTACTTTCAGCATGCAATAGTGTTTCTTAGAAATATATTGCTAATAGAATCATAGGTGATCAACTGATTTGGAAAATGTTTATAGGCTTAATTGCACTTTTGGCCCCCCACGTTTACCCTTTATGCGGTTGTCGTCCTTAAAGTAATAAAATTGCAAAAAACGTCCTGCACTTTGTCGAACGGCAGCACTTTTGGTCCCTCATCCATATTCCGTCCAAATTTTAACAGTTTCCATAAAAAACTAACGTTCTCAGGTTTTCCAGAAACTTTTTTTTTAGATAAGCTCTTCATCTTCTTCATAACCTTCATCTCTTAAACCCAGAAAATAAAAACCACAACCATCTCCTTTAAACCAACACCCTTCCCTCAACCTCTAAAACTTCCTACAACATAGTAAACCCTTAATCACCAACACGGATCTTTAATCTCCATGCATGAATAGCTTTTCCTTCCCTCACTGAGAGTAAGAGAATTCGAAATTCTAGAGGGGATTCTTTTCAAGATGACCCAGATATGCAAAATGAGAAATCCACATAGACAGAGACACAAGAAACAGTTTTAATTTGCAGAAATGGAGGGGAGGGTGAAAGGAACATAAAAGTAAAAAAAACCCAAATGAACTTGTGGAACAGAGAAGTTTGAGAGGAACCAAAATAATTCACCAAGGAATAACGATTGATGGGCAAGCATCCAGTGAATTGCAATCACAAATTTCAGATATGCAATGCAGATAAAGAAAAAGGGTAATAATTTCATTCAAACAGTTATACATGCAATATCTCAAATCAGGTTGGGAACTGGATCTGTTGGCCCACTGTTTCATCTTCTCCAAATTTGGGAGTGGGTTTAATGGGGGTTGGGTTGGGGTTTCGAGTGGTGGGACTGGGAGAAGATGAAGAAAATTGGGGAAGATGATGTTTTTGGGGGAGAAGAGAAGATTTTTGGAGAAGAAATTCGGGGAAGATTATGAAGAAAGAGATGGAGATGAAGATGATTGAGGAAAATAAGAGTTTTATTTTTAGTTTTCATTATTTTTCTCAAAAAACCGTTAAAATTTGGACGGAATATGGATGAGGGACTAAAAGTGCTTTCGTTTGATAAAGTGAGGGACGTTTTTTGCAATTTTCTTACTTTAAGGACGATAACCGCACAATGGGCAAACGTGAGGGACCAAAAGTGCAATTAAGCCTTTATAATATTATTGAATAGAATCTATTTTCAAAGGATACTACAAATCATCACCTCTAATAGGTGAAGTTTAAAACATTTGTACTTTTCAAGGACTTGGGTATATTCTAACATAATCAAGGTTTAAAATTGTGGTCTCCAATTGCAATTGCAACCACAACTGAGATTTTATAGGTTCTGCAATTGCATAATTACTGCAATTGTGGGCGCATAAATCATATGTATATGCAATGTTTCATAATATCAAGGACTGTAACGTGATTGCAACAACAATATAAACCTCCTATCTGATACTGTATGGTTTTGTGTATTTAGTCATGAAATATGATTTTCATTGCTTTTGTTAGAGAGTAGAAAAATCCCTAACAAGCCAAACACTCAAATAAGGGTAATAAAGTAATTTGCAAGAAATTAATAGTCTGAAATTTATTAAGAATAGAGTCTGGTTCCTCCAAAACAGGGCTAGTTCCCTTACAAACTTAATAATTCTCAGATAGATTCCACTCCTAACACTCAAGTCCTATATATAATACTCAATAAAGATATCACCCTAAAATTCCTAAAAATAAAAGATAACTCCTAATAATAAAACATTCTCTCCTAAAATAAAATATGAAGTACACAATTAAATAACCCTCAACTCTACGCCCCATTCTAGAATAAACCCTCAATAGTGGAGGAACCACTTGGATCCTCTACGCCCCATACTACGACTTGACCGAAGCAATGATGTGAGATAAGGAGCAATGTGGATTAATTTTAAATTTAAACTATTGCTTTGCAGGGGGTTTTCTTCTCGGCAGGACTTTGGCTGTGTTCATAACTATAACACTGACAACATCTATGGCAGCTAAGCTGGGCCCCATACCTATGGCAGGTCATCAAATTTGCATGCAAGTTTGGTTGTCTATATCTTTGCTCACTGGTGCCTTGGCACTTGCTGGTCAGGTTAGATAATACTATTGCAATGAACTTTAACACGGCTTTTTAATCAGATATATACCAAAATTCCACCAGATGCTCAAACATATCTCATAAGAAGCTTGGCTTGTCCAGTTTCCAAATCACATGAATTCAGAAGAACAAAATTGTATAAAATGCATTATGGTCCACATTTGCGGGCTTTCCCTGCCTTGGAAATCAATAAAATAGGGTACCATCAAGTTTCAAAACTTTTTTTCCAAATAAAAGAAATCAAACTTCTAAGCAAGGGTTGAATTACTGTCCCATATTGCATGATAAGGTGTGTATGTTCCATTTCAGTGAGATACTAAAACGTTATGAGTAAGAATTTCAATATTTCTACCATGTCCTTTAACACAGTTGAAGACTATGTGATGAAACAAGTGGTTGTGTATCATTATCATATAGTCTCAAATGATAAAGATGCTACAAATTCTACCATTAGTGGAATTCTTATTACTTGAAGATCTAACAGTAACAAACTGTTTGAAGATTATTAGTGATTTGAAGTTTGGCTGGAAATTACCATGTCATGTTGTTATAATGACATTTATTTTACAGGATCTTCTTGCCGGTAGTTGCTCCCTGGGAAATTATGCTCAAGCACGCCTCATTATATATAGAGTGATACAGGTTACTGGTTATCACCATAAACTGCCACCCTTCTTCCTTCATTACATTAAAACATACTGATCCCGAATTCTTTTATCCTCAAGCAGATTGGTCTGGGAGCTGGAATCACTTTGTCTATGATCCTGTTCTTTGGGTTTGGAGCATTTACTAGTTTATTTACCACAGATTCAGAAGTTCTGGATGTTGCTCGGTCAGGTCTATTGGTAAGGAAACACGATTGTTTGCAGATAATTACATTTTTACCACTTTGTTAGCCTTCATGCCATTCCCTTGTTGACAAGGATTGACTTTTAAAATTAAGCAATCACCCTGCCCAAAGTGAGACTTGAGTGGCTATGTCAGGTCCTTAAGTACCAATTCAAAATTGAAATGCTTATGATTGAAAACATTGTCAAGTGTATTTACTAGGGAAGGAGTTAGTCCAAGAAGGTAGAACAGGGAAATTATCTTTTGCTCATGTCTTGACAAATTGAGTATCATGATTACTTATCTTGTAAAGTGACTTGGTTGGGATGACTTTATGAACTGTTTTATTTTTCGAGAAAGTATTAATTGACAATATTGATCAATGTAATTGACTGTTGCATGGTTACAAGTTCAAGTGAATTTCATTTGGGTGTATTTCTATATTTAATTCATTTTTAGATTTAGACTTTTCTTTCTCTTCTATGGTTGACTCATATCTTGGCTGCTGAAGACTTTTTGGGTAGATTGAAAGCTAATGTTTTCTGACAGCATCAGAATGTATGTGCTTGAACGTTGTTTTACTTTTACCCATGCTATAACCTTTTAGTGGGACTAATTAATGTTGGTGACATGCATTTCGATTCTCCATTCTGTTTTGTGTGCTTGTATAAATAGTGATGTTTGAAATATCTGAAATTTACTCACATGTGCAGTTTGTTGCTGGATCTCAACCAGTGAACGCTTTGGCATTTGTTATTGATGGGATTTATTATGGGGTATCAGACTTTGAATATGCCGCTTACTCGATGGTAATTATCTAGTGCAGTAATTAAAAGATTCTTAACTCATTTCCTTTTGTCCTCCCCGGCCTGCACCATCCCTCTTTGTCCTTTGTTCATGGCTTCTGTTAAGGTTAGGTGCTAGCTGGACTATTTTCTTCAATTTTTCTGCTGCTGGTTGGTCCAATATTTGGACTTCCTGGAGTTTGGGCAGGACTGTTTATCTTCATGACTTTGCGTGTTCTAGCTGGAGTTTCAAGGTAAAGTACGTATCATTCATTTCGATGGTGATAGTTGGGAAACTTTGCATTGTTGGCTAACCTGATGTATTTATATCAAAATCTTAGCTCAATTAACAGTGGCAGAATAGACATGTTGGTTGAGTGTGATTCACTGATTTGGCAATCATTAGTTTTCTAGGGCTTGTTTGATTACTCTTTTGTAGAAGTTTTCATTTTCTAAAACCAGAAGAAGAAGAAAAACAGTCGTTTGGTATGAACTGAATAGGGTTTAGGGCAGTGGCGGAACTAGGATATAAAAATTGAGGGGGTTAAAATAAATAAGATTCCAATTCATGTATATATATATGTATTTATATGGCTTATCAAAAAAAAAATATGTATATGTATATATGTATATGTATGTATATATAACATAAAAATAAAGATTATACATCAATATTTAGTGTTTTTCCGTACAATATAGTGATTTTAATAATATTATTGTACCTTTAAATAACATTTTTTTAACCGTTCTCACAAGTCTTTTATTTGAAAACCGAATGTATTTTTTACTTAGTTATTAATTTTTTAGAGAAATTCATCACATTCAAATGTTGTTATATTAAAAAAAATATTCTTAATATTTTATTTTACCTTTAAACGTCATTTTTAATTATTTTGACAAGACTTTTTTTTTAAAGTAATAAATTTCTTTTACTTTTTTTTTGAAAATTATTCTTTTACTTTTGATGATTTATTTTTTTGGTAGAAATTAAACATATTGCATTAGTATATAATTCTTAATTCTAAAATTGGAATATTTTTAACTCTTAAAATTTTTATGAAAAGAAAAAAATGTCAATGCAATTCATTTTAAATTGGTATGATAGATGTACTAATAAGTAATAATAGTATAAAAATTATAATCAAAATTAATGATAAGTAAAAAGATGTATATGAAATTTTAAATAAATATTTAACGAAAAGTATATAAACAAGGTTTAAATTTCTATACTTTTATCTAAGTTGTCAGATACTACCATAGTTATGTAACCAAAAAATACTACTGGTAAAATCTAAAATAATGGAAAAAACAACAGGGCAGGATTCGAACCTTGTCTCTACAGGCAAAGGGGATATCACTAACCACTGGGGCACACTGAGTATTATATTATAAGATGCATATATATAATACATATATAAAAGTATTTATAAAGTTTGGCCCTCCCCTGTCTCAACATAGTTCCGCCATTGGTTTAAGGTTTCTATGAACAGTTCTTGTTTTCAGTTTCTAAAACTGAAATCCCAAAACATCTCAAAGATGTTTAATTTATGTTCTCATTTTTAGTTTTCAAGTCACAGGTCTTCCAGATCTGAAAAACATATGGCTCAAATAGTTTTTTTCCTTCTTTTAGAAAACAGGTTTTGAAAATTGTTTCTAAACATAGTTTTCAAATTTAGAAAATTGAGAAGGGAATCAAACTAGCCCTTATTCGCTCTCTAACTCCTCTATGTGGGGGAGGGAGAAAATGGGTTGGGTAGGACACTTTTTGGATAACATAAGGAGAGTGAGAAAGAGAGAGAGATTGAATCTAAGAAATATGTAACAGTATTATTCACATTCTGTTATGAGTAGAAGCCTTGTACATTATTTATAGACTAGTAGTGAATCTAACATAGCAGAGTTGGTTACAGTAGTAACTAACCTGAACCAGTGCCAAAAACATGCACTCTAACTAGACTAAGACTTATAATATGAGAAGATTGTGATTGAGTTAATATTTAAATTTTCCTATTTTTAAGGTTGAGCAGCAAACGCGGTCCATGGAATGTGATCTGGTATAAAGATGGACCACAAGATTGACTAACATGCATTTAAGACCACCCATTTAGAATGCAGATGCTCCAACTTTCACTGATCAGGTTAAAAAGGTGTTGTGGAAGGTCAAGACATGATTCTCAACTCTCAGGAGCTCTAATAAGCAGAAACTAAGGCTATGCGCCCTCTCCTGGTTCTCGGATCACTCCAAAAGAATACAGGACCATAGTAAATTATTAGAATGAAGCAGTAATTACTGCTGCAAACCAATTTCCAAAATCTTGCGGGTACAGGTAGAGTTTGAATGGCCAAAAGAATCACAGGGAAGGAGAAAAATTATTGAATGACCAGCCTGTAGTGTAGAAGTCAAGACTTCTGGCTTCTGTTGTAAATTTGTGCTTATCATTAAGGTTAATTGGAGAACTTGATGAATTGTATATAAAAAATTTAATCTAAGTTTTCTCCTTTTTGGATCCATACTAACGCATTGCAATAACAATTGAAATTTATATCTCTTGATGGTTTCCGTTTTTTCAGAATTTAAGCAAAGAAATTTTCCGATCGCATGTGGTAGTGCACGGTGGTAAGTGTAGTTTATGGCGATGGTGCGGTGGGAGTCTATAGCATAGAGGTACTAGCAAAAGATACATTAACACTAAAGCCAGCAATAGAGGCAGTGGCGGATCCAGGACCCCGAGGTCAGGGGGTTCAAAATTTTCAAATCAGTACATCGATAAAAATATAATTAAAAACAACTGTTTTTTTTTTTTTTATAAGCTAAATGTATTGAATGAGAGTACTAGGGGTACCCAAAAAGACAAAAGTCTATACAATGTACAAGAATAAGAAAACCAAAGTTGAGCACTTAACACAAAGCATAGAAACGAAAAACATCAATAGCCCAAAGGCTCAGAACAGAGCTAAACAACTCCACCAGAATTAATAAAAACATCCCACCACTCCAAGTCTCCTATTGCAAAAACTCAGCCTCTGCAATCTCCTTTACTTGGCTACATGCCTTGAAAAGCAATTCAGCCTCCAATTGACAGCAAAACAATTACCAGACCCTTGTCTCTTGCAAAAACCATGAAGCTACAGAGTTCAGGCCTACAAACAACTCCTATTTGTAACTTCATGACAGCAACAACGATCTGTACCCAGAAAAACCTCTTCACCATCAGAAAAACAAAACAAAACTTAGGGATACTTCCAACCACAATCATAGGCTCCCCGGGCAGATTCTTGGGTTTGTGGGATCTTTTATATGAGTAAGAAAAACAAAAATTATACAACCCAATCAGTTCAAAGTATTACAAACTCATTTGACAAATTTACCAAATCTACTCAATTGGACCATTATGTCTATGAGTATTGAATGAAAGTATTGTTATTTTCATAACAGCACCTTTTTTCTCTTGGTTCGTACTCTATTTATCAAATCAACACGTGTAAATGCATCTAGGAAGGGATTTCAGAAAATTATGTTTTGTCAAGGACCTGTGCAAACTCTCTCTCCCTAAACTTGGTCTGGTACCTTACAGCTTACACTCCCAAGCCCAAATTTTGGTTTCCCAGAGTAGAATTTCAAAATTTCTTTGCAAAGAACATAACCTTATTAAAACCCCTCTTGCCTCATAAACTGAGAACATCTAAAACCTATGATTATAGCAAAAATACACAAATATATACTACAAAATACAAAGTGAGAATCAAGCTAAGGTGATGGGTAGAAGGGATTTGAGTAGTCTAAGGCTACGATTATGACCAAATCACCAAACATGTCATCAAAATCAAGCTTGAGAAGAGAAAGGAAATCAATTTAGGGTTAGGGAAATCAGCCATACCTAGGGTAGAGCCGCAACAGACGGGCGGCTGGACTGGTGGATGGTGGTGGCGTGGCGTGGTGGTGGCCGGTGGTGGTGGTGCGCCGTGCGAGAGGGAGAGGGCGTGGTGACTGGTGAGCGAGCGTGAATCGTGAGTGAGAGGGTGAGAGCGTGACTGCGTGTCTGTGAGTGTGTGGGAGAGAGAGGAGTAAGTGGGGTCTGGGTGCAAATATAAAATCTCAGGGGGTTCAAAAAAAAACATTACAAGGGGGTAAGTAGAATTTTATGTTTTTTCAGGGGGTTCATCTGAACCCCCTGACTTGGCTGTGGGTCCGCCCCTGAATAGAGGAGATAGATAATTCTCTAAATCTAAAAAAACAATTATGAGTCATGCTTATTACAAGGGTAACCAAAACTTCATTAAAGTCGAAATGAAAAATTGTAGAGGTTGTATACCATTGTTAACATGTTATGTAGGTAGCTTTTAGGTGTTGGCCTTGCTTAATGATATGGACAAACAGTTAGTTAGAGTAGTGGAAGTTTCACCTTCGACCATCCTATATGACCGGCTTAACATTTACTTGTTATGAGCCTTTTGCACCGCTCAGGGTAATGATTAGAGGTGTATCTAGGGGGGCCTAGCAGGGGCCATGCCCCCCTCTTTTTTTTTTTTTTCTCTTTCTACAATTGATTTACAACTATCTGAATTAAATATAAGATTTAATGTCGAGGCAGCGTAACTTCTTATACTTAGTTCAACTTTAGATCCTAAGGAAAATTTTAAATCATTCGATAATTATAAAATAGGCTTAATTGCAACTTTGGTCCCCGACGTTTACTAATGCCACGATTTTGGTCCCCCACCTAATTTAATTACATGGATAGTCCCCGACGTTGTAGGCCGTGTGCAACGTTAGTCCTACCGTTTATTTCTTAATGGAGGAGGTTTACGTGGACGTCCAGTTGGAGAGAGAAATGAGGTATGAGGAGAGAGGGAAGCACGTGAGTTGTAAGGCCCAAGTTTTTAAACTTATGCCAAGTAAATAGAATCCTATTCACGATTAGGGTTGATGTATCGTGAAGGGAAGCCTGAACTAGAGTTTACCAAATGAAATAAATGTATGAAGGAGAAAGTTCAGGAAAAGTCAAAGGATTGCATCATGATCGATAAAAGTTATAGCACGATTGTTATACGCTTAAACCTAGGTCAGAAACCCGAGTAAATAGCTAGTTTTTCACTTTTAGGCACGATGGAAGTTAATTCCAAAAATCTTCAGAGAAATGTTAGAACTTCTCTTTTTCCATATATCACAATCGTTTCGAGGCGAAACTCTAGGATCTACGAACGTCCGATTCCAATCATCGGAAGTTTGCCGAAACCGAAACCCTGGTATTTCAAAACCCTAGAATCACCCGACTATGAGGACTTTTTCTATTCGGAACATCAAATGAAGATTCCACACGCGTACACCTATTTCTCTTGATGATCTCAATCTTTCTTCAGAAGGAAGTTTTCTATTCCGACATTCGATGCAAAAAGCAACTTATCGGGTAAAATAGTTTTATACCAATTATGCATTAGTTGCCAAAAATACAAGGAGACCTCATTCTAGTGTTGGAATTCTTTCGCCAAAACCTATCTTAGAATTCACGGAGAATGACGTCGGAAAAATCAGAATCGCGAAACTTTCATTTTCCCGCGATTTGCCATCTTCTATATATAGCAAGCAAGTGAGAAGAAAACACAAAACTCCACCATTTTCTCTCCTCAAACCCGCGAGCTTCACCAAGGAATAAGGAAGAAGAGTTTTTGTTCATTTCTTGCTTGATCGTTGATCCGTTAGTTGCTGCTTCAAGGCTTCGAGGTATAGTCGCTAATCCTTACCTCTGATCGCTTTTTCCATAGCTTTTCTGTAGACTTTTCTGAGCTGATAGTTTTGAAGTTTTTGCAAAACTATCCTGAATATTTCATTTCTGATTCTAAACCTCTTCCTTATGTGCCCAATATCACTTCTGCCGGATTAGATTTTCCGTTATGCCGCCGGATTTCCGCCGGAATCAATTTTAGCCTTAAATACCCATTTTTGGAGTTTTTGGAGTAAAGCTTCAACCTTTAGGCTGAAAACTATCGCCTTAGCTTAGTGCTAGTAGGATTAGTTGTCATAAACGTCGTTAATAACGTCCCTGTCAAATTTGGTTTTTGGGATTTCAGTTTTGAAATTTCTAGGTAAGAGGCACGCGGGCAGAAATGGTCCCACCGTTGCTGGTGCTAGGATTGATCCGTTTGATGTCCATCCCTTTCCGGAATGCATTGGTTAACTGGGTTAACCGCCATATCATCTCATGCAACATGCATACTGACTTAGTTGATGAGTGTGTTTGATACTTGTTAGTTCTACTTGATGCATGTTAACGGTGATTTACTGTCGTTATATTCATTGTGAAACATACAACCCTAGGATGTTATCCCTAGCTATAAGCCTAAGTGGCTATTCTCTTATCTATATCTATTGGTGGTATTATTTATATAATTCTTTGGAGTTGACCCTCGCGTCTTCTGTGTGTGCTTTGGCGGACAAACGCCCTTTGTCAGATGTCTTTGGCGGGCTGGTTCACGACGGTTCACCCTTCGGGGGAAACTAGGGTTGAGATGCTGGAACCGGAGCACATCGCAGTAGCAAGAGGAGGACGGATGGTGTACATAGACTAGGTCGTTCTGGATTTTGAATTCGGACGACGATCATGCTAGCATGTAGGATTGAGTGTTAGTGTGAGCTCCTCGAGATGAGATTAGTGTAGGAGTAGAGTCTTAGCTCTGGACATCATTTATTTCTTTGGGGACAGGGTAGTTTCCCACCTATAGCTTTTTGTGTGGTTTCTTACGGGAATCACAGAGAGTTGGTTGGACTTAGGAGGTCTTGTTTCAGGCCGATTGGGATAACTTATTCTCGTTTTTGAGGTTTGTGTTGCGGACACTTCACCTCTACTTTGGTCTGTACTTTTTCCTACGGGCGTTACATGCTTCTTCTTTCCGTCACTGGAGGTTACTCGTGACGAGGTTGCTACTTACAGCGGGAACTCTTATATATAATGTATATTAGTTCTGTTATTTTTCGTATTTGGGTTTCATCCATTTCAGTCTTGTCTTAGTTATTATCAAAAAAAAAATATTTACGTTTTTCCGCATTAAGTTTTTCTTTTGGTTACTAAAGTGACGCCACCGAAATCGGGGTGTTACATGAGTATCATGTGACCCTTATCTGAACCCATTATACCCAAACCCCTGACTTCCCTGGAACGAAGAAGGTAACGCGATTTAGATCCCTAGGGTTTTAGATTTGGGTATAATGAGTTCATATAAGGTTCACGTGAGTTCACGTGATACTCACGTGCTTCCCTCTCTCCTCAGATCTCATTTTTCTCTCCAACTAGACGTCCACGTAAGCCTCATCCATTAAGAAATAAACGGTAGGACTAATGTTGCACACGACCTACAATGTCGGGGACCACCCATGTAATTAAATTAGGTGGGGGACCAAAATCGTGGCATTGGTAAACGTCGGGGACAAGGTTCGATGACAGTGGGTGAGTATGCTGCCAAGTTGGAGGCTCTCTCCAAGCACTTCCGTTTCTTCCAAGTGCGGGTGGATGAGGCATACCTCTGCAACAGGTTTCTGAGGGGTTTGAGGAATGAAATCGAGAAGTCTGTCAGGCCGCTGGGGATCAGGGTTTGTCAACAGGTGGTTGAGAAGGCCCGTGAGGTAGAGGCGATGGAGAACAGACAAAGGGGTCAGACCGGCAATGGAGGACCAGTTCGCTCAGGACAGAGCCAATCAGGAAGGTATAGTGGACAGAAAGCTGCTGGAAGATTTGACAAGGGCAAGGCGCCGATGAGGAAGCCTTATCAGCGTCCTACTGACAGGGTGCCTTTCGCTGGAAAGGGTGCATCACCTGCTCCTAAGGATGATGTCGTCTGTTTCAAGTGCAATGATGACCCTAGTTTAGTAGTGTTTTTAGGGTCATTTCTTAGTTAGTTTTGAGTCTTTTGTTGAGTCTCATGTAGTGTTTCATGCATTCTCATGCATTTTTATCTTTATTTGTGTTTTTACTTTGTTTTGGTAAATTTATAGTTTTATAGGGACCTTTCTTGCATTTTAAGTAAGTTTAGGACTTGCATATCTTTTCTACTTGAATTGAGGGTCTTTTATGCTAATAAACTCTTGGAAATCCTAGATATTTTCCTTGCGTTGTTCCCAAGAAGCTAGGTCTGAAAACTGATAAAGAAAGAAGGTCAAGAGGCTTGGAAAATTGAAGGGAGGCATAAAGAGGAGTTAAGAAGAAGTTCAAGAACCTTTCTAGCATGTAGAGAGCGCTCAGGCGCTCGTGTTGAGCGGTTGAGCGCCAATTGGATCGCTCCTTCCAGAGGCGTTGTTTTCACTTTGAATTGGCACTCAGGCGTGCTTAATTGGCGCCTGAGCGCCCAGACTCGACTTGTTTGCCTATAAATAGGCTTTTTGTCATTTCTTTTGTAACTTTTGTCATTTCAATACATTCCTAAATAAGTTAGAAGTAAGGTTAGGCTTTGGAGCTTGAGGAGAAGCTTTCTCCAAGTCCATGTTCCAGGTTTTATCCTTCTTTTCTTGTATGGACTCCATAGCCATGCTTGGCTAAACCCCTTTTGCTTTGGGTTCTTTGTAAGACTTATGATGTTTTAATCTTAATTCCTATTTCTATTCATGAATCCTCTGAGTAAACCCTTGAATCCCATATCCATGCTTTATGTATAAAGTTAGAACGCGTGCTAGCTTTATGCTTATCTATAATAGAACGGAAGTTTGTTATAGATTAGGGACTTGTTGTGGGATTACCTCTTCTATGCTTGCTACTAGGAATAGAGGAAAGGTTGGGGTTTGTTGGCCTGAATTGCATGCTTAATGCCTTTAGCAAATGTTTAGGTTACCAAGGAATTGTGCCTATCTTTTGGCTTGAGAGGATTGTGTATGCGAGGCATCGATAGATGATTGATTAGGCTAGAGCATCAAGGAGAGACTCAAAGTTTTGTGGATAGAATAAGTTGATTAGAACTGAATTAGTTAAGCAAGAACCCAATGCATGCTCACCATTAGTCACCTAAACAATCAACCTTAAAACTGAATTTTATTTGCTTTCCAACCTTGAACTTGATTCTTAAACCGAATTCACATCCCAATTCCCTGTGGTTCGATAAATTAAAACCGGGTAGATTATGTACACTTGCAGATTGACCAACAAGTTTTTGGCGCCGTTGCCGGGGAATTGTTTGTGATTTTTTATTTAAGTTTTTAGTTTGTGGTTTTATTTTAGTTTTGAACTTGTCTAGAATTGGTGCTACTAATCCTTCTCTGTTTTAGTGTCATACTTTCAGGTTGCTCTCGAGAGAGACACCGTCATGGGTGGTCATATGACGAAGGAGGATATGCAAGCCCATATTGAGGCGAGAATCCAAGAGGGGATCACCCTCCGGTTACGTGAACAAGAAGTTGAGAATGCCAACTGGTCTCTTCGGGAACCCACTTCATCTACTATGAGTTATGACTATCCTGGGAGCATTGTTTTTCCCGAGGGAGTTGGAAACTTTGAGTTGAGACCGACATTCATCAACTTGGTGAGCCAAAGGCAATATGGTGGAGGTGCCCTGGAAGATCCTCACGCTCACATGGAGAGGTTCATCCGGAATTGCAACACTTATCGTGTGAACAATGTTCCGGCGGATGCAATTCGGTTGAGCTTGTTTTCATTTTCTTTGAAGGATGTAGCGGAGGAATGGCTGAATTTACAACCTCAAGGGAGTATCACTACTTGGGAAGACTTAGTAGAAAAATTTACAACAAGGTTCTTCCCAAGAGCCCTTTTGAGGAAATTGAAAAAAGACATTATGAATTTTGTGCAAACCGCTGAAGAGAATCTATATGAAGCTTGGGAGCGCTTCAAGAAGCTCTTGAGAAAATGTCCTCAACACAATCTCACCCAAGCTGAATTGGTTGCAACATTTTATGATGGTCTACAATACTCTTGGAGGTTTGGCCTAGATGCGGCTTCAAATGGGGAGTTCGATGTTCTTCCCCTACAAGCGGGGTATGACTTAATAGAAAAGATGGCAGCGAGAGCCATGAACTCTGAAAATGATCGTCAAACCCGAAGGAGTAAGGTTGAAGTGGAAGCTTATGACAAGCTCTTGGCTTCCAACAAGCAACTCTCCGAACGAATGGCGGAGATTCAAAATCACATAAAGGCGACCAATTTGGTCGGTGCTACAGTAGTCAAAGTGGAGTGTGTGGTTAATGGAGGGCCTCATGTTAGTGATTGTTGTACCATGACTAGTTAAGGTTTCCGAGATCAAAGCTCTGGACTATCTCAACAAGTCCAAGAGCAAGTTGGTGAAAATGATGGTGGCAAGAAGAGCTTAGAGGATCTATTGGAGAGCTGCATCAACCGCATGAAGAACAACTATAAGAACCAAGAGGTAGCTATCAAGAACTTGGAGAACCAACTTGGCCAGCTAGCCAAGCAAATAGCCGAAAAGCCTCAAGGTAAACTTCCTTCCGATACTATCCCCAATCCCAAACAAGAAAATTCTGCTGTTGTTACTAATAGAAGTGGTAGAGTGTTGAGTGGGTTAGAAAAGAAAGTAGAGGGAGGAAAAAGTGAGGAAATAGTTGAGGAGGAAGTGAATGTTCCTATTAAAAATAGAGTGATGAATGATCTTATTCCTGAACTTGGCAAAGTACCTTTTCCTAAAGCACTAGCTAAAAAGAATTTGGATAAAAAGTTTTCAAAATTTTTGGAAGTTTTTAAGAAACTCCATATCGATATCCCTTTTTCCGATGCTTTGGAAAAAATGTCTATCTATGCTAAGTTCATGAAGGACATTTTAAGTAAGAGAAGGAAGTTGAGTGAGGTTGATGAAACTATCATGATGACCGAGGAGTGTAGTGCCATTTTGCAAAGAAAAATGCCTAAGAAGAGTAGGATCCTAGGAGTTTTACTATCCCAGTGGAGATTGAGGGGTTGACTGTTGTTGAAGCCTTGGCGACTTGGGAGCGAGCATCAACTTGATGCCGCTTAGCATGTTTAAAAGGCTGAACTTAGGAGAGGTCACCCCGACCATGCTCTCCTTACAAATGGCGGACCGATCCCTAAAAACACCATATGGGATTGTGGAAGATGTTATGGTGAAGGTGGACAAGTATGTGTTCCCTGTGGACTTTGTGGTGCTGGACATGGAGGAGGATGCAAAGATTCCTCTCATTCTAGGCCGACCCTTCTTAGCCACTGGTAGGGCTAAGATTGATGTTGATAAGGGTCAGCTCATTCTCCGAGTTGGTAAGGACAAGGTAAGATTTTCGGTTTTCAATCCTAATTTGCAAACTAATTAACCTTAATGGTGATTTTGTTTGTGATGTGATCAAAAGCTTGTCAAGGCCTTCAAAAGGGACCCCCAAAGTGAAGGAAAAAGATGTTGAGCTCAATCAAGCTCTCATCAAGCTTGTTAGTGAAAACAAGTATGGGGGGTCTAAAGATGAGAATTTCCAAGCCCACATGGCCAGATTCATTCAAGCTAGTCACCTTGTAAATATGGAAGGTGTGACTAGTGATGAGCTCAAGATTAAGCTCTTCCCTCACTCCTTGAAGGGGGGGAGCAAGGATTTGGTATGATGGTTTAGATGATACCAAGGTTATCAGAACCGGACCGGTAATTAAACCGGTGAGGTTACCGGTTCAAGGTTCACTGGTCCAACCGTAGTTCAACCGTGGTTCAACCGATTTTACCGCTATAAATTAAATAAAACTATTTTAAAATAAATGTATAGTATATAAGGTAATATTAAATAAAAAAAGTCACTATCCATAACTTCATACTTCAAATAAAAACTACACAATCAAAATAGTATGTTCAAAATATTATCAATTATTATAACAATCAACAAGATGAACTCCATCATATGAGTTCAAAAAAAGAGTTAAAGAAAAAACTCCATCATATGCCAATGTTATTTTTAAAGGATAATCTCATAGTTTATTCTATTATTTTATGTTTAGTGTAGATCATAACTTTTTAATTTTAAAGAAAATATTTTTGTGAGAAAAAAAAAACAAATCACCACTGATTGCCAATTGTTTCTTTTAACTGTACGTAGCATTGAATTATTTTGATCAATATGTAACATTGATTTATAGGAGGTATTAAAATAATATAAAAGAAAGTGGTTGTATAGTTTTATAATTTGTGGGTAAAATTCCAAAACCACCTAGAGATTCCAACTCCCACGGTAATGTATACTGCAAAAGCTAAAAGCTGCATACACTGTCATTTCCATTAATAAAAAATTATTTTAGATTTGAAAAGTAGACTTTTCATTACTCACAAATCAGAAACACCATAAGTATCCTTTCCTATTAGAAGAAAGATCAGAGCGGAAGGGAAGAAACCAAAATCTCATATGGTTGTGCTTACGCTGGCAGGGGAAAAGATGAGAGAGGCTCCACAGCGGTGAAAGGAAGCAAGAGAGGCAGAGTGGTGGTTTCCATTTGAGATTTTCTCACTTCTCACTTCTCAGTTTCTTTCTCTATTCAGCGTTTCTTAGAGCACTCCTCAAGCTTTTTTTTTCCTGCCAGTTTCCATGAGCTCCGCCCATTGTACCAAAAAAATACTCAAAAAATCCTTTTTTCCCCTGAACCGGCCCAAAGCGTCAACCGGCCGGTTTGCCCGGTTCTGTTCCGGTTTTATTACCCTACGGTTTTATGGTTGTTTTGAACCGTCTTGGGGTCCGGTTCCCGGTCTGACCGGTTCAACCGGCCGATCCGGTCCGGTTTTTCTAACCATGGATGATACCCTCTCTTGGGAGGAGATGTTCCAAAAATTTTGTGCAAGGTTCCTACCTTGTACATGTGGAAGAAAGATTGATGGTAAGGAATTTCCTTCCTAACACCAAAGGAAGGAGAGTCCACCTAGGACTATAACTTAGGGTTGCTTGAGAGACAACCCAAGTCTTGTTTTATTTTTCTTGTTTGTTTGTTGCATTTTGTAGGGAATGAGAACCTAAATTCTGGAGTAGGAGGTGTATCTAAGGCCTCCGTGGTAATTGGTAAAGGAGGTCGACTCTTTCCCTTAGTTTAGCTCATGCATTTTTACATATTTTTCTTTTGTAGTTTTTATTTTTTCTTTTATTCATGCATTATTTTGTAAGAGTCGTTTTTTGGTCTTTACTTCCCTATACTCACATGTTTTAGCCCGTAGTTGTGCTCTCTAGCTTGTGCTGGTTTTGGAAAATGTTTTTGTGAATATTTGGATTTTCTTTTGGGGATGAGTGATTGCATGTTTTGGGGAAGAGAGAAGGAGACTTCGATCTTCCGAGTGTTTCTTAAGGATAGAGTTGGTGTGAGTCCATAAGGGTCCATCTTTGACCCTTCACCATTAAATTTCCCTGGAGGATCCTGACTCACTCGTACTTCTTGGTTCTGTATTGATTTCACTCTTTGCATGCTTTGTGATACTTGAACAATTCTTGAGACATGTAGGTTTTTGAGCTTCAGAGTTTGTTGGCTTGAACATTTGTCCCTAGTTGTCCCTTTTGAGTTTATTGAAGGTTTCTTTGTTAGCTAAATGATTGGGATGGATGATAGGTTGGATTTTGGGGAGTGATGGTCTTTAAATTGTTTTGAAGCTAAATAAAGTTGGAAATGTCTCTTGCCCCAAGTGTAAAAAAAAGAAGAAAGAGAAAAAGGAAAAAAAGACTCCTAATCAAGTTGGAGTTGCAAAAAGAAAAATTAGAAGAAAAGAAAGTTGAAAAATGGGTCAAGAGACTTTTGCTTAAAAATTTTATTGTTGAAAGCTCAGGGGTTACTAATAGGACCACATTCAAGATGCTTGAAGCTTTAGACTTCCTTAGGGACCAACCACCTTGTACTTCACCAAGCCAACATTTCAACCCTTTGAAGTCTCATTGAATTTGTGCATGTTTGATCTCTGTTGCTCTTGAGTGAATGATATCCAAAACCTATGAACTGCTTGTGTGCTCAGTGCACTAAATATATATCTCATCCTAGGAATATTAGATCTATATGCTTCTCATAGTGGACTCTACACTTTCCTTTGTCTAAAAGTTGAATGAAGTGGATTGTTGTGTCTTTCTTTTGGAACCAGTTGTGGTTGCTAAATCCCCCGGTTTTGTGATAAGTATTCTTTGTTGGGCACTTGTTTTGGGAGCATTTCTTGCGCTTGAGGGCAAGCGAGTGTTGTTTACGCTCGAGGACGAGCTGTCGTTGAGTATAGTGGTGTGATGGCCCTAGTTTAGTAGTGTTTTTAGGGTCATTTCTTAGTTAGTTTTGAGTCTTTTGTTTAGTCTCATGTAGTGTTTCATGCATTCTCATGCATTTTTATCTTTATTTGTATTTTTACCTTGTTTTGGTAATTTTATAGTTTTATAGGAACCTTTCTTGCATTTTAAGTAAGTTTAGGACTTGCATATCTTTTCTACTTGAATTGAGGGTCTTTTATGCTAATAAACTCTTGGAAATCCTAGATATTTTCCTTGCTTTGTTCCCAAGCAGCTAGGTCTGAAAACTGATGAAGAAAGAAGGTCAAGAGGCTTGGAAAATTGAAGGGAGGCATAAAGAGGAGTTAAGAAGAAGTTCAAGAACCTTTCTAGCATGTAGAGAGCGCTCAGGCGCTCGTGTTGAGCGCTTGAGCGCCAATTGGATCGTTGTTTACATGATGCTAGAAAGGAATTGGCGCCTGAGCGCTCCTGTTGAGCGCCTGAGCGCCAGTTGCCTTCCAGAGGCGTTGTTTTCACTTTGAATTGGCACTCAGGCGTGCTTAATTGGCGCCTGAGCGCCCATACTCGACTTGTTTGCCTATAAATATGCTTTTTGTCATTTCTTTTGTAACTTTTGTCATTTCTATACATTCCTAAATAAGTTAGAAGTAAGATTAGGCTCTGGAGCTTGAGGAGAAGCTTTCTCCAAGTCCATGTTCCAGGTTTTATCCTTCTTTTCTTGTATGGATTCCATAGCCATGCTTGGCTAAACCCGTTTTGCTTTGGGTTCTTTGTAAGACTTATGATGTTTTAATCTTAATTCCTATTTCTATTCATGAATCCTCTGAGTAAACCCTTGAATCCCATATCCATGCTTTATGTATAAAGTTAGAACGCGTGCTAGCTTTATGCTTATCTGTAATAGAACGGAAGTTTGTTATAGATTAGGGACTTGTTGTGGGATTACCTCTTCTATGCTTGCTACTAGGAATAGAGGAAAGGTTGGGGTTTGTTGGCCTGAATTGCATGCTTAATGCCTTTAGCAAATGTTTAGGTTACCAAGGAATTGTGCCTATCTTTTGGCTTGAGAGGATTGTGTATGCGAGGCATCGATAGATGATTGATTAGGCTAGAGCATCAAGGAGAGACTCAAAGTTTTGTGGATAGAATAAGTTGATTAGAACTGAATTAGTTAAGCAAGAACCCAATGCATGCTCACCATTAGTCACCTAAACAATCAACCTTAAAACTGAATTTTATTTGCTTTCCAACCTTGAACTTGATTCTGTACACTTGCAGATTGACCAACATGCAACCAGAAGGGGCACTATGCGAATGAATGTGGAAAGGAGATCGTGTGCTGGAAGTGTCAGAAACCAGGGCACGTCGAGAGGAACTGCCCTAATGCTGAAAAACCAGAGCCAGTGTTGAACACCGCTAGGGGATGGCGACCTTCTGCTCCAGGTCATGTGTTTGCAATTTCTGCCTAACAGGCTGCTGTAACTGATGATCTTATCCAGGTTACGTGTGTTATCGCTGGAAATTCTTTAATGGTGTTGTTTGATTCTGGTGCGACGCACTCATTCATTGCTGAAGAGTGTGTGGAGAAGTTAGGATTACTAACTGCTGATTTACCGTTCGATTTGGTGGTGACAACCCCTGCCGCTGATCGATTAGTTACGCGCACGACATGCTTGCGGTGTCCGTTGATCTACGAGGATCGGAAGTTCTTTGCGAACCTCATCTGTTTAGGGCTCAAGGAGCTCAATGTGATTTTGGGAATGGATTGATTGACACAGTATCATGTTCTTTTGGACTGTGCTAACAAGGTCGTAGTTTTTCCAGATTCAGGTGTTACGGACTACTTGAATTCGTACACCTTGGGAAAGAGTTCACCGGCATTTATGCACTCTATTGTAGCAGAGGCAAAGAACGACGGCGATGTGCGCAACGTCCTGGTGGTGCAGGAATTTGTGGATGTGTTTCCAGAAGACGTTCCTGGATTACTGCCAGTAAGGGAGACAGAGTTTTCTATTGATATTATGCCCGGCACGGGACCAATATCAATGGCGCCTTATCGGATGGCACCAGCGGAGTTGACGGAGTTAGCAAAGCAGTTGGATGATCTCTCTTCAAAGGGATTTATCCGACCAAGTGTGTCGCCATGGGGTGCGCCTGTGCTGTTGGTGAAGAAGAAGGACGGGAAGTCCAGACTATGCGTGGATTACCGACAACTCAACAAAGTGACGGTGAAAAATCGTTATCCGATGCCTCGGATAGATGATCTAATGGATCAACTTCGGGGAGCTGTTGTTTTCTCGAAGATAGATTTGAAGTCGGGTTATCACCATATTCAAGTCAAAGAAGCTGACATTTAGAAGACCGCATTCAGAACTCGATACGGGCATTATGAGTACCTCGTGATGCCGTTCAGAGTTACCAATGAACCCGCTATGTTCAAGGATTATATGAGCCGTGTGTTCAGACCATTCCTGGACAAGTTCGTGGTGGTGTTCATTGACGACATTCTGATTTACTCGAAGAGTAAAGAGGAACACGAAGAGCATTTACGTCAAGTGCTAGGAGTATTGCGGGAGAAGGAGTTATATGCTAATGGCTCAAAGTGCGAATTCTGGATGGAAGTGTAAGATCAAGTTTTGATCTAGTAGTACAACTCTATATTTTGATGATTACAAGTTAACTATTAAGTATGAACAATTATGGTACTCTAACGTTGTTTTCTGAGTGTTCAAATGACAGGCCAAGACTCTGAACCTATCTCACAAAAATCAGAAGCACAATGCTCAAAGAGTAACCTCTGCAACGCTTTCGCACGTACTATGTTCAATCTGAACAGTATATCAAGCTTCAGAAGATCTGAAGATTACAAAGCTCTGATATGGATTCAGCTCACTAGAAGCTCTAAAGGATCAGACGTTCTGAAGAATCAGACGCTCTGAAGGATCAGACGCTCTAAAGGATCAGACGCTCTGAAGGATCAGAAGCTCTGAAGCATCAGAAGCTGAGTAGTGAAGACTCTGAAGTCCAAGTGTAAGTTGGCTCCGAAGACCAAGTACTTCTACTCTGAATCCAGAAGCAGAAGGTACAAAGGTCAGAGGATCCAAGCTTCCCTCTAACTCTGATCATCAAGCTTCACAAGTTCCAAGATGAAGCATCCTCTAATCAGAAGTCAACAAGGTTGAAGGTCATGTCGCTATCCAAAGTACAAAAGCAATTGTACCATTCCTGACGACCTTACCTAACTGATTCAGCCATAGTAGAACTTGGAAATTTCAGATCTGCCCTCCAACGGTAGCATCTCCATGCAACGTTCAGACCCTAATCCTTGGAGTATATAGATGCTAAAGATTGAAAGATGCCGCCAAAAAAACTTACTCACGCGCAAGAAATATCTAAAATCTTCTTAGCAATCTTTCTTCAAATATAACTAAGTGTGTTTATTATCAGCTTTTGAAGAAGCACTTATTTGTAAACCCAATACTTTCAAACAGTTGTTTGTTTTACCTTTAGGAGATCAAGGTTGATCGGATTCTAGAGAAGACTAAGAGAGTGAATCTTAGTGTTAGCTAAGTCAGTGTATTCTTAGTCACTTTGCAGGTAGCAAGTGCAGTTGTAACAAAACTCTGATTAGTGGATTGCCTTCATTCTAAGAAGGAAGAAATCACCTTAGCGGGTGGACTGGATTAGCTTGAGGGATTTATCAAGTGAACCAGGATAAAATCATTTGTGTGCTTTCCTTATCTCTTATCTCTGCACTCTTATCCTTGGTGTTCAAAGAGATTTATTTAAATCTCAAGTGGGTTGAGTTTTTAGTTGTAAAACGCTATTCAAACCCCCCTTTCTATCGTTTTTCATACCTTCAATTGGTATCAGAGCGCAAGTTCTGATTACCACACCTAACAGTGTTCAGTGATCCGGGCCGGTGTGAAAAACTAAAATGGCTGCCACCATTGAAACGCAAAAAGATGTCTACAGTGCAAAGCCTCCTATGTTTGATGGGTAAAGATTTGAATACTGGAAAGACAGGATTGAAAGCTTCTTTCTGGGCTTTGATGCAGATCTCTGGGATATTATAGTGGATGGCTACGAGCGTCTAGTTGATGTTGATGGCAAGAAGATCTCAAGATCAGAGATGTCTGCATAACAAAAGAAACTTTACTCACTGCATCATAAAGCTAGAACTATTCTTCTAAGTGCTATCTCTTACGAAGAATATCAAAAGATCACAGATCGTGAGTATGCTAAGAGTATCTTTGATTCATTAAAGATGACCCATGAAGGAAACAAGAAGGTGAAGGAATCAAAGGCGTTGGCCTTAATCAGAAAGTATGAATCCTTCCAAATGGAGTCCAGTGAGTCCATTGAGGACATGTTCTCCATATTTCAGCTACTCATTGCTGGAATTAGACCTCTCAACAAGAGCTACACAACTGCTGATCATGTCATGAGAATTCTGAGAGGCCTTCCTGAAAGCTGGATGCCTCTGATAACTTCTTTGGAGCTCACAAGAGATGTTGATCAGATGAGTCTGGAAGAACTCATAAGCATACTGAAGTGTCATGAACTGAAGCGTTATGAACATCAGGATCAAAAGAAGAAGTCTATAGCCTTGAAATCCAAATCTGAAAAGGCTAAAGCTCTCCAAGAAGAAGAAGAAGAATCTGAAGAAGCCTCTGAAGATTCTAATGAAGATGAACTGACTCTGATCTCCAGAAGGCTTAACCGCATCTGGAAGCACAGGCAGAGCAAGTACAAAGGCTCTGGAAAGTATAAAGGAAAGAATGAATCTTCCTCTGGTCAGAAGAAGTCTTCATCAAAGGAAGTCACATGCTTTGAATGCAAAGAATCAGGGCACTACAAGAGTGATTGTCCCAAGCTGAAAAAAGGACAAGAAGCCAAAGAAGCATTTCAAAGCTAAGAAAGGCCTCATGGTGACTTTTGATGAATCAGAGTCAGAGGATGTTGACTCTAATGGAGAAGTTGTTGAAGGACTCATGGCTACTGTCAAGAACAAAGAAGCAGAGTCAAAAGAAGCAACTAATTCTGAATCAGCATCAGAGGAAGATCCAGACTCTGACGATGAAAATGAGGTATTCGCTTCCTTCTCAACCTCTGAACTTAAATGTGCTTTGTCTGATATCATGGATAAATATAACTCTCTCTTGACTAAGCATAAAAGGTTGAAAAAGGAATTCACTGTTGTTTCTAAAACTTCTACTGAACATGAGAAAATTATTTCTGAACTGAAAGAATATAATCATGCTTTAGTTAACTCTAACTTTGTGCTTAAAAATCAAATTATCAAGTTAGAAGAAGTTGTTGCATGTGATGCCTCTGATATAAAGAATGAATCTAAATATGAAAAATCCTTTCAGAGATTCCTAGCTAAAAGCGTAGATAGAAGCTTGATGGCTTCAATGATCTATGGCATTAGCAGAAATGGGATGAGTGGCATTGGCTATTCTGGACCAAGTAGAAATGAGTCTCCTATGCCTAAGGCCAAACCTTTGCATGAACAGTTTGTACCCTCTGGTACCATTTTGCCTGAATCATTGCCTGCTAAAATTGCTAAACCCTCTCGTAAAAAGGGAACTCCTTCTGTGCTTAAATATCATGCTCAAATTCCTTTACATTATCATGTTGAGAAACCCAAGGTCATCAGAACCTCTGGGGTAACTAACAAGAAAGGACCCAGGAAATGGGTACCTAAGGACAAGATTATCTATGTTGCAGATATCCTTGATCGCTCCACTGAAACACCAATCATGGTATCTGGACAGTGGATGCTCGCGTCACATGACGGGAGAAGGGCGTATGTTCCAAGAGCTAAAACTTAAGCCTGGAGGCGAAGTTGGCTTTGGAGGAAATGAGAAGGGTAAAATTGTTGGTTCTGGCACTATTGGTATTGATAATAGTCCATGCATTGATAATGCTCTGCTAGTAGATGGAATAAATCACAACTTATTGTCTATAAGCCAATTAGCTGACAAGGGTTATGATATTATCTTCAATCAAAAGTCCTGCAGGGCTGTAAGTTAGATCAATGGCTCTGTTCTGTTTAACAGCAAGAGGAGGAAAAGCACTTATAAGATCAGATTGTCTGAGTTGGAAACTCAGAAAGTAAAGTGCCTTCTTTCTGTTAATGAGGAGCAATGGGTATGGCATAGACGGTTAGGGCATGCCAGTATGAGAAATATTTCTCAGCTGTGTAAGCTTGACCTTGTCAGGGGCTTACCCACTCTGAAGTTCTCTTCAGATGCTCTTTGTGAAGCATGTCAGAAAGGCAAATTTACAAAAGTCCCTTTCAAGGCTAAGAATGTTGTTTCCACCTCAAGGCCGTTGGAACTTCTGCATATCGACCTTTTTGGACCAGTGAAAACTGAGTCTATAGGTGGCAAGAGATATGGAATGGTCATTGTTGACGACTATAGCCGCTGGACATGGGTAAAATTTCTATCCCTCAAGGATGAGTCTCATTCTGTGTTCTCTACCTTTATTGCCCAAGTGCAAAATGAGAAGGCTTGCAGGATTATGCGTGTCAAAAGTGATCATGGTGGAGAGTTTGAGAATGACAAGTTTGAGAGTCTGTTTGATTCCTATGGAATTGCACATGATTTCTCTTGTCCTAGAACTCCTCAACAAAATGGGGTTGTTGAGAGGAAGAACAGAACTCTTCAGGAGATGGCTAGAACCATGCTTCAAGAAACTGACATGGCAAAGCACTTTTGGGCAGAGGCAGTAAACACAACATGTTACATTCATAACAGAATCTCTGTGAGACCAATTCTGAATAAGACTCCTTATGAATTGTGGAAGAAAGTAAAACCCAACATTTCTTATTTTCATCCTTTTGGTTGTGTTTGCTATGCTCTGAATACTAAGGATAGATTACATAAGTTTGATTCTAAATCTTCTAAATGTCTATTACTTGGTTACTCTTAACGATCTAAAGGTTTTAGAATTTATAATACTGATGCTAAAACTATTGAAGAATCTATTCATGTTAGATTTGATGATAAGCTTGACTCTGATCAGTCAAAGCTAGTTGAAAAGTTTGCAGATATGAGTATTACTGTTTCTGATAAAGGCAAAGCTCCAGAGGAAGCTGAACCAGAGGAAGACACTCCAGAGGAAGTTGGTCCCTCTGATCCACAACCTCAGAAGAAGAACAGAATTGTTGCCTCTCACCCTAAGGAGTTGATTCTGGGAAACAAAGATGAACCAGTCAGAACCAGATCAGCTTTCAGACCCTCTGAAGAGACTCTACTTAGTCTGAAGGGATTGGTTTCCTTAATTGAACCAAAATCAATTGATGAAGCTCTTCAAGACAAAGACTGGATTTTGGCAATGGAAGAAAAATTGAATCAATTCTCCAAGAATGATGTTTGGAACCTTGTTAAGAAACCTCAAGGCGCTCACATCATTGGAACCAAATGGGTATTCAGAAACAAGCTGAATGAAAAAGGAGATGTAGTCAGAAACAAAGCAAGACTAGTTGCTCAAGGCTATAGTCAGCAAGAAGGAATAGATTATACTGAAACGTTTGCTCCAGTAGCAAGATTAGAAGCAATCAGACTGCTGATCTCTTTTTCAGTGAATCACAACATAATCCTTCATCAGATGGATGTCAAGAGTGCCTTCCTGAATGGATACATATCAGAGGAAGTATATGTGCACCAACCTCCTGGTTTTGAAGATGAGAAGAACCCTGCCCATGTTTTCAAATTGAAGAAATCTCTCTATGGTTTGAAGCAAGCTCCCAGAGCATGGTATGAGAGACTCAACTCGTTCCTTTTGGAAAATGAGTTTGTAAGGGGTAAAGTAGATACAACTCTCTTCTGCAAAACTTACAAAGATGATATATTAATTGTGCAAATTTATGTTGATGATATTATATTTGGATCAGCTAATCCATCTCTTTGCAAAGAATTTTCTGAGATGATGCAGGCTGAATTTGAAATGAGTATGATGGGAGAACTCAAGTACTTTCTGGGAATACAAGTTGATCAAAAACCAGAAGCTACTTACATCCATCAGAGCAAGTATACAAAGGAACTTCTGAAGAAGTTCAATATGACAGAATCAATAATTGCTAAGACTCATATGCATCCTACTTGCATTCTGGAGAAAGAAGATGCCAGTGGGAAAGTATGTCAGAAGCTATATCGTGGAATGATAGGTTCACTTCTATACTTAACTGCATCTAGGCCAGATATTCTGTTTAGTGTACATTTATGTGCTCGCTTCCAATCAGATCTTAGAGAAACTCACTTAACTGCTGTTAAGAGAATTCTCAGATATCTGAAAGGTACCACTAACCTCGGCTTGATGTATAAGAAAACATCAGAGTATAAGCTTTCAGCTTATTGTGATGTTGATTATGCTGGAGATAGAACTGAAAGAAAGAGTACTTATGGAAATTGTCAATTTCTGGGAAGTAACCTAGTCTCATGGGCAAGCAAGAGGCAGTCTACTATTGCACTATCTACTGCAGAGGCAGAATATATCTCAGCAGCAATTTGTAGCACTCAGATGCTCTGTATGAAACATCAGCTAGAGGATTATCAAATCCTTGAGAGCAACATTCCAATCCATTGTGATAATACTGCTGCAATTTCACTCAGTAAGAATCCAATCTTACACTCAAGGGCTATACACATTGAGGTAAAGTATCATTTTATTAGAGATTATGTTCAGAAGGGCGTACTTCTTCTGAAGTTTATTGATACTGACCATCAATGGGCAGATATCATCACAAAGCCCTTAGCAGAAGATAGATTTAAATTTATACTGAAAAATCTGAATATGGACTTTTGTCCAGTATGAAGATGGATCAGAACCTTTGACTATGATACTTCCTCATCAGAAGATGTCTAGTTCAGAAGGTAACTTAGTCAGAAGTTAAGTACCCATTGGTGCTTACTCTGAGATGAGACAGTAAGTGTGTGTCAGTTGCTTTGATACATCGTTCCTTGTGCCCGTGCTGACAATCTGTTGTAATTGGTGTTGATGTGCTTTATCTCCACCGTGTGATGTATGTAATAACTGTTCATAATGATGTCCTTAATTTTCAACCGTTGATCTTACTTTTGCTTTTACAATCAACAACGGTTACTTTCTAAAACCACTACGCACACACGTTCTCCATCATTCACGTTTTTGCTTCTCTCTCCGGGGTTGCAAAACCCTCGTTTTCCTCGATTCTCTCTCGCATTCTCTCATCTCAATTCTACCCAAACCTTCTACCTTCAACAATGGCAAATTCTGAAAGAGCTGACTCCGGTGAGCGATCTGATTCCGCCGATGGAAGAGTTTTTCCCAGAATGGTTGTGGGTCTTCCAACAGGGCAAGTGGGTCCTGCTCTGCGTCCCAGATCGACTGAGAATACTCAAGCACAAGTCCAAGACGCAAAAGATGTTGTTCCCCTTTCTCAAAGAAGATGTGCAGTTACCTGCGTCTTCCCTCCAGAAGATCTCCAAGTTCTTGTTGAATGGAGATTCGACCTCGACAATATTGCTGACAATGGAGTTGATCTTCGTCCTGAAGCTCAAGCTCAAGGCTGGGAAGGGTACTTCCAAAGACTCCATGGTCCCGTTTATGACAAACTCGTGAAGGAATTCTGGAAGCACGCTGATTGCAATGAGCATCAAGTGGTGTCATTTGTTCTAGGGAAGAGGATCATTTTAACTGAGAAGTCGTTTGCAAATCTTCTGGGTGCAGAAACAAGCAAAGGCTACAGATTCCAATTGTAGGAATCAAAAGTGAAACTAAAGACCAAAGAGGCAGTCAACATGGCTCTACTCTACATGGAAGCCAGGGAAAAATGACTGCAAGACCAAAGATCTTCATCCTCAATTGAGAATCTGGCACAAGATTCTGCTAAACTGCATAAATCAAAGGCCAAAGGGAAGCTCTCCATATTACATCAACTTTACCCAGAAGGTGTTACTTTTCTTCATCAAGGAGCACCGCAAAGTCTGTCTGCCCTACTTTCTCTTCTCCTATCTGGAGGAGTGCATCAAGAAGTCTAGAACCACTGCTTCACCCAAGTCTGCAATCAAATACATACCATTTTGCAGATTGCTGCTTTCTGACTTCTTCGTTGAAAGCAAACTGATAAAGGATCTGCGACAATTAGGATGCACTAAAGACTTGACAACAATTACTGGGGATGTCTTCACTCCTACTTCCATGAAGAGAATGGCCTGATAGAGACAAAGGCTGAGGTCAAAGCTGCTGATGCAAGACCAAGAAGAAGAACTCATGTGAAGGACTACCCCCTCTGGTCCAAGGCTGATGACCCAGAGGCAATCAGAATCTACCTTGATGATTTGAGACGACAAGGCTTTGAAATTGATGTGGATGAATTCTTCAGAACTCTCCCAGATCCTCCTGAATTTGAATCTCCCAGGAAGAGGAAGAGCAAGAGAAAACAAGTTGAAGCCTCTGAGGAGAATGATCCCTCTGATGGTGATGATCATGATGATGATGAACCACCGCCTCAGAAGAAGGCCAAGAAGGTCAGGATTGTGACTCAAGTCACTCATCTGCAACCAACTCAGGAGCCAACTAGACCTACCAGAGTCACAAGATCTGCAGCTAGAGCTTCAAGTAAGTTTGTTGTTCTTTCAGATGATGATTTTAATTTGCTTGATGCAATTCATGATCAAACCAATCCTGAACCCACACCAGTTAATCAATCAACCTCTCCTCCTTCACCCCCTAGGGCCTCATTCTTCCAACCTTCCATTGAGGAAGAACCCCTCTGGAAAATGCTCCAAGCCAACAAACCCTCTACTTCCACCTCACCTATTATCCTTCCATACAATCCAGAAACCTCTGAACCACAAGTCATTGAAACACAAGCCTATGATAAAACCACCTCTAAACCACATACACACACTCACTCTGAACGTGAAATTCTCTCTCCTGGTCCATTTGTCTCTTTTCCAACCAATGTTCCTTTCTCTTCTCCGTCAAATGAATCTGAAGCCAATCGCAAATTCTTTCAGATTGCAAGAACAATGATTTCTGAAATTCCTGCACATTTCCAAACTGTTCCTAGTCCAAACCGCTACCCTAGACCAAGGCCAGAACCTCTGGTTGCTCCGGATTTTCCAATCCAAGTGGTACCTCTGGCCTCAATGCCTCCTCCACCTCCTCCTTTTCAAACCACTCTCCAAGCAGAAAATGGTGAATCAGTCTCAAACCATTCCTCAGACAAATCACCAAACCCTGAGACTGAAACCTCTCATCCAAACCCTGAGACCAACATATCTGCACATCAGACTCTGCAGGTTGGCTCTCCTTCTGAGGTAGTAAGTAGCAACCACTCTTCATCACCTGAACCAAACATCTCCCTTGTTCCATACACCTACTCTGGACCAACTACCCTCCTTGATTGCATCAACTCATTTAATCATGAAGCATCGTTAAAGGTTCGCAATGTGCATGGTCGCACTGACCTAAGTGAGCATCCAAACATGGTTGTTGAGGATTGGGATCGTTTGTGTTCTTGGATGGTTGACCAAGTACCAGTGATGGTTGGTTTCCTAAATGCTGAAAAGAATAAGTGTGTTGAAGCAGCAACTCAACGCCTCAGAAGAAGAGAAGCTCTGAATGAACAACTGATGAGAGAACAACTCTATTCTGTTATTGAAGAAACCAGAAGGAAGAAAGAACAAGAAGAAGTTGCACGGATTGAGGCAGAACAACGTGAAGCTGCAAGGTTGCAAGCTCTGGAACAAGCAGCATTATTACAAGCTGAAGCTGAGGCACTTAGAAATGAAGCACTTAGAATTGTTCCAATTATTGATGCTGCTTCCACATCTGCTCAAGTTCCTCACTCTGATGAAGCCACAACGTCTGCTCAACCTCAGTCAGATTCAAGGATAGATATCATTGAACAAAGGCTCAACTCTCATGAAGTTCTCCTTCAGAGTTTGAAAGATATGTGCACAGAACTGCTTCGGAGGACACCTAAACCCTAGGTTTAGGAAATCTCTTCTTTTCTGTTCTTATCCTTGTTGATTTCTTTTCCTATATTATGTTTTTCTTTTTCTCGTCTATCTGTTTTGAACCTTGTTTCTTTATCTATTCTTGTGTTATTCTATTATCATATTCATTATGTGTTGCATAATACTTGTTTATCATAAAATTTATTTAATGCATACTCATTAACCACCAACCAAATCTTTTTATTAATAAGAAATTGCATACAAGCATTGCAACATTAAAAGGGAGGATTTTTCCTCATTTCTCTACACTGCCTACGCATCGTTGCTTTCTCAAGCTCCAGACGATGCTGCCTATACTCTAAGAGGACTAAGCTCTGGCGCAACTCCTGCCTCTGAAGACCCGCCGCCACCGTCTCCAGAGCCGCCTATATTGCTCTGATTTCCTCATACAGCTCCAGTTCCTTCTGAACGCAGACTTGCAATTCCTCCACGAATCTGAGGAAGCTCCTAAGGATGTTGTCCATTTCTAGACTTAGGCTCATGCCTAATAGCTGGTTTGTAAGGGTATAAACGCTCGGTTCCTCTGGATGGCGTATATTGATGTAGAGATCTTCATCAAAGGCTTTCCTTCTCAATTGCTCGATACTTGCAATGAAGGATGTCATTGAACTCTTAAGCTCAAGAGAAAATGAGATGTGAAGACTGATATGGTTTAACCGCTATTTATAAGCTCAGTTCAGTCTCTAGAAGTTAATGCTGAAGCAGTTTCTCGAGGATTATATATTGGTAACAGAAGTTTACCTTAACTCCTTGGCCGATGGTAAACGTTCAACCTCTTCATTTAACTTTCTGCATATGCATTAATTAAATACGTTTTCATTAATCTTTATTTTCGGTTCTCCATCTTTTTAAACTTAGACCTTCTCTAAGGGGGAGTACCTTGTACTTCAAGCTAAGTTTTTCACACCCCATGCTTTTTGCTTATGACAAAAAGGGGAAGTATAACCCAGTTTTTGATGTGTAAGCTGTGTTAGTGTGATTTCTTTTTCTTTTGGAGAATTTAAGAGTTCCACCTTTATGACCATAAATGTGTCACTGGGCAAATACAAGGAATACATTTTCACTTCCTCTGAAGTGATACTAGTTGACTCTGATACCTTTACACTACTCTTGATAATTATGCGCTCTGATTATCTCACTTTGTCTATGTCATAAATTATCACTCTAAACTCTTATGATTTAGCTCAGAATCTAGATATTACTAATATTTTCATTAAGTCTTAGATTCAGGGGGAGCTAAGCTCAGAACCAAGCTGTGACTTGGATTCAGAATGAGCCACATAAACCATTCACCTCAGGATAAGTTTTTCTCTATTCTCTAAAACTCTAAGTGAATTCAGTTTATTGGTTAAGAATTGTTCATCAAAATACTTGGTTTTGTCATCATCAAAAAGGGGGAGATTGCAAGATCAAGTTTTGATCTAGTAGTACAACTCTATGTTTTGATGATTACAAGTTAACTATTAAGTATGAACAATTATGGTACTCTAACGTTGTTTTCTGAGTGTTCAAATGACAGGCCAAGACTCTGAACCTATCTCACAAAAATCAGAAGCACAATGCTCAAAGAGTAACCTATGCAACGCTTTCGCACGTACTATGTTCAATCTGAACAGTAGATCAAGCTTCAGAAGATCTGAAGATTACAAAGCTCTGATATGGATTCAGCTCACTAGAAGCTCTGAAGGATCAGACGTTCTGAAGAATCAGACGCTCTGAAGGATCAGACGCTCTAAAGGATCAGATGCTCTGAAGGATCAGACGCTCTGAAGGATCAGAAGCTCTAAAGCATCAGAAGCTGAGTAGTGAAGACTCTGAAGTCCAAGTTTAAGCTGGCTCTGAAGACCAAGTACTTCTCCTCTGAATCTAGAAGCAGAAGGTACAAAGGTCAGAGGATCCAAGCTTCCCTCTGACTCTGATCATCAAGCTTCACAAGTTCCAAGATAAAGCATCCTCTGATAAGAAATCAATAAGGTTGAAGGTCATGTCGCTATCCAAAGTACAAAAGCAATTGTACCATTCTTGACGACCTTACCTAACTAATTCAGCCATAGCAGAACTTGGAAATTCCAGATCTGCCCTCCAACGGTAGCATCTCCATGCAACGTTCAAACCCTAATCCTTGGAGTATATAAAGAGGCTGAAGATTGAAAGATGCCGCAAAAAAAAACTTACTCACGCGCAAGAAATATTTAAAATCTTCTTAGCAATCTTTCTTCAAATAGAACTAAGTGTGTTTACTATAAGCTTTTGAAGAAGCACTTATTTATAAACTCAATACTTTCAAACAGTTGTTTGTTTTACCTTTAGGAGATCAAGGTTGATCGGATCCTAGAGAAGACTAAGAGAGTGAATCTTAGTGTTAGCTAAGTCAGTGTATTGTTAGTCACTTTGCAGGTAGCAAGTGCAGTTGTAACAAAACTCTGATTAGTGGATTGCCTTCATTCTAAGAAAGAAGAAATCACCTTAGCGGGTAAACTGGATTAGCTTGAGGGATTTATCAAGTGAACCAGGATAAAATCATTTGTGTGCTTTACTTATCTCTTATCTCTGCACTCTTATCCTTGGTGTTCAAAGAGATTTATTTAAATCTCAAGTGGGTTGAGTTTTTAGTTGTAAAACGCTATTAAAACCCCCCTTTCTATCGTTTTTCATACCTTCAGGAAGAGGTGAAGTTCCTGAGTCACGGCATATCAAGTCAGGGTGTGGTTGTTGACCCTAGCAAAATTGAATCGATTTTGTCATGGGAACAACCTAAGACGGCAAGCGACATCAGAAGTTTTCTTGGGCTTGCGGGCTACTACAGACGCTTCGTGAAGGATTATGCAAAGTTGACTTCGCCGTTGACTCAGTTGACAAAGAAGAATCAACCTTTTGCATGGACGGAGAAATGTGAAGAGAGTTTCCAGGAGATGAAGAAGCGACTGACTACCGCACCAATACTAGCCTTACCTAAGGAGGGTGAATTGTACGACGTTTACTGTGATGCTTCACATAATGGGTTGGGATGTGTAATGATGCAAGAGAAGAAAGTGATTGCTTATGCTTCGAGACAACTGAAGATTCACGAGAAGAATTACCCTACGCATGATTTGGAGTTGGCTGCTATAGTTTTTGCTCTCAAGATTTGGAGGCATTACCTGTACGACAGTATGTTCACGATCTACAGTGATCACAAGAGTCTGAAGTACTTGTTTGATCAAAAAGATCTGAATATGAGGCAGCGAAGGTGGATGGAGTTCCTTCAGGATTACGAGTTTTCTCTACAGTATCATCCGGGGAAAACTAATGTTGTAGCTGACGCTCTTAGTTGAAAGGCTATACATGTATCCTCGTTGATGGTCAAGGAGTTAGAACTGCTGGAGGCATTCCGAGATCTAAGCTTGGATGTCAAGCTCGCACCAGGGGAGTTGAGATTCGGAATGGTGACGGTGTCAAGTGGAATTTTAGATGAGATAAAGTCAAAGCAGGAGACCGATGAAGGGTTAGTTGAGTGGTGTAGGCTTGTTGCTCAAGGAAAGGCACCGGAATTCACTATCGGAAACGATGGTCTTTTGCGTTGCAAGGGACGAATTTGTGTACCCAACGACGCAACTATGAGGAGGTTGATCTTGGATGAAGGTCACAAAAGCAGGTTGAGTATTCATCCGAGAATGAACAAGATGTATCAGGACTTGAAACTTCATTTCTGGTGGCCTGGGATGAAGAAACAAGTAGCTGAATATGTATCGACATGTCTGACATGTCAGAAGGCGAAAGTGGAACATCAGAAGCCAGCAGGAAAATTATAGTCGTTGGATGTTCCGCAGTGGAAGTGGGACAGCGTCTCGATGGATTTCGTGACGACTTTACCACTAACGCGAAGGAGATTTGATGCAATTTGGGTAGTGGTGGATCGATTGACGAAGACTGCTCATTTTGTGCCGATCCATCTGAACTACAAAGTGGAGAAACTAGCAGAGATCTACATCGCTGAGATTGTTCGTCTGCATGGTGTACCGTCTAGCATTTTGTCGGACAGAGATCCGAGGTTTACCTCACATTTCTAGGGAGCTTTGCAGCAAGCTATGGGGACCAAGTTGAGTTTGAGTTCCGCTTATCATCCACAGACGGATGGGCAAACCGAAAGGACTATTCAATCCTTGGAGGATTTGCTAAGAGCTTGTGTGCTAGATCATAAAGGAAGCTGGGATGAGTTGTTGCCGCTGATTGAGTTCACCTACAACAACAGTTTTCATGCAAGCATCGGGATGACACCTTATGAAGCTTTGTATGGTCGGAGGTGTCGTACGCCTTTGTGTTGGCATCAAGACGGGGAGAACTTAGTTATTGGACCGGAGTTGGTTCAGCAAACCACTGAAGAAGTAAAGCGAATCCAGGAAAAGATGAGGATTTCGCAGAGTCGTCAGAAGAGTTATGCTGACAACAGGAGAAAAGAGTTGGAATTTCAAGCTGGAGATCATGTCTTTTTGCGGGTTACCCCGATGACTGGTGTCGGAAGAGCGATCAAGTCTAAGAAGCTTACTCCAAAGTTCATTGGGTCGTACCAGATAACGGAACGAGTTGGCCCAGTGGCATATAGGATTGCGTTGCCGCCTTTCCTATCCAATATCCATGATGTACTTCATGTGTCGCAGTTGCAGAAGTACATGGCTGATGATTCTCATGTTCTCGAACCTGATGACATTCAGCTAAAGGATGATCTAACGATGGTGATGCCACCCATCAAGATCACCGACAAGAGTACCAAACGTTTGAGAAACAAGGAAGTGTCCTTGGTGAAGGTGATTTGGAATCAAGCGACGGGTGATGCTACTTGGGAGCTTGAGAGTACGATGCGGGAGTCACACCCTGAATTGTTTGTAGAACCTTAGTTTCGAGGACGAAACTATTTTTAAGGAGGGTGGTATTGTAAGATCCTAGACCTTATACATGTAATGCTTGGATGATGGATTGAATAAAATGAGATTTTGGTTAAGTTTGAGTTTTGACAGATTTTAGCTGTCACCTTGTGTGAATTTTTAGAGAGACTTAACGATCTCATTTGGGAAAACGTCCTTCATGAGAGTTGTATCCCTTTAAGTTAAGAAAATTCTCGAAGTGGAATCAGGTAATTCCGACCTCTGTAGCTCGAGATATTCGCGTTTTAGTGACGGTGGTTCTGGCTGTACAGTACCAGCGAATTGTTTTGTTTTAATTCCGAGTTTACTTGTGAAATTACAAAGAGGGGACTAGGTTTTAAGTGTGATCAGACCTGATTAAGTGTGTGATTAGTGGGTCAAGGTTATTATGGGTTTGGGCTAAGAGAAAAGAAAACCCTAGCCCATTGAGTTGTTGGCCGTGGGTAATAGGGGGTAAAGGGGGGAGAAAACCCTTATTTTTCATTCCCAATCAGAAGTAGAAACCCCACACATCATCATTCACGTAACACACACAGAGAGAAAGAGGAGGGAACTCGAGAGAGAGGAAGGAAGAGGAGGCCGCCGTTGCCCTAGCCACCGCCGGCCGCACGCACGCATGCGAGAGAGAAAGGGAGATCGCGATGGAGACTTGTGGATTGACTGTGTTGCCAAGGACTCGTAGGTCATATACATCTCTAGTGACGACGAGGATTAGAGTCGAGACTTTTCTATGTTGGGGTTTTTCTATGAGAGCTGTATCGAATTTTAATTTACTTTATCTGTTGGATTATTATTTATTTCTGTTTTTGAGATCACTTATGAACTTGGTTTTAGGCTTTGCCATCGGATTCGGTTTTGTACTTTTGGATTTATTCCTCGATTTTATTTTAAATGCTATTTTATTTAGAAATGCATGATTTGGTTATTCCGCAAATTTATCCGTAAAGTTTCAAGAGTTTCTCAATTAATGAACCTTTGTCATTAATCAAAGATTAATAATTGAATCGACGAAAATTCTTTATGAAATTACGTTATTTGGTTACTGTGTGACACTCGAGAAATCGGGGCGTTACATATAGGGTGTATAACTCTCGTACAGAGGTTATGATGGAATCTGTCAATGTTATTATAGATGATGTACCAAGTAAAATGTCTGAGACAAATGCGAGTGAAGATGATGATACTGATGTCCCAGCCGATGTCCCAACGATTGACCTCGACAATGAGTCTATGACTAGTGCAGATGAACAAAAAGGAAGAATGATTGAGTCAAATAAAGCCTCATCCATCAGAATTCAAAAGAATCACCCTCAAGAAAACATTATTGGTGATCCTAAGGAAGGAGTAACTACCAAATCTAAAAGTTTCATTGCTCATGGCTGCTTCATCTCTAAAATAGAACCCAAAAATGTCAAGGAAGCACTGACTGATGAATACTGGATAAATGCAATGCAGGAATAGCTTGATCAGTTCAGGAGGAATGAAGTTTGGGATCTCATCTCACGCCCTGAAGGAGTGAGCATCATTGGTACTAAATGGATTTTCAAGAATAAGTCAGATGAGAATGGAGTAGTCACTAGAAACAAAGCGATATTGGTTGCTCAAGGCTACACTCAGATAGAAGGAGTGGATTTTGATGAAACCTTTGCTCCAGTGGCTAGACTGGAATCTATAAGGCTATTACTGGGAGTTGCATGCTTGTTAAAGTTTAGACTCTATCAAATGGATATAAAGAGTGCTTTTCTGAATGGGTACTTGAGTGAAGAAGTTTATGTTGAACAACCCAAAGGATTCATAGATCCTCATCATCCAGATCATGTGTACAAGCTGAAGAAGGCCCTGTATGGATTGAAACAGGCTCCAAGAGCGTGGTATGAAAGACTCACTGAATTTCTTGTCAGCAATGGCTATTGCAAGGTAGGAATAGACAAGACCCTGTTTGTAAAGAATGACAAAGACAAGCTCATGATAACACAGATATATGTATATGATATTGTGTTTGGTGGAATGTCAAACACGATGGTGGAGCATTTCGTTCAACAAATGAAATCCGAATTTGAAATGAGTTTGGTAGGTGAGTTGAATTATTTCTTGGGTCTTTAGGTTAAGCAAATGGAAGGTGAGTTGAATTATTTCTTGAGTTTGGTAGGTGAGTTGAATTATTTCTTGGGTGTGAAAGAGAAAATTCAACCCAATTTCACCCACGTCTAGAGAGAGAGAAAACTAGTCTTATCAAACTCAGACTGGATTTATCGATCAAACCAGAAATCAGATCTATGACCGATCTTGTCTTTTATAAAAGATCAGTACGCAAGCCACCCGATATTAGACCAGTGAACTAGATGTAAACTTTGTGATCGGTGGTATGCCATATGTAATTTTACTTCTAGCTATATGTGCATTTACGTATTTATTGTACAAAATTGTTTTGATTATAATAAGATATGTTGAAGCACGTGAAGAGGCAGCATGTGCAGAAGCAGCGACACGTGCTCAAGTACCTTATGTGAAATTGAGTAGGTTATCTTTTTATTCAGATAACCCACTCCCGTTCAATCTAACTGAGTGTGCCATATGTTTAGATACTTTTGTAGATGAGGACGCACTTCTTAGTTAACCATGCAGACACGCAATTCGTGTGAATTGCGTGTCTGAATATGCATCATAAACTAGACCATGTTCATTTTGTGGAATAAGAGCCTACACCCTCCGGTTACTATTATAAGCAAAAAACAACATTTTAGATTCATTGAATAAATGATGTATCTAGTCATTATTATAGACTAGATACATCATTTATTGAAGAATATAAAAACTTGTTTTTTGCTTATAATAGTGACCGGAGGGTGTAATTAGCTTAACTCTCATTTGTCAACTTGTTGAAAATTGGGAGGGTAACGACCCTTGTGGTAAACAATGGACGGGGATTGTTTGTGCTGGGGTAACATTTCCATTACCAATTTTTTGAACATGGGTCTCTCGGGCAACATTTCTCCTGGTTTTGCCCAACTTACATCTGTGACAAAGTTGTTTCTTGCTAACATTGATCTCACAGGTACTATACCAAGTGAACTTACTAGCATGCCTCTTCTGAAACAGCTAGATGTTTTCAACAATAAGTTTATTCGTCAGGTACTAATATATCTATTTTTTTTCCAGGGAAATGAATTTATCTCATCAAAGAGATGGAGACGATTGTCAAAAAATAGTTAAATTTGTAATTTTACTTCTAGTTATATGTACATTTACATATTTATTGTACAAAATTGTTTGGATTATAATAAGATATGTTGAAGCACATGAAGAAGCAGCATGTGCAGAAGCAGCAACACGTGCTCAAGTACCTGCAGTGGAATTGAGTAGGTTATCTTTTCATTTAGATAACCCACTCCCGTTCAATCTAACTGAGTGTGCCATATGTTTAGATACTTTTGTAGATGATGACACACTTATTAGGTAATCATGCAGACACACAATTCGTGCGAATTGCGTGTCTGAATATGCATAACAAAATAGAACATGTTCATTTTGTGGAATAAGAACCTGATTTTCTACTTCCATTGTTTTTACGTATAAATTGCAGAATATCTTTATATGGCTTGTACTTCCCACTCTTCTCACACCTAGAGTCATAAATTGCTTTCTGAACAGGCTCCCATAACCAGGCCATGTGATTACAACAACAAAGTCGTTGTGTTTCCCCACATTTTGAGCCCAATCACAAAGATTATCATGAGATGCATACATATGTACCAATAAAAAAATTTCAATTTACTAATACGATAAAGACTAGCTACAATATTGATACATAAATTACCTAATCAGTCGTAGAAGGAACCCCACCATTAGGATACACAGCCGTGGATATTACAAGGGAACTTAGCACATGCCTTAGGCCCCAATTTTTTTTTTAAATATGTCTTTGGCCTCAAAATTAAAAGGGGAAAACTTAGGTGCAGTACAATAAGTGTTGTTTTTGTTGTTCTCCAATAAGAATATGACATGTGAAGTATTTCTCTCTCTCCCATTAACTCCGTTACCTTTCAGTTAACTTCTTCATTTTTGTAAAAAAAAAAAAGCAAACTTCTCCACTTTCTCTGTTTATCCCATTTTCATAAAAATGTTTCTCTCTCTTCTTTCTTTCAAGCACAACATGGTGAATGGTTTGCTACTCAACCCCTTAAAGTTTAGAGTAAAGTACACTCAACCCCTCAAGGTTTGTAATTAGCATATGGTAACCGAGTGTGAAAATTACCACAGAGAAATCACATGGAAGTTGAGAGCGTAGGCATGGAAGAAGTGGCGACAGGTCCTCATCCGATCGGGCAACCACCGGAAGAAACCGCGAGGAAAGCAACATTCAAGGAGAAAGTCCTTGGTGCTCAAACTGCGGGCTTCAAGGAGGTACGCAATCTGGTTAAGGATGGTTTTATGAAGCGAGAACAAGTATGGGGGAGCAGATTATTCCCTCACTTTGATTTCATTGATGACGCTGACTACATGAAGATATGTAAACCATTTGAACAATGCTTGGTGATCAAACTGCTGGGGAAAAGGATTGGCTATAACATCCTGTATGAGAAGCTGAGGGCACTGTGGAAACCTGCAGGAGGGTTTGAACTCAAAGATATCCACCATGGTTACTTTCTGGTCCAGTTCGACTTGGTCGAGGACAGAGCAAAGGTCATGGCAGGAGCGCCATGGATGATATTCGACCATTATCTATCTGTTAAGCCATGGACACCAGAGTTTGTTGCAGCAAATTCGAAAATCAATACTACAATGGCATGGATTCACATTCCTGGATTAGGTTTTCAATTCTACGATGAGAGCATACTCGTGACATTAGCTTCCGGTGTTGGTAAGTCAATCCAAGTTGATACGAACACAATGGATATGCAGCGTGGGAAGTTTGCTCGCATTTGCGTTGAGATTGATTTGGATCAACCGGTCATTGGTATGGTGGGACTCCGTGGCACATGGTACAACGTGGAATATGAAGTTTTGCACCTTCTTTGCTCTCATTGCGGTTGCTATGGTCACATGGCTAGACAATGCGCGAATCCTCCACAACCGGTGGCACCAGATTCAACGCCGGCGGTGGTGACTACACCGGCGACCACCACTGAAATTCAAGCGCAAGGAAGTCAACAGGAAAATGTTCAACCTACAGTTATGGACGCAGTTAATGCACAGGGGACCATGAGCGTAGATGGAGGCGGAATTAATGGGGCTGCTATCAAGCCAGTGAAGTCAATACCGTTAACTGTAACTGCCCATGGAGAATGGCTAGTCGTGGACAAGAGAAAGAAAAATCCAAGCAAGACAAAGCAGGGAAATAACACCAATTCAATGCGTGGGCCAGGAAAAAATGGAAAGAATTTAGTGCCGGTGATTACTGCTCCTAAATTGGTGCAACCGTTAGTTTTTGCATCGGGATCTACAACGGAACAAATCAATAAAGGAGCAACAATCAATAATGGAAAGAAACGCACTAGAAGGGAACCAACTCATGATGGCAACAATGGCAAATCATTGGCTCATGATGGCAAAGTGACGACTACCAATAATTCCTTAGGGAATAATCACATGCCGCAATTACCAACCCATACTACTCGCATGATTGGAACGACTAGGGTATTTACCCTAGCTGATGGGGCCCAATCAACTATTGCCATGCAACACCAAGGTGGCAGTAGATACACGGTCCTCATGAATGAAGAGCAAGAACATGGCTCAAGCTTTGAAACCGGGCAACATAGTGGAGTCCCTCCTGAAGCGGCAAGGAAGTAGCTTAGTGCTCTCCCCCCACAGCATCCACTGTTTTTTTATGGATAGTACAAATCTTAGCATCATAGCTTGGAACATAAGAGGAGCAGTTGGAGCTCGTGGGAAGCGTAGGGTGAAGGATTTAATTAAATCCTTTCAGCCTTCAATCTTTGCAGTACTCGAGACTCATTACCAGTTTGAGAATGTGGAATCTTTCTGGAGGGGCATCGGCTATGAACTGATATGTGCTTCTGAGGCTACAGGGCACAGTGGTGGGATCTGGGTCTTAGCACCAGCTACCAGAACTCTCATCATTCAACCAGTGGACATCTCATCTCAAGTAGTGACTGTCTCTATCCAACAAGGTAATCATAAATGGTTGTGCTCCATCGTGTATGCAAGCCCCAACCCAATAAGACGGGAACTACTCTGGGAACACCTTAAGAATCTCAAGGGGGACTTTCTACAACCATGGACAGTCCTGGGAGATTTCAATGAGGTGTATTCGCCAACAGAGGTCACAGGAGGTGAATTTTCTGACATGAGGGCCAACAGAGCCCTGAAGATGGTACAACGTGGAATATGAAGTTTTGCACCTTCTTTGGATCTGAATAGCTAATCTTTCCATACAAAGGACGAAAAGGTAAGGGGAAAGTGGATCACCTTGTTGAAGGTGTTCGTAGCTTGGTCTTTGAAACAGACTGCAAGGATGTTGTTAAAGTCTTGCAATCCAAAACAGTGGTAGATACCTTTTGGGCGAGGGAAGAAATACTCCAGGTCAGGGAATGGCTCAGGAAAGATTGGCACATCACGGTTACACGTATTCCGCGAGAGAGAAACATGTCGGCTGATTGCCTTGCCAGGAAAGCATCGCGTGAAGGAGAGGATCGCCGGATTTGGAGTCAACCACCGTCGTTTATCTATGCGTCATTGTATTTAGACGCTAGCACTTAGTTGTTTTTCTTGCTTTTAATTTTCCTCCTGTAACAAAAAAAAAGCACAGCACGATGACTTTGGGCTATTTTTTTTTTAACAATTTGATATAAGCTTCTTCTAGATTTGGTTTTATTTGGAATCTTTGGATCAAACCTCAAAAAACTTGAATGACCGGATCTAATGGGGTTATGGCTTTGTAAGGGGAAGCAACATGCAGCCAAGAAAGAGATGGAAAGGGAGAAGAAGGAAAATGAAGGAAAAGAAGAGAGTAAACCATAGCTGGTGCCGGAGCTCGATTTCTTGCCTGAACGATATGGTGTGCGTTAGGATTTCTGGAAACAGATCCAAAAGAGAGAAAGAAGCAATTAATTTTTTTTTTTTTACAAAAGTGGAGAAGATAACTCAAAATTAACGGAGTAAATGGGAAGATGAAAATACTCCACATGTCATGTTATCATTGGAGAACAGTAAAAACAACATTTATGTTACTGCACCTAAGTTTTCCCTAAATTAAAATTGCTGAAATCATATCTAAAGTCAACAATGTTACTAGATAGATTAAATGTGTTAACTATTTTATCTATTGAAATTAAAATGTCAGAATTGTTTAATTATAAAACTCTAATAGGTAACTTCACAATTCTAAACGCTAGAAGATTAATATAAAACATGATAATTTAAAATTTTTTTTGATAGGCAAAAATGATAATTTAGTCATATATGAAGTCTTTTTTAATACTACCTTGTGTAGGCAAAAATAATGTCTATACACAACCTTGTTGAGATATTTAACAACCCTCACTCATATTTGCTTCGCAATTCGCATGATAGGAAAGAAATTTGAACATGGACCGTTCAGTACAATTTTCGTTTTCCCTACATTTTCACTCCTGTTCCAAACACCATAAGCTAAACTTTTCCACCCTTTTTTCATCCACCCATTTTCAATCCTTGAAAGCCACCCTCAAACAAACAAAGTGTAAGTCTCCTTCCTTAACAATTCTGCGTAGAACTGGGAAGAGTGTGTATATTGAAGACTTGTAGAGAAATAAAAACTCGTCCTTTGTTGATATGCAGTCGAAAAATTGAATGAAACCGAAGCGATGGATCAATCTCAAGGTCAGAGAACAGCATCCGCATCAGCAGCGTCGCGTTCTTTCCAATTCCACCCTGCTCGTGCTCCCATCCTCGATCTCTTCAACCTCTACTTAGGACTTGGAGTCAGTTTTCTCTTCTCATTTCTCATTTCTCATTTCATTTCTTCTCTTCTTTCTCTTTCTCTTTCTCACTCTCTTCTTCTTTTCATTTCGCCAGAGAAATAACCGCCACAAACCCGACGACTTGCTCCGCGAACCACCGTAAGCGCCACCCACGCTCTTCAATTTTCTGTATCTCTGGTTTTACCTGTTTGTTCGCAACATTCATTTTTCCTATTGCTGCCGTTGCTTGGTGAACTTGTATTTTGATTTTGAATTTTTTTTTCTAGGTTTGAGTATTTTAGGTTCTTACTCTTCTTTTGTTGTTTGATTCATTGTTGGAACCGTTAATCACAGCAACAAAACGCAGAAACGCGTACATGCACTTAACCGCGAGCTTCCTCCGCCGAACGAGCAATTCATTCTAGATTTCGAGCAGCTTCAGAGCCAGTTTCCTGTGAGTTTGAAATTCTTGCTTTCTCTTAATTGAAGGGTGAACATGATGTCAATGAAATTATAAACAATAAGATTTAAGAAGGGTTTATGAAATTTATGAAATGATATTGTGAATTTATATATTTGGTTGCGTCGGTGTTAGAGATAGGAGACTGAGAAAATGTACTGTTAAACTTGAGAAATATTTGGATTTAAATGGTCTATCATTAGATATGAATTGAAATTATATTGTGATGTTGTTTGATCTGTGTAACCAACTCCACCAAGTGAGGCGGAGGATAAGGATAAAATGTTTTAATAATGAGGATGCTGTGTTTTACTTTCAGGACCAGGATCAATTTCGTTCTGTGACAGAGGCTATTCTTATATCACTAGTTGTGCAGTGTAGTGGTCATGGGCCGCGATCGGATTTCCTTCTTTATGTTTTACGAACCTTGTGCGGTATTGGGTGCATTAACTGGGACTCGTTTCTGCCGTCCCTTCTTTCTTCAGTTTCTTCAGCAGAATTGCCGGTCGGTCAAATGAGTCAAGCAGTGCCAACGGTTTCCTCGTCAAGCTTATCGCAGTCGGGAATGCTGCCTCCTCAAGGCACAGTGGCTAATTCTAATTTTCAGTCTTTGAATCCTGCATCCCCATTGACTTCTGTTCATAGTATTGGCTCCCCTGCACAGCCAACTATTGAGTCATTATCTTATGCAACTTTATCTCCTGTCAAATCATCTGATATTTCTTCCAGTGGACAACAATCTAAATTAAGAGGCAGCCCATCTGTGAGAAACAATGATATTAGCAATAGTAGCCTTCGTCAGCTATGTTGCAAGATTATTTTAACTGGTCTTGAGGTCAGTTTAAAACCTGTGACGTATGCTGAAATCTTCCACCATATGCTGAATTGGCTGGTGAATTGGGATCAGAGGCAACAGGGTGTTGATGAAACTGATATACTAAAGTCATGGAGACCTGACAAAGCAGTAATTGCATGGCTACACAGTTGCTTGGATGTGATTTGGCTTTTAGTTGATGAGGGAAAATGTCGGGTTCCCTTTTATGAATTATTACGCAGTGATTTGCAATTCATAGAGAATATTCCTGATGATGAAGCATTGTTTACACTTATATTGGAGATCCACAGGAGACGAGATATGATGGCGATGCACATGCAAATGTTGGACCAGCATCTTCATTGCCCTACTTTTGGGACTCATCGGATCTTGAATCAGACAACGCCTAATATTTCTGGTGAAGCAGCAGCACACCTGCGGCTATCACCAATCTCATATTTAAGTGTACTTGGAGAACCTTTGCATGCAGAGGTGACAAATCTCATTTCTGTTTAAGGAAACTTATTTTTGATGTATGAGCATGCATTTAAATACTTAGATACTGTCATATTTTTCTGCAATATTGTTAGAGTACAACTTAACATAAAAACCATACGCAACTAGATTAGATGCATGACAAATGATAACTTTGACAGTGCTCTTGCTCATGTAACTCAGACAAAATTCATCCTTACCGTAGCCTTTTCTATCTCTTGTTAAAATTAAATAGTAATAGCTGTTTTCATCTTTATACTACTTATTCAGGGATTTTAACTCTGACACTGAAGCAACATGGTTAGAGAAGTAACCACTTGGTCTACCAAGCCTTTATAGCATGTTAAGAAATATATAGACTGAAAAAAATTACGGCCTAGGAATTGTTCTCATAATTATGATGAATTTCGTTTCAATTATTAACAGTGTATCCAAGCCCGTTTGAATGAACTTGTTGTAGAACACAAGACTTCGGTACCATTGTCGTTCCTTATTTATGCTGGTCTCTTAATTATTTGAGTGCTTAATCCATACTCAGCTGAATGCGTATATGTATACAAAGAAATGAAAGAATGTTAAAATTTTCAGGGGTAACTGAGATAACAATTTCCTATGCTATCACGGTTCCCTAATGTATTGAAACTATACGATGAGCTAAGCAGTTTGGAAAGAGCGATAATAATTAATGCTATATTCCCACACTCAAGCAGGAGTCTAGACATAAAAAGCATTAAGATTGCTTCCTATATAAGATAAGATATTCCTGGTCCACGAAGAGCTTTGGGGAACGAATTAGGCAAATGATCATTGAGTTGACAAAGTATGTGCCAATCCTCTCATGAATCAAATGACACTGAATCTCTGTATGTTGGGTTCATTCATGGAAGATAAAATTCGATGGAGCAACTTGATCGTCACATATTATCCTCATACTTCCAATCTCACAAAATTTTAACTCTTTCAAACATTATTTTAACCAGATGAGTTCGCATGTGGTGACAACAATAGCTCAGTATTCAGCTTAGGCGCTTAATCTTGCAGCCACGTTTTCTCCAGTGACTTTTAACATATTTCTTAATGTATATGATTTGACTCTCACCAATTATTTTGATTCTATTTTCCTCTCCAATATTCTGCAGTCTTATTCTATTTTATTGAAATGTATCTCGTATTTGGTATTTCTTTCCTTCAATAGCTTAAATGTGTGTGATATGTATGCAACTGTGGTTTGTGGTTTATAAATTTTAACTGCATACTTAAGATGCTTATATTTGAAGATAATTTGTCCTAAGTTGCTAAATTAGCCACTTAATGCTGTCTGTAGGATATTACAAACTCTATTCAGAAGGGAAGTTTGGATTGGGAGAGAGCTGTACGTTGCATAAGGCATGCCCTCCGTACTACACCATCGCCTGATTGGTGGAGACGTGTGCTGGTACTGGCTCCTTGCTATAGGCCTTCATCTCAAGCGCCTACTGCTGGTGCTGTTTTTTCTTCAGAGATGATCTGTGAGGCAACTATTGATAGAATTGTTGAACTATTGAAATTGACAAATTCAGGCAATAATCTTTCATCTTTCTCTATGTCTTTATGTGTGTGTGTGTTTGAATAAGTGTTTATTAAGCTGTGGTGGATAAGTAGTTTTAAATTGCATGTTCTTGCTTTTAGCTGGCCTTGAAAGATCTTACTGAGTGGGACATGGTTCTGATTACTTTTAATACTTTTATCAAGTGAGGCATGTTAAATGCGCTTTATGTAGCCAACCTTTGAGACTGCATTCCATCTTTCAAATGGAATGGTAGAAACATGGACAATGCATAAGTTCATCTAACCTTGTGTTGACATTTAACTTTTATTTAAAAGTGTTAGAAATATAATATAAAACCATTCATGTCTCTTGTACCCAATAGCTTAAGCTTTTGGGATAATTGGTTCATGACATGGTATCAGAGCCTCTATGATCAAGTGGTCTAGAGTTCGATCCTTGTTGCCCCCACTATTTCAATAAAAAGTTGAATTTCAGCACACGGCAGTTGGGCCTGTGCATTGTCTACGCTTCAAGCCTAAGTGGGCTCTTGCATGAGGGGACATGTGAGAAATATAATATAAAACTATTCATCTGTCCTTTACCCAATAGCTTAAGCTTCTGGGATAATTGGTTCATGACAAGAAAAAATGGGGCTAAGAGGATAGATTTGTAGACCACATGGTTAAGAATGTTTTGATACCATATAATGAATTAATTGTTCCAGAAGCTTAGGGTAAAAGTACATGAATGGTTTTATTTTATACAGAACAGTTTTCTATCATTTTCTGTTGGAAGAATAAGAAGAAGGGAAAAAGAAAGTAACTGAACCTATATAGTCTTATATTTTCTATTCTCTTCTTTGTTTTAGAATTTTATGTTGTGAGAGAGATGATAAAGGCACTTGGCTCTAGTCTCTGTTACCTATGTTGGTGGGGTCTGCAAATGGTAGACTATATCTTTGTTGTTATTTTGACAAAGATTTGTGGGACTTAATGGTATCTAGGGATTTACCAAGGTCATATTCGCAGATTGGAAAGCTTTCTAGCATCTTTGTGCTACTTTATTTCCCTATTTTCTTTTGTTCTTTTTTTGGTCAGGAGAATTACTGATCTTCTCATAAATCTGATGTAACCTTCTCCCCTTTTCTCTTTGATAAGAATATACTCTTCTTTTATCCCAAAATGAAAATGATTTATTTTAGGAAAGATTTCGTTGTCATGTTTCAAATGCTGATTCCTTCTGAATATATCTTGCAGAGATAAATTGCTGGCAGGACTGGCTTGTCTTCTCTGATATCTTCTATTTTCTTGTGAAAAGTGGGTGCATTGATTTTGTTGATTTTGTGGACAAGCTGGTTTCACGTCTCACAGAGGGTGATCAGCATATCCTTAAGACAAATCATGTGACTTGGCTGCTTGCACAGATAATTCGAATTGAGCTGGTCATGAATGCTTTGAATTTAGATTCTAGAAAGGTGTTTATTTAAATGCAAAGCTTTCTTGTTTTCTCTTGCTTCTGTTGTCAAGAAGCAAATCCAAATTTGTTGTTCTTTCTTCTTTCCTGGTGATCCAGAATTAAATTATTTTTTGATGTTCATAACATATTCTATTAATTGCAAAATTATTCTGGGAAGGGTTTTGTCCCATATCTTCTCAGGAAATGAATACTTTTTATATCTGGACTTTCTGATTTCTCAATCTGATAAATAATTTATGCTGGTACTAACCCTTAGGTTCTATGTTATTGCAATTTCTTGAAATTACATGTTGGTAGTATTTCATGTATAATAGCCTTGGCTCTGCATGACAGGTGGAGACTACCAGAAAGATTTTATCATTTCATAGAGAAGACAGAAGTTCAGATCCAAATAATCCTCAAAGTATCTTGCTTGAATTTGTAAGCAGTTGTCAAAATTTGCGTATTTGGTCATTGAACACAACAGCCAGAGAATACCTGAACAGTGAACAGCTTCAAAAAGGAAAGCAGATAGATGAGTGGTGGAGACAAGCAAGCAAAGGTACATATAAGCTTATGACTATTTCATGGTTTATTGTTTGTTTGTTAGGGTTCTAAATTGAGTCAGTGGGCCTGTTGTGTTTTGGCCTGGGTTTGGTTTTATCTGTTTGCTTTTTTATTTGCTTTGGTATGAACTTAGCTTTTATTATTTGAGTTGGGCCTATGTTGGGCCAGTGTCATTTATTTGGTAGGGTTAGTTTATTTATTTATTATAAATAGGAGCACTCTCCTTAGGTTAGAGCATGATTTGAGTATTAGATTTTGTAAAGGGATTTTCCCTTGGAAGGGTTTTCCCCTTTGAAAGAAGGTGCTCCTTCATGTGAATTCATTAGGGCTGTTTTTGTATCCCTCTCGCTTCTTATTTTATTTTCCAGTTTAAATAATCAAAACTACCAAAAATATTACTTGAAAGTAGGAGAAACTGTATTATTATTTCTTAATCAGAATACAAAGGGTAATTACATTATATAGAAGACTAATCCTAAATAAGGAAATAACTAATTATGTACACAATCTCCTAATAAGAGAATAAATCTCCTAATACTGAATATAATATTCTAATAATAATTCTTATATTAATTCCTTATTTACAACACCCCCCTCAAGCTGGTGAATAGATATCTATCATTCCCAGCTTGCAAGTAAGCTCTCTAAACCGCTCCAAGGGAAGTCCTTTGGTGAGCACATCAGCCAACTGAAGTCCTGAGGGGACGTACTGTGTAGATATAAGACCACTATCCAATTTCTCTTTGATGAAGTGCCGGTCTATCTCTATGTGCTTTGTTCTGTCGTGTTGGACTGGCGCAATACTAATGGTAGACTTATTATCACAAAAGAGTCTCATGGGAGCTTCATACTTTATTTTCAAATCATCTAGTATGATCTTCATCCACAACAATTCACAAACTCCTTGTGCCATGGCTTTGAACTCTGCCTCTGCGCTTGATCTGGCAACTACATTATGCTTTTTGCTCCTCCATGTAACTAAATTTCCACCCAAGAACATACAATATCCAGTAGTGGATCTCCTGTCAACAATTGACCCTGCATAATCTGCATCAGTATAAACCTCCATAGACAATTGCTCACTCTTCTTGAACAACAGACCCTCCCTGGACTGGCCTTCAGATACTGCAAGATTCTATCCACAGCCTGTAAGTGTCTCTCCTGTGGGTCATGCATAAATTGACTGACAACACTAACAGGATAAGCTATGTCAGGTCTAGTGTGAGATAGATAAATGAGCTTCCCCACAAGTCTCTGATATTGAGCCTTATCAACCCTAAGGTCCTCCTCACTACTTCCAATCTTGTGGTTTTGCTCTATCGGCACTCCCATGGGCTTACAACCCAATTTTCCAGTCTCTTTGAGAAGATCAAGGACATACTTTCTTTGAGATATGAAAATCCCTTGCTTCGAGTATGCCACCTCCATACCTAGGAAATATTTCAGCTTTCTAAGGTCCTTCATTTCAAATTGGGCTGCCAACTCTTTCCTCAGATTCTGCTTCTCAAGTTCATCATTACCTGCAATGATCATATCGTCTACATAGACTAACAAAAGAGTGAGTTTACCATTTCGAGTATGTTTGATAAAGAGGGTATGATCACCTTGGCTTTGTTTATAACCCAGAGACACCATAGCATTAGTGAATCTCCCAAACCAAGCTCGGGGTGACTGTTTGAGCCCATATAAAGCCTTCTTCAGTTTGCACACCCTATTTCTTCCTGAAGTAGGGTCATACCCTGGTGGAATCTCCATATACACCTCTTCCTCCAAATCTCCATGCAAGAAAACATTTTTAACATCAAACTGTTGCAACTCCCAATCAAAGTGAGCTGCTAAGGAAAGAATGATCCTTACGGTGTTCATTTTTGCTACCGGAGCAAATGTCTCATCATAATCAATTCCATAGGTCTGGGTGTATCCCTTTGCAACTAGCCTCGCCTTATACCTGTCAAGTGTGCCATCAGATCGGTACTTCACGGTATATATCCACTTGCAACCTACTTTCCTCTTGTCATTTGGCTTCTCAACAATCTCCCAAGTGCCATTTTTGTCCAGTGCATGCATCTCTTCATTCATGGCTTGAATCCAGTTCTTATCTTTTAAAGCTTCTTGTACTGATGTAGGGACTCTAATAGAGTCAATAGCTGAAATAAAACTCTGATGCTGCACAGAAAGATTTTGAGTAGACACAAATTGGGATATAGGGTTCTTGGCACAAGAACGTTTTCCTTTTCTTAAGGCAATAGGTAAGTCATCAAGGTTATGCTCATAGGAATTACGAGGCTCAGGGTTCAGAACACTTACCTCAGGATCAGATGGTTGGTCTTGTTGTTGGATCAGGACGGGTTTTACTTTCCGCTGGTACTTTATCCTGAACCTGTCAACATTATTTTGATCCGGTACTAGTTCAGGACCTTGTCATCATCATCACTGTCCTCAGTGATAGGAATGGAGGAAGGCATCAAGGGCTCCTGTAGAAGAGGAATAACAGACAATTCTGGAGACTCAGCTTCCTGAGTATTCCCCCCCTGAAGCTGAGGATTGGGATAAAAAGACTCTGATTCTTGAAAAGTAACATCCATGGATATATAGACACGACGACTAGGAGGATGATAACACTTGTATCCCTTTTTATCTGAGGCATATCCTATAAAGATGCACTTAATAGCCCGAGGATCTAACTTACCCCGATGATGACCATGAACATGAACAAAGGCGGAACAGCCAAATACACGACTTTGAAGCCCTGACTTAATGGGCACTGACGGAAAGAAGCTAGTCATAACCTGCACAGGACTAACATTAGATAAAACCCTAGAAGGTAACCTATTAATTAAATAAGCAGCCGTCAAGACAGCTTCCCCCCAATAAAACTTAGGAACATTCATTTGAAAGAGTAAAGCTCGAGTGATTTCAAGAAGATGACGATTTTTCCTTTCAGCAACCCCATTTTGTTGTGGGGTGTCAACACAAGTCAACTCATGAACAACACCATTTTTTGTAAGAAATTCAGAAAAATTCTTGTTAACATACTCTTTCCCATTGTCTGACCTTAACCTCTTAATAGGTTTCCCAAACTGTGTTCTAATCATGTGGAAAAAGTTAACAAATAATTGAAACACCTCAGAATTATCTTTCATAAGAAAAACCCATGTAATCCGAGTACAATCATCAATAGAAGTAACAAACCATTTTGCACCAGAAACATTAGAAATGGACGAAGGTCTCCACACATCAGAGTGAACAAGATCAAAAGGTTGAGCACATTTATTATTACTAGGAAGAAAAGTTGAACAATGATGCTTAGAAAACTGACAAACATCACAATGAAAAGATTCGAGTGACACTTTTGAAAATAAATGGGGAAACATGGTCCTAAGAATACTAAAAGGGGGATGCCCAAGACGCTTGTGTCGCAACCATATTTGAGAAGTATTCCAGGACTCTGAACTCGTCTGATGACACTTGCTTTCCTCGTGCTGCAGACAGTATAACCCGTCCTGTTCCTTAGCAATCCCAATTATCTGTCCCGTGGCAAGATCCTGAAAAACACCATGAGAGTGGAAAAAGGTTACTACACAAAAGATTGTTAGAAAGCTTTGGGACATGAAGCACATGCTTTAAGGGAAGAGATGGACTAAGGTGAATGTTACCACATCCCGTAATCTGGTTTTGGGATCCATTAGCAACAGTGATATAATGTTTTTCAGGGTAAGTGGAATAAGAAGATAAATGTGAGGGGTGAGGTGTCATATGATCTGTAGCACCAGAGTCAATAATCCAGTCATTTTCAGTACTCAAAGCGATGTTGGGTCACCGGTTCGACAACTAGCTGACAGTAACAACAAAAACTTTAAAAGCGTAAGTAAACAAAACACAAGAATTGTTAACCCAGTTCGGTGAAACCTCACCTACGTCTGTAGGGTTTGCACCCAAAGAAAGGAAATCCACTATCTAAAGATTCAGGAACTACAGACACTCATGAACACCACAATTCATAGTTTTCTTCCTAATCTACCCAGTGTATTTCTACTTTATATCTAGTAAGAGGGGGAAGGGTTAAGGATTTACCCGATGTGAGATATCACATTGTTCGAGGAACCCTGGATGCTGTCGGAGTAAAAGATCGTCAACAAGGGCGTTCTAGTGCGTTGTAGATTCTTATCCAAGACTTGTATCATTTGATAATGCCATGTGAATCGCTAGAAAGTCTCTCTCACTTTTTCACAATCACGGCCACAATGATTAGTAACAACAATCAACAATCAGAGTTTGCAGAATCTAACAACACAGAACACCACTTTGCTTTATATAATCAGTGAGCAAAGTTTGTTCACAAGTAACAAGGACAAAGAATAATGAACAATCATAAAACACTTGATTTCTCTCTATTAGCTTCGGTAGTCTTCATGTTTTAGGTCTTCATCCTTTTATATACTTCAGCAGCGGCAGCATGAGCGCTAGGGTTTACTTGGGCTGAAGAAACAGATTGCAACAATAATCAAATCAAACTAAATCTCCAAAGATCTTGTTGTGTTTTCCCAAGTAAAGATAGAAACAAATCTTTTATCAAAGATTGTTTCAACAAATAACAACCCACAATTAAAACCGTTCTGGTACAGTTACTTGAATCCCAAGTAACTTTAAAAAACATATCTTCATAAGATCTTCAAGGGCCCACACTCACGCTCCAAGCAAAGGACTAATGTCCTAGCTTCACGAACTCAGATGCCAAGGCATCTACTTCGACATCAGGTTGTTTTTGACAAAATGCAAGACAACAATGTAACAACAATTACGATATAACAGTATAGTGAGAAAGCTTAGTGACCATTATATATCATTCCCCTGCAATCTCAGGGTCTTGGCAAATAGCTTTGCAACCCGAGTTTGTCTCAAACCGTAGAACTGCAGCTTGTAAAGAGGCCTAATTAATACATCAGCAATCAAATCTTGTGCTGGAATATGTTGACCAGCATAGACTTATTGAGGACCTTCTCTCAAACCAAGAAAATGTCAAAGCTCCATGTTATTTTTTCAGGCATGCAACACAGGATTATGGCAAAGCGCAATTGTATTCTTGTTATCACTACTTGCACATTCAGTGATAATGAAAACACACACATACTTTTTGTACATATCTAATCTCAATATGAGAGACTAGAAACATTCAGACTATTAGACTATGAGTGAGAGGAGTGAGACCATGCTTCTCTGAGGATTTTCAGACCTTTAACCCTTTTTTCTCTCAGAATTTGTTTGGTTTTCAGGACCCATCTGCAAATGTGGCGCGTGATAGTATTCGAAAGGCCACGATACCAGCTGTGATAGTGAACTTTGCCATGATGGAGGCTCTTGTAGCGCCATGGTGGCACATGGGCATGACGCGAGATGTCTATTAGAGTACACTATGTAACGTGTAAGAGAAGCCACTGTTAGTTAGCTTGTTGACTGTGTATACAGTCAGCTATAGTTATGATTAGCTGTCATAGTTAGTTATGCTTAGCTGTCATAACAGAATCAGTAGGATTGTTAGCTTGATCAACAAGCTAAGTGCTCTTCTATAAATACTGATGTAATCACTTGTATCCATAGCTTTACAAATCAATGTTAATCAGTTTTCTCATTTACAGTTTTCAACAATGTCATAACGCCACTATCACATGCGATTGATTTCAAAATTTCTGATTTATGTGCTTGATTGCTTGTATTTAATCACGATCTCATCTTTTGGTTTTTCGATTAATGATTGTAACCTTTACCTCACACTTCCGCATCTAAAGTGCACCTATGACTTTAGGGGTGCCCAATTCTTTTAATATTGTATACTAAATTCATAAAATTATTCTTTTGCCACATTAAATGAAGTTAGGTATTCTATTTCTGTACTCTTTTTTATTTTTGGCAGTTTTCTGAGTGAATTTTTGTTATATTCAGTTAACTAGTCATTCTGGTGTTGCTTGATTCTGTCATTCTAATGAACTCTTGAATTTTCAGGGGACCGAATGATGGATTATATGAATATGGATGAACGCTCAATAGGGATGTTTTGGGTTGTGACCTACACAATGGCACAGCCTGCTTGTGAAACAGTAATGAATTGGCTAACTTCTGCTGGAGTTATTGACTTGCTACCAGGACCAAATTTGCAATCAGCTGAGAGATTAGTGGCTACACGAGAAGTGAACCCACTGCCCATGTCATTGTTGTCTGGATTTTCAATGAACTTATGTTTGAAGCTCTCTTATCAAATGGAAGATTCTCTTTTTTCTGGGCAGGTTCTCTCTCTCTCTCTCTGACACACACACGTAACGATTCATTTACCTTGTCACCATGATCGTTTTGCTGCATACCTCAAGGGGTATGATCATTACTATACTGTCATTCATAAAGTCCTGGTTATAACTTTTTCAGTAATGAATTCCTCTGCAAGACAACTAGAGGGAAAAATTATAATGTCCCTTCTTATATGCTGATAGAGACCTGAACCTGAATGCTAATTTGGGTTTGGGAAAGCCCAAAGTGTGGAAGGTCTATGTGAGGAAAAAGGGGAGAAAGGAGTGAGCTGGCAGAGTTAGTTAGTATAAGAGAATAATCGAGTGAGGGTGAGACTCATTCATGATTAGCTTTTCTGTTTTGAGGAGAGAGAGTGATCTTTCTTGTTGAGGGGAAGCCGTTAGTGCTTCTTGGGTTGTTAGCTAGCTCTAACAATACTTTTCTTTTCCTTCTCTGTAATTGCTCTACTGATCTATACAATTCCAGCTATATTTCTTCTGATATTCCTGTTATACTATCATTGTTCTCTAAAATCCCTATCAATTGGTCCGACCTACCGAATCGTCTGCAATCGTGTCACTGAGAAGCTGGTAGATGCCACCTAAAATGGCTGATCGCATGGAAGCTCTTGAGACTCAATTGGGATGCGTTACTGCTACGCTGGAGGAACTTTCTCTCCTGATGCAACAACAGAGCTTGGTTCTCACTGAACTAAGCAAACAGGTGGGCTCGAAGGGCGTGGTTCCGGAAGGGGAAACTTAGACCGGAGATTCTACCCTGGGCGAATCGCGTCTAGCAGGGAAGAAGGTGAAATTGCCGGTGTTGGAGGGAGAAGACCCTGTGGCTTGGATTACGCGAGCTGAGATTTACTTTGATGTGCAAAACACCCCGGTTGAGCTGCGAGTGAAGCTATCCAGGTTGAGCTTGGAAGGATCCACCATCCATTGGTTCAATCTGCTCATGGTGATAGAGGATGAACTCTCCTGGGAGAAACTCAAGCGAGCCTTAATTGCGCACTATGGAGGACGAAGGCTGGAGAATCCATTCGAGGAGCTATCCACGTTGCGACAACGAGGCAGTGTGGAGGAATTTGTGGAGGCGTTTGAGCTGTTATCATCGCAGGTGGGATGATTGCCTGAAGATCAGTACCTGGGCTACTTCATGAGTGGGCTGAAGCCACCGATTCGTCGGCGAGTCCGCACTCTGAACCCCAACACTCGTATGGAAATGATGAGGATCGCGAAGGATGTAGAAGATGAGCTCAAGGAAGAAGACGACGAAGAGGGTAAACATGTGATTAGAAAACCCGGGTATGAACGAGCGGGTCAAGGAGATTGGGTCGGGTCTTCTGCTGCTAGAAGTGGGCCTTACGCTTCTAAGGACTCAAACCGGTTTTCTAAGCCAAGTGGGTCAATTCCGACCCGGTCGCTGAGTTTGACTGGATCGAACTCCATAACATCAAACTCCACATCGTCGATGGGCTCGACGGCGAGGAACACAGGTGGCGACTACCATCCCGGATCATCGGAGCGGTGGAAGGGGGTTCGCCGGTTTCAAGTGGATGAAATCGCTGAGAGAAGAGCAAAGGGGCTCTGTTTCAAGTGTGGGGAAAAATATCACCCAACTCTGCACAAATGCCCTGAAAGATCGATGCGGGTCCTGATCTTAGGAGAGGGAGAAACGATTGACGACGAGGGAGAGATTGTGATGCTCGAAGGGGACCAACTAGAGGACGAGGAAGAGGAGGAACCAGCTGCGCTTAAGCTTATGGGAGTTCTGGGCTGTATGGCGGAGACACAGACGATGAAGCTCTCGGGTCAAGTGGAACATGTGGAATTATTAGTCTTGATTGACAACGGGGCAAGTCATAATTTCATTTCTCCTACGATTACATCAGCTTTGGGCTTGACGATTACAACTACCCACCCCAGGAGCATCAAGCTTGGCGATGGCCACAAGGTGGTTACCTAGGGAATTTGCAAAGGAATTAAAGCCAAGCTGGGGAGCATAGAGATCACCATTGATGCCCTGGTGTTGGAACTGGGTGAGCTAGACTTGGTGCTGGGAGTATCTTGGCTGCGCACTCTGGGTAAGGTACTCATGGACTGGAAAATGATGACTATGCAGTTCATACATGGAGGTCAGGTTGTGAAACTACAAGGGCTGGGAAACAAGGATACCCAGCAGAGCAACCTGCATTCCTTCCTCACCGACACTCGGGGAAGGGAGAACATGGAGTGATGGTGGCCACAACTTCATCTTACTGAGGTGACTAGAGCAGGGGAGGAAAGCCCACATCAACTTCAAGCTCTTTTGAAAGAATTCCAGGCAGTCTTCTCCACCAAGATTCAATTGCCACCTGAGAGGTCCAAGGTCCACCAAATAAACCTTTTTCCAGACTAGGGACCCATTAATGTAAGGCCCTACAGGTATCCCCATCACCAGAAAGAAGAAATTGAGAAGCAAGTGTCGGAGCTGATGGAAGCAGGGATTATTCGACCAAGCATGAGTTCTTATTCTAGTCCTGTGATCCTAGTGAAGAAAAAGGATAAGAGTTGGCGGATGTGTGTGGACTATAGAGCATTGAACAAAGCAACTATTCCAGATAAGTACCCTATTCCTATTGTGGATGAATTGCTAGATGAGTTAAATGGGGCAACAATGTTTTCTAAAATAGACCTTAAGTCTGGATATCATCAAATCAGGGTACATGAAAATGATGTCCCCAAAATTGCTTTTAGGACTCATAATGGCCACTATGAATACTTAGTCATGCCATTTGGGCTGATGAATGCCCCTGCCACCTTCCAAGCCATAATGAATGACATATTCAGTCCTTACCTAAGGAAATTTGTCTTGGTTTTTTTTGATGATATTCTCATCTATAGTAAGGATCTGAATGAGCATATCAGTCACTTGGAATTGGTCTTATCTGTGTTATTAAGCAACTGTTTTGTGGCTAATCAGTCCAAGTGCAGGTTTGGTTGTGGTCAGGTTGATTATCTGGGCCATCTAATCTCAGGGGAGGGTGTAGCAGTAGACCCTGAAAAGGTGCAATGCATTGAAGCTTGGCCTGAACCAAAAAATGTCAAGGGGGTGAGGGGTTTCCTAGGGTTGACAGGCTATTACAGGAAATTCATTAAAGATTATGGGAAGGTAGCTAAACCACTCACAGAACTGACCAAGAAAGATAACTTCTTGTGGGGGCCTGAAGCACAACAAGCTTTTAACCTTCTCAAATCTGTCATGACTACTTCTCCAGTTTTAGCCCTTCCTGATTTTAACCTCCCTTTTGTGGTTGAGTGTGATGCTGCAGGGAGGGGTATTGGGGCTGTCTTTATGCAAGAAAGGAGACCCATAGCCTATTTCAGTGAAGCCTTGTCTGCTAGAAACCTGGCCAAGTCAGTCTATGAGAAAGAACTGATGGCATTGGTATTGTGTATTCAACATTGGAGGCATTATTTGTTAGGGAGGGTTTTTACTGTTTATACAGATCACAAGAGTTTGAAGCACTTCCTACAACAAAGGGTTTCATCTCCTGACCAACAATGCTGGTTAGCCAAGTTGTTAGGTTATCAATTTGAGGTTAAGTACAAGCCAGGGTTGGAAAACAAAGCAGCAGATGCCTTGTCCAGATGTTTTGATGATGTGGAGTTGCACTATTTGATCTCTTTTCCTCTGTGGCAAGATAGGAAAAGGCTACTGGATGAGTTAGCTCAGGACTCCTACATCCAGAACTTGACTGCAGAGGTCCAAAAAGACCCTTACTCTAAACCAGGGTTTGTGCTCCAGCAAGGGGTCTTGTTGTATCAAGGAAGGCTAGTGCTATCACCTCAATCACCATCTATTCCTTGGCTATTAGAGGAATTCCATGGTTCCCCAACTGGTGGCCATTCTGGTTTTTACAGGACTTATAGAAGGCTGGCTGATTCCCTTTATTGGGTAGGAATGCAAAAGAGGGTCAGGGATTTTGTGAGAGAATGTGATGTGTGCCAAAGGCAGAAGTACAGTGCTACTACCCCAGGGGGCCTGCTCCAGCCTCTCCCAATTCCTAATGCAGTTTGGGAAGACATTTCTCTTGACTTCATAACTAGGCTACCTAAGTCTAAAGGCTATGAGGCTATTCTAGTAGTTGTGGACAGACTCTCTAAATATAGCCACTTCATTCTCTTGAAGCATCCTTACACTGCTAAATCTATTGCAGAAATCTTTGCCAAGGAGATAGTGAGGCTTCATGGTATTCCTAGTTCTGTAGTCAGTGATAGGGATCCCATCTTTGTGAGCCATTTTTGGTCAGAACTGTTCAAGCTTCAAAGTACAAAACTAAAAATGAGTTCTGCCTATCACCCTGAGACAGATGGGCCAACAGAAGTTACCCACAGGTGTTTGGAGAGCTATTTGAGGTGCTTTGCTTCTGTTCATCCTAAGACTTGGTCTTATTGGGTACCCTGGGCTGAATTCTGGTACAATTCTACCTTCCATACCTCTATTGGCCAGACCCCTTTTGAAGTGGTATATGGGAGGAAAGCTCCTCCTTTGGTGCGATTCCTTTCAAATGAAACTAAAGTAGCTGCTGTGGCCCTGGATCTTAGTGAAAGGGATGAAGCTATTAAACAACTCAAGGAGCATCTCAAGAAAGCACAGGAGTTAAAGCTCAGGCCACATAGACAACATTCAGTGGTCAAGAGGATCAATCAGAAGTTACCTGCCAGGTTCTATGGGCCCTTCCAGATAGAGACCAAGATTGGTGCAGTTGCATACAAGTTGAAGCTCCTTGATGGCTCTAAAATTCATCCTGTTTTCCATGTGTCCCTACTGAAGAAAGCCATTGGTAGCTCTCAGGTTCAAGGACAGTTGCCTAGGGACTTGGAGATTGAAGAGATGACTGACATCTACCCTGAATCAATCATAGGAACCAGGACAATTCGACAGGGAGACAGTGAGGTGCATCAGAGTTTGATAAAATGGAACCACAAGTCCTTGGATGATGTTACTTGGGAGGACAATGCTGTATTGGCTGGTCAATTCCCGGATTTCTGCCTTGAGGACAAGGCTGTTTCTGAGGAGGAGGGAATTGATAGAGACCTGAACCTGAATGCTAATTTGGGCTTGGGAAAGCCCAAAGTGTGGAATGTCTATGTGAGGAAAAAGGGGAGAAAGGAGTGAGCTGGCAGAGTTAGTTAGTATAAGAGAATAATCGAGTGAGGGTGAGACTCATTCATGATTAGCTTTTCTGTTTTGAGGAGAGAGAGTGATCTTTCTTGTTGAGGGGAAGCCGTTAGTGCTTCTTGGGTTGTTAGCTAGCTCTAGCAATACTTTTCTTTTCCTTCTCTGTAATTGCTCTACTGATCTATACAATTCCAGCTATATTTCTTCTGATATTCCTGTTATACTATCATTGTTCTCTAAAATCCCTATCATATGCCAGAGGAATAACTGCCTTTTTGTATTTATGTGCAGGTTGTACCCAGCATTGCAATGGTTGAAACTTATACTAGATTGTTGCTCATTGCACCCCATTCACTGTTTCGTTCACATTTCAATGTAATTTCCTTTGCCCTACTTGAATTTGATGAAAATATATTTCTGTATTTCATTGATAATACTTGACTAAAAACTACAATATATATGGATTAACAAAGATAAAAAGAAACTAAATCTATCTAAACCTATCTCTAATTAAATAGATATCATCTCTATTTAAATAGATACTAATCTAAAATAGATAAACAAATCTTAACTATCTCTATGAGATAAGACTAATAATAAACTATATCTTAACAGATATTCAACAGCCCTCAAGTGATAAGTGTTATTTTTATTTTATATGGTAATATGTGAATAAAAATGTGTCATCTTTATGAATCCATTATCTATTTAGACCGTACTTCTTTTACTTTTCAATCTCTTATTTTTTTGAAAGGTGAAATTGAATACTGTAGTGAAGTCCTATGGTGGAACTCATATTTTTGCTGGAAATCAGCTTGCAATTTCAGATTAATTTTTATTTTGGGGAAAATGTTCAGATGCACTTAGCCACTAACAGAAGTTGTTATTAATATCTCAATGCATTATTATAATATCATAAAATATATAAGAATATCTCTTAGAACTGAACTCTAAGCCTAACTCTACTCGAAAGGGTGAGGGTTGCCCTACTAATGATAAAGACTATTTTGACCATCTCTCTATTCTCTAGTCAATATGGAACCTCGATACTGTGACGCCCGGGGCTGACGAGGGCGGGGAGTGATCGCCGGTGCAGTGAGGCACGGACAAGGAGCGGCTCCTGGCAGGCTTCTAGGCGGAGGGGTACATGAATGAACCGATCTCACACCCGAAAAAGAGGTATTCCGAGACTGTATAGGGATGCACTATACAGTTGAGGAGGGCATAAAAGATTTGATTGTACTACCCATAACAACAAGTTGCAACTTCTTTTCGGGAGCCCAACTGATAAGAACTCCATGGTTAAGTGTGCTTGCCTTGGAACAATATCGTGATGGGTGACCTCCTGGGAAGTTTTCCCAAGAAGTGCGCGAGTGAGGACAAAGCGCACTGAAAAGACTCGTGTTGTTACCGTGAGACCAGTCGTCAAGTCGGGATGTTACAAATGGTATCAGAGCCGACCTCTTCCAGTACGGTGTGGTTCGGGGACGAACCAAGCGGAAGCAGGTGGGCCTGTGACGCCCGGGGCTGACGAGGGCGGGGAGTGATCGCCGGTGCAGTGAGGCACGGACAAGGAGCGGCTCCTGGCAGGCTTCTAGGCGGAGGGGCACATGAATGAACCGATCTCACACCCGAACAAGAGGTATTCCGAGACTGTATAGGGATGGACTATACAGTTGAGGAGGGCATAAAAGATTTGATTGTACTACCCATCACAACAAGTTGCAACTTCTTTTCGGGAGCCCAACTGATAAGAACTCCATGGTTAAGTGTGCTTGCCTTGGAGCAATATCGTGATGGGTGACCTCCTGGGAAGTTTTCCCAAGAAGTGCGCGAGTGAGGACAAAGCGCACTGAAAAGACTCGTGTTGTTACCGTGAGACCAATCGTCAAGTCGGGATGTTACAGATACAACCCCCTCACACAGGCCGTTCTTCTAGATCATCAAATTTGCACGACTAGATATATGTGGGTCGCCTATATATGGGTTGCCCAATAGAGAATGTAAGATAGACTTTGATACCATCTTAGAACTCGGATCCTTACTTTACCCCCAAAAGCTAGTTTAGGGGTGAGGGTTTCCCAATAGTAAATGTAAGATAGACTTTGATACCATCTTAAAACTCAGATCCTTACTTGACCCCCAAAAGCTAGTTTAGGGGTGAGGGTTTCCCAATAGTAAATGTAAGATAGACTTTGATACCATCTTAAAACTCGGGTCCTTACTTTACTCCCAAAAGCTAGTTTAGGGTGAGGGTTGCCCAATAGAGTAAATGTAAGATAGACTTTGGCACCATCTTATAAGGCGGTAAGGACATGTACAAAGATGACATATGGAGGCACCGGTGAGAAGGGTTGATATCATGGTTTTTAGTCCTGCGAAGAGAGGTAGAGGGAGACCAAAAAGAACACGGAAAGATATTGTTAAAGATGATCTCATTATCAATAGTATCCCTCATAATTTAGTTTTTGATCGTGCTCAATAACGTAGTTTGATCCATATAGCCGACCTCACATAGTGGGATAAGGCTTGTGTTGTTGTTGTTGTGTAGTACAAAACTGACTGCAAACTCATGAAATTACAGTATAAAGTTATTTTGACTCTCACCTTGTCTTGGTCATCTTATAGTTACAAGCATTACGTGACTCTTATCTTTTCATTGGTTTAATAAACTTTTTGATAATTTTTTATATTTTTTCATATTGTTCATTTATTTTACATTTTATATGCTTTCTTATTGATTTGTAATTACATCTCTCAAGAATGTGAATTATCACAGCATTTAGTGCACAAAAGCCCTTCTCTTTTGAGCAAGCCTGGAGTTACACTTTTGGTGCTTGAGATATTGAACTACCGATTACTTCCACTTTACAGGTGATTATTTCTATGTGCCATAGTTCATATTTTCTTCTATAAAAATAAATATTTTCAATTGTATGGATCGTTTTTCCCTCATTTGCGACTTTGAGTTTTATAAGTGGTTTTAGAACACTATCAGGTCCTTTACCTTCCATTTTGGGCCTTTCCCTTTTAGATTATCTTAAAAAGAAATCTCAGCACATTTCTTATTTTAAAATCTGTTGAGACTTGAGAGTATCTTAGATTTTCTCGTAGGATTGGTTTCCATATATATATTTTCTTGTATATCATAATTCATTTCCTTATTTGATTAGGATTAGATGTCTAGTAGTATAAATAAAGATTATTGCTTTGTCTTTTGCAACAAACATCCAACACATCTTTCTCATTGTACCAATATAATTTTATCATTTTAAGTATTCATTTTCCCCTCTCTCTACCTAAAGGGTTAAGCCCTATAACTTATGCACCCCCAAAATGTATCTCTAGTTTTCAGAAAAGGACTTATATGACAAGATATCACCTATTTTTCTAGTAATTAGACATGCTAAAAGTTATGTTTCATATATAAAATTTCATTTTGTTTAGGTACCAAGGAAAAAGCAAAGCCTTGATGTATGATGTTACAAAGATAATTTCTGCTCTAAAAGGAAAGAGGGGAGATCATCGAGTATTCAGATTGGCTGAAAATCTGTGCTTGAATCTTATTTTCTCATTGAGAGATTTCTTCTTGGTTAGAAGGGAAGGGAAGGTATTTGCTTTGGTCTCGATGCCGGAACTTTTTTTCATTTATTTATCTTATTCTTCTGGCTTCAGCATAGTACTTTATTTCTCATGTACTTTTTTTTATTTTCTTAACTAGTTGCAGGGCCCAACGGAATTTACGGAAACTTTGAATCGAGCGACTGTTATAACTCTTGCAATCCTCATTAAAACTCGTGGGATTGCAGATGCTGATCACTTGCTTTATCTCCAAAATATGTTGGAGCAAATAATGTCAACTAGTCAGCATACATGGTCAGAAAAAACACAACGCCACTTCCCTTCTGTTCTGCGTGAAGCACTGAGTGGTCGAACGGATAAAAGGAGCCTTGCAATACAAGCATGGCAGCAGGTTTGTTTTACAAGGAGTATTTTCATATCTGTAGGCATGCCTTCTGGATAAAGAATAGATGCACATTATGCAATCAATTTTTGTTGAGTCTTATTGATAGGATTAAGCATAAGCCTGTGGTCAATGTATATGTTAGAAGGGGAAGGACTCAAACTGATTTAGTCCTTTGGGGTTATTTTTGTAATATCTTCAGTTTATGAGGACTGAATTAGAATAAGTGAATATTGGGGGTAACAGCTTTATATAGCTGATAGTTAGAGTTAGAGAGTTAGTTTTCTGGTTGTTGGTGGGCTCTAACTGAATTGAGGAATTCAGTTGTAACTCTCATCTCTCTCTCTCTCTCTTCTCTCTCTTCCTGTAACCGTTCTTGATTCCCCAATCTGAATAATATTCATCTCAATTCTGGAAGATTCTTCACTGTTCTTGTTTCAATTCTGTTCTTCAAATTCCAGATCTAACATTGGTATCAGAGCACCGATTCTGGTGCCCTGATTTCGCTTCTGTTGTGGAAATCGCCAACCTCTGTTCTAGCAAACCTGGTGAACACTCGCGCATCTGGTTCTAGCGGCGAAGAAGGAATTCCAGAGAGGGAAGCTTTCAAAACTCGCATGGAGTTGAATGAAGCTAGGACGAAGCATCTGGAAGATGCGATTGAGGAGAATGCGGTTAGAGCAAAGAGGATCGAAGAATCTCTCTATGCGGTGTTGTCCAAGCTTGGAGTTACCACCGTTGATGAAGCCTTGAGCCGCGATTTGCGAACTGCAATTGGAATCGATCCTAGTCTTGAGCGCGATAAGGGAAGCAATCGATGGAGGAAGCTTGAGATTCCGATTTTTGGAGGTGACGATGCTTATGGTTGGACGCACAAGCTGGAGAGGTATTTTGAGCTGAGAGGAGTTTCTGATGATGATAGAATGCAAGCTACCTTGATCGCTCTTGAAGGCAAAGCTCTCAGTTGGTTCCAATGGTGGGAAAGGTGTAATCCAAATCCTACTTGGGACGGTTTCAAACTGGCAGTGATTAGGAGGTTCCAACCAGCTATGATGCAGAATCCATTCGAACTTCTTTTGTCTCTTAAACAAACTGGAACTGTAGAAGCTTTTGTAGAGGAGTTTGAGAAGTACGTGGGAGCGCTCAAGGAGATAGATCAAGATTTTGCTAAAGGAATCTTCCTGAATGGCTTGAAGGAAGAGGTCAAAATGGAGGTAAAACTCTTTGAACTTCCTACTTTAACTGCAGTTATACAAAAATCTCTGATGATTGAGCAGAAAAATTTGGCTTTGGGAAAATCTGCTAGTTATAATTATCCAAGATCAAACAACTACAATAGAACTGGAACATACAATAAAGTAGTGACTATTGATACCAAGGGAACCAGTGATAAAAAGCTGGAAACTGTGGCTGGTAACCCTGTAGTTGGAAGCTCTGGTGCTGTGGGAACAGCTAGAAGTGGGGAATATAAACATCTCACTAGTGCAGAAATGAGGGAAAAAAGGGAAAAGAGGCTGTGCTTTAGGTGTGATGAGCCTTTTAGCAGGGATCATAAATGTAAGAACAAACAATTAAAGATGATAATCCTTGGAGAGGAGGAGGAGGAGGAACCAGGGGAAGTTGAGGAAGAAGGATTAGAACAGCTCAACTCACTACAGTTATCATTGTACTCTATGGCTGGATTGACCACTGCTAAATCTTGGAAGATTGCAGGACAGTTTAGAGGTCAACAAGTGGTAGTTATGGTTGATTGTGGGGCTTCTCACAATTTCATAGCAGAGGAGTTCGTATCTAGCATGCAACTTCCAAAGAAGGATACCCCAAGTTACACTGTGGAGGTAGGAGATGGCCATAAAGTTAGGTGCCAAGGAAAGTGTGTTGACTTGTTGCTTATTGTGCAGGGAGTTGATATTGTACAGGATTTCTATTTGTTCACCTTGCAGGGAGTAGATTTGGTTCTTGGCCTTGATTGGTTAGCTAGCTTAGGAGAGGTTAAAGCAGATTTTGGACAATTGAAGCTAACTCTTAAACAGGGCAATGAATGGGTTACAATCACTGGAGATCCATCACTTACAAAGTCTCAGTTATCTTTGGCAGCCTTCAGGCAGGTTTTGAAAACAGAAGAGGAAGGATTGGTACTGCATTGCACAGGAACCAGTGAGGAGCAGAAGCTTGAGGCTCCAATTCCAGTGGAATTGCTGGAAGTTTTGCAGCAGTTTGGTCAAGTGTTTATTGATCCAGAGGGGCTGCCACCAACCAGAATTCATGATCATGCCATTCATCTTAAGGAAGGAGCTGAAATCCCCAATTTGAGACCTTACAAGTGCCCTTATTTTCAGAAGTCAGAGGTGGAAAAGCTGGTTGGGGATATGCTTCAGGCTGGAGTGATAAGGCCAAGCATCAGTCCCTACTCAAGTCCTATTATTTTGGTCAAGAAGAAAGATGGCGGGTGGAGATTTTGTGTGGATTATAGAGCCCTGAACAAAATCACAGTGCCTAATAAATTTCCTATTCCTATCATTGAGGAGTTGTTAGATGAAATAGGAGGAGCACAAATCTTTTCTAAACTAGACCTCAAATCTGGTTACCATCAGATTAGGATGAGAGCTGAGGACATTGAGAAAACAGCCTTCAGAACTCACGAAGGCCATTATGAGTTCTTGGTTATGCCATTTGGCTTGACCAATGCTTCTTCGACGTTCCAAGCCTTAATGAATGCAGTCTTGAAGCCATTCCTCAGGAGGTTTGCTCTAGTTTTTTTTGATGATATCTTAATTTGCAGCCCAAATATCACGGCCCATATTGAGCATTTGGGGCAAGTTCTGTCAATTCTTGAGCAAAATAACTTGAAGGCCAACAAGAAGAAGTGTTGTTTTGGTCAATCAAGTTTAGAATACTTGGGTCACATTGTGTCAGGTCAAGGTGTAGCTGCAGATATGAAGAAGGTGGCTGCCATGCAACAATGGCCAATTCCTAAGGATATTAAGGGGTTGAGGGGCTTTTTAGGGCTGACCGGTTATTATAGAAAATTTGTGCGCGATTATGGCAAATTGGCTAAACCTCTCACTGACCATACTAAAAAGGATAGTTTCCAATGGAGTGAGGCAGCTACAACATCCTTCCAAATTCTCAAAAATGCAATGGTGGAGCTTCCTTTGCTGGCTGTTCCAGATTTTACTAAGACTTTTGTCATAGAAACTGATGCCTCTAGTAAGGGTTTGGGGGCTGTTTTAATGCAGGAAGGCAGACCACTTGCTTTTTGGAGTAAGGGTTTATCCTTGAGGGCACAACTCAAATCGGTTTATGAGAGGGAGCTAATGGCTTTGGTCCAATCTATTCAGAGATGGAAGCACTATCTTATGGGAAGACACTTTATCATTAAAACAGACCAAAGGAGTCTTAAATTTCTAACTGATCAAAGGCTGTTCACTGATGATCAGTTTAAGTGGGCTGTCAAGCTTGTTGGCTTAGACTTTGAGATTCAGTACAAGCCAGGCGTGGAGAATACTGTTGCTGATGCACTCTCAAGAAGGGACATGTATTCTGCCTTGTCTCTCCTTAACAATGAAGGGGTGGAAGACTGGATCCAGGATGTGGATCAAGATCCTGCCCTTCTTCAGATCAAACAGGACCTGTTAGTAGACCCTTCTGCCCACCCTGGTTACACTCTCAAGCAGGGTTTGTTGAGGTATCAAGGGAAGTTGGTTCTTTCAAGAACTTCCAACAGGATTCCCTTCCTCATTTCAGAATGTCATTCTACTCCAGTTGGGGGTCATTCAGGCTTGTTCCGGACATACAAGAGGATTTCTAGCTTTCTGTTTTGGAAAGGTATGAAGGGAGACATTAAACAATTTATTGCTGCTTGTGACATATGCCAGAAAAACAAGTATGCTACCTTGTCTCCAGCTGGTCTATTGCAACCCTTACCAATCCCCACTCAGGTTTGGATGGACATATCCATGGATTTTGTTACTGGTCTACCTAGAGTGAGGGCCAAGGATGCAATCCTTGTGGTGGTTGATCGGCTCACTAAATATGCTCACTTTATAGCTGTTGGCCATCCCTTTACAGCCAAGGATATTGCTTTGCTTTTCACCAAGGAAATCATTAGACTACATGGTTTTCCCTCCTCTATAGTCACTGACAGAGATCCAGTGTTTCTAAGCAACTTCTGGAAGGAATTATTCAAATTGGCTGGCACTCACCTGAAGTTCAGCACCTCCTACCATCCTCAGACTGATGGTCAGACAGAAGTGGTGAATCGATGCCTAGAGACTTATTTGAGATGCTATGTGGGGCCTCATCCTAGGAAATGGCTGGAAGGTTTACATTGGGCTGAATATTGGTATAATACTACCTTTCACATCTCTGCAGGGATGACACCTTTTCAGGCCCTTTATGGTAGGGAACCTCCTGTTTTGTTAAAAGGTTGTGTGGAACCTTCTAAGTTTGAGGGAATTAATCAATTGCTCAAGGAGAGGGATGATCTTTTGGGGGTCCTACAGCAACATTTGTTGAAAGCTCAGGATCAGATGAAGAAACAAGCTGACAAACATAGGAGGAATATCACTTTTGCTGTTAATGATTGGGTTTATCTCAAGTTGCAACCCTATAAGTTGAAGTCTATAGCTCACAGACCGTTTGCTAAGTTAGCAGCCAGGTTCTATGGCCCTTATCAGATTATAGAGAGGGTGGGTGAGGTGGCTTACAAATTGGCTTTACCTTCTCATGCTAAAATTCACCCTGTGTTTCATGTGTCCTTGTTAAAGCACGCCCTGCAACCAACTCAGCTGCCCCAACCTTTGCCTCCTATGCTCAATGAAGAATATGAGTTGGAAGTTGTTCCTGAAGATCTACTAGACTGGAAGAGAAATTCTAAGGGTCAGTTGGAGGTACTCATTGCTTGGAAAGATTTACCAGCTTGTGAGCATTCTTGGGAGTAGGCCTCTGCCATCCTAGCTAAGTTCCCTTCTTTTCCCCTTGAGGACAAGGTGGGTTTTTTAGGGGGGGTATTGATAGGATTAAGGGTAAGCCTGTGGTCAATGTATATGTTAGGAAGGAGAAGGACTCAAACTGAATTAGTCCTTTGGGGTTATTTTTGTAATATCTTCAGTTTATAAGGACTGAATTAGAATAAGTGAATATTGGGGGTAACAGCTTTATATAGCTGATAGTTAGAGTTAGAGAGTTAGTTTTCTGGTTGTTGGTGGGCTCTAACTGAATTGAGGAATTCAGTTGTAACTCTCGTCTCTCCCTCTCTCTCTCTTCTCTCTCTTCCTGTAACCGTTCTTGATTCCCCAATCTGAATAATATTCATCTCAATTCTGGAAGATTCTTCACTGTTCTTGTTTCAATTCTGTTCTTCAAATTCCAGATCTAACACTTATGTAGATATGATTTATTTTGAAAAATTATTTATAAGGCATGGGGTATTAACCATAGTTATGAATCCCGGATGGCGGTGCGTAGCGGCTGGCTCCAAAAGTTCTTTAGCAGTATATTACATAGAGAGACAGCAATAATTTTTCTTATACTTTGTACAATTTATATTATATGCATATGCTAGTATCTTCATTTTTCTTATACCTTATTTGGACCTCAACCCATTATTAGGAGATCATCTCTCCTAATTTTCAGGGATAGATTAGAGTACAGCCCCTAACCTAGTTTACCTATTTATTTATTTTTTTGAAAATGAAATATGTATATAGTGTTAGAATATAATATAAAACCATTAAAGTGACCCTTACCCAACAGCTTAAGCTTTTGGGATTAAGTGGTTATTTGACATGGTATCAGAGCCTCTATGACCGAGAGGTCTAGAGTTCGATCCTTGCTCCCCTCACTTTCTAATTAAAAAAGTGGAATTTAATTAAGCACATTGTAGGTTGGCCTGTGCATTTATCCACGTTTCAAGCCCAAAGGGCTCTTGCGTGAGGGGGCGTGTTAGCATATAATATAAAACCATTAAAGTGACCCTTACCCAACAGCTTAAGCTTTTGGGATTAAGTGGTTATTTGACATATAGATGATGTTGAGGAACAAACCATCTCAACATGGGTACAGTCACCAAGCTAAGAAAAGCTGGCAAAGACCCAGCCACTACAGCAAAATCCCTCCAAAATCCTCTAAAAACCCCACAAGCAACGCCAAATCAAACCATCAACACCTAACGTTTACACTACTAGGAGAAGTCTCTATTGAAGTCGAAACCAACGAGAACGGGATCCCATCAGTCGCTCGACACCTGCAAAATAGAGAACCAATCCAAACATGCAAAACACAAAACCCAACCGCAACGACAAACAAACACCATAGAGCTGAGACCCAAAGCCTAAAGAACTTGAAACATACGAAGTAAAAGACAAAAATACCGCTACCAGACGAGCAGAGCACCAGAAAAATCTCCAACACTGCCTCCAAATATCCTCTAGACCCAAGCAACAGCCGCCACAGAGAACCAACAACCAAAACCTACAAGAAGCAAAAAACACACAGGCTGGAAGGGAACCGTAGCCTTGACGATCTTCAAGAGTAAATGAAAACAACCAGCCAGCAAAACCGCACTCCACAACAGCCACCCAGAACAACACCTCACCCTAGGAACAACATCTCACCCTACGAACACCACCTCCGCCACCGTAAACGACGTCGGGGAACCACCAACAACAACCCACCAGCCAAAAACCACGGGGCGGCTGATTTAAGTGCAAAGGTCCAGTAGGTAACGTGTGACCTGTGATCCCAAAGAATAATCCAATTTGCCAAGGTTCTTTAGAGCAAAAGTGGAATTAAGTTTAGCAACCAGTTGCCAAGTGCATCCATTTTAGATATTTCTGTTAGTGGTCATCTCGCTATGTGGTATCCCGCTAGTGTTTTTTAGGTCTTCCGCTTCACGCTGCTATACGGGACTTTCTAACTACTAATTTTAACCTCCAAACCGTTGTGTCCTACTGTAGTTACTTTCTATACACTTTCATTTACTACAGCCAGAAATGATCTGATTCCAAGGCATCTCTCCATCCTCTGTTTTAACATTCTTAGTTGTCCCACTAGGACTATATCATATGCCTAAAGCGTCCATTGAAGCTCTTGCTCTGGAATATCCTTAGCTTGTGCATCCAAGAGCAGGGTAAAAAGACATGCCTCAGAATCAACCCATGGTGTAATCCTATGGTTGTAGGGAAATCTCCTCTCGTTGCCCCATTTTTCTTAATTTCAATGAATTTCAGCATGAAGTGTGATGAGCATATGCCGTGTCAAAAAATGAAGCCTATATAGTATGCTTAACTTTTAGGAGAGCTGATCCTTGGCATACACCATTGTGCTACTAGCAGAACGTAAACATTTGTTTTCTGGTGTACTATACAAAAGATTTACCAAATTAAGCAGAACTCCAAGCTATATTTTATTTTACATGTATACCTTTTTTTAATTTTTTTTATCTTAAATATTTTGAATCAATGCAGTTAAAGTGGCCTAGTTAATTTTCTGTTTCTATATGCTTATCTTTTCCATGACATGTAAATTAATATTTAAGACACTTGTGCAGGCAGAAACCACTGTAATAAACCAGTGCACCCAGCTTCTTTCACCATCAGCTGATCCTAGTTATGTTATGACCTATATCAGTCATAGTTTCCCTCAGCATCGACAATACTTGTGTGCTGGTGCATTGATATTAATGCATGGCCATCCAGAAAATATCAACAGTGGAAACCTGGTATTTATCTTTTAACTTCCATCTTAATGCTTGCCATTTTGCTGGTTCCTTTTAAAACTTTCTTTATTGGAATAAACTCATTTTTGTTCCTATGTAATTTCGTGCCATTTTATTTCTTTCTTGTATGGATATTTCCTTCTTATTTAAACTCACATACCTAATTTCAAAATGTCAATATGTTTTCTATATTTGTTTAGGGACGTGTCTTGCGGGAGTTTTCTCCTGAAGAAGTGACGTCTAACATTTACACGATGGTGGATGTTATGCTTCATCATATGCAGATAGAGCTTCAACAAGGACATTCGTTGCAGGTAAAAGCTATGCGTTGCTTTCTTTAATGTTTCAGTTCTATAGATTTGTACTTTTGTAGCACTTTTCATATAGTTTTTCTGTGTAGGACCTCATGATAAAAGCTTTGGCAAGTCTTACCTTTTTTGTTTGGACAAATGAGTTACTTCCTTTGGATATCCTGCTTTTAGCACTTATTGATCGTGATGATGATCCACATGCTTTGCGAATTGTGGTATGTACATTCTAATATATTTTTTTCTCTTTTATGATCTTTTTGCATCCTGATCCTTGACCTTTCTTCCTGAAAATAAATGAATAAATAAAACATTGAGAAAGAAGATACATGAAAAGATAAAAATTGCTAATAATTCGTGGCTTTGTAAAAATTATTAGAGTATACTATATAGTTTCTGATAAGTAACTGATAAGTTACTGCTGTGAAGTTAGTTATCCTAGCTGTCAAGATTAGTTGTTAGTATAACAGAGTTAGTTGTTAAGCTTAGCTGTCAGGCTGAGCTGGCATAACAGAATCAGTTAGCTTCTTATGCAAGCTTGTTAGCTCTCTATAAATAGAGAGATTATCAATTGTACTATTCAGTTTTACAATCAATGAAATTCATATAAACATTTCAGCATTTTCAACAAAAATTTGAACAATTTCATAAATTGGTTCCTGTTTGGTACCAGAAACAGAGATGATTCTGTTTGGGTATATTAGAAATTGGGAGGCCTATACTCAACCACAAAAGCTAGCTCAAGAGTTGAGGTTTGCACAACCCTTATAAAGGCTATCTATGCTCTATCTCTAGCCAATGTGGGACTTCTAACACACCCCCTCACGTCCAGGACTGAACAACCTGGAACGTGGGATCAACAACAACGGGTGCCCCATATACGGGAGGTCTCCACAACAAACAACAAATGGATCTAGGATAGGCTCTGATACCATATTAGAAATTGGGAGGCCTATACTCAACCACAAAAGCTAGCTCAAGAGTTGAGGTTTGCACAACCCTTATAAAGGCTATCTATGCTCTATCTCTAGCCAATGTGGGACTTCTAACAGGGTACATTGGGTACATTGGAGTACATTTGTGGTTTGTTTGGAATTTGGATGCACTGTCTTGTACCAAGCTACTCTATTTTCTTTGTTTAGATACTTTTGTTTGGTCGCTGTTGGTTTGCTGTTGTTTCAGCCTTGTTTTGTTTTTGGGGCTTATTGTTGCTGGTTTTTCCCTAGCTGACTATCTTCTTTTGTTCACTGAAGCGACTGCATCAATCCATGAAAATCAGTTTGTTATGTCATATATAATGTGTTGGGCCCTTCATTATTTTTCTTTTTCTGAAGGACACATTCGTAACAAGCTGAAAGCTATGTAAGCTTAGCTTGAGGGGGGGGGGGGGCTATTAAATTATAAAATGGCATCTTATAATCTCTTGATTATTTTTAGGGTAGTTTATGGTAATTTGGATTATTCTTTAGGATTGGCTTCTTTATTTCCGTAATTATATTGTTTTACTTCCTTATTTAATTAGAATGAAGAGTGTTCATCAGTTTCCCTATTTTATTAGGTATAGCTGACTACCATTAACATAAGTGAGGATGAGTGTTTTATCTTCTCCAAGATCACACCCCGTATATTATATCAATTCAATTTTATTCTCTATTCCTTTTTCCCTGTTTCTATACATTAAAGACTAAACCCTATAATTTAGTCGTTGTCTTTTGGAATAGTTGGTTCATAATGGTGATACTCCAAGGACGCAATTTATTTATGCTCCTCTTTAAATTGTCTGCAATATCATATCCTCTTCATATACCATTAAATTCAATCCTAGTTTCTCTCCCAAATGGATGAAACTAAAATTACAACTGTCTGAGCATCCCAACCGCACATTTATAGAATGAAACACATATTCGTTGAAAGAAATCATCAATATAATTAAGTCATCAATCCCTTTGCATGTCTAGTGAAGAAACTCGCTGAATATATCATGATCTTAGCATGAAAGAAAGGCCTAATCTGTTTCAGTTGAGCTTATGTCTCATGTGAAGATTAATTATGTTATGGTGGAAATATTTGCAGATTAGTCTACTTGATAGGCAAGAGCTCCAGCAAAGAATAAAACTCTTTTGTTTAACTCGTGGGCACCCTGAACATTGGCTTTACTCAGGAACATTCAAGCGGGTTGAGGTGCAAAAGGCTCTTGGAAATCACCTTTCTGGGAAGGATAGGTACATTCTAATAAAACAAAGAATTACATAGATTTTTCTGAGATCATCTTATATTTGATTCATTGTGGCTGGGAAAAACTTTCTTGAAGATGGAATTTCAATCCATTAATTTTTTTCATGGCAACATCAAGGAGCTTATAATATTTTTGTCTTTTGGCTTAGAAGAAACATAATTACAGAATTTATGGTGATTCAAGTAGTAGCATACTAGCATTGCATGATAAATTATTACAAGAAAAAAAATGTGAAAACAGATTGAATCAAAATTTCGAGTAATAACTTCTAAGTAAGCATTCCCAAATGCAAATGGATGACTAATTTATTGTATAATTTTTAGCTAATTGTGGGTGCAAATCTTATTAATGCATCCAATGTTTCTACTCGGATTTAGAGAGCCTAAGAAGTCTTACCTAATTTTCTCTGTGTACTTTTGTATATACATTATTTATTTGGTATTGATGTATAATGTATCTTTCTTTGCCATCACTGTGAAAATTGCATGGACTGATGCTGCCGGTAACAAACTTCCCAGGTATCCAGTATTTTTTGATGATATTGCAGCGCGTTTGCTTCCAGTCATCCCCTTGATTATTTATAGGCTTATTGAAAATGATGCAATGGATACAGCAGAAAGACTATTGGCCGTCTATTCTCCATTGCTTGCCTATTACCCTCTAAGATTTACATTTGTTCGTGATATACTTTCTTACTTCTACGGTCATCTTCCTGGAAAGCTCATTGTTCGAATACTCAATGTACTTGATATCAGTAAGGTAAAGAATATCATTTTCTTTTGTTAGCCTCAAAATTGGTATTCCTCTCTGACTGTTATTGAGCATGTATTTGTTTCAGATTCCCTTTTCAGAGTCGTTCCCACAGCAAATAAGTTCATCAAATCCTGTCATGTGCCCTCCTCTGGATTATTTTAGTACTCTATTATTAGGAATAGTGAATAATGTGATCCCACCCTTACATAACAATTCAAAATCTGGACCTATGGGAGATGCATCAAACAACGCACTGCGTACTACACAAAACAAGCCTCCAGCAGTGTCCCAGTCTGGACCAGCAAATGCTTCTGAGGGCCAAAAGGCATTCTACCAAATTCAGGATCCTGGCACATACACTCAGCTGGTTCTTGAGACTGCTGTCATTGAAATACTTTCCCTTCCAGTATCTGCCTCTCAGATAGTACAATCACTTGTTCAAATTGTTGTTAATATCCAACCAACATTAATCCAATCTAGTAATGCTCTCCACGGTGGATCAAATGGTGTGGGGCAAGGTTCGGTGTTACCAACATCACCTTCTGGGGGAAGCACAGATTCCTTAGGTGCCAGCAGATCAACTCCTTCAGTTTCCGGAATAAATACCTCTAACTTTGCTTCTCGAAGTGGATATACATGTCAACAGCTGTCTTGCTTGTTGATTCAAGCTTGTGGCCTCCTACTTGCTCAGCTTCCTTCTGATTTTCACTCACAACTTTACTTGGAGACAACACGTATCATAAAAGAGAACTGGTGGCTTACAGATGGGAAAAGGTCACTAGGGGAAATAGACTCTGCCGTGGGCTATGCTTTGTTAGATCCAACATGGGCTGCACAGGATAATACCTCCACAGCCATCGGTATGGTTTGATAAAGGGGTTCTTCACTAAAAAAATCTTGCTTAATATGAATTGTTTTTATAGGTTGCACAGGACAATACCTCCACGTGAATTGTTTTATATTATATTTCCAAATTGCGCCATAATTTTTTTGAAAAGATGTTAATTAATTGCATAAAATGAGTCTATGGCTGTAGAAGTGTAGTGAGAAAACTAAGCTGGTTTGATGAATTATCAAACTGAATAATATTTTGATTTTGTTCACGTTAAATGAATACACTGATTTGTTATTTATATAGACTGTACCAGCCTCTAACAGAAGCTAACAGCCTTGAAACTAACTCAACTAGCTCCTAGTTAACATAACAGACTCTAATAGACTCCTAGCTATTACAACAGACTTAACAGTTTAGTTAGACTAAGCTAATATACATGTATGGCTTGATACATGAGTTTATCTCTAACGTGTTACTAACTCTTGAATTTTTTCTAAGCCTAACTCAACCTCAAAAGCTAGTTGTAAGGACTAAGGTGAGAATTGTCAAAGCCTTTATAATCTTTATGTTGGCCTTAGCTATAGTCGATGTGGGATCTCAACACTATCCAAAGGGGTAGAAGATCTAGAATATATTTCTTAACAATTTATTTTTATGACTTGAGAAAGTTAAGGATCCAAAGATGGCACTAACTCCGACTTGAAAATTATCCTTGTCACTGTTTCTGAACATTTCATTTATGAGCATAATTTAATTTTTTCTGTAGTTGCTTGTTAAACTAGGTGAATTTCAATCTATTTTCAGTAATTAAATTGTGTCTGAAAGGAACTGGCCTTTACTTGTAATCACAGGGAATGTGGTTGCCTTGCTTCATTCTTTCTTCAGTAATCTCCCTCAAGAATGGCTTGAAGGGACCAATGTTATTGTCAACCAACTTCGGCCGGTAGCATCCGTTGCAATGTTGAGGATAGTATTCCGTATAATGGGTCCACTCCTACCAAAACTTGCCAATGCTCATGCACTTTTCAACAAGGTACACAGAATCATCAAATTATACAATTTTCAGAAACTCGTGTGTTCATATGTATAATCAATATGCGCTTAGTTTCTGGGTTCTGATGTTGAGATCAATGCATTGAAGTATCTGAGTCCTCAGAGCATGCAGGAGTTGTTTATTTTTCAAGTCATGTACTGTATACTAACAGGCATATGCTACTAATAATTGCTAGCCTATGTTGCATATAATGTGTCTATATTCATTGACAGTATACCATTATCACTTATCAGATCAGAGATTTCTATGAAAACCACTTAAAATTAAAAAAAATACTAAATTAGAGATTTCACTGGTAGTTATGAGGTAACTGATCTCGTAAGAATCAATTTTATCAGCCCTATGTGCTAACTCATGTCTAATATAAATAGTTTCTTGACATTGTAGTCTTATAGATGCATAAGATGTTCCCTGTTATAGTTTTAGGGGAGGGGGGCTGATCTTAATCCTTTTCTTCCAAATTTTTCGCAATTTCCTTGAGGCAATAGACCATCAAGGAAGAACAAATATTGTTAACTTTTAAATATTTTATTTGTATTTCTTATTCTCTTATTTTATAGTTGAATTATTTTAAGAAAGTTTCTGCATTTTGTAAAAGAGATACTAGGAGAATTGAGGTGTGGTGGGCCAAATGGTAAAAAAGATAATTGGTGGATAGAAAACGTACAGCCCAAATATTATGGTTTAAGGAGTGTAAAAGATATTATTCTAGTGTAAAAATGAGGAAAATTGAAATAAGGCTTAATTCCACTTTGGGCCCCTGATGTTTCATAAATGTGCGATCTGCACCCCCCGTGTATAAAACGTGCGGTCAAGGTCCCTGATGTTTATAAAACGTGCGATTAACGCCCTTCCGTCCAAATCCGTTTGGTTCCTCAGTTGACCAAACGGAAAATGCTGACGTGGCGTTATTTAATTAATTAAAAATTCATTTTTCATATAAAATTATTTCAACATTATTTCAAAACATAAAAATAAAAATTATTTCAAAGCAAAAATTTATCCAGAAGCTTCTCTACATCTTCAACCTCTAACTCATCTTCTTCAACTTCCCTAATCAAAACAAAAAAACTCAAACCCAGATAGAATCCCCAATCAACACCCAACCAACCTGCAACCTCCTCCCTCTCCCACCCACCTGCTATCACCACCCTTAGCTCACCCCAATCAATCTGCAACCTCAACAAACCCACCCCTACACACCTGCAACCGCCACCCTTAACCCATACCTCACCCCAATCAACACCCAACCAACCTGCAACCTCAACAAACCCACCCCACCCACCTGCAACCGCTACCCAACCAACCAGAGGAGAGAGCGGGATCGAGAAATAGAGGGCGAGATCCAGAGGAGAGAGCGAGATCGAGCAAGAGAGAGCGAGATGCACAGGAGAGAGCGAGATCCAGAGGAGAGAGCGGGATCGAGAGAGAGAGATCCAGAGCGAGATCGAGAGAGAGAGAGAGAGAGCGAATCTAAGAGATTTGGGGTTGTGGGGTGAGGTTGGGGTGAGGTGAGGTTGAGGTGAGGTTGAGGAAGCCATGGAAGGAGGAAGGAGGAAGATGAAAGAAGAAGAAAGAAGAAGCGTGAAAAGGGAGAGAGAGGGTCGAGTGAGAGTCTGAGTTCATTTTTTTTATTATTGAATTTTAATATTTTTTTATTTTTGTTAGAAAAATGATTTTTTATGAAATTAAATAAGTGTCACGTCAGCATTCCGTTTGGTCAACAGACGGAACCTAACGGAAGGGCGTTAATCGCACGTTTTAGAAACATCAGGGACCTTGACCGCACGTTTTATACACGGGGGGTGCAGATCGCACATTTATGAAACATCAGGGGCCCAAAGTGGAATTAAGCCTTGAAATAAATATATGGTCGCTAAGCAAAGCACTAAGATGGTGGTAAACAAAGCTAGAGCAAGAGCATTTGATTGTTTATACCATACCTTAGGCATCAACGTCGAGGAACAAAGCATCTAAAGCCATGCTAAGCCTAGGTAAGGAAAACAAGGTTTGAAAACTGAGATGCATTAAGGATAATGGGTTGAAGCATTGGTCATTAAAAAAGATATCATAGAAAGATGGAAGAGTTATTTTCATTTACTTTTCGATGAACACAAATATTCTTTGTAGCTTGATAGACTTGACACCAGAGAGGAGGATAAAAATTACTTCTATCAAAGAATTCGAGAATCAAAGGTAAAAAGGAGCATTTGAGAATATGACTGCCGTTAAAGTAGGTGAATAAGATAATATACCTATTACATATGGAAGGGGATACAAGAAAAAGGATCAAATTGGCTTCCTAAGTTGTTGAAAGAGATATGAGATCTAAGAGCAAGCAGAAGGAAAGAAGGAGTACTTTAATCCCCCCCCCCCCGTCTTCAATAAAAAATGTGATATACAAAACTATGCAAATTACAGAGTGATTAAACTGTTGAGTTATGATATAAAGTTGGGGGGAAGAATTATCGAGGATCCACATCTCAATAAATTCATTTGATTTTTATGTCGAGGAGATCAACCCTGCGAAGACGGATGGAAATATATGATATATCAGTGATAAAAATGATTTACTTGTAATTTTCATTAGTTTTTACGAAGGCATATGATAGAGTATCTTAAAAAGTTCTATGGGAGGTTTTAGACAAGAAAGGAGTTAGATTGCTTACATTGGACCAGCCATAGATATGCATGAATGGGTCACAACTAATCTCATAACACAAGGATGAGATATATAAGATTTATCTATAACTATACATGTCCGCCAAGGGTCAATTGTGAACCCTTATCTTTTCATTTTCGGTTTGAACATGATTACTGAGCATATCTAAATTGTAACCATGATGCGCACTTTTTGCAGATTATTTAGTCTTAGAGAGTCATGATAAAAAATAAGTGAGAAGTTAGAGATATGGAAATAAGCCTCAGAAATTTGCGTTGGTCATTTTACATGGCTTTCGCCTAAGTATAAGTAAAGCAGAGTAAATATATACAAATTTAGCAAGAGACAGTAGGTCCTTGTAGGTGAAGGTTGAAGAACATATAATAGCACAGTTGTCATGCTTCAAGTGCCTTTTGTCCATCATGCAAAATGATGGGCAGGGAAAGAGGGAGATGTTAATCTTACCACTAAAGTAAGATATATGAAGGAATGAAGGAATGTTTCGAGAGTGACCTGCGATAGAAAATTACCACTAAAGTTTGTAGAATTTTTTTTCCTTACAACTACAAAGCTTGCAAATACTATAAGAAGATGAATGTTATGTTGTAATATACCAACATGAAAGTAAGTTTAGTATCAGAGGTTATAATATTATAGTGGGTGAGTGTTAAGACAGTCCAACATAGGATTAGGAATACAATCTTTAGAGAGAAAGTTGTGGCAGTTCCCATTGTTGAAAAGATGGTAGTTCTTAGGTGGGCTGGGCATGTGTGGATGAGACACGGAGAAGCATTTGTTAGGACGATTAACCGAATAGAGAATAGTCTGGTAGCTGGCGACTTGGCGGTAGATTGAAACCTTGTAAAACTATCTGACAAACCATTAAAAGTGCCTTAGAGTTTAAACTTTAATGGTCTATATGTGAATTTGATATATGATAGCACAGCTTTATTGTCTTATTCATGTCGTTGCCTCACTCAATAGCAAGTATCGCATTACATGGTTGCATCAGGATTTGGTGGATCTTTTCTATGTCTTCCCCTTTCGGTCCATCATTTGCTGAATTGTACCAATTGTAAAATCTAGTAGCATGTCAATCCGATGATGAGGTATATTGAAGCTCCACAGATGTAACAGCCATGTCCTTGCTGATTTTTGTTTTTTTAGCGAGTTTACTTTTATCTTGTGGAGCAAAATTATTTAAACGGTTAAATCAGAATAACCTCTAGATAAATCATTAGGATTTTAAATTTTTTCATAGGTCGCTAGAATTTGGTTGTTTCTTGCCAGTTGCCATTGCTTGCTTTGCAGTCTTCTTTAGGGTTTTTATTTCGTGCATTTTTGGATTATTTATTGGAACTTTAATAGAGATTACTAAAATTTTAGGCATGAACATTTACATTCTCTTCTCAACTTCTGAAAAATGTTACAGACCCTATCATCATTATTAAGTATATTAGTGGATGTATTTGGAAAAAACTCCCAGACATCAATTGCTGTTGATGCATCTGAAATAGCGGATCTCATTGACTTCCTGTAAGTTTCACTCATTTGTATTAGCGTTGTCTTACCTTGTAACATATTTTGAAATCCTGATCTTCTGCAATGCCACTAACTTTTGCCACTTTTGGTGTTCAGCCATCATGCCATTCATTATGAAGGGCAGGGAGGGTCTGTACAGGCTAGCAGCAAACCTCGAGCCGATGTTTTGGCTCTTATGGGAAGGGCATCAGAGAGATTACGTCCAGACATTCAACATCTGCTCTCTCACTTGAATCCTGATGTGAATTCTTCTGTTTATGCGGCATTTCATCCGAAGTTGGTCCAGAATCCATCTTAGTTGCAAGAGTATGCTCTGAACAAATCGCCACATGACACTATTTTGAGTTTTAAATTAAGCTAAAGAAACATAATGTGAACTCTTTCATGTTGTAATTCATTATAGCTATCTATTGTATGACGAATGCATGACACATTTAGAAGGCATGTGTGTATATATTGCAAAACATCTCATCCAACTCAGTAGTCACCCAAACAACAATCACAAATTGCATAATCAAATCAAGATAATCAAATGTTATTCATATTATCAACAAGCATACGTCTCATAAAAATGCATACCAACTCAGTTCACTATTTCAACATAACAACAATCAAAAAATCAACAATAACCAATGGCTGAAGCCCCAGAAAACGGAGACGCACGTCTCTATTGTTTAACAATGGTCGCAGCATCAGAAAACGTTTGGCACAAGTCTCAGAAACAGTCAATATAGGCAAAGATACAACATAGCAAAACATACCAATATTTTAATCAATTGTCAATCAAGTTAAACACCTTCATCTCAAACGCATGTAATGCGATTAAACAGACAAGACTCAAGACACTCTAAAACTAAGTTACCCTTACGTTTTATTTCTCCATCCAAGCTCGACATCAAAATTCGATCCAAAGTCAAGTTCCTGAACTCCACCAGTTCCCCGGAGCGTCCTCCTCCGTCGTGAAACCTCACAACTTGCTCCAAAACCTTGTTCATCAGCTCAACTCGTTCCAATTCTTAAGCAAAGTATCATTGCTTAGTCACTACGAAGCAATACAAACTATTAACACTAATCAAAACCCGAAAAGAAGCTTTCGAAGCTTCAGAGTTTGACATTTAGGCACGAATAGACAGCAGAAACTCCGTTCGCTAAAACGCGCATAACTCGAGCTACAGAACTCGGAATGACACGAAACCAAAGTCAAATTTTTGACAACTGAAAAGGCTACAATAAACATAAGGCCATGTTTGTCCAGAATTTAATTCATATCCCGCTACAAGCGCAACAAGTCTCGGCCATAGCAAAAAATAGGGCTTCCCGAACCTTTCTTCGATCTAAATTAATTCCTAGGTATTCTTTTGTGATATCTAAGGCAAAACAATGCTAGGAAATTTTTTAGAAATTGCTATGCTACTAGGTGCTTTTGGGTCCAAACTTTAAGCTCAAAACTCAAAAGTTAAATTTTTGAAAACAAATTTGACAGGGTCGTAGATCGGGGTGTTTATAGCAACTAATTCTAAAGGCACTAGGTTAAGGTAGTGTTTGGCCCAGCTTATTTTTGACTTAAAAGTCACTTTTAAGGTAAAGTTGGGCCAAACAGATTTCACTAAAAAATCTTTGACTTAAAAGCTACTTATTTTTACTGAAGAAAATTGCTAAAAGTAACTTTTTAGAAAAAGATATTTTGAGGAGCTTTGAAAAAAAGGAGCTTTTTCAAATCCTTGCATAAGCCCAAATCTTGTGAAATCCTCGGGTATAATTAATGAAATCTTTGAAATAAATGGGCAGATCCTGATCATTGCTATGCTCGTTAAGTATTTGTGATTCTGAATTTTGCTCCCTGTTATCTTGTGATAGAAACTTGCAAGAAATGGAGAAAAGCTTGGTGCTGCCATCTCCACGCCCTCCTTTCTTTCAATCCTAGTAACTGGCTCTGATAGTTAACCCCTAATAGGTTGGAAATATTCATCACTCAAATAATATTGTTTCAATCCAATTAACATCAACCATTCAAACTCGTGTTGTGCGAGAATATATTAGATCAAAATAAGTTTTGTTGTTGGGTGAAGAAAATAGGGTTTGAAGGTGACGTTGGTTATGATGGATTGATGTATTGTGGCCTATTTTTTAAATTAATTAAGAGAAAAAAGAAAAAGGGAATATGAGACTTTTTTTAAAGAGTTTTACCAAACAACTTTTAACTTAAAAGTAGCTTTTAAGTTATAAAAAAAAAAATGGACAAACGGCTTCTACTTTTTTAAAAGCTCTTATTTTTAACTTTGACTTAAAAGTAGCTTTTAAGTCCAAAATAAGTTGGGCCAAAAAGGTGAATTTTTGGTTCAAAAATAAAAACTGTGGTGAATATGGGCATTTCCACAGTTTTTCAGATCTACGGCGACTCGATCGAAATCGGCGCGCATCAGCGATGAATATAGGTTGTTGGGTAGTAGTAGAAGGTAGATCTAAAGAAAAATCGAAATAAAAAGATAGTTTTGGAAAATGCTCTAAGCTTTGAGCACAGAAAGACATGGTTTAAAGCTACAGAAAGTGAAAACAAAGTTATGGAATAACAAGAATACCTCGCTGCCGATCCACAGAAACTAAAATCGGGATGATCGGACAAGAACTCGCGAAGAAATCCTTTCCCTCTCTCTCTACAACTCACGGCTCTCTCTCTCTAATGGTGGGAAATGAGAACGGATGCTTAAAAAGCAAACTTCGAGGTTTTCCAAAACCGATCGTTCCGGTACCTCCGTCTAATGATAAGAAGTGAATATCTAGCGACAGAATGCAAGAACTCAAAATGAAGTTCTCAGAATTGAAGAAAACGATATAACCGCAGTATTGGCCAAAATACGCTGGAAAACTACTTTTTGCAGCTGACGTTGGATGAAGAAACATCCTTCTGAAGAAATGTCGCAATTGCTGAAAGAATTGTGACAACGCGGGTGGAAAATTCGTTAAAAGCTTCGAATAGAAGAACGTTTCATTAAGGGTCTTAATTAAAGTCCTCGATAAGTTATAGTCTAGCTTCGACAGGCTTCCGGGAAGCAAAAACTATCGTATGTACAGTCCAGAGTTTCGCAACGAAACACGGGTCATGGGAAAAATACCCTAAGGTTCTTATTCTTCCTTCAATTCTAAAATTCTCTTAAACAGTGCTCTAGGAGCGGACATAGCCTTTTTCGGACAGTCTCGACCTTAGTCGGGTGCGAATATGGCTTGTGCTATTACTTAAGCTTACTATAGTATCATCCATAGTCATAGACTGAACTTAATTATCATATAAATAATTTTTCTAACACATAATAGGGTTCGAGTCAGAAAATAACATAAGAATAATAGAATATAAATACTCAATTAATTAATATAACGAATATAAATAAATAATCTAGTTATTCATTTCAGTGTCTTACAATACTACCCCCCAAACAGAAAGTTTCGTCCTCGAAACTTGGCGTCAGAGATAGCTCGGGAATAACATTCCCTCACATTTCCTTCCAACCTACAAGTAGCGTCAAAATGCATCCCAATACTGGGAGACGTCACAACGAATTCACCTCAAAGGTGACATACCAGACAACTGTAAACTTAGGTATCTATAGTCATCCTCGAATAGACCTAGATAACATGCTAATGCTAGTGTTTTAAGCACCTAACTCAAACGCTTACAAGAACGACCTCACAGGTGTGGTCGTGCTCTCACACTAACAGCTCGACCATAATACTTACAACCATAAAATCATACTTAAACTATTCTAATCTCGTCGCAAGTTTCTTCTACCAGCAATCTCGCACTCAACGTCCATTGACCAACAGATCTTAAGAAAATTCTCATCTTAGAATCTAACAACACATCAACATAATCTCCTTTTCGAAACTATCCTCATTCTAACCATCAAATCAACCTTTCTCTTAGTCACAAATTAAATCACAGCTTATCTCAAGTCTTAACACTCTACACAACTCGAGACTCATCATTTCTAGCTTGGTCAGCCTCACGTCAATCAATCCTTAGTCTCTCAACCACCAAAGATCTAACTGCTATTGTCACAACTAAAATCGCTAACTTTCTTGTTCACCCATGATTCTTGTTCACCCATGATTCTTAACTTACAAATCAATCTCGACCTTAAGATCCCAATTCAGCTTATCAACTCTCAGTTGCTAACCTCGACATGTTCCTCTGAAATCCAAAATCATTGTTTGATCATTACTTATTCCTCTAGAGTCTAACTAGGTGATAGTAAACCAACAAGTCTAGCCTCTTAGTGCAATTAGCACGAAATCACATAACCTATCGTTTCATAACTTTCGACATAATACTTAAGACTATCCAACATTGAATCTCTTGACTTAGTCTATCTCTACTTGGAGCAATCACACGAGCTAACCAATTCATACTATCCGACAATTATTAACTTTCATACTGATGCACTATCATTAAAGACGACCAAGGACAATACTAGTAACACTAAACGGAACTCTGAGATTCTCCTCAAGTCATACCACAAGGATTCAACACTAAGGCTTTGGCTCAGACGAAAGAGATTCCAATATTCATTCTCTCCTTAATCAACCTTCAAGAGATAAGTTCTAATCATCAATTCCTCGCTTAACTAAATTAAAGTCATCAACCTCAAAAGATCTAAATCTTAATCCTCTACAGTCAAGCGCTTATGATAGAATCCTTAAACTCCTCAAAGCTCACGATTCAACCCTAAGGTACATCTCCAACGTCAGACTTCCGACATAACTTAACCCACTCGAATCAAACCATCCTCAAGGTTCATTCACACTTAGGCTCTGGGCGACTCATCCACATATAACAACATCAAGCCTCTAACTCAATACTAGAACTTTCCTTCACTAGTTTTATTACTCCTACGTCAATCAAATTCTTAGGTTCCTAACCAAAATCTGACAATCGCTAAGTCTTACACACTTGAGACAAGAATTCCTAGACTTACAGTCTAAATATTCATCAAGTTTGGACCTCTATTGTCCTTCCACTCTTCAACACTCCTCAAGTGGAAATCTATTTCTTAAAACAACAACTTATTCGCAAAGAAAATCAAGTACTTAATGTTCTATCCTATGAACATCAAATGGGGTAGAGTACCCAAAGTGTGAAGGAAACGGTATGAATGTTTTAGAGAGAGAAGTTCTAACTGTTAGAGAAAGAATGAATAACTGAATTCCAATATGAATATTCCTCCATAGGCTAAGAGTCCTTTACAATTGGTATTTCCCTCCTATTTATAGATGCTAAGTTGGGCTTTCGCACCTTTAATCTATCTATATGGGCCGGTTGGGTGTAAGACCCTGAAATAAATAACTAGTGTATTTATTTATTTTCGTTATATTAATTAATTTAGTATTTTTATTTATTATTTTTATGTTATTTTCCTGACTCGAATTTAATTGTGAATCATGGAAAATTATTTAAACGTTTTTTTAATTTCAAATTGTTTTATCTTCTAGTGTTTCTTTAAAAATAAAGAAAAGAAAAGAAAAGTTGAAAGTTTAGAAAAGAAGAAGAAGAAGAATAAGAGTCACGTAAGTGACTTAATAAATAGAAAAAGAAGAAGAAAGTAAACTTGAAGAAAGAATTTACATATATACTAATATGTTACTTAATAATAGTGCTTTTGTTGACACTTTGTTTCTTGATCATTTAAATTTGCTCAATGTGATCTTAAATTATATCATAGAGTCCCTAGCAATTTTTAGAATGATAATTCATTTTCCTAATATTTTTCTCTTAACTCTATGAGTTAAATCCTACACTACCAAAATCGTCTCATTTCATAACATCACTATTATATTATTTTTCTTCAATTTCTTTCCATTGCGTGGCAGAGAACCACGGTCACAGAGTGTCATTAAGCATGACACTTCAATTCTCATGGTGAGTCATAAGTCTATTGAAGCATGACACTTCAATTTTAATGCTGAATCCTTTTGCCTATTTAGATGACACACACCCTACTATGAATCATCACTTGACAGCTCCTACTTCTTGCATGTTAACAACTCCTACTTGTTGCATGTTAATCCACGTCCAGCTTCTGCATGTCCACCTCAAGTTATTGCATTGTTACTTCACTCTTAAGCATTGTGTGCTTAAGTCTATAAATAGGCAACAACATGAATGATAGGAAACGGATGGAAGCAATTGATTTACACACACACACAAAGTTTTGTTCTTATACATTACTGACAAATAACACTAGTTGTGAGTGAATTAATCTCTAGTGGAAGTTCTTAAGGTTTTGGTTGGAGTGTGAGAAGATTCTTAAGTTTTGGGAGTGAAAGCTAGGATCTTGAAGCTTAGCTTTACGAAAGAAAATAATTTTCTAAGATCTGAAGGGTCACGAGGTTCGCAACTTCTATGCACTACTACTGCTACTCACGAAGGTAAGGGTAACTCAGTATAGAAGTGTCCTTAAGTCTTGCCTGCTTTAATTTCACTACATGTGTTTGAGATGAAGGTGTTTAGTTTGATTGCGAAGTTGACATGTTTTACTGTGATATATACTTGCTTACGCTTTCGTTTCTGAGGCTTCTGCTAAATGTTTTATGAGGCTTCGGTCATTGTTAAACCTTAAGGCTTACACCTTTGTTTTCTTGGGCTTAGGCCATTATTCATTGCATAATGATTTACTTAATGAACTAGTATGCATAATTGAATTGACTTTTGCTTGTTGAGAATATGAATAACATGTGGTTACTCTGACTTGATTATTGGATCGGAAGTTGTTGATCGAGTGACTAATGAAGTCACGAGATGTTGTTGACTGACTTTGGCATATAGGGTTGAAACTAAAGTGGCAGTCCAGTGGTTTTCGTTCCACGTGGTTGTCCCGTCTTTCGAGACGCCAAGTGGCAGTACAGTGGTTGTCGTTCCACATGATTGTCCCGTCTTTCGAGGCGTTATCCATAATATATACATTCAGGGATTATTCTAGGTCACTCAATATCTGACGTGACATTCAATGATTGACTAATTTTTGTCCAAATCCTACGTGTCATACATAGCTTCTTCCTCCTTCACCTCTTTCATTCTTCTCCCTTTCACTCTCTTTCATTTTAACGCTCGCTCTTCATTCTGTTTCTCTCATTCTCTCTCACTTTTTCTCATTCATTGCCTTTTCTCATTGCGGTTTCTCTCTCTCTCTCTCTCTCTCTCAACTCTTTTCTCCATCTTTTACATTTTTCCCTCTCCGACGCCGTTCCTACGCCACCACCTCACTGACACCGCCGCTCCTCCATTCACCGTACCTCAGTTCAGCGTTTTCATCCAGTCCTCCTCTCAACGTCCTTAGTGGCTGGGTCGTGACCTCACCGGCGCCGTTTTTCATGCCTTGATTTAGGTTCTACATGAATTGATTTGTTTTTTGTTATTCAATTTATGGTTTCTCTTCTTCATGACTTATTTTCTGGGTTGTGCCTGCTTCTCGTGACCTTATTTGTTTTATGGTTTCAACTTTCTGATTCAGACTTCATCCACTCATCGGCAACTCGATTATCGCCACCTGTGGCCTCCCTCCTCTCCTCGGCATGACGGCGATGACTCGGTATCTTCTCCACGGCGTTTATTCCCTAATTTTCATCATCACAAGCGGCGGTCTTCCCTAATCTTCACCCTGGCTGTCATTATGCCCTCATCACCATCTCAGGTACCTTAAATTACTCTCCCTATCAATCCCCAGATTAGTGAAATTATTGCTTTGAATGATAGCCAAGGTAATTATTAGTTAGTTTGAATTCTTATTTTCCTCAGTAATTAGTGTTTTTGAACTCAAATTTTTGATTGACCATAATTTACTCCCCCTGTCAAGCTTTAATTTATTGAATTTATATAGAAATAAAAATTCAATATTAGGTTTATATTTTAGGCTATATATTTCAGCTGAAAGACTCTTTTGGATTTCAATTTTGTAGGGGACTACCTTCATATTTCAAAGAAAATGGCAGCTCCTTAAGGGGAGCATACGGCTTATTAATATGGCTTAATTCAGGGCAGCTGCTTCTACACAATTAAAATGTCAACAAATAGAATATGGCTTGGACTGCGGTTGGATATGTTGTTCAACATTACTTCGAGAATGAAGATGAGGCAGAAAATCAGCAATAAAGGGGTGGCTCAATTAGTTTTTGACATTATAGCTTATGGTGAAAGGAAAAGGAACACTATAAATCATTATCACAATGTTTCTGCTTCAGGTGTGTTTCTCCCTTCATTTTTAGCTTCCCTTATAAGTTTCTCCATTTTCCCCCTTTCTTTATCCATTCATGTGTTTGTAACTATTTTTCTCTCTTTCTTCTTCACTAATTTTTGCCTTGCTTATCCATAATCCATCCATAATATATACATTCAGGGGTTTTTCTAGGTCCAATCATCGCCTGCTTGGCACCTCATGATTGGTTAATTTGATAAAAAATCCTACATGGCATTTAGTCCTTGATTCCTCTTATCCTACACCTTTCTCCTTATCCTTTACTCATCTCTCCTTAATAGCATTTATTCAAAACGCGTTTTTCCCCGCTCTCATCTCTTTTCCTCCTCTGTTGTTTCAACCCTCCAATTCATCTCTTCCAGATTTTCCTCACCGTCTGCGATTTCCAGATTGATAAGCCCTTGAATCGAAACCTAAAGGGCTTCCGGATGCTGATCATTCATCGCTTCAATCGCATCTCTCATAGCCTGCTCCGATGCAAACGTCACAAGTCCAAATCCCCTCGACCTTCCATCCTCACGATCATTAATGACCTGAAATTCAAACTAAAACAAACAGCAGTATCAGATCTAAGAATTCGTATTCACAATTCGCCCTCCTCTCAAGATCAAAGGCTACGAGTTTCATTTTCCTGATATCACTGATGGATTCGCCAGTCATATTGAATTCCTCATATTGATTACTAGCTTCCATTATCAGGTAAGGATTTCATGCTCTTTGGTTTCATTTCTTCTACAATATTTCTTTTGCTGCTCTATGGTTTCATGATGTTTAGTGGGTATAGCTTGACAATATAACTGGTCACTTGGTTTTAGACATCAACTCCTTTCTTATATTCCCTGCTCCTTTTTCTATATTAAGTTTGAAAGTTTGTATCCTACGTTCTGTATGAATTAGTTGGTGTAGCTTCTGATGACAGTTTGATTGGGGCTTGATAGGGGAAATGATGATGATTCTATCATGAAGATGAAGGCTGCTGAGTAGGCTCTGGAAGAAAAACACAAGGTAACAATACAGTTCTTTGTAAGATTTAGTACCTGCAATATAATGTAGTCCACCATATGTTATTTTATGTTGGTTGGGAAAGGGTTAAGATCAGTGTCAGATAAGTTTAAATCTACTATTATTATTTTTTTGTATGTGGATGTACTCATAAATTTTATGAGTAATTTAGTCATGTTGGCATTTATGAAATCCTCTGCTATTTGCAGCAAAAACCTTCATTTGAGCTATCAGGAAATCCTCTTTATGTGATTTCAAGTATTTTCTTTGACAAACAATTCAAGTAATTTGGCAGAAGATGAGATGAGTATTAATCAACGATTGAAGTTTAAATCTCTTCAATTTATTGTAGTTCTAATGTTGGTTATTGAGTTGTTATTTTCACTATGCAGGTGTTACTCCGTGATTCAATCTTCTGAGAAACAGTGTATCATAGAGCCATTGTAAGGGATTGTTCTATCTCTTTCTCCCTTTTGCATACGTTGATGCAAACTATTGCTTATTAGTTATTTTTTCACAAGACTTTTATGAAATGGATGATGGAAATGTTATATCTTTGTGATGCCAACTAGCATTTCCATTGTAACTTCATGCTGAATATGGAATCAAACCCAGGGGCCAAATTTAAGGACATTTGAAACATGGTAGGAGCTAAAGGGAAGACTATTATCTCATAAGGTAAAATTCTTAACATAATCTGAACCTTCTCTTCATGCATGTTATAAATGTGTGTTTGTGTGAATGAATTTATTTTTCATTATTTTCTCCTCAACGAGCTAAAAACAGGAAAAGCAATGTACTTTACTTTTATGGTCTGACATTGCCTTCTTTGAGGAAATGATGATGGTGTTGGATGAGATCTTTTTCTTATTGTTTTGATGTGGATTTGATATTTTCTTTTTTAGCTTTTGTAGGTTGTGAAGTCCCTTTCTATTCCTGGATAAGTTCTTTTAAATTCTTTTCAATTTGACCTGAAAGTAATGGCCTTCTATGCTGTTGTGGGGGGGGGGGGGGGGCATTACTATAACCACATATCAAACCAACATTTTGGATTTTACACAACCATGTATTGATTCAGGTTGTAGCATCTATCAAGAAGTTGAAATCTCGTGCTTGGGCTTTTCTCACATTATTCACTCCAATGATGTGGTTTGTGACCTACATGTTTTTCTTAGTAGTTGGAATTGTTGTGTGGATACTATTGTGGCTTCAATGATGACCGTAAAATACTCCCCTCATTAGTTGATTACTTGACTGTATTCGCTTTCAATTGTTTCCTTTCTTGATATTTGATATTTTTCAGATCAGTGTTTATTTTGAGCCTGAGGTTTTGTTTTTCTTTTCTTTACTGTGTTGATTATTGAAGCAGCTTACTAAGGTGTCTGAACGGGAAGAACATTCAATGTAACGCCCCGATTTTCACGATGGTCACTTTAGTAACCTTTCCAAAAAATATGGGTGAATTTTGCCGAATTAAAAAAACTGACAACTGAAAGAGTAAATGGACTGGATAATTCCATTTTATTAATAAAATCTTGATTACAAATGATTCCTTCAATTTGAAAGACATAAGGGTAACCTAATGCTCGACCACTCCTGAGCCAATACAAAAAGAAGGTCTCTAGGTTAGGTTCGAAATCTACAAGAAAACTAAGCTCACCCCCAATTATTAACCCAAAACCATAATACCACTAAGACACATACATAGTTCTATGCCGGATATCCGCCTGTCCCTTGAACACGTCCTCAATCATATAGTACTTTCTCGGCGTGGTCTATCATTCTCTGGCGTTAGGCGCCCATGCAGCACATAGTCAAATAAGCAAGGGTCAACTCCCAAACAATATAACATGTAACAGGATTGCCATAACATCACAGTAATAAGGTCGTCAATTCTGATACATCATTTTAAATCTCAGGCTCATGTTATATATGTAAACAACTAGCAGATAGAGTAATAAAGCGAAAAGCATAAACAAGTCCACCTAGAGTCCAGTTAGACTACATGCTCATGCATATGCTAATTTTAATGCCAGCAACAACTTAAAAGAAGGCGGGACAAAATACGACTCCATAATTGGGGTTAGTCTACACTAACGCACCGTCGTCGAATCACTCGCACGACTCCACAATTGGGATTAATCTTAATAACGCACCGTCGCTTTTATTTTGTCACTTCTTCGAAAATGTCGTTATGCCCTGACAAAATTTCATACCATGGTTCAACCTAACCGGTTCTGAACCACAACAAAACATGCATAATGCCATGCGGTTAGTCAACACAACATCGGAACCGTCATCTTCACAGTCCGAACTTATAAAAAATAACTCCTTATTGAGTATCCGGTTGACCACTGGCAAAGCCATCTCTTGCCAACGCTCACATCTCAAATTTTTCATAAATCACAATATTCAATTCATATGCCAAAGCATAATAATATGATTTCAAGTGTAATACATCATATAGAAATACTTGCATCATCAAGTTTTAACCAACAAACATCATATAAACAAGAATTATATAGCACAATCACATGCAGACAAGTCTAGACAGAATGCCCTTACCTTAAAAAATTTAATCTCTTTCGTAAATGCTAAGCTTCAAGATCCTAGCCCGGCTCCCAAAAACTCCATAATTTATACCAAAAACTGACTCTCTCAAATAGCATTGACTCACATAGATAATCCTATTGTGGATATTGTCTGAGAGTATGGCTTTGTGTGTGTGTTGCACTGATAGAAAAAATTTCAGTACGTGCCTTGCCTTTTATAGGCTTCCAAAGATAATAAAATAATCAAACTTCTTGGTGAAGAAATCAGAAATGTGGATAAATATGAGGGAAAGGTGAATGCGTGAGCTATGTGGTTCATGAGAGCTAGAGTTGGAGGTGTCAAGTTGTGATAGATGGTAGAGTATGTGTTGTCAAGAGAATGAAAAATGATTCAGCAATTGAATTCATGTATCATGCTTAAGGATTCATGGACAACGTGGTTCTCTGCCACGCAAGGAAAAAAAAATCTGAAGTAGCTGAAGTTATATAATATTTTTATGAGATGATTTTGGTAGTATAAGATTTAACTCATAGAGCCATAGAAAAAGTATGAGAAGATAAATCACTACCCTAAAAATTATGAGGAACTCTATAATGTATTTTAAGATCACTTTGAGTAAGTTTAAGTGATCAAGTGTAGAAGTGTTAACAAAATATATCTACATATATATTACTTATGTTCTAGTCACTTACGTGACTATCCTCCTCACACATTTTTCCTTTTATTTTAGTCATTTACGTGACTTTCCATTCTTTCAACTTTTTCTCTTTTTTTTTTTTTGGTGATATAATAATATTAATAACAAAATCATAATTATATAAACACACAAGACACAATAAATAGCTCTCATCGTCGTTAAGCCGATAAATAACTAGTTAATTAAACGCTTAATTTATTTGGATCTTACATTACTACCTCGTTAAAATAGTTTCGACCTCGAAACTATAAGTCAGAGAAAGCATAGGGATACCATCCCATCACATTATCTTCCAACTTACTAGTAACATCAGCACGCATCCCAAAACATGAGAGACATTAAGTAAATTCACCTCAAAGGTGACATACAAGACAAAAATAACACTTAAATATCTATCAATCATCCTCAAATAGACCTAGATATCACGCTCATTCTAGTTCTATAGGCACCATGATCCACAACCTAACTCAATCGCCATCATGAACGACCTTACAGGTATCGACATGCTCTCACATCAACAACTCAACCATAACACACACGTCCATATACCGTCATGTTAATATCATTCAATTCTCATCACATGGCTTCGTCAGCCAACAATCTCACCTCCAACATCCATCAATCAACAACTTAAAAGAAGATTATCATCTTGAAATCTATTAATCCATTAACGTCATCTCCATTTTTGAAACGATCCTCATACTGACCATTAATTAATCTTCCACTTAGTTACAAATCGAATCACAGACTTATCTCAAGTCCTAACACTCTGCACAACTCCGAATTCATTTACTTTAAGATCACTCTTATACTATACCTCAAGGAACTTAACTTGACATTTCATCCTAAGATCTTCAATCTTCAAAGATTCAACTCTAATCGCTACAACTACAACCACAAAATCTCTTATTCGAACACGATTCTCAACTCACAAGGTCAATCTTAACCCTATGATTCCAATTCAACTTAATAAATCTCACTTTCTACCCTTAGCATGTTTCCTCCAAAAGCCATCTCAGGGATTCATTCCGACTTAGGCTCTCGATTAAAACCTGACATACTATGCAGGACATATCCCGAACCCTTGGGAAGCGACATAGTAACTTTCACCTCATTGGTATCTTATAAAACCAATATCACAACTTAACTCGACAGACCTATTCCCCGACAAGCTCTGGTACTCTCAACCAAAGCTCTGATACCACAATGTAACGCCCCGATTTTCACGATGGTCACTTTAGTAACCTTTCCAAAAAATATGGGTGAATTTTGCCGAATTAAAAAAACTGACAACTGAAAGAGTAAATGGACTGGATAATTCCATTTTATTAATAAAATCTTGATTACAAATGATTCCTTCAATTTGAAAGACATAAGGGTAACCTAATGCTCTACCACTCCTGAGCCAATACAAAAAGAAGGTCTCTAGGTTAGGTTCGAACCCTACAAGAAAACTCGGCTCACCCCCAATTATTAACCCAAAACCATAATACCACTAAGACACATACATAGTTCTATGCCGGATATCCGCCTGTCCCTTGAACACGTCCTCAATCATATAGTACTTTCTCGGCACGGTCTATCATTCTCTGGCGTTAGGCGCCCATGCAGCACATAGTCAAATAAGCAAGGGTCAACTCCCAAACAATATAACATGTAACAGGATTGCCATAACATCACAGTAATAAGGTCGTCAATTCTAATACATCATTTTAAATCTCAGGCTCATGTTATATATGTAAACAACTAGCAGATAAAGTAATAAAGCCAAAAGCATAAACAAGTCCACCTAGAGTCCAGTTAGACTACATGCTCATGCATATGCTAATTTTAATGCCAGCAACAACTTAAAAGAAGGCGGGACAAAATACGACTCCACAATTGGGGTTAGTCTACACTAACGCACCGTCGTCGAATCACTCGCACGACTCCACAATTGGGATTAATCTTAATAACGCACCGTCGCTTTTATTTTGTCACTTCTTCGAAAATGTCGTTATGCCCTAACAAAATTTCATATCATGGTTCAACCTAACCGGTTCTGAACCACAACAAAACATGCATAATGCCATGCGGTTAGTCAACACAACATCGGAACCGTCATCTTCACAGTCCGAACTTATAAAAAATAACTCCTTATTGAGTATCCGGTTGACCACTGGCAAAGCCATCTCTTGCCAACGCTCACATCTCAAATTTTTCATAAATCACAATATTCAATTCATATGCCAAAGCATAATAATATGATTTCAAGTGTAATACATCATATAGAAATACTTGCATCATCAAGTTTTAACCAACAAACATCATATAAACAAGAATCATATAGCACAATCACATGCAGACAAGTCTAGACCGAGTGCCCTTACCTTAAAAAATTTAATCTCTTTCGTAAATACTAAGCTTCAAGATCCTAGCCCAGCTCCCAAAAACTCCATAATTTATACCAAAAACTGACTCTCTCAAATAGCATTGACTCACATAGATAATCCTATTGTGGATATTGTCTGAGAGTATGGCTTTGTGTGTGTGTTGCACTGATAGAAAAAATTTCAGTACGTGCCTTGCCTTTTATAGGCTTCCAAAGATAATAAAATAATCAAACTTCTTGGTGAAGAAATCAGAAATGTGGATAAATATGAGGGAAAGGTGAATGCGTGAGCTATGTGGTTCATGAGAGCTAGAGTTGGAGGTGTCAAGTTGTGATAGATGGTAGAGTATGTGTTGTCAAGAGAATGAAAAATGATTCAGCAATTGAATTCATGTATCATGCCTAAGGATTCATGGACAACGTGGTTCTCTGCCACGCAAGGAAAAAAAATCTGAAGTAGCTGAAGTTATATAATATTTTTATGAGATGATTTTGGTAGTATAAGATTTAACTCATAGAGCTATAGAAAAAGTATGAGAAGATAAATCACTACCCTAAAAATTATGAGGAACTCTATAATGTATTTTAAGTAAGTTTAAGTGATCAAGTGTAGAAGTGTTAACAAAATCCATAGTATATATATTCAGGAAAAGATCTCAGCCCAATCATCGCATACATGGCACATCCTATTGATTAATTTCTGAAAAAATCCTACATGACAATCAATCCTTCATTCTTCTTATCCTACACCTTTTTTCTTATCATGCACTCATATATCTTTAATAGCATTCATATATATCAAAATGCGTTTATTATCCTCTCTCTCATCTCTTTTCCTTCACTACCGTTTCAACCCTCAATTCATCTCTTCCAGTTTTCCCTTTTTCATTCTTCTCTCTTTCAATGTTTCAAAACCAACCGTATTCTCCTTTTCTTCTACCACGCTTCAATCACGTTTCCGTTTCACTCCACTGTTTTCTCCTCCTCTCTCACCATCGTATCCTTTCCAGTTCACACAAATCTGTTTCTCTCTTCCATCTCAAGTTCTTCCATCTTGCATCATGTTTCTCAACCAGACGCCGTTCTTTCGATTCTTCCATACACCATAATTCCAAATCGCGATCTTTGTCAGATATGTGTTCCTATCATGAAAGCTCCTGTCGCAAATAGCCTCTCCCGCAGGTATTCAGGGCTTAATGGATGTATGGTTTTCAATTGCCTAAATTTTAGATTTTATTGCCTGGATTTTGATTTTGAGGAATTTGGGTATTGCAGACCGATTCTCTGGTTTATGAAGTCCATGAGAGGTACCTTTCAATCTCATCCCCACCTCCTTTCAATCTGCTTCAATTGGAATTTCTGAAGCATTACTGCCTGTGTCATTGTCCTCTCTCACAAATCGTGTTCCTGCCTTCTCAATGTCTGATCACTCAGGTATTTTCATCTTGGTTTAGGGCTTATTTTGTTACGGTTTCAAATTTTTGATTTTTGTATATTTCGCAGGTAATTTTGTGAAAAATTCCTTAATGATGTTTTATTGTCTCAATGGCATCTCTCATAGCCTGCTCCGATGCATTGATTTCATCCACTCGACCTTCCAATTCTCTCAGAACTTCAATGTCATCTCTCATGGGCTCATGGCCGTTCTTTCAATCGCATCTCTCATCCCGATTAAGAGCTCTAATATCCATCAAATTTCGTATACCTGCTCAATCAATGGAATCCCGTTAGTTTCTCCGTTAATTACTCTCTTAGAAATTGGTGTTTTTTGAATTCAAATATGTTCTTGACCGTAAAATACTCCGCCCATTAATTGATTGCTTGACTGTATTCACTTTCAATTGTTTCCTTTCTTGAGTGAAAAATTAAATAAAGTTATTTAGTGGTATCAATTAGTTCATATTTATGTTTCTAAGCGTCTTCTGCATTTTCCTTTTCACACTTGATATAATGTTTTTTTTTGTAACAATGTTTATTTTGGAGAGATAGATGACACACTCAAAGTACTAATCGTCTGCTTATTTTATCTTCCCAAGTTATCATTCTTACTGATTCAGGTTCTGATTTTTTTCTTATAAAGATGAAGTTGAGAAAGTAGAAAAACAGGCTAAAGAGAAAAAGAGGTTTATTTTCATTTCCAGTCTTTTCCCTTAATGGTCGAATGAATCTGTTGATCTCATTCAGGCTTACCAACTTTGTTTCAGTTCTAGAGATTGATTTTCACGACGTGCCTTTGGTTTATTTTATCTATCTTTTGTATGAGAGGTGAATGTGAATTGAACTCTATTGGCCTTGAGAACTAGATTTCAAATTTTATTTGTTCTGATTAAATTTGCTGATAAATTTTTCAGATGAAGCATTTTTGAATAACAATGTTGCATATGTCAAGAACCAGTGCAGGTGTTCCATGCCTCAGGTTTGTAGTCCTCTGTCGTTTTCTTGCCCACTCTCACGTTTCTTTCAGTTTATTTCTTACAAGCTTTGAATTATTTGAAGGGAAATTTCTTTCTACTCATTTTCTGCTGACTCATCTTAGAGGAGAGCCCCCCAGAGAAGCTTTGTTTTCAGATTAAAGATGCTACTGAAGTTGTCTTATTGATGATTGTAGGTTCTCATATCTGATCTTTTATATGCACTATTTTTCTATGAATACAGGTATTGTGATTGTCGCATTCATCTTAAATTATCATTTAGAGCTGGTCCACTAAGTAATGTGACCTGTTAACAGGAAAAACCTGTAAGGGCTAATTGACACGCCTTCCATGTATAGGCCAATGACATAGGAAGCTAATATATACTATAGACTAGAGAGAATCTGATTGTACATATACAATTTGTAAGTTCATTCATGTAAATGAGTAGCTAAGTCTCCATGTTTTCTGTACAAAATTATGCCTGATTAATGCTTAAGACTTTGTACCTGCAGTTTACTTTTGGTGCATATACAATTTGTAAGTTCATTCATGTAAATGAGTAGCTAAGTCTCCATAATTAGTATTTTCTGTACAAAATTATGCCTGATTAATGCTTAAGACTCTGTACCTGCAGTTTACTTTTGGTGATTGCATGAGGAGGCTATACTTCAATTCTAATGTTAAACTTTTGGAGATTGCACGAGATGGCTCTGCTTCAACTACAAAATATTTCTGCATATAGGTAGTTCATTATGAGAGATCTGGTACTTCTTTGTTGTTTTATTTGCATCATTCACTTTTCAAATACATATAGCTTTTCGGCCCAGTGATTCCCTTAATCAAATGTGATGGTGTTGATAGTTTTACATACTGCATTCATTGCAGAATACAAACTTAAACAAATGATAAACAAATAGTTCATTCTCTTCATGAGACATTTACTTACTTGATTCTTCTATGTGAAACTATGCTTATCTGTTTTTATGATTATGAGATGGTTATCTAAAAAGTTCATTCACTTATCTGGAACTTTATTGTGGTTTTGATGGCTTAATTTAGTTGAAGTGGAATATTCAATGCACAATCATTTGTGGCAAGGGTCTTCATGGTAAACCAATCCAATTTTATGGTTTGTTGAGTGAGTAAAGAAGCTAACCCCGTCTTCATTCCTTTGGATAAATGGCTCTAAAACAGCATGTGTGGCAAGGGGAATCAGTAAAGTGAGCAATTAAACTCATCAAGCCAGATTTATAGCTGTGTTTATAATTTCTTTAAACCACTTCAGGTTGATGCTCTATCATTAAGCACAATGCAAATTAAAGTTATTTTTCTAAGTGTCCCTATCAATGTTTGTTGTGGAACTTCAATGCCTACAAATGCAGAAAGATAGGAAAGTATATCAAGTGACTGTTGGAGCAAGAAGACCTATTTTTAAAAAACGCAAGGACCATGCACACACTGTCGAGGGATCTAAGTGGAATTTTGTGCCTAGCTCATAATGATTTTTGTAGTTTTGTGTAATAAAAGGAATGACTCTGAAAGAAGAATTTTATGGAATTCTTTTATAGCTTCTTGATGGAACACAATGTGGACTTGATAAATGTAAAGGTGAATCAATTATGGCTGCAATGTATCTAGAAGGACACTTTGGAGAACATAAATTGAAAGTATTGTTTTGTACTAGGGACTAAGTTGAGACTACCAAATCATTTACCTATAGAAGAGTTAGAGAACTCAAAGCTTACAACTAACACTAATTCTTCCCTATCTCTTTGTCTTTGACCATCACTCTTGGGAGGTTTGCTGCAAAAATTGCTAGCAGCACTCAGCAATCTCAAGCTGAGGTAGAGTCTTTTATTTTTCTTTTTGCTGAAATTTGTTGCACTGCATAGATCTTGAACTATTGGAACTAAGATTAGGTTGGGATCAATTTTGAACAGGAAACCAAGAAGTCAAACTTGACAGTTGCAAATTCGAATGGATTTGGGGAGTATATATTTGTTGATGATGAACTCAAGGCAGAAGATCAGCCAGTGCCTATGTCTCTGGAGCAAACAGTGCATAGTGAATCTGATCAAATGGTATTTCTTTTAACATCTCTTTCATTTATATTTATGTATTTCTTATCTCAGAATTTAGTTGGTGACTGTGAATTAATTGGTCTGTTAGGAGGAATTGGAGATGGAGGATATTATTGTAGTCTGCCGAAGAGCCTATTGTGGACATCGATGTCGGAGATGCGAATAATCCTCTTGCAGTTACTGATTATATTGAAGGTCTTTATTCCTACTACAGAAAAATTGAGGTACATTGGGAATTAAGATCCACCAACTATTATTTACCCCATTATAACTTGCAAAAACAATATTCAATTTATTGAATTAGCTTAGACTTGCTATGAATTAGCACAGTTCACTGTCTATGATTTTGGAAATCAAAATTGATTTCAGAATGTCAACTAATATGAGAATGCTTTCCTATCAAATTTTGGTAACTCAAGGTTTTTACTACTTGCAAAGTACTGGCTGTGTCTCACCAAATTATATGGCACAACAATGTGACATTAATGAAAGGGTGAGGGCAATACTGATTGACTGGCTTATTGAGGTATATTAAATGTTCCTTCCTGAATCAATGTGCCATAAAAAATGCTAATAACTAGCATTAACTTTTTTTCAATCAATCTAAGGGTTTCCATATGAAGATACAGTAATTCTCTTTACCTTGATTATGTTATATTCAACTTTTTTTGTGTTGCTCTTCTTTCATACTGTCATTTAATCTTCATTATACTGTGATGCATCTGAAGACTTCCACGAGTTTGTCTCGGTTTCACATACACACTAGCACAATCCTTTTGTGCTCTGTTAAATGTATGCTTTGGTTTCCAAACAAACTACGGATTGAATGAAAACAGAGAAACAAAAGGGATAAGGAAGAGAATGGAAGAGAGTTAGGGGGGTTATATAATGATTTTACTTCCATTTTATAGAGATTAATGTGCTTGAGAAGGTAGTTTATTACATCTTTCATGTTTAATATGATAAATATATAAGTAGCTAATATGCTAACTGTACTGAACATCAAACAAGAACACCATCTTATCAGTGAAGATATTTTCTACTATACAATGTAGATATTTCAAATTATGAATCTGTTTAGTATATTTTGAAGGTAAGAGTCTGAGTGATGGTGATCTGTCTAAACAGTGTTAGTAAATCAATTAGCAAAAAACAATCAATGGTTTGGCTTACGAAAAGCAAAGAAATAATTTTTAATTGCAAGCGTTCTATTATGAATTGGCATATAAACTTTTAGCTTTGATTTTTTATGTTAATGTCACTAACTAATGTTTGAAAATTTGCGATCTTTTGATGTAGTCAATCAACCCAGTAAAGTATGATGAATTCACTCTCAAGAAGAACATCTTCTCTACCTTTGCTTGATATTATGCTGATGGAGGAGTCATTTCACTGGTCATGTATTAGATCTTCCCTACATTGGAATCTGTTGAGAAGGTTAATGAATTTATGCTTGATTTACTTCCAGGAAATACAACAGAGTACTTAAGCTCAGATACCACTTGCAAATATGATGAAGACACCGAACTACAGTCATAATGGTTTACTACAGAGTTCTTAAATGATATTACATGCTCTGATATACCAAATCACAAAATAACAGAAAAAGGAAGGTGCTTTGATAATGCTTTTGAGAAATATAGTTCAAGCATCCGGTTTATGCAATGGAACGCGACTAATAGTGGTTGATCTTGGAATAAATACAAGTCACTGTAATAACCGGAACCAACATTGGAGATGACATTTCCATTCCAAGAATGGACATGGTTCCATCTGACTCAAGTTATCCGTTTAAGTTTGAAAGACGTCAGTCTCCGATCAGTTTGTGCTTTGCAATGACTATAAATAAAAGTCAAGGTCGGTCATTGTCCCACGTTGGCCTATATCTTTCTCGCCCTGTCTCCACACATGGTTAGCTTTACGTTGCTCTCCCCAGGGTAAGATCAAGGAAATGACTTAAATTATTAGTGCTGGATGAGGAAGAAAAAATGACAAACACTACAAAGAACGTAGTTTACCGAGAAATATTTGAAAATATATGAAATATGTATTTTATTTTTTAAAATTATGTAATCAATTTTTTTTTACCGAGAAGTATTTGAAAATATATGAAATATGTATTTTATTTTTTAAAAGTATGTAATCAATTTTTTTTTTAATTTCAGCAGCATAATAAATTACATATTGGTGTTATTCAATTTTATTTCACCATTTGTTCCGTGATTTACAGAATACAAAAATATATAATAAAAAAAGAATTGAACCATTATTAATCCTATCTCCAACTAACTCAAATAGCCACGTTCAAAAAAAAAAACTCAAATAGGAAAAAAAATTAAAATTGAACAATTTAGGTAAACTCACGTATAACAAAGACAATGAAAACTAAAAAAATGTCTTTTAATAAACTAAGAATTTAATGGAAATGCACTGACACATACAACCAATGATAGGTTGTCAAATCAGAAAGTGAGCATTTAATTTAATTAAAATAAAAAGTATCATAAATGCATTTGAACACGTGTCATTCAGTTATTGGATGTCTGTGTAAAAACGTTTTACACTAACAGTGCACAACCATTAAACTCAGCAAAAATACAATCAAATTAAAATTAATGCTATCAATCTATAAAAGTCAGCAAAATCACATACGCATTAAACCAAAAAAAATAGCCTTTAAATGTGCATACGAAATTAACCTAAAATTAATACTAATAAAGTCTTCATGCTATAAAAATTAAAATAATCTTGCATTTTCAAAAAATGAAATCAATACATAATGACAAATTAGGTATTCCAAATAACTTTGAAATTATATTGTCAAAAAAAAATTATTGTCAAAAAAAGAATATTTAGTGCATAAAATTATTGCGTATAATGTGCAGCCAATTTAATAATGTGCAGCCAATTTAATGGGATAAAAGAAGTTTAATGCATTAATTAATTTATGCATAAAAATTAAATTATTTAATGTCATTCATTACGATTTTCATAAAAAAGGCATAATATTAGACTTAAAATTTGGAAATTGGAATAATCAAACAATTTAGTGACATATTAAATTAAAATTTGAATATAGAAACAAAAAATCAATAATGATAATTTAAGTATTCTAAATAAAACCGAAATTTTAATGTCAAACAAAACTTTTACACATTTTAAATTTAGATAATAATTGAAACTTCAAAAAAAAAAGATAATTTTTTCAGAAAGCAAGAAAAAAAAAACTTCAGAATTCAAACTCGATTTTTTATCAAACACTTAAAAAGAGATCTAATTGAAAAAAAAAATTCAAACAACCTTTGTTTAAAAAAGTTAGTAAAATACAAATACTTTTTAATTATTTGATTATGAATTTAAATTAAAAAGATGTTAAATTTTAGAAATATTATATATATACTATGATATTAGCATTATGATACTGCACGTTTGATAGCGCATACTATGATATACTAAAGTGAACGTTTTTTAACACGCAATTAATGTTTTTTAATATATTGCTATCAAATAAACATTTTTTAAGATCATTGATTAATTGTGAAATAAAATACCTTCCATTTTTTAAGATCATTAATGAATATCAAAATGAATTCCGATCATTTAATATAAATAATCATAATTTTCTCCATTACTTAAATAGTTTAAATACGTTAGTTACCATCATTTATTTTAATTATTGTAAATTTACAAAATATTTTAAATGTCATGATTACCATCATTTAATTACATTAGTAATCATTCAAAAATTAATACATTTAATTCATTGACTTAATTTTAAAAAATAAACGTAGTACAACATTTAATTCAATAATATTTACTTTTAAAAAAAATTAAACACGTTTTTTTTTCCTTTTACAACATACATTTAAAATAAATTTATTACCAATTAATTCCAAGTCAAACAAATCACAAATTAATACATTTAATCTTTGACTTAATTAAAAAAAAGTGATAAATACTGATATTAATAATAATTACTATTAAAAAAATGCAATCACCTTTTCTACCTTATAAACCAAACATTTAAGTCAAATGAATTGAAAAGAATTTATTACCAATTAATTCTAAGTCAAACAATTCAAATATTAATAAAATCTAATTTGTTGACTTAATTTTTAAAAAAACGTTATACAAAATTTAATTCAGTAATAATTAGTAATAAAAAAAATCAATCACGTTTTGTTGCCTTTTACAGCATACATTTAAGTCAAATGAATTAAAATAAATTTATATCAATCAATTTTAAGTCAAACATTTAAAATATTTCATCAGTTTCAAATAAAGAAACATTACATTCATCATTTTATTTAAAATTAAATATACCAAATTTAATGCAAGACGTACAGTCATTTATTGTTTAAAAGTGAATACTCAAATTTAATGAGAAAACCCTAATTTCCTCCTTATAATTTTTAAAAAATAAAAATAACTCAAAATAAATTTCGTGTGATAACATTCAAAAAAGAAAAATAAAACAACAAAAAATAGGCTGATTGGATAGCATCATTTGAGCGAACATCTATATTTATGTACCTCCTTACTCATATCATAGCACGACAGTCTCCTCCATTACAACACAAGTATTTTTTCATTTTCTTCTAAGAAATTACATCATGAATCCTCATGTCAGTAAGCATAACCAAATAAATCCTATACAAAAAAACTGGAAAACTGTTGTCAGAGTCATCAAGGTGTGGAATACAAAAGCGGAAGAAGAAGGGAATCCAACATCAACCTATAATCTGTTACTGATGGATCGTAAGGTTAGTACCAAAGAACACCGACTTTTTTTATTAATTGTCCTAATATCGTTTAATTTACTTCAGAAACTTACATCGGTATGAACCTTCACCATTTGTAGGGTCAAACAATACATGCAGAATGTTGGCTAAGCAGTCCAGAACGTCATGCAAAAAGAATCAATGAAGAATTAGATTACAACTTTGAATATTTTTTCGTATCGCATAACTTTCAAGGCTTAAGTTCATAAAGACACCAATATAAGATACACTTGCTGAATAGAACAATGATATTTAAATATGATGAAAGTATGGTTCCTTTGCGTGAGCTGAAATTTGACAACGTGCATGATGTTCTTAACGATGACTTCGATGAGAAATACTTGGTTGGTAGGTAAATCAATTGATTCAAATAAATTCACGTAAGTTATCACTTTCAAGCATTTACATTAACATGAAAATAGATGTCATGGGGGAAATTACGCATCTCACAAACTATCAAGGATATGAGTGGAACGGGGTGGCGAGTGATATTAGAGACATTGAAATCGAATTTCAATGGTAAGTTATTAGCTTTTATCATAAAAAACCGAGAAAAAAAAAAGAATATTACCTACCGATCAAAAACATTAAGCGCGATTAATTTATTATTTTTGCAGGAAAAAATTTAAATGTTTGTTATACGGCGAATTTGCCAACAATTTAGATATAAGTTCTAAGTGGAGAAGATAACAAATATGTTGTTGTTATCATATTACTGGGAGCAGTAACAAGGCATCAAGGTACATTTTATAATTTTGATCTAATTTCTTAATTAATCTTCTCTATAAAACAGTAACATGTTTAATATGTAAACAACATCTGACCAATAAAAAAATTTAAAGGGGGATATCAGTTTACTATTGGGTTAAAATGCACAAAAGTCATGTTCAATCCTAACATTCATGAAGCGGAGTGCTAAAGAGACAGATTTGTCAAAATATTGAATAATCGTTTCAAAAACTTTTAATGACAATTCCAACTAATAATCTTTATTCACCGGTTATTTCAGTGTGACACAGTCCCTACTCAAGTTATAAATGTCCTACTTAAAAGCTTCAAAGTTACTGAAGAAGATGAGTTTCTAAAACTATTTCCACGCACAAACATTGGAAATTTGGTTGCATGAAGATCGGTATGTTTTTCACACTTAAGCCCTTAAATAATTTTAGTGGTATTTATAAAAATATAAATTTAAAAAAAAACCGGAGCATGTTTCCTTTTGTATAGAACAAAACGTATTTTTTTTTTGCCATTCTTAAAAAAAAAAGCGTATTTTTTTACATTTACTGGTTTTTAAATACATTAAATTTTAATCAATTAAAAAATGCTATATTCCTCTCCTATTTAACAGAAACATTGTTAATATTTGCTATTTGACAGTTTTTAAATACATATATTAGTAATAATTTTATAAAAATAATTACTTCTGCATTACTTTAAAAAAAAAAATTGGTAGAGTTAATTGGGTATTTAACTCCTAATATATTTATTAAGAGGAGGGCTCCATTTACTCCAGGAGTAACTCTTTAAATATACTCCTCATCCTAGCCTTTCATTTTAGTAAAATTTAACGGTTGTGATTAACATCTAATTAAGTCTCACGTGATTTTCATTTTATTCCTATTCTGGAATTCATTACCCTAAATTGATCACAAAAAGCTTTATGCTGCACAGATCTCTTCAAGTTTCCATCCACTCCGCCCAATTACTATATTAACTTTGTCTATCATATGTATCACTCCTTGCAATTATGCTGCAGATGTGTGTTTTTCCATAATTTTTTATATCAAAAACATCTCACATGGAAGGTAAAAGGATCTGGGGCCTGGGCTATAGAATTAAAATGATACAGATCGCTCAAAAAGAAGAATGAGACAGTTTAAAAAATTATTTGGTGATGAAGCTTTGTAGGACAAACAATGGATTAAAAGAACACAAATTTACAAAAGCAATGATGAGAAGAAAATCGAACCCTGTCAAAATCTCATTAGTGGAATTATCAAATTGGATGGTAAATGGAGGGTTTTCTCACCAGAGATCGAATCTAAGCGAAACTAAGAAAACTTTCTTTGTCATCACTGTGTGAATAAAGGTGACAATTTGGAGAAACAAAACAGGGAGCAATTGCAAGATATGAGAAGAACATGTCACGTGATGAAGAATTATATGTTAATCACAACCGTTGAGTTTTCCTAAAATGAAGGGCTAGGATGCGGAGTAAGTTTGAAGAGTTACTCCTGGAGTAAATTGAGCCCTCCTCATTTATTAAATGATAATAACATTAAGAAAAAAATTCCATTACTTTTATGAAAAAAAGTTTATTAGTAAACATATTTAATGTCTTTTTTACAAATAAAATTTTAGCTAAATAATAGCAACAAATACTACTATAGTACATACATATTTAAAAAAACATGTCATTAGGTAGGTACATTTATATTTATTAAATATACATATCTTATTATCATTATTAATATTACAAACAGTTGTTAATACAACAAAATTCTAAATCAAGTATTCATTACAACAGCGCACAATATTCATTGTGTATGCTGCGATTGAGAAAATTGTGAGCACAGATGATTGGTATTATCATGATTGCAAATGTCACAGCAACATACTCTGATGGGGCACTATATTTTTAGACAAAGTGTAACAAGCACATCACTCCTACCATACGGTAAACTCCACTTTGAATGAATAAATTATTTTGTTCAATAAACATTACATTTGATTTAATTATGGAGGTTTACCTAATGTACAAGTTGTTGATTCATGTTGCTGATAATACTGGATCTGCAACTTTGACAATTTTTTATGGCGATGGTTGTCATCTGATCAACAAAAAAACAACGAAATTTTGGATGAAATGGAAAAAGGAAAATACAATTCAAATTAAGCACTTTTACATTGAAAAATTAATTCATAATATATTAATTTATTTCATTTTTTATTTTAAATAAATTCTAGAACGGCCGCATAGAACACCCACCAAGAGAAATTATTGATTTGGTGCACAAGGAATTTCTTTTCAAGGTCGAAGGAAAAGATAGATTCGGAAAGTGGTTTAAATCAGCAGTTAATGGACTGAAAATTTGCATGGACCCACAAATTATTTCAAAATTCAAATCCAATTTACAAGTGCACATATGATGAAGAAGATTAAGGTGGAGAAGATGTAGTACCATTCCTTTAATGTTGCTTACGCATAGATATCCTTTTGTGCTAAACTTTGCTTTGTATTTCTTTATCCACATTGAGAATTTTTACTTTTTTGGGTATATTGACCTCGGTGGTCAATTTGATTCATTTTGACAATTTTTAATATTTCATATATTTACCACGATTGTCAATTTTTCAATAAATCGCTGTTTGTTTGAAAATCTTCGTGCAGAGTAATATATAAGTGCTATTCACCCAAAAACAAATTGATATGAAACAACTACAAAACAAGTGCTCATTTTTTAGTACAATAAACCTATACATTAAACTAACAAAATAACACCCAAAATTCTATTAAAAAAAACAAAGAACATAACTGTATTTAATAAATTAACATTAAAAAATTTGTTCAACAAATTTTTAATAAAAATAATCGAGAATAAATTCCCCCGTGCAAGGCACGGGTATAAAACTAGTATATCTACATATATATTACTTATGTTCTAGTCACTTACGTGACTATCCTCCTCACACATTTTTCCTTTTATTTTAGTCATCTACGTGACTTTCCATTCTTTCAACTTTTTCTCTTTTTTTTTTGGTGATATAATAATATTAATAACAAAATCATAATTATATAAACACACAAGACACAATAAATAGCTCTCATCGCCGTTAAGCCGATAAATAACTAGTTAATTAAACGCTTAATTTATTTGGATCTTACATTCAACGTATTCCATGTGAGAGCTTGAACATCACAAAATATGATTGAAGACTGAGCATAGGAAGAGCTATACGCAGGTTGAGATTCTCTCATGACTTTTCCCTTAATCTTATTTGAATCTGTTGATCTCACTGACTTATCATTTTTCTTTGAATCCTTTACAATCATAAAGGCATGGAGAAACTACTATTGTGTTTATTTATGCTAAGTATATGTCTCTCATGTAAAATCTTTCCAATTCCTTTTACCCTTTTGTATCTGTGATTTCGCTGGTGCCCTTTTGGCTAGATGGTTATTCTGAACTTCTTTTACTTATTAGTTTAGCCTTTTCTTTTTGTTCTCTTTTTCTGTTTATAGGTTGCATTGCATATGTTCTCTGTTTCCATGATTGGTTGATTCATGCGTCCTCTTCACTTCTGTTATCCCACAGGGAAAATGTTTTTTGAGGAGCCGGATAGAGATGGTGATAGCCAAGAAACTCTTTCAGGTACCATTTTCACCCTCCAATTAAGCAACAAACAAAATTTCAAAAGCAGCATAAATTATTTTTAAGGCGAATATTGCTTTTAAAATTTCAAGGGGCATTTTGCTATTAAAATTTTTAATTCAAGATTTCACCAAAACTGACTGTTTTTCTGTACATACGTTTCTCAATTAATTTAGCTCCTTTCTAACCTTTTGATGGCATTGAGGATATGGCATCTCTTGATTCTCTTTTGAGATAATATTTGATTTCGTTGTCAATTATTTTCTCATTTTGACCATGTCCTTAAACCACTATACCTATCAAGTATCAAGCTTCAAATTAGAGAATGAAATCACTATCCTTGACCCACTACCTATATTCCCTAATTTTCATCTTTACAGGCGGGTAGGTGTCTAGGTCTGAATCCTCCTCTTCACCGTGGATGCCACTATGACCTCATCGCCATCTCATGTATGTTCAAGCATGATTTTTTTTTTATTCCTTTCTCTTGCATTTTTTCCCCTCAAGGATGGTCCTTTGCTCCATTGTCAAGGACATGACTGTTGCTGATTTAGTTTGCATTTAGGAGAAACCTTTTGAACTTTAATATACTGGTCACCAGATTTTGATTGATGGATTTCACTTTTTTGATAATGATATTAATGGTTTCCCCTATAGCCATAACCCCATCAATTACTTACGGGTTATTCTATATTGCCTGTGAAGTGATAACATAGCGAAGCGCTTAACCAAGTGGAGTTTCTTTTGAAATTATGCAGGTCGCATGGGTATTGGGAGAAGCACAAAATGATTGGTGGAAATCATGTAGACAAGGAAGAGGATTAAGGAGAAAAAGCAAACATGCAGGTGCAATGCGTTTGTATCTATCTATTTCATATCATTGTGATGCTAAACACTGCATTAGAGAACAAATGTGCTTTATAGTCTTAATTCTGCATTTTTTCTTATTTTATGCCGAATACTGCATGAGCCTCATTTACTTTGGTTTTATTAGATCCTAATTAAAATTACTTCTTTCAGTTTTATAGTATTTTTATCTGCAATCACAAATAGTTTAACTTAACTGATATTAATTGAACAAACTTTACTTTTAAAGCTTCAACTACAAGTTTGACATCTGAAGATATAACTTTGACCATCAACTCCAATGAGCTCTTTCGTTTGTTTTGCTGAGTTTTTATGAAGAGTGAATGATGTAAGAGGTCTTGGAGACACCGGGGGAGCAGAGATTCATGTCTATTATGGATGAAAACTAGAAACGAAGTTATGATGGTGAAGTTCAAACAGTTTCTATGAGTGATCTTTGATTGAAAGGTACTTATTGTTCATTTTGCAGAAAAACTATAAGGGATTTGAAGGCAATGGTTTTATTAGTTCTTCAATTATTGAATATGTCATGTCCTTTCTGCCTAATGAGTTGGACCATTTCAAGCTGTTACTCTTTTGACTCTTATTTATTTATGATTAGCAGTTAAATATTTTGCTCTCTTTTATTTGTTCTAAAGTTCTTCTCTTCTGTTGTTTGTATGTTATTGCTTGAAATGCAAAAAATGTTGCAGTAGCTGCGTTTTTAGAAGGAGAAAGCTCTTTAAGACTATGAATCAGCTGCTAGAATAGAAGGAAAATGATCTTGAAAGTCGTGGCCTCGAGCAGGAGAAGCTTCACTTTGAGATGTACTGTTTTTGTTGGGGTTAGCTATGTCTGCATATATAGAGCTTAACTGAGCATGGTAAGTTGGTAGAGTACTTGAAACCTATTCTTCCTATTGATAGTGGTAAAACTGAAATTTAAGATCTGTATGGTTAAAGTGAGATAGGATCAAGGTTTTATATAATAGTGTGGTTTTGTTGAATTGTTGTAGAATGAGTTCAATTCCATTAATGGAATGGAGAAAAGCTCTCAAATAGATGAGTGCCTGAACCAATTGGAAAGAAATTTCATGTGAGAAGATGAATCTCTACTATGTTACATACATTGCATATTACAACAGAAGAATTCAAGGCATTAATAAAGTTATCTTTAATCAAAGAAGAAGCCTATTAGCTTATTCAAGCCTTTTTATCTTTGATTAGATTTTTAAGACTTTTCAGAGCTTCTAAGTTCTATGTCTTTGGCTTCTATGTATGTTTAAGATTTTTAGGTTAAATACCAGATAGGTTTTTTCCTTAATTTATAGGTTGAAGAATATATCGGCAAATTTGCAATGACAGGTTTACTCCCATCGCTGATCGGGGTGGTTACCTTCGAGACTCGCACGATATCGCTCATATCAGTGCTGTATGTATCAGAGGAAAACTAATATAGCTTTGATTTTGTTACTTTATTTTTGGTATAGTTCTCTATCTGACTGACTTTCTCTTGCATTTTTGCCCTCAAGGATGGTCCTTTGCTCTGACTGACTTTCTCTTTAGAACTTTGATATACTGGTCTAGATTTTGATTGATGGATTGTTACTTTTTGGATAGCATGATATTAATGGTGACATAGCGAAGCGCTAAACTAAATGGAGTAGTTCCATTCTTGCAGAATGAGCTCAACTCCATTAAGGAAATGGAGAAAAACTCTCAAATAGATGAGTTCCTGAACCAATTGGAAAGAAGTTTCATGTGAGAAGATGAATCTCTACTATGTTACATATTACAACAGAAGAATTCAAGGCATTAAATAGAGTTATATTTGATTAGAGAAGAAGACTTTTAGCTTATTGGCTTTGTGGATGTTATAAGAAACAAGGTGAAGCAGGATACTACTGAGACAACTTTCTTCAAGGTGTGTTATTTGTTGAAGTCTGGGTCTGGAGGCTGAAAATGGTACTAATAGAGAATAAACTTGAGTATAACGTCATTAGTTTTTTCATAAATTTTTAAAGGCATTGTAGTTACATTGTTATTAGGATTGTACTTTCGTTCTTGAACAGAGAGTGAGTGAGCAACAGGACAAGGAAGGATCTGAAGTTGTTTTAGAGGATGAAGTGCGAACTCAGACTAATTAACCTCTCTCTATCTGTTTGTATGTTTTATGAGTTCAGGTTGAGATTGGTCATATGTATTCTGTCTCAGGAACTTTTGGATGCACCGCCTCAAGTGTTCAGGTGATTCTATAAAAGAAATGGAGGGAAGTGGGTAATGTGTTCAGGATCTCAGCTATGATACCTTAGTAATTAAAATGTGGCACATCTGAGCTATTCTCAGCAATTCTTATGATAAGATAGACATGTTCCCTTGCTATGTTGAATATGTATTTATATAGTGTGATGCCAACCTATTCGTTTATTCCAAAAACTGAAAGTGAACTTGGTTGTCCTTAGTGTTATAAATATTGTGATGAAATATTTGGAAATTAATAGAATAAAATTTGGTTGAGTTAATAAGGATTGTAGGGTTGTTATAATAAGATAAAGATTGAATGCAATGTAAACATGGTAAGGTAGACATGCAGACATGCAAATAGTTTATGTCTCAAGATGATGGTTTTAAGAAACTATGATAAACTTGCTTATGTTTCTTTCAGGTTTGCAACCATGATGAATGGTTTAACATAGAAGCACTTATGTTAGATGACTTCAAGACTTGGGACTTTCATGACTAATGTTGGAAAAACTTGAAGTATTTGAAATATTAGATTCAGAGTAGTTATTAAATTGCATGAGTTCGATCACCCATTGTTGTACTTTGTTTTTTTTTTTTACTATGAAAAGCTAGGATCATTTAAATTCAATCATTTCTTTAAGAACCGATGTAATTAGTGTGGTCCATTCATGAATCTCTTTCAATGAAATTAGCCCTGCAAGGTATTTATTAAATGTTTTCATCTCTATTGTTAGTAAATCAACCTAAGTTTTGCTGAGTTAGATCTCCTTTGCATGCATTTTTTTTAGAAGTAAAAAATGCATTAAAAACACAGATGTGCAAGAACAGTGTACAAAGTTCATGACTCCTAGGCTCAATACATTAATCGAACCATAGGCAGCTAGAAGGAACAGAACATTATATGATATTACATTAGGCTTCCCACACATATGGAAGGTAAGATACTATGAAATTGGGTCAGAGACAAAGCTACGACAACCCAATCATTAAAGACCCAACGATACCAAGAAAGACATAATGGAAAAGGTCCTTTAACTCCCTATCATACAGATCTGAGGTTCCCTATTCCACTCATAAAAAGATGATTTGAGCCACAACCAATATCTCAATTTCACCAATTACGTGCCTCCTTCCAAATCCACCTGCTCCCCTTTGAAAGCTACTGCATTTTTGTGGATATCTCCTTTGCATGCATATTCGACTTCAAATAATCAGAAACTATCATCAACTTAGAATACTATGTCAAGTTATTTACTTCCATCATGTGAGATTCTACCCGGTGTAGCACATTCAGGCAAATTGAATAGTTAGGGGTAATAAGTTTTCTTAATTAAATTTTTTAAAGCCAAAAATACATTCATAGATTAAAATAAACACTGTGATCTACTTTTATTTTTGTTCAAATTACACGGTAAAAATGTTGTGCGGAGATTAGAAAATATTAATCTATATATAATATTCATTTATGTTTAAATTATACGATTTCAAGCTCCCACAATATGAAAATTACTTTCATGTTAAAATTAATAGAAAAATCTGTTATGATAAAATTTCTCTACATTACAATTTTATGTCATGTTAAGGAGTATCATAAAAATTCAATCTACGTTCAGTTCTTTTACAAATTACAGGGAATCTTCTGTTCTTGGCCCGGATCTCGAGCCAAGACAGGAGAAGCAAGCGGGTTTTCCGATCGGGTGTTGCGAGGAGGAGGTGGCAGCGATTGGGGGGGGAGAGAAACCCTAACAGAGGGTGGCGTGAGAGAATCGGAAGATAGTGAGTGAGTGAGCGAGTGTCGGAAACATAATGAAATCGGTGGAAATGGGGATTATGAAACATGGGGTGGTTTTTTTGTTGCCCAATTGATTATTTGCTTAAAGAATGAAACTTTCTACCATTATTCATCAAAGGCATACCCAATTTTCAAATGATTCTTTGTTTTAGTACTGATTTCTCTGATCAAATTTTCTTGTGCGTCATTTTGGGTGTGATTTTTTTTTCTTCTGATTTTGCTTTGTTCGTTGATTTTAGTTGAGAATAAACAAAAGATGGTAGCAATAGAAGTAAGGAACAGAAGGGCACTCAAGGAGTTTGGTAATCTTGTGGCTGGGCTCGATGAAGGGGTAGGGGTGGTGGTAGGTTTCTGGGTTTGGGGGGGAGGGGGGCTGTGGCGTTGAGGTTGGAGGCGTCGTGGTGGGTAGGGGAAGAAGAAGATGATGAAGAATGAAGCTGCTGGAAATGAGGATGAAGATTATGAGGTTAGAAATTAAATTAGTTAAGATTTGGGGACTTAATTAAAATTAAATTATTAATTATTTAAAAAAATTACACATCATTTCATTAAATGATGTGACATGTTCACGTAGGCCCAAAGTGACACTTGGCCACAACGGCTGGAGCTAAATCGGCGGTAAGGATGGTTTAAAAAAACCGTAAGTTTGAGGGTGTGCATAGGAAGATTTTCCGGCAAGGGACGAAAATCAAATCTTGCTCAAAGTTCAGGGACGGTTTTTAAGTTTAACCCTTTAACAATAAGACATTGTGGCAGTTTTAAAGTTTAACCTCACGTTTTTTTCCTACTACATTACAATTACACCACAGTCGAGCATTTACCATTATTCGAAAGTTGGCAGTTTACTTTATATTTTTTTCTGTTTTCACATATCAGTCTCATAAATTTGCCCCTAAAACACCGTGCTTTGCTGCAACACCTACGCCAACAATGGTATATTTATTTTCTCAAAAAAATTTGTTGCTTCAATAAAAAAGAAACAACAACAAATGTGCAGAAATACAACAAAACCAAACCACGTCACTCTTATTACCCAATAAAAATTAATATTTGAACAACAAATTTTAAATTACATTCAAAATTAAATTCCCCCGTGCTAGTTAAGTGGCATTCAGGAGTTATCGTTCTCCGTCTGTCCCGTCTTTCATGTGTGTTATTAAGTGACATTCAGGAGTTTTCGTTCTCTGTCTGTCCCGTCTTTCATGGTCGTTATTAAGTGGCAGTTCAGGGGTTTTCGTTCCTCATCTGTCCAGTCTTGCGAGACATTATTGATCGATTCATTTTGGTAGTAGCATATAGCCGCATTTAAGGCACTAACATCTGATGCTATGTTGTTCGATGATTCGTCATTTAACTTGATATAAGTTGTTAATTTGATTACCATGCCTTGTAATTAAATTTCAATAGCATGTTTTTCTCTTTTTATGTGAGATAATTGCATGGAGATAACTCTTTCGGTTTGCTACTTGTTGTTTGGGCGCTTAACGCTATTAGGCGATGGAGGTCCTTCCGCCGAAGTTTAGCTATGTCGAGTTGGAGACAAGGATTGTAGACGTCATAGTAGCGACCGGAAAATAAGTTTAACTTTCTTTTTGTAGACTATGTATAAGTCTTCTTCGCCATATGAAAACTCTGTTATTAAAACCTTGTTTTCACCACTGTCTAAATATGCGTACTTATTTTGAACCCTTCTTATGATGTTGTAAATTACTATTACTATATGTCGGGAACGAGTTATTTAATTAAGGTTATGTTATGTTTTCAAACCTATGGTTGAAGTGTTTTACCAAAAAAGTGGCAGGTGTATTCGCTTTAGCAATGTTGTGTTTAGTTCTTTAAAAAAAAAGGCTTAATAGCACTTTTGGTCCCCCACGTTTAAAAAATGTGCAATATTAATCCCCCACGTTTGAAAATAGCATAATGGTACCTCAACGTTTGTCTCCGTTAACAGTTTTGGTCCCCCACCAATTTTCCGTCCAAAAACTAACGTTTTTTGCTGACTTGGAAATTTTAATAAAATTTAAATTGATAAAATTAATAAAATTAATAATAATAAAAAATCTGGGACACTCATCTTCTTCATTATCTTCTCATCTTCATCTCTGTTCTCTCTCCTCATCCTCATCTTCATCTACAAAATCAACATTTTTCTTCTTCTGTCATCCTACTCCCTTCAAATTCCCCTTCTTAAAAACCTCTACCCAGAAACCTCAAAAATGTTCATTTCTCCAACCCAGAAAAATCAAACCTAGAAAAAAGAGCACCCACCCTGATTATTGGTAACTGCCTCACCGTAACGGCTCACTCCTCCGTTAGGAGCCGCCATCCCCAACCAGTCACACCCAGATCTAGCCACGACCAACCCAACCCCATCCAGATCGAGCCTACGATTAAAATCCCAACCGAGAAATCCACAGAAACCCCAATCGAAAAATCATACTCGATCTGATGCATTTGTTAGCGTTCAGATCTGGAGAGTGAGAAACACGGATTTATCCTCTGGTGAGGGTGGTTTTGGTGAGCTAAGGAGCGGTGGGTTGGGTTTTGGGGAGGGATTGTGGTGGTTGGGCAGTGAATTAGTGATGAAGCAGGTTTGAAGAAAGAGAAGGGTGGTGGGTGACGAGAGAGGTGACGGAAGGGATGAGTTAGAGAAGAAGAAGAATCACCTGTGTAATAACCTGAATTGATATTACACATGAAAGAAGTCAATGTAATGCTACTAACATGTCAAACAATCTGCATATAGAAACCAAATGGGTTTGGTCACGAAACGTAAAATTAGATTTCCAGCTACAGGGTTCTTTTTGATTTCATATTCATGTAGCTCTATATCTGGTCTGTCTCGTTTTAATTTATTTTTGCTGGTAATTGCCAAAAAAATAAGTTTGTTGTGGCTGGCAAAGAAATTGCATTGTTGAAGACCAGCCATGGAAGAATGAATCCAAGTGTTTGATCTGGGTTTTATGGGCAAGGTGATATATTTGTAGGGAAGATGAAGATGTTTTGGAGAGGAATATTTTTTTTTCTGGGTTTTCTAGGTTGATGAAGATGATGAAGAAGGGGATATTTTTCTTGGTTTTTAAGTGTTGTTAATATTTTAATTAATTATTTTTTTGCTCAATTACATATTTACCCTCAGAACGGTTAGTTTTTGGACGGAAAATTGCTGAGGGACCAAAACTGCTAACGGAGATAAACGTTGAGGTACCATTATGCTATTTTCAAACGTGGGGGATTAATATTGCACATTTTTGAAACGTGGGGGACCAAAAGTGCTATTAAGCCAAAAAAAAAATCACTCTTGCAAATTTAGGATTGCAAATCAGTCCTTAGACTTTGATAGGTTTCCAATGTGATTCCTCAGTTGAGAAATTGGGGCGTTACATTGGGCCTCGGTGGGAGAGGCCTAAGTCCTTGGCGTGCTCCCTGTACGAGGTTAGCACTCCTGGGCGAGGGACCCTGGGGTCTCGCCTAGTTCACAAGTCCACAAGACACCGAGCTCGAGGCATGAGATCTAAGTGTGTCTTTAAGCAAAAAGCTAAGGCGAGCTCCGTATGAAACTAACTGATGCCAAAACCTAAAGTTTTCAACAAGAATAAAAGACAGTAGCCAACATGGCTTAGGGAACAAAGCGTTTCTATAATCTTGTACATTCCAGACTCCTTGCTGCGTTGCCTCCTTTCCGGGTGAATGGAGTCCACAAGTAGTCTTAAAGCAATAGTTCCTGGCTCGCTCGCCCCATCGTAGCCACGCATGTGCTCTGAGTCGTCACGCTTTGACACGCGTCGAGCCCTGAGGTAGTGTTAAGGTCAGCAAATCCCTAGAATCCCAACTGCTATTCCTGAAACGTCTCTTCGAATCTCTGTGAATCCTGACGTATCCAGTTTTAGACCAATAAGCTTTAACTTTGATGGCTTTTCATTTAATGCGTCCTTATCTATGACTCCAGCTCAAGTGGCCTAGACAAAGTTTCAGAAGGTGTTTTGGCGACGATTCTCCACGCCCTTCATTGTTACAACTGGTCCGCTCAGGATGTCGAGGGACTGCAATCTAAAGTGGCTCGCCTTCGCGATCTTAATGCTAAATTATCCGAAGAACGCGGAGCGCTCCATGCCCAGCTGATTGCCAAAGAAACCTCCTTCTCCCAAGAGCGGGCCGAGCAGGCCAACCGCACGGCGGTGAGCCTAGAGTTCCGAGATAAGAGAATTTCCGACTTGGAAAAGGCCCTTGGGGAGCTGTGCCAGGAGGTGCAACTAGAAGCTAATGCAAAGGCCGACATGGTAGCTTCCAAAGACCAAGCCCTTTCTTCGTTGGAGGCTGACCTTGAAAACCTTCGTCTCGAACTGGCAAAGAGAGACGAGGCCTTATCCTCAGTGAATACTCAAGCCCAACTTGACGCGAAGGTCTTAGAGGAGAAGATGACATCGGATGCTATCGCAAATGCCGTTTTCGAGCAAGGCCGTGGCTTTTTCCTCGCCAAAGCCCAAGTTGAGCACCTTCATCCACTGATCGACCTTCGCCAGATGGGGGCGTTCAAGAAGGTGACCTCAACAGGTTTAGTTTGGATCGAGGATCCCCCAAGCTTTGTCACTGAGCGCTTCCTGACTAAAGAAGATGTAGAGCCGTAAGGTCAATTCTGTACAGATGATTTGTTCCTTTGTTGTCTTAAATGAGAATTCCCCATCTTATGTCTGTATACTATACTCCTTTTTTTTTAACTGAGTAAGTTCGTGCCCTTATTCTCCGCCGATGTTGTTCTTTTATAAACTTTGGGCACGATTATCCCGCCAAGGAGGCTCTGTGCCGTAAATCACGCGAGTTACCCTTCTCAGAAAACCCCGACGCTTGCTTAAGTGCTTCTTTCCAGATTCCAACGGTTATTGTTGACCACCGGCCATGAAAGCTTAAGCCTTTATTGCGAGTCGCTCCTTTCCGAAGAAAAACTCCTCAAGAAATTGCTCCAGCAATAACTTCTGGAGACTGAACCGGGCTTATAAATAGAAACCACAAACACAACAATCTTCATATCTCACCCGCTTTCTAACTTCACGCACAAACGTCTTCACCGCTTCCCACCTTCTAAAACATCAAGGAAATGACATCCTACATTGCTTGTTTGGAAGAGCTCAGGAAGAAAGCTTTTGATGAAGACATCTTCATCAACGTCAGGCATCCGGAAGATCCCAACGTCGACGACCTGACCAACAAACTGTTGGGAATGGATCTGAGTTCTGAGATGGACGCTATCCTCCGAGATTTTCTCTGCTTCGAGGAGGAAATTCAAGATCTCTATCGGCGGGAGCTGGATCTGCTAGAGGAGAAAGAAACGATGATAACAGCTCTGGAGACGGTGGAAGAAGGTCATGAGAAGCAGGAGCTGAGCCGGAAACTCTGCAACTTAGAGTGCAGGCAATACCGGTTGGAGCTTGAGAGAACAGAGCAGCGCAAAGAATGTAGGAAAATGAGGAGAGACCCTCCCTTATAAATGTATTAAGTCAAGTATTTGAATAAAAGTTTTGTTTCCCGAATTGTTTTGACGTGCACTATTAGAATCATGCGAACAAACAAATAACCAAGTTAGAAAATCGTAACGACGTAAACAGATAAATGAAGGAATGAATGAATAATTAAATGAGCGAAGGATAGTTAAGCGGGCGAGGCGGGTGGCCCGCTACTTATCTTCGCCTTTCGTTCGTCGCCGCTTAGCACGTGTTTTCAGCGCTAGTCTCTTGGTTTTGTGTGAGTAATTTTCGAGAGTGTGCTACACATAACTAGGACTTTCGCTCGGTATTTTACCGAGGCTTTCGTTCGCACCAATATTTCCCGTAAGAGCAGCTGCGGCCCTTCCAGCATTATTAGGTGGGGACTTACAGTTGCTCGGGGCCTAATGGCCATATGAGTTTACCCGAGACTTTTGGCCTAGTTAAAAGTGCTTCCCGCGTTTCAGGAAGACTCGACTCGCCCAAATTTCGGGGAGGTTCTTTGGATAAGGAGCTTTATTCGCACACGCCGCCAACGAGTGGCGACGGGAAGCTCATCCGCACACGTCGCCTGCATGGGCTACGGTCAGCGCCGGACTTTCCGGAGCGATCCCCAGACCTCAAGATCGTGTTGGGATCGCCACCTTCATGAAATTTTTCCCACCAGGCTGCCGTCTCAGTTCGATAGCTAGGAGTATTGCTAAGAATATCCTTTTGTATTTGATTTGTTTAAATTTTTACATCGAGGGATGCCTCGTTAAAGAACTCTCGTGTCGGAGAAAAAGTGTGCATCTTTATTTTTAGTCCTAGCTTCCTGGTTGTTTCCTTGGTCAGAGTATTACACCCAGTATTCCATCCTCGTCGCCCTCCTTGACTTTCATGCCGTAAGAAGGAAACCTTTGCTGCTCATTCTTCCCCTCGGCGCACCGGGCTGACTTTCTTGGCCCCTTTCTCCCGTCCAATGACTGCTCGCATTTTCTCTTATCCTGGCGACTCTCACACTGTTAGTTATTTCCTCCAGCCCTCCCAAAGAATTGGTTCAACGTGGGTGGCCCCCTGGGAACGACTCCTCCTTGCTCCCCGCCAAACAGGTTGACGTTGTTCTCTACCAGCTTACTCAGGCGTCGCTCTTGCTCAATGGTGAGCCTAGGCTCGACCGCCAATATACCTCTACTGGTAGCGTTTACGCCCCGTCTCTCGCCGTACCACTCGCTGTCTTCTTTAGTAGGGGCACACTCTTTCCCTTTCTCCGCCCCGTTCATCCTTTTAACGACCTGCTTTCTTTGCTCGCCCAAGGTGTTCTGGTTCTGTGCCGCTAGATGCTCTTGCTCGCCCTTAGCCACCCGATTCTCATGACTCCTGTGTTCGTCGTCAGCTCCCCTTCGGCCATACAAGTTAAGGCAATGGTCACGACATTTCCTCGCCCCTTCATGATCTATTGTTATCCTCCCTACCCTTCCGCAGGATAGCGGGTACTTTACCGCAAGGTGAGCCGTGGATATAACTGCACGGAGCCGATTTAAGGTGTTTCGCCCTATGATGACGTTATAAACTATCACGACTTGTAGAACCAATTACCTTATCTTCAAAATCTTGGCGTCCTCGCCCCCTCCTAAAACCATGTCCAATTCCACATAGCCGAGTACCTGAACTTGCTTTCCTGAGAATCCCACCAAATTTCCTGTGTATGGCCTTAAGTCCTCGTCCCTCAGTCCCAGCTGTTCGAATGCATTCCCGTAAATTATATCGGCCGAGCTACCTTGGTCCAATAGCACCCTCCGCACATTGAAACCTCTGATTCTCACCATTACCATTAAAGGATCATGTGTATGGGTCTTGATTCCCTTAAAATCTGCGGACGATACCATTATGTCTTGGTGTCCGTATCCAGACCGAGCAGGACATCTTTGCGTCGGTGCTTTTTCCCCTGTCTGTCTTCGCCCCATTGTTGATGCGTCGTCGCCACCCTCGTGACCCCCAGCAATGATTACGTTAGCCGTTTCCACAGTCCCTTCGCCCTCGCCGCTCTCGGCTTCCTCAACTTCCTTTCTCCTCGTCGCCCATGGCTGTCTCGCCTTGATTAGCTACCTGATTTGACCGTTGAGCGTAAAACAATCAGTGGTGTCGTGGCCTTCCAAGTTGTGGTACTCACACCACTTGGGCCGATTCTTCGCCTCGCACCCTAGGTCCATGCTGCACTCACCTTCCTTGTTTATGTCCTCAATTCCTGCTTTCAAGAGTAATTTTGTCAATTCCTTACCTGAGCGTCCCTTCGGCCTCGTTCGCTGGTTCGCCTCAACTGTTCGGCGAGACCGCCGCTTGAGTTGTCCTCCCTTGCTTCTCTTAACAGATCGATAAGCTTTTTTAACCTTTTGCTCGCAACTTGCTTCCTCATCCTGTATCCGTTTCCTCGCCAGCGCCACGCTCGCCGCCCTCTCTTGCTTCCTTTTGTGTGCTTCAATTTCTTCTTCTAGGATGTAGTCTTGCGCTCGGGCGCGGACTTCTGTCATTGAACATGCCAGTTCCCTACTTATTTCGCGTCTAAACTTTCCCCAGGATAAACCACCTTTGAAAGCTCACACGCGCATGCGTGGCTCCAGTTCCTCAAACCTTGCGGATGCAGCACTGTATCGTTTCATATATTGTTCCAAGGTTTCACGCTCCCGTTGCCGCATGTCAAATAGGTCCTCGATCGTTCTCGCAGAAAAATGATCAAGGAATTTTGATGAGAAGTCGCGGAACTTGGCTAAGGATCCTGGAGGCAAAGCCACAAACCACTCCATAGCTGCTCCTCGGAGTGTGGATGGGAACATTCTACACTTTACCGCGTCGGAAACCGCGCTCATCGCCATCTTTGCATTGAAATGAAGCAAATGATCCTTCGGATCGGTTTTCCCGTCGTACGCCTCCAACGCGAGGTGTGTCATACCGTTCGACACAGTCACTTCTCGTACTGCCGCCGAGAAAGGTCTTACCTCAGCAGCGGCCTCAACTTCCTCTTCTTCTTGATTCCACTGCCGAAGGTGGTAGTACCTCAATTGTTCCTGAACACACTCATTTTGCAACCGTAAGTCACCGCTTAAAGCACGACGTGCTTCTGCGCGCCGGTGTCTATCCAATCTCGCGGAACGTGGGGAAGAAATGTAACTTCGCTCTGGCTCCTTACCACGTCGTTGGCGAGAAAGCTCCATCAGGCTTTATTGACGAACCGAGAATTCAACCATAAGCCTCCGAATTGCACAAATTTCCACAGAAAGTTGAACTTCTCCAAATCAAATTGCGAATCGCGCAGGATCCAAATCGCGATCTTCCAAGAAAAACTGAAAAGAAATCGCGCAGAGGAACGAGCTTCACGCAACTGAATCACGTCCCACGCAGTCCAGAAATCGAAGTCTGTCGTTCCCCACAGACGGCGCCAAATCTTCTATCCTATGAACATCAAATGGGGTAGAGTACCCAAAGTGTGAAGGAAACGGTATGAATGTTTTAGAGAGAGACTGAGTAACTGAATTGCAATCTGAATATTCCTCCCATGAGCTAAGAGTCCATTACAATTGATATTTCCCTTCTATTTATAGAGGCTGAGTTGGGCTTTTGTGCCTTTAATCTATCTAAATGGGCGGTTGGGCCTCGGTGGGAGAGGCCCAAGTCCTTGGCGCGCTCCCTGTACGAGGTTAGCGCTCCTGGGCGAGGGACCCTGGGGTCTCGCCCAGTCCACTTAACATAAATCTATTCTTCAACTCGAGTAGTCAAAGATCAACTCCAATCAATCCTCCCATCATAGTCGATGCCAGTTGTGATTTCAAATATCACCCTCTCAATATTAAGTTGATCAAGCTCAATACCTTGAAGATGAAAATTCAGAAAAAAAACCCACTAGTAAGGCCAATGAGTCTATCTCATCAAGTGGTCACATCTAAACTAAGATCATCTCTTAATCTATTCAATCTCTAACAACTCCTGGAATTCATACAAAATCCCACTAGGATTCATTCTTAGCTTCTATCTTTCTCCACTAACATATCTATACAAAACAACTTATAGGCTTAGCAACTTCCCTAAACCCTTTACAACTGTCCTAATCAAAACACAAACAACAGTCAACAGAATGTTTTTGATGCATACTCTCTTCCCCTATCAACAACCTAGAGTCTCTACCTGGGATACCGTATAACAAAACAGGCAAACAACAATTACAGTTAATATTTTGGTGGGGGTACTAACCATCTAGTCAGAAGTTAAAGGGTTAGTGCTCAAGGCAACAATATCAAGCAATAAACATTTAGTAGACAAAATAACAATTAATCATATAATCTATATGGTAACACTCTGTCAATCGATCAACACTCAGCCTATCAGTTACAGAGTTCAAATAACCTAACACAGAAGACCTATTCCCTAACAAGCTCTGGTTTCTCAACCAAAGCTCTGATACCACAATGTAACGCCCCGACTTTCGGGTGTCACCATAGTAACCTGTTAAAATAAATATGCAATGTTTTCCAAAAGGATTTATAAAACGAGTATTATTTTTTCTTCTCAAAGTATTTCCAAAACATGTCATGTCTACTCCCAACTGTAAATCAATTTACATCTAGTCTTGAACAAGGCGAGTACCCGAAACCTCAAATATAAATTCCTAAAAACCCTATGCAAGCTTTAACCAATAATGGTAAACTCTCTATCCCAAGGCTTTAGCCCTACACCCGAATCTATTCTTCGAGTCTTCCACAGTTCTTCAAGTTCTCATCTCCACTCGCACAAAGGTTAAGCTCCATTGAAGATTCTCCATCACATAATAGCGTTAAGCGCCCAAACCACAAGTAGCAAGCAGAAAGGGTTAACTACATGCAATTACCACATATGAAAGAGAAAACATGCTATTCAAGTTTAAGTGCATAACATGGCACATAAGCTAGCAACTTAATTCCAGATAGAGGACGGCATATATCCAACATCATAAAAAATCAAATCAGATATCAACAACATAAACGTAATCAGATATCAACAACATAATAACATAGATTTAAATTAGATAACCATAACCTCAACAATATAACATCAAATCGGATATCAACAACCTCAACAATATAACATCAAACTAGATACCAACAACCTCCACTATATAACATCAGATCAGATATCAACAACTTCAACAATATAACATCGAATCAGATATCAACAACCCCAACAATATAAATCCACTCAGATCTCAATAAAACGAACAATATAAATCAACTCAGATCTCAACAAAACCATAACGTGGAGAATCTCGCAAGACGGGAGAATCTCGTGGGACAAACCCACCTCATCGCCACTTCAAGTAAATCAAAACATCTCATCCAACTCAGTAGTCACCCAAACAACAATCACCAATTGCATAATCAAATCAAGATAATCACATGTTATTCATATTATCAACAAGCATACGTCTCATAAAAATGTATACTAACTCAGTTCCCTATTTCAACATAACAACAATCAAAGAATCAACAATAACCAATGGCTGAAGCCCCAGAAAACGGAGACGCACGTCTCTATTGTTTAACAATGGTCGCAGCCTCAGAAAACGTTTGGCACAAGCCTCAGAAACAATCAACATAAGCAAAGATGCAACATAGCAAAACATGCCAATATTTCAATCAATTGCCAATCAAGTTAAACACCTTCATCTCAAACACATGTAGTGCGATTAAACAAGCAAGACTCAAAGACACTCTAAAACTGAGTTACCCTTACTTTTAATTCTCCATCCAAGCTCGACATCAAAATTCGATCCAAAGTCAAGTTCCTAAACTCCACCAGTTCCCTGGAGCGTCCTCCTCCGTCGTGAAACCTCACAGCTTGCTCCAAAACCTTGTTCACCAGCGCAACTCGTTCCAATTCTTAAGCAAAGTATCCTTGCTTAGTCACTACGAAGCAATATAAACTATTAACAGTAATCAAAACCCGAAAAGAAGCTTTTGAAGCTTCAGAGTTTGACATTTAGGCACGAATGGACAGCAGAAACTCCGTTCGCTAAAATGCGCATAACTCGAGCTACAGAACTCGGAATGACACGAAACCAAAGCCAAAATTTTGAATACTGAAAGGGCTACAAAAAACATCAGGTCATGTTTGCCCATAATTTAATTCATGTCCCGCTACAAGCCCAACAAGTCTCGGCCATAGCAAAAAATAGGGCTTCTCAAACTTTTCTTCTATATAAATTAATTCCTAGGTATGCTTAGGTGATATCTAGGGTAAAACAATGCTCAAATTTTTTTTTATAAATTGCTATGCTACTAGGTGCTTTTGAGTCCAAACTATAAGCTCAAAACTCAAAGTTAAAATTTTTGAAAACAAATTTGACAATGCCGTAGATCGGGGCATTTATAGCAACTAATTCTGAAGGAACTAGGTTAAGTCGTGAATTTTTTGTTCAAAAAGCGGAAGTTTGGTGAATATGGGTATTTCCACAGTTTTTCATATCTACGGCGACTCAATCGAAATCGGCGCGCATCGGTGATGAATATAGGTTGTTGGGTAGTAGTAGAAGGTAGATCTAAAGAAAAATCGAAGTAAAAAGATAGTTTTGGAAAATGCTCCAAACTTTGAGCATAGAAAGACATGGTTTAAAGCTATAGAAAGTGAAAACAAAGTTATGGAATAGCAAGAATGCCTCGCTGTCGATCCACAAAATTTGAAATCGGGACAATCGGACAAGAACTCGCGAAGAAATCCTCTCCCTCTCTCTCTCTCTCTACAACTCGCGACTCTCTCTCTCTAATGGTGGGAAATGAGATATTTCTCATTTCCTGCCCTTTTATAGTAGATGCTTTAAGAGTAAACTTTGAGGTTTTCCAAAACCGATCATTCCGGTACCTCCGTCTAACGATAAGAAGTGAATATCGGGCGACTGAATGCCAGAACTCAAAATGAAGTTCTCATAATTGAAGTAAACGATATAACCGCAGTATTGACCAAAATACGCCAGAAAACTACTTTTTGCAGCTGACGTCGGATGAAGAAACTTCTTTCTGAAGAAATGTTGCAATTGATGAAAGAATTGTGACCGCGCGGATGGAAACTTTGTTTAAAGCTTCGAATAGAAAAACGTTTCCTTAAGGGTGTTAATTAAAGTCCCAGATAAGTTATAGAGTAGCTTCGACGGATTTGCGGGAAGCAAAAACTATCGTGTGTACAGTCCATAGTTTCGTAACGAAACACTGGTCATGGGAAAAATACCCTAAGGTTCTTATTCTTCCTTCAATTCTAAAATTCTCTTAAACAGTGCTCTAGGAGCGGACTTAGCCTTTTTCGGACACTCTCGACCTTAGTTGGGTGCGAATATGACTCGTGCTATTTCTTAAGCTTACTACAGTATCATCCATAGTCATACACTGAACTTAGTTATCATATAAATATTTTTCATAACCCATAATAGGGTTCGAGTCAGAAAATAACATAAGAATAATAGAATATAAATACTCAATTAATTAATATAACGAATATAAATAAATAATCTAGTTATTTATTTCAGGGTCTTACAAGGTTGTTCTTTCTCAGCAATCCCACCCAATTGCCTTCTTTGGCAAGAAACTATCCCTGCAAATGCAACACAAATCAACATATGTGGGGGGGGGGGGGGGGGATGTATGCTATAACTGAGGCCAGCAAAAAGTGGCGTCAATATTTAATTAAAATAAGTTCTAGGTCTTCACTGATCAACAAAGCGTGCGCCACTTGTTTTCACAAATCATGCAAACTCCGGAGTAGCAAAAATGGGCCTCTAAACTGATGGGGTTCGAGTTTGACATCATTTACAAACCTGGTACAACCAACAAGGTCGCAGGCGCTTTGTCCAAGAGCTTCATTCCCGACCCACATGAGCCTCCGATCTTCAGCCTCTTGACCACTGTAGTACCCGCGGTCATTAAGGAGCTCCACGATTTTTAAACCTTGGAAGAAGGATAGAAGGAAACGAATAAGAGGCTAAGTGAGAAAGGTTATTACCAACACAACAAAATGCTGTATTACAAACAGGGGATATTTTTCCTTGACTTACCCGGTCTCCGCACCACAGTCCTCACTGAAGGTATGAAAAACACTAGAAAATGGGGGGGGGGGGGGTTGAATAGGGTTTTACGTTTAAAAACTTTCCCTTTAAGATTTTAGCAAATCTTCTCGGTTTCTAAGAGCACAACGTGCAAGAGATAAAGAGAGGAGAAAAGCACACAAGTGTTTTATCCTGGTTCACTTGATAAATCCCTCAAGCTAATCCAGTCCACCCGTTAATGTGATTTCTTCCTTCGTAGAATGAAAGTAATCCACTAATCAAAGATTGTTGCAATTGCACTAGCTCACCTTCCTCAGTGACTAACAAATCTAAGAACTAGCAACACTAAGACACACAAGTCTTAGTCTCCTCAAGGAATCTGACCTACCCGGTCCTTTAAGGAAATACAAACAGATTTGATAAAAGGTTTGGGTTTACAAAGAGTTGCTTCTAAACAAGAAGGCGTAAACACAATAAGAACAATGAAGAAATATTGCCAAGGTATTCACTGGTAATTTTCACTTGGATTACACAATAGTTTCTTAGCCAATTTCTTCTCTCTTCACCCTTTAGATACTCCAATGTGAAAGTGTTGTGTCCGTTGAAAGAATCTAACCGTTGGAGGGAAATTCTGGAAATTCCATAACCTGCTGTGGCTGAACCTCGTTAAGTAAGGCGCTAGAATAGTACATTGCTTTTGTACTATTGAAAATGATCTTTGCCTTATCCTAGTTGACTTCTAATCTTGGGGACGCTTCATGTTGGAACTTGTGAAGCAACATGATAAGAGTCATGAGGAAGCTTGGATCCTCTCACCTTCATAACTTCTGCATCTGGACCGTTCACTCAGAACTTCTGGTCTTCAGAATCAGAAGTACTTTGGTCTTGAGAGCCAGCTTTCTCTTGGACTTCAGAATCTTCAAGTCTTCAGCTTCTGGACTGTTCGCTCAGAACTTCTGGTCTTGAGAATCTTTAGAACTTGAATCTTCAGACCCCACATCAAAGCTTTAATCTTCATAACATCTGAAGCATTTACTACCATTCAGAAGAACGTAGTGATTGCAGAAGCATTTCACTGGTTACTCTTTGGTCTTTAACTTCTGATGAATATGTCTATGGATCAGAATCAGAACCTGTTTGTCAAACAGCTAAAAGACAAATGTTAGAGTATCATAATTTTTCATACACTTGTTATCATCAAAACATAGAGTTGTACAGCTTGGCCAAAACTTGGTCTTACAATCTCCCCTTTTTTGATGATGACAAAACCATGTATTTTGATGAACAGTTCTTAAACAATAAACTGAATACACCCAGAGTTTAAGGTATCAGAGTTAAACTTATCCGGATATGTATAGTTTATCTAGCTCCTTCTGAATCCAAGTCTAGAGCTTGATTCTGAGCTAAGCTCCCCCGTAATCTAAGACTTAATGAAATCGTTAGAAATGTCTAGATTCTGAGCTAAATTTGAGATATGTGATCAGAATGATATCAATCAGAGCAATATATAAATAGTTTGACATGTGAAATAAGCATTGTAATTGTATCAGAACTATTGATTGATCAGAGCTTATAACCACTTCAGAAGAAGTGAAATGTATTTCATGTTGTTGCCTCATGAAAGATCTATGGTTATAACAATTGATCACTTAATCTCTAAAACTTTTAAATTATCAAAAACATAGGTTATACTCCCCCTTTTTGTCATAAGAAAAAAGAGTGTGAAAAACATAGCTTTAAAAACAAGAAGTACTAGGTACTCCCCCTGGTTCAGGTAAATAAGAAAAAACTAAGTTCACATAAGTTAAGATAAACAAAAGAAATAAAGAGGTTAGATGGTAAACTTATATATATAGATAAAGTAGGAATGTAAAAACTTCAAAAACAAGAAGAAAACAAGAATATAAATCCTAAGAGACTAAGGCTTAGGATCTTCTGGATCAGAGAACTTCTTCATGAACCACTCCATCATCCCAGTAAGACGTTGATTGACAATAGTTTGTTCCTCAATATGCCTTGGGAAAAGGTCGAGTCTGGAGACTATTGCAAAAGGTGCGGCTTGAATAGAAGGTGCAGCTTGAGCAGAACTTGTAGCAACCTCTGAGCCAGAAGCAAGTGCCTGTGCTTTTAAGGCGGCAGCTTCAGATGCCAACTTAACAGCCCTTTCCAGAGCTTCTAAGTGAGCAGCTTCTTTCTTTGCATATTCAGACATTTTAAGGCAGCAACTTCAGACATTTTATTGTCAACATTCTGAAATCTCTTTGCCTTAATCAGATTCATTCCCAGAAGTTGAGCGATTGACTTCTCAGTAATGACAATTCTTTTGCCCAAAACATGTGAGACTACTTGATAGTCATCGCAATCAGCATGCTTCCAGAACTCTTTCACCAGTTTCTCATACACTAGTCCAAAGAGCCTATCAAAGTAGCTCTTCCAACCTTGAGCCATCATCTCAGGAATGAGATTTACTCCATTTGCAGCCATATTCTCAAAATACACTCTCAATTCTCTAAGAACAGTGAGTTCTTCTACCTTGAAGTTGCAGGTAACAGCGGCTTCCTTTTCAGAAATTGGGATCACTTGTTCTTGCTCTTTCATGTCGATTTCCTCTTGTTGTTGCTCTTGAACTCTTGGTGTAGCTTGACCAGTTGGAGCGGATTGCACGTGTAACGCCCCGATTTTCACGAGGGTCACTTTAGTAACCTTTCCCAAAACGTGGGTCAATTTTACCGAATTAAAAATAAACTGACAACTGAAGGAGTACATGGAATGGATAATTCCATTTTAATAATAAAATCTTGATTACAAATGATTCCTTCAATTTGAAAGACATAGGGTAAACTAATCCTCGACCACTCCTGAGCCAACACAAAAAGAAAGTCTCTAGGTTAGTGTTGACCCGGGGATATAAGGGTATTTTTGTGGGTCTTTTATTTTCTTTATAATTTATTTTCTAAGTTTTAATTAGCTTTTATGGTATTTTTAAGTAATTTTCGTATTTTTAATTATTTTAGGATTTTAGGAGTTTTTATTATGATTTGATAGATTTTAGTAGTTTTTATCTTATCATTAATTAGTATTTTTTAAATTAAAGATTTAGTCAGGATTTAGGTTGTTTATTTTTGGGTTATTATCTTCCTAGTATTTTATTTTGATTTATTTTGTGATTTTTATTTTATTTCATTTAGGATTTTCGGAATAAAAAGAAAAGAGAAAACCAGGAAAAGAGATCTGATCCGGAGCTGCAGGTCCACGGAGCTATTGTGCACCCGCAGGAGATCAAACGGCTGTTACTTTGTCCCCGGCCATGTGGCGCGATGGTTGCACAGGCCCACCGTAAGACTGTGGTGCGAGTAGCACTAGATGCCGCCCCTTTTAAAGCACAGGCCAACTGCTGGATGACACGTGGCAGTGGTAAAGGACAGATTTTGACTTTTCCCCAAACCTGGACCACGTGATTTTGAACGGAAAAAACAGTACTATTAGGGATATATATATATATATAGGGGAATGCTAACTTACTCCCACTTATTTTTTAGAAGGAGTAAGTTAGCACTCAACACTTTTTCATTTAAAGAAATTTAACCCCACTTTTTATTTTTAAAAACATTCAAACTTTATGTCTTTTGGTAATTTTGCTTACTCGCTCCTTTTCTCTCTCCAGCATTCCCATTTCTCTTCTTAAATTTTTGTTTCTTTTCACATGTTCAGCCCCTTTTCTTTCCTGCCATCGAAACACAAAAATGTTAGTCTTCCCCATCAACAATTAGTTTCTACCATCTTCCCAATCCCTTTTACTTTTCCTTTCAACTCTTATATGTGTTTCTGGACACTGGAGTAGCAAGTCGAAGCTGGAATCTCCCGTGGCGAAATTCAGTTCTCGTGAGGCTGGAACTACCCAGACTGGAAGTCTGGAACAACCCGTTCCCGCAGCAAAAATCAACATCATTCATTAGCATCTCTGCACCCCAAAATTTGTACAAACCAAATTTATAGATCTCTTTTCTCGATTACTTGGACTTCCATTTTTTTCAAAATCTCCAGATTAACCCACAATCAAATTATAAATCAGAGGTAGAAATTTGAGGTAGAAATAAGCCAAAAAAAAATTAATTCCAGACCGAGAGCTAACACTGACCAAGAGGAGGAAAATTGAAGATGCAATGAATCAAAATTGAAGGTTACACACTTACACTCTAGAATACAAACCCAAAGTAAATTAAATTACTAATTTCTAGAGGTAAAGAAAGAGAACTAAATTGAAATTAGAATCTGTCGGAACCGCCTCTGTCACCCACCACTGCCTCGCCCTCTCTGCCGACAGCTTCATCTTTGGCGTCTGCTGTGGAGCTTTGAACCAGGAAGCCATTCGAGAAGAGAAGTAGTGGAAGGGAAGGTGAAAACTGAAAGGTGTTAATGAGGAGAGAGAAAAATCATTAACTTTGCTTGGTACGAAATTACAAATATACCATTACCTAACTCTTTCCAAGAAAAAAAGTGGGGGTTAAATGTGTCCAAATAAAAAGGTGTTGAGTGCTAACTTACTCCTTCAAAAAAACAAGTGGGAGTAAGTTAGCATTCCCCATATATATATATATATATATATATATATATATATATTTATATTGGTAGAAGTATTAGGGGAGAAGCTTTTGGTGATTGGAATTGAGCACAAACTTCTTAGGGTTTTGAGAGTTTTTTCAAGGTTTCTCCTGGAGACTTTAGGTGATATTTTTCTTATCTCTTGAATTATTGATTATGGCCATGCTTGGCTAAACTTCTTTTAGTACTTGGGTGTTGAACCTTTTTAGTATTATGTTTTGATTCGAACCTTTGCTTCATATGAATTTTATTTATTAATCTACGTAGTTGTTTCAATTTATCTTGATTATACTTGAATGCATGCGAGTAATTTACTGATTCTTATGAGAACGGAAGTTGATTAGGAATTAGAGAAACAAGGAAACAGTTAGATTAGGTGTTCCCTACTGCTTGATTCAAGAGTAGAACCTAATTGCGTTGGCTAGTATAAATATGACTTAATCTTCAATTCCCTGGTCTAGGTGCTCGTAAAACTGACTTAGTAATTGAATTGAAAGTTTAGGGCGTGTGAGTTATCAACATCTTAGAACATAGCTTAAATCGTCGTAGAGGATTTTATTAAATTCATATGAACATTGTTAGAATAAAGGCATAAGCCGAATAGGTGAAACAAGACCCAAGTACTATCTTTCTCATCTGATTTCATAAACTCTTTGATTTTCACTTTTACTTTTTATTAGTGATTGTTACAATCTTTAAAATCCTTAAGTTCTTATTTTCATAATCTAAAAACTAGAAGTTAATATAATTAGTATTGAATCACAATCCTCGAGGGATCGATATTTATTACTACGGGCAACTTTGTACACTTGCAAAGGAGCTATCAAGTTTTTGGCACCGTTGCCGGGGGTTGTCTTTCCAATACTAGTTTTAATTAATCTATTTTGTCTAGATTTTTTTTGTCTTTCAATTTTTTTTTATTTCATCTTTATTGAACGGGTGCTTCTAATTAGTGTGTTCAGTGTATGCGAGGTACAGTTGATCCAGAGACATTTCTTTTTGATCCAGAAATTGATCGCACCTTTCATTACCGGTTAGCACAACAAAGAAGAGCCCTTGCATCTGCAATGGCAGCTGAAACAAATGCTGAATTGGAAGCGCGACTTCGAGCGGAGTTCGCAAGGACTCAAGAGGAACAGGTGCAGGAAGCCGTGCGCCGAATCCAGCAAGAAAGAGAATTAAAGGAGGCCAACCGCCCCCTCAGGGATCTGAATGAGCCTGTCATGAGTTATGATTACCCAGGAAGTATAGCCCCTCAGAATGCCGAGGCTCAGAACTTTGAACTCAGACCTACACTCATCAACCTGATCAGTCAACATCAATATGGAGGATCTGCCACTGAAGATGCACATGCTCATCTAGAGCGGTTCATCAGAAACTGCAGTACTACACGTCTTCCCAACCCCGAGCTTGTTCGTTTGCAACTTTTTCCTTTTTCACTAAGGGACACAACTGAGGAGTGGCTCAACTCCCAACCTCAAGGCAGCATAACAACTTGGGAAGATTTAGCTAAGAAATTCATTAAAAAGTTCTTCCCTCGTACCTTGCTGAGGAAGCTGAAGAACGACATCCTGGTTTTTAAACAGGAAGATACTGAGAATCTCCATGAAGCTCTAGAGAGGTTCAAGAAACTGTTAAGGAAGTGCCCTCAGCACAACCTCACATTGGGAGCACAGGTGGAGAGGTTTTATGACGGCTTGACTGATTCCGCCAGATCAAACTTGGAAGCAACAGCTAGTGCCGAATTTGATGCTCTTTCAGCTCAAGCAGGTTGGGACTTAATCAATAAAATGGCTGAAAGTGCAGTGAACTCTGCTAATGACCGCCAAAACAGAAGGGGTGTACTGGAAATAGAAGCGTATGATAGGATGGTTGCTTCAAACAAGCAATTATCTCAACAAATGACAGCTATGCAACGACAGTTCCAGGCAGCCAAGATATCTAATGTGGATAGTATCCATTGTGGAACATGCGGAGGTCCTCATGCCAGTGAAGAGTGCGGAACAGATTTTGACGAGGAAGTCAAGGTTTTGGGCAATTCCCAAAATAATCCTTATTCCAACACCCACAATCCGGGGTGGAGGAATCATCCTAACTTTTCCTGGAGGGAACAGAACAACTCCAATCAAGGAGGAAATAATCAGAGGCAATATTCAAATCAACGATTTCAGTCTCAGAATTCAAGACCTCAACAAACTCAGGATCAAGAAAGTGGCAGTGGAAAGAAAATCTTAGAAGAGATGATGGAGAATTTCATTAACAAAGCAAATACTGGTTTCAAAAATCATGAAGCTCCTATAAAAAATTTGGAGACTCAGGTGGGACAGATGGCCAAGCAAATGTCAGAAAGACCCCCAGGTATGTTTCCTTCAGATACTGTCATTAATCCTAAAGAAAATTGCTCTGCCATAACTCTTAGGAGTGGTGCTACCTTGAGTGAGCCTAAACAGAAAATTGTAGAAAACAATAATGTCAATGATGAGTTTGTAGGAGATATTGAACCTTTAGGAGAAAATAAGAAAAAACAGAAAGAAAAAGAAGAGGAAAAGAGAAAAGTAGAATTAGAAAAAAAGTTTACCAAAGTCCATTTTCCCCCTTTCCCCACTAACATAGCAAAGAGAAGGTTGGAGAAACAATTCTCCAAGTTTGTATCTATGTTTAAAAAGTTGCGTGTAGAGCTCCCATTCTCTGAAGTTTTGGAAAAAATGCCTCAATATGCTAAATTCATGAAGGAGATACTCTCAAAGAAAAGGAGGTTGAGTGAAGAGAATGAGATCGTTGAGCTTACTGAGGAGTGTAGCGCTATTCTACAAAGGAAGCTTCCACCCAAACGAAAGGATCCAGGTAGTTTCACCCTACCTGTTAATTTTGGGGCTTCAAAGCAAGTGAAAGCCTTATGTGATTTAGGGTCAAGCGTCAACTTAATGCCTCTATCAATGTTTGAGCGACTTAATGTTGGAGAACTGAAGCCGACAATGATGATGCTTCAATTAGCGGATCGCTCCATAGTGGCTCCATGGGGAGTTGTTGAAGATGTGCTAGTAAGAGTAGGAGAGTTCGAATTCCCGGTGGACTTCGTGATAATTGATATGGATGAGGACTCTAAAATACCATTGATTCTGGGAAGACCGTTCCTAGCCACTTCACAAGCGAAGATAAATGTGGGGAAAGGAACAATATCTTTAAGGGTAGCTGATGAGAAGATCAGTTTCAACATATTTGACCTGAAGCCAAAACCAGTTGAGAAGAATGATGTATTTTTGGTGAAAATGATGGAAGAGTGGAGTGATGAGAAGCTGAAGCAGTTCTTCCTTAAAGAAAAAGCTGGAGCATCAAATAAGAAGAAAAAAGAGGACACACAGATAAATCAAACTGAACAAGTCTACTCAATGAACATGATTGTCAACTCTGAGCAGAAGGAGGAGATCGATTCCAAGCAGAAGGAGGAGATCAACTCAAAGCAAACGGAGGAGAAGGTAAAAGGTGGGTGCTTCCAATGGAATCCAAAGCGTAAGAAAGAAGAAAAATCTTCTATCCCTCTTAACTCTAAACTTAATGATTGTGTTTTAGCTCTTGAGGTTGCATGCAAAAATCTAATTAAGGTGTGTACTCAAGTGAAAGATCCCGAAAGTGCAATGCACTATGGGATAAACCCTGGATGACATTCTGAGTCCAGGGGAGTCTAGCAAAGACTATAAAATTGCGCTTCTTGGGAGACAACCCAAGTGATAGTTTTAGTTTCATTTTATTAGTTTTAAGTTTTATTTTCGTCTTGTTTTCTTAGTTCTAATAATTTTTTTGCTTTTGTTTCTTGTTTCATAGTGTTCGTATTATTTATTAAAAAAAAAGGAAAATTCAGTCAGTCATGGCCACTGGAATTTTTGCGTGGAAAACGGCATGAGTTGGTGTTAATTCCGTGCAATTGCAAGAGCAACATTGCTTCTGGAAATTGCAGCATGGAAATGGTGCCATTTCAAGGCTATTTCCAAGCCATAGCATGAGTCAAGGCTAGGAAAAAAACGCTTCTGAAATTTTCAGCATTGAATTTGGCGCGGTTTTAGTGTATTTTCCGCGCTGTTGCACGAGACAGAGGTGGAGGCATTAGTTCTGATTTTTTCAGCATCAAAAACGGTGCTATAGCACCAAGTTTGTGTTAGATAAAACAGTTCTGATTTTTTTCAGCTCCAAAAACGGTGCTATAGCACCAAGATTGTTTCAAAAAAAAAATTTATTTTAAAACAAAAAAAATAAACAAAAACACGTGGGCACGAGGATAAAAAAAAAACTACTTTATATAATAGAAGATTTGGTTTTTATAACAAAAACAAAAACAATATTACTATATCTTAAACTTATCTTTTCACCTAATAAAAAAAAACTATCTTTCTTCAATCAGTTTTGTTTTCAAAAACGTGCTCTTCTACTCCTCTATTTTTTCCCACACAATTTTCTTCTTCTTCTCCTCCTTTAAAATTTTTCTTCTCCCTTTAATCACCTTTGTTGAATTCTTTATTTTCTCAGTGTGTGTGTCTCTCGACCGAGGTATGCTTTTTTTTCTCATATATTCTTCTTGTCCTCCACTCACTTGTTTCGAGTTCTGCTAAGACTTATGGGTTAATTTTGAGTTGAAATTGTATGCTAAATGTTATGCTCACCAAGGACAAAGAAAATTGAACTTGGTTCTGCATTTTTTTGTTAATATCACTCTTTGATTGTGTTTTAAGGTCTTTTTATAGGATGAGCGTGGATAGAGATGATCTGAGCATTGGAGCTGACTGGGAATTCTGAAGCTCAAAGTAGCGGAGCAGCTGGAGAGGAGGATGATGATGATGAGCCTCAGAGCTCAGATTGAGGGAGTTCTTTCCCTTTCCTTTTACTGTTTTATTTTAGCTTTCGTTGTTTCTTATTTTGTTGAGTCTTGCATGCTAGTTAGTTTGTGTTTTGTGGAGTCAGTTTACCCTTATATGCTTGTGTTGTGCACCATGTTACTTGCATGTCTCAAGCGGTTTCACCCTAAATTTAGATGCTTGTTTTGTTTGTGAAAATTGCTGAAAATAAGTTATTTGAGGTGATTCACATGTGGGGAACTCTTTGTGTTAAGAGAATGAGAGCTGGGTAGCTTTGGGAACCTAAGTTGAGTCTTTGAAACACTGTTTCGAGTTCTGATTATGGGTACACTTACCGTTTTGTTTCTGAGTGTTGAGTGAATATTCTGACATACTTGTACCTGCTTGAACCTGTCTTGATTTGCATCTCGGTTGAATATGTGCAGTTTTGTGATTCAGAGAGAGACTTATAGGAATTTTTGTTGGCTTTCAGAATTTGCTTTCATATTTCCCTTAGTAGCCCCTTTGAGCCTTAATGATTATTTATTTGGTGCCTTGCTTTGGTGATTTGTTTGGTTGTTAAGTGATCTTAGTTACTTAAAAATTGGAAAGAGCTTAAAAATTGCAGGCTTCTATTCTCTCAAAAAAATGAAAAGGAAAAAAATGTACAAATTTGAGGTATGTGCCTCGGAACAAAGGAAAAAAAAAGATAAAATAAGTGAGTAAGGTTATGGGGGTGGTCATCCCACTTTCTATATTCCCCAATCACTTCATTGCTTTGTTTCAAATGAAAACAAAGAATTAAGAGAGAGAGAGCCTAAATGTGTTGAATCTATTGCTCTTTTGTGCGTCATGAAAAAAGATCACTTAACCAACATTGGGTAGCCCTTTGAGTTGTCAATTCTTTCAATTCCATACCTACATTGCACCCTTAGCCACGTTACAACCTGATGAGGTCTCTCCTAATTGCTTTACTGTCTTATTTGATTTTGCGTTGAAAGATAGCCAGGTTGGATGCACTGTACTTGTTTGTTCATGAGCTGAGAGATGTGTGCGCTTATTTGTTTCCTTGCTACTTGTAATTCTCACTTACTGAAGTTTATTCACTTTCCTATTTTAGCACTTGCATGAACTACTGTGATGAACTCTTGGTTTTTAGACTTAAAATTTGGCATCTGATTTAGGGGTGATTAGTTCTGAGCTTGAGGACAAGCTATTTGAGTTTACGCTTGAGGACAAGCTGTCGTTGAGTATAGTGGTGTGTTGACCCGGGGATATAAGGGTATTTTTGTGGGTCTTTTATTTTATTTATAATTTATTTTCTAAGTTTTAATTAGCTTTTATGGTATTTTTAAGTAATTTTCGTATTTTTAATTATTTTAGGATTTTAGGAGTTTTTATTATGATTTGATAGATTTTAGTAGTTTTTATCTTATCATTAATTAGTATTTTTTAAATTAAAGATTTAGTCAGGATTTAAGTTGTTTATTTTTGGGTTATTATCTTCTTAGTATTTTATTTTGATTTATTTTGTGATTTTTATTTTATTTCATTTAGGATTTTCGGAATAAAAAGAAAAGAGAAAATCAGGAAAAGAGATCTGATCCGGAGCTGCAGGTCCACGGAGCTATTGTGCATCCGCAGGAGATCGAACGGCTGCTACTTTGTCCCCAGCCATGTGGCGCGATGGTGGCACAGGCCCACCGTAAGACTGTGGTGCGAGTAGCACTAGATGCCGCCCCTTTTAAAGCACAGGCCAACTGCTGGATGACACGTGGCAGTGGTAAAGGACAGATTTTGACTTTTCTCCAAACCTGGACAACGTGATTTTGAACGGAAAAAGCAGTACCATTAGGGATATATATATATATATATATATATATATATATATATTTTGGTAGAAGTATTAGGGGAGAAGCTTTTGGTGATTGGAATTGAACACAAACTTCTTAGGGTTTTGAGAGTTTTTTCAAGGTTTCTCCTGGAGACTTTAGGTGATATTTTTCTTATCTCTTGAATTCTTGATTATGACCATGCTTGGCTAAACCTCTTTTAGTACTTGAGTGTTGAACCTTTTTAGTATTATGTTTTGATTCGAACCTTTGCTTCATATGAATTTTATTTATTAATCTACGTAGTTGTTTCAATTTATCTTGATTATACTTGAATGCATGCGAGTAATTTACTGATTCTTATGAGAACGGAAGTTGATTAGGAATTAGAGAAACAAGGAAACAATTAGATTAGGCGTTCCCTACTGCTTGATTCAAGAGTAGAACCTAATTGCGTTGGCTAGTATAAATATGAATTAATCTTCAATTCCCTGGTCTAGGTGCTCGTAAAACAGACTTAGTAATTGAATTGAAAGTTTAGGGCGTGTGAGTTATCAACATCTTAGAACATAGCTTAAATCGCCGTAGAGGAGTTTATTAAATTCATATGAACATTGTTAGAATAAATGCATAAGCCGAATAGGTGAAACAAGACCCAAGTACTATCTTTCTCATCTGATTTCATAAACTCTTTGATTTTCGCTTTTACTTTTTATTAGAGATTGTTACAATCTTTAAAATCCTTAAGTTCTTATTTTCATAATCTAAAAACTAGAAGTTAATATAATTAGTATTGAATCACAATCCTCGAGGGATCGATATTTATTACTACGGACAACTTTGTACACTTGCAAAGGAGCTATCAGTTAGGTTCGAACCCTACAAGAAAACTCGGCTCACCCCCCAAGTACTAACCCAAAACCATGATACCACTCAGACACATACATAGTTCTACGTCTGACATCCGCCTGTCCCTTGAACACTTCCTCAATCATATAGTACTTTCTCGGCGCGGTCTATCATTCTTTGGCGTTAAGCGCCCATGCAGCACACAGTCAAATAAGCAAGGGTCAACTCTCAAACAACACATATAACTGAAGGTATGAAAAACGGTAGAAAGGGGGGGTTTGAATAGCGTTTTCAGAATAAAACTTCCACCTTAAGATTTTAACAAATCTTTCGAGACACAAGTAAAGTGCTTAAGATAAGAGATGAGAAAAGCACACAAGGATTTTATCCTGGTTCACTTGATGAATCACTCAAGCTAGTCCAGTCCACCCGTGAAGGTGATTTCTTCCTTCTTAGAATGAAGGCAATCCACTAATCAGAGATTTGATACAACTGCACTTGAAACCTACAAGTGACTAACAATACACTGACTTAGCTCACACTAAGATTCACTCTCTTAGTCTTCTCTAGGATCCGATCAAACTTGATCTCCTAAAGGTAAACTAAACAACTGTTTAGGAAATATTGTTTACAAAGAAATTGCTTCTGAAAAGCTTGTAGTAAACACAATGAATTCAATGAAGAAAGAATGCTTAGAAGGTTTGAATATTGCTTGCGCGTATAAGTTTCTTCCAACGGCATCTTTCAGTCTTCAGCCTCTATATATACTCCAAGGATTATGGTTTGAACACTGCATGGGAATGCTACCATTGGAGGGCAGATTTGGGATTTCCAGCTTCTGCTGTGGCTGAGTATGTTAGATTAGGTCGTCAGGATAGTACATTTGCTTTTGTACTTTGGATAGTGACTTGACCTTTAACCTGGTTGACTTCTGATAAGAGGAATGCTTCGTGTTGGAACATGTGAAGCTTGTTGATCAGAGTCAGAGGGAAGCATGGATCCTCTGACCGTTGTACCTTCTGATTCTGAACTCAGAGGAGAAGTACTTGGTCTTCAGAGTCATTTTGCTTCTGGACGTCAGAGTCTTCACTTTTCAGCTTCTGGATCTTCAGAGTCTTCTACACCATCAGAACTTCTGAGCCTTCAGAGTTTCTGGGTTATCAGAACGTCTGGATCTTCAGAACTTCAAGTGAGTTGAGTCCATATCAGAGCTTGATTAACTTCAGATCTTCTGAAGCTTTTCTACTGTTTAGATTGAACATAGAGATTGCGAAAGCGTTGCTAGTATTACTCTTTAAGCAAAGTGCTTCTGATTTGTGTGAGATTATGTCAAGGTCAGAGCCTGTTAAGAGCACACTTAGAAAACACGTTAGAGTACCATAATTGTTCATACTAAAATGTTAACTTGTAATCATCAAAACATAGAGTTGTACTACATGATCAAAACTTGATCTTACAATCTCCCCCTTTTTGATGATGACAAAACCAAATATTTTGATGAACAATTCTTAAACAATAAACTGAATTCACTCAGAGTTTAGAGAAATAGAATTAGGCTTATCCTGATGTGAATGGTTTATTTTGCTCATTCTGAATCCAAGTCACAGCTTGATTCTGAGTTTATCTCCCCTTGAATCTAAGACTTAATGAACATATTAGTAATCTCTAGATTTGGAGCTAAATAATAAAAGAGTTCAGAGTGAAGACGCATGACATAGATGAAATGAAATAATCAGAGCGCATAAGTATTCAGAGTCACGAGTAGGGTATCAGAGTCAACCAATATCACTTCAGAAGAAGTGAAATGTATTCCTTGTATTTGCCCAGTGACACATCTATGGTCATAAAGGTGGAACTCTTAAATTCTCCAAAAGAAAAAGAAATCACACTAACACAGCTTACACATAAAAAACTGGGTTATACTCCCCCTTTTTGTCATAAGCAAAAAGCCTGGGGTGTGAAAAACTTAGCTTGAAGTACAAGGTACTCCCCTTTAGAGAAGGTCTAAGTTTCGAAGAAATAAAAAAATATGATGAAAAAGAGATTAGCGAATTAAAGAAGAATAAATGCAAATGTGGAGCGTTTACCACCGGCCACGGGAGTAAAGAGAAGCTTCAGTTACCAAAGACTTATCCTCGAGAAACTGCAAGAGCAATAACTTTCGGAGAGAGAAGGATGCTTATATAAAGCGATTAGGAACACAGTAAGCTTCACAACAAGATTACTTTCGAATCACATAATGGCTTCATACATGGTTGCATTGGAAGAGCTCATAAAGAAGGCTTTTGATGAAGATCTGTTCATCAATGTGAGGCACCCAGAGGGTTCGAGAACCATACATGAGATGACTACAACGCTGCTGGAAAAGGATCTTAGTCCAGAATTGGAGAAAGATCTGAAAGAGGTCCTCTACTTCGTGGAGGAGATTCAGGAGCTGTGCAAGCTGGAGCTGAATCTGTTGGAGGAGAAGGAAGCAATGGAGAAAGATCTGGAGACGATGGAGGGGAGTCTAGGGAGGGATGAGCTGAGCAACAGGCTCTGCAACATAGAGTACATACTCGATCGTCTGGAGAAGGAGAGAGTAGAGCAGCGCCAAGAGTGTAGGAGAATGAAGAAGGATCCTCCATTCTAGAAAAAAATGCAGATGTATGATGATGTAGTATGTAATATTGAGATATGATATATAAGAAAAGAAATTTTCAGATATACGTTGTGTTAAATGCAAGAAAAACGAAATAAATAATCACATAAGGCAATAATGAGACTAAAAACATAGAACAAATAACTGAAAGTTTATCAAACAAAGAAGAAAACGAGAGAGATCCTAAAAACTAAGGTTTTGCAGTGCAACGAAGGAGTTCTTGAATGGCTTCATTCATGCTGAACAGGAGAGTCTCATGAGAATCAAGACGTTGTTCCAAAATAGCAAGTCTGGAAGAACTTGGCTGAGTAGAACTGGATGGAATATCCTGAAGATTGTCTTGAGCAGAGTGAGGAGCTTGAGTGGAGTGTGAAGCAGCACTTGTGAAAGACACTGGTGCAAGAACTTGACCTCTGAGAGCATCAGCTTCAGCTTGTAGCCTTTCAGCTTCTTTCAGAGCTTCTAACTTTGCATTCTCAAGTTGTTCAGCTTCTTGACGTGCAGCCTCATCTTCTTGTTCTTTCTTCTTTCTAGCTGCCTCAATAGCTTCAAGTAACTCAACCCTTAGTTGTTGTTCATGCATAGCCACTCTTCTGTTGAAACGCTGCCTTGCAGCTTCAATCCTCTGATCCCTTTCAGCTGTGAGATGACTCATCAAGATAGGAACTTGAGCAATCATCCAATCACACAGATGATCCCATTCTTCAGCAACAGAGTCAGGGTTCTCATGAAGGTCAGTGTGACCTTGCACATTGCGAACCATTAATGATGCTTCATAATTAAACACACTGATGCACTCAAGAAAGGAGTTGGGTTTGAGATAGGTATAGGGAACAATGAAAAGAATGGTTTCAGGAGAAGTGAGATGATTACTGCTGTTGGCTTCAGAAGCACCTTGAGGAGAACCAACATCTAGAGTTGGGACATTTGATGTGTTGATCTCAAGGTTAGGCTGAGAGGTCTCAACCTCAAGGTTTGGAGATCTAACCGAGGAATGATTAGAAACCGAGTTTTCTTGTTGTGAGGGAAGTGCTGGTTGTACATGAAGAGATGTTGCATTCAGAGGGACCAATGGAATAGGGTGATCTAGATAAACTAGACGTTCTGGTCTAGGTCCAGGGTATGTCCTTGGGCTAGGAATGGTCTGATAGTACTCAGGGATAGCAGACTCTTTTTGTTTCCTAATTTGATCAAATTGGCGAATGGATTCAGAGTTATTTGAGGGTGAGGAGTCAGCAACATTTGTGGTAAATGATACAGAGGGACAAGGAGCAGTAGTGTCTGTATCAGTTGTTTTGCGAGCAGGATGATCTGATGCTCTGCGGACAGAGTGATCAGAGGTTCTGGGTTCATGGTGAGATTGGTCAGAGATAATGGGTTCAGAGGCTTGTGGATTATATTGAATGGTTATAGGTGAGGTAGGTTCAGAGGGTTTGGGAGTCTGAAGCATATTCCAAAGAGGTGCTTCTTCATCAGAGGGTTGAAAAAAATGAAGATCTAGGTGAGGTAGTTGGAGAGGGGTTTTGGTCAGCTGGTTGAGACTCTTGAATGGGAGAGAGTGGGGTAGCAGTGCGATTAAGAAGGTTAGAAATGGGTAGTGCATCAAATGAGCTTAAATCATCATCAATAAATGAAACAACAAGCTTACTTGATGATCTCACTGCAGACCGAGTAACCCTGGCAGAAGCCTCAGTTCTGATTACCTCAACAGCTGGTTCCACACGAGTTGGCTTCTCCACAATTCTGAATTGCTTTTTCAACTTCTTTGGTGGAGGAGCATCATCATCATCACCATCAGATGGAGCATCTGGCTTGGAGGGTTCCTCATGCTTCCTCTTAGGCTTTTCATTCTTCTTCCTCTGGTCAACATCATCAGAGGGATCAGTCTCTTCAGAGGATTCTTCTATAATTATTCTTCTCTTCTTCTTCTTCTTGGGAGGAGAATCAAATTCTGAAACTGGAGGCAGGGTTCTGAAAAACTCATCCACATCTATTTCAAAGCCTTGTTCCCTTAGATCAGCTAGATAGTGCAAGATAGCAACTGGGTCATCAGCTTGGGACCATAGAGGGTAATCAGTCAGAGAGACTCTTCTCTGTCGGATTTCATCAGAGGTGTCTTCATAAGCAGGTGCAACCTTTGTCTTAATCAATCCCATCTTTTTCATGGATGTGGAAGTGAAGACATCACCAACAATAGTCGTCAGATCCTCTGTGCAGCCTGCTTTGATCAGATCTTCTATCAATTTGCTTTCCAGAAAGAGGTCTGAGAGCAATCTTCCAAAAGGAATGTATCTGATTGCAGACTTTGTAGAAGCAGTTGTTCTAGACTTCTTGATGCAATCTTTGAGATAAGAGAACAGGAAGAAGGGAAGGCAGATCTTCTTGTACTCTTGAATGAAGAAAAGCATCACTTTCTGACAGAAATTGATGTAGTCTGGAGAGCTTCCCTTTGGCCTTTGATTGATGCAATGTAGGAGAATCTTGTGCAAAATCCTCAGCTTAGGATGAAGTTCTACCACTTTGCAGTCACTTTTGCCTGGCTTCCAATTTGTGTAGAGAGCTTGATTAACAGCTTCTTTGGTCTTGAGTTTCACCTTTGATTCCGTCAGTTGGAATCTGTAGCCTGTACTGGTGTTTTCACCCAGAAGATCAACAATTGATTTCTCTGTGATGATAATTCTTCTGCCAGCAATGTAGGAGACCACTTGGTTGTCATCGCAGTCAGCATGTTTCCAGAATTCCTTTACCAGTTTGATGTAAACTAGACCACGAAGCCTTTTGAAGTATTCTTCCCAGCCTTGAGCTTTTACTTCCGGGCGAAGATCAAACCCATTGGCAGCAATGTTGTCAAGATCAAATCTCCATTCAGCAAGAACCTGGAGTTCATCAGGAGAGTAGACACACGTAACAGCACAACCCCTTTGTGCGAGAGGAATCATCTGGCCTGTAGCTTGAGCTTCTGGTTGATTTCGCTGAGTTGCGGAGCTCGATTGACCGGTAGCCTGACCCACCACCATGACAGGAAATCTCCTTCCTTCAACAGTTTCACCTCTGTTGGATTTCACCATTTCTGAAGCGGTTGAAGGTTTGGGTAGAAAGAGAGAGGATGAATGAAGAGAGAGAGAGAGATTGTGGGGATTAAGGGTTTTGCAAACGAGAGAGAGAGAGAGTAAAACAATAAGTGATGGAGAACGTGTGTGCGTAGTGGTTTTTGAAAATAGCCGTTGTTGATTAAAAAGCAAAGTAAAATCAACGGTTAAAAATTAAAGACATCATTACAAACAATTAATACACATATCACACAGTGGAGAGAAGCACATCAACCCTCATTACGACAGATTGTCAGCACGGGCACAAGAAACGATGTATCATAGCTACTGACACACATTTACTGTCTCAGCTTCAGAGTAAGCACCAATGGGTACTTAACCTCTGATGGAGTTACCTTCTGAACTAGACATCTTATGATAAAGAAGCATCATAGTCAGAGGTTCTGATCCATCTTCATGCTGGACAAAAGTCCATATTTAGATTTTTCAGAATGAAATTAAATCTATCCTCTGCTAAGGGCTTTGTAAAGATATCTGCCCATTGATGGTCAGTATCAACAAACTTCAGAAGAAGTACGCCCTTCTGAACATAATCTCTAATAAAATGATACTTTACCTCAATGTGTTTTGCCCTTGAGTGTAAGATAGGATTCTTACTCAGTGAGATTGCAACAGTATTATCACAATAGATTGGGATGTTGCTCTCAAGGATTTGATAATCCTCCAGCTGATGTTTCATCCAGAGCATCTGAGTGCTGCAAATTGCTGCTGAGATGTATTTTGCCTCTGCAGTGGAAAGTGCTATGGTTGATTGCCTCTTGCTTGCCCATGATACTAAGTTACTTCCCAGAAATTGACAATTTCCAGAAGTTTTTTTTCTCTCAGTTCTATCTCCAGCATAATCAGCATCACAATAACCTGAAAGCTTATACTCTGATGTTTTTTTATACAACAAGCCAAGGTTAGTGGTACCTTTCAGATATCTCAGGATCCTCTTAACAGCAGTTAAGTGGGTTACCCTAGGATCTGATTGGAAACGAGCGCATAGATGAACACTAAACAGAATATCTAGCCTAGATGCAGTTAAGTATAGAAGTGATCTTATCATACCACGATAGAGCTTCTAACAAACTTTACCACTTGCATCTTCTTTCTCCAGGATGCATGTAGGATGCATTGGAGTCTTAGCAATTATAGATTCTATCATGTTGAACTTCTTCAGAAGTTCTTTAGTGTACTTACTCTAATGAATGTATGTTCCTTCTGTTGTTTGATCAACTTGTATGCCCAGAAAGTACTTGAGTTCTCCCATCATACTCATTTCAAATTCAGCCTGCATCATCTCAGAAAACTCTTTGCATAGAGATGGATTAGCAGATCCAAATATAATATCATCAACATAAATTTGCACAATTAAGATATCATCTTTGTAAGTTTTGCAAAAGAGAGTTGTATCTACTTTACCCCTTACAAACTCATTTTCCAGAAGGAATGAGCTGAGTCTCTCATACCATGCTCTAGGAGCTTGCTTCAGACCATAGAGAGATTTCTTCAATTTGAAAACATGGTCAGGGTTCTTCTCATCTTCAAAACATGGTCAGGGTTCTTAACATCCATCTGATGAAGAATTATGTTGTGATTCACTGAGAATGAGATCAGTAGTCTGATAGCTTCTAGTCTTGCTACCGGAGCAAACGTTTCAGTATAGTCTATTCCTTCCTGCTGACTGTAGCCTTGAGCAACTAGCCTTGCCTTGTTTCTGACTACATCTCCTTTCTCATTTAGCTTGTTTCTGAAAACCCATTTGGTTCCGATCACATGAATGCTTTGAGGTTTCTTCACTAGGCTCCAAACATCATTCTTGGAAAATTGATTCAGTTCTTCTTCCATAGCCAGAATCCAGTCCTTGTCTTGAAGAGCTTCATCAATTGACTTAGGTTCAATTAAGGACACCAATCCTTTCAGACTGAGCAAAGTCTCTTCAGAGGGTCTGAAAGCTGATCTGGTTCTGACTGGTTCATCTTTGTTACCCAGAATCAATTCCTTAGGATGAGACGCAGTGACTCTGCTCTTCTTCTGAGGTTGTGAATCAGAGGGACCAGCTTCTTCTGGTTCATCTTCCTCTAGCTCAGCTTCCTCTGGAGCTTTGCCTTTTTCAGGAACATTTATACTTAAATCTGCAAACTTTTCAACTAGCTTTGATTGATCAGAGTCAAGCTTATCATCAAATCTAACATGAATATATTCTTCAATAGTTTTAGCATCAATATTATAAAATCTAAAACCTTTAGATCGATCAGAGTAACCAAGTAATAGACATTTAGAAGATTTAACATCAAACTTATGCAATCTATCCTTAGTGTTTAAAACATAGCAAACACAACCAAAAGGATGAAAATAAGAAATGTTGGGTTTTATATTCTTCCACAATTCATAAGGAGTCTTATTCAGAATTGGTCTCACAGAGATTCTGTTCTGAATGTAACATGTTGTGTTTACTGCCTCTGCCCAAAAGTGCTTTGCCATGCCAGTTTCTTGGAGCATGGTTCTAGCCATCTCCTGAAGAGTTCTGTTCTTCCTCTCAACAACACCATTTTGTTGAGAATTTCTGGGACAAGAGAAATCTTGTGCAATTCCATAGGAATCAAACAGACTCTCAAACTTGTCATTATCAAACTCTCCACCATGGTCACTTCTGACACGCACAATCCTACAAGCCTTCTCGTTTTGCACTTGGGTTATGAAGGTAGAGAACACAAAATAAGACTCATCCTTTCAGGATAGAAATTTTACCCATGTCCAGCGGCTATAGTCGTCAACAATGACCATCCCATATCTCTTGCCACCTATAGACTTAGTTTTCACTGGTCCAAACAGGTCGATATGCAGAAGTTTCAACGGCCTTGAGGTAGAGACAACATTCTTTGCCTTGAAAGGGACTTTTGTGAATTTGCCTTTCTGACATGCTTCACAAAGAGCATCTGAAGAGAACTTCAGAGCGGGTAAGCCCCTGACTAGGTTGAGCTTACTCAACTGAGAAATCTTTCTCATACTGACATGTCCTAACCGTCTGTGCCATACCCATTGCTCCTCATTAACAGAAAGAAGGCACTTCACATTCTGAGATTCCAACTCAGATAATCTGATCTTATAAATGTTGTTCTTCCTCTTGCTGTTAAACAGAACAGAGCCATCGATCTGACTTACAGCCCTGCAGGACTTTTGATTAAAAATAACATCATAACCATTGTCAGCTAATTGACTTATAGACAATAAGTTATGAGTTAAGCCATCTACCAATAGAACATTGTCAATGCATGGACTACTATCAACACAAATAGTACCAATACCAACAATTTTACCCTTCTTGTTGCCACCAAAGCCAATTTTGCCTCCAGGCTTAAGTTTTAGCTCTTGGAACATACGCCTTTCTCCCGTCATGTGACGCGAGCATCCACTATCCAGATACCATGATTGGTGTTTTAGTGGAGCTATCAAGGATATCTGTAACATAGATAATCTTATCCTTAGGTACCCACTTTCTGGGTCCTCTTTTGTTAGTTACCTCAGAGGTTCTGATCACCTTGGGTTTCTTAACATGATAGTGTAAAGGAATTTTAGCATGATATTTAGACATGGAGAAAGTTCCCTTTTTGAGAGGAGGGTTAGAAACTTTAACAGGTAATGGTTCAGGCAATATAGTACAAGAGGGTACAAAACATTCACACAAGGATTTAGCCTTAGGCATAGGAGGCTCATTTCTATTGGGTCTAGAATAGCCAATACCATGCATTCTATTTCTGCTTACGCCATAGATCATTGAAGCCATTAAGCTTCCGTCTACGCTTTTAGCCAGGAATCTTTGAAAGGATTTGTAACACCCCGATTTTCGGGTGCCACGGTAGTAACATGTTAAAGTAAATATGCAATCTTTTCCAAAAGGGATTTATAAATGTGAGTATTTATTTATTTATTTATTTATTTATTTATTTATTTATTTATTTATTTTTCTTTTCGAAGTGTTTCTAAAATATGTAATGCATACTCCCAACCGTAAATAATTTACTTCTGTCCTCGATCAAGGCACAACATAAAGTACATGACAAATAAGCTAAGATCCAACAACGGACTCACTATGCAATGACTCCATAAATCCAATATACTCCCTATGATTTCCACACTGGGTAACCATAGGAAAGCAATGCACCGGAACCTACCCAAAACCTCAAATACAAATCATAAAATGATCCTGCAAGCTTAAACCAATAACGGTAAGCTTTTCTACCCAAAAGCTCTAGCCCTACACCCGACTCTATTCTTCGAGTCTTCTATAGATCTTCCACGTGGAGTAGCCTCTGCTCACATCACCTCCTTTCGTCGTCTGGCAGCAGGCCGACCGCCCAAACACAAACATACAACCAAAGCCAAGGCGCGAGGGTCAACTCACAGTATACAATAGATATACAAGCAACATGCGACAAAAGGGTATAGATATATATGTTTATATATATATATATAAATAATCCTAGCATGTTATTGGCTCTAACAATGCTTCAATAATTCAAATAGCATACAATTCCAGTCAGAGTGAATGTATGCGTGAAATACAATCAATATGATCCGGATATATGTGACGCGTTCCCGTTCGCCACAAGTGAAGCATTCCCGTTCTTCACTATGGATGAACCATTCCCGTTATTCATCCTCGACAAAGCATTCCCGTTCCTTGTCGAATATGCATCGGTGAACCATTCCCGTTATTCACCTAATGATGCATTGGTGAACCTTTCCCGTTATTCACCAAATGATGCAATGGTGAACCATTCCCGTTATTCACCATATGATGCATGATGCAATATGGTTAGCCAAACATCGAATCGTCCTCACAACACAAGTGTTTAGCTCAAAACCCAATATCAAAACCCAAGAGTTAGTGTCGGTCAATACAACACAACTCGGAGTTAGTGTCGGTCAATACAACACAACTCGAACAACCAAAACCCAAGAGTTAGTGCCGGTCAATACAACACAACTCGAACAACCAAAACCCAAGAGTTAGTGTCGGTCATCACAACACAACTCGGATAACAAGAGTACTAGAGTACTCGGTGACTTTCAATCATCACCGTAGCTCACCTCAGTGGCTTTCCCCAATTCCCAAAACCCATAACAAAAGTCGACTTTTCCCCGTCTTTCGCAATCATTTTCTCCTTTAGGTTCCCTATATTTATTCGTTTAGTAAAACGTTTCGAATTGGATTAGTCAAGTTATGAGTTTAATTCTCAAAGTCTAAGCCTCCCAAAGTCTCTAGTTTTTGAAATTCTAATCATTCTAAATTTTCCAAAAACCCTCCAAAAGAAGTTTCTCGGGGAAAGTCTAAGTATTCCAACGAATACCAACGAATGGCTAAGTCTCAAACCCCACGTTTGAACTTGCCTAGGGTTGTTCATCCAACCCGAAATATCAAACAGCACCAGTTCAATGAATCCCCACTCCGAAGTTGCGTCAAAACGCACAATTCATCAACATCTCAACATCACAAGTTATGTAAAACATCATAACATCAATTCATCAACATAATCAACATCAAAGCAAAACATAAGTCGAGTTTATCGACGCCTATCATGCAGTCATAGCTATTAGTAAGTTGCCCTAACCTTAGGCGCTTTCCTTACTAAGTTGCGACTCAAATCAAATCCAGTCATATCTTTGCTTTCCCGTGTTGGCTCACTTTCGTTTGTTCTTTGGCTTCGTCGTCAAGCGCTTCCGTTATTTGTACCCTTCATAAGTACACATAACATAATCACTAATTGAGCTACCTACTTTCCAAGTCTAAAGCTACACTCTCAAGCAATTGGCTCGACGAAAACACAAGTTAAACTCAATCTCCTTAATGGTTATAAACCATCAAGATCAACCGCAGAAATTAAGATAAGTCATCATAATGACAACAAAGCAATAACAAAGCTTCAAAATCTTATGACTTAGTAAATCAACTTTAAAACCAAATACTCATATGCTTGTCAAAATAGATAAGTACACATTACTAGTACTTACTCCTCTCATTTTCCTTAGAGATCTCAGTCTCTAATAGGATACTCATTGAGGTATTTTCGCAATACTACACACCACTCCCCGTTAAAGCAATTAACACAACATCTGCAATAGCATTCTCCTATCATCATCCTTAAGTAATCTCTTCCCGTTTTCTATTCCATAATCCTCTTTATCCTCAATACTTACTTATCAAGTCACCTACAACAACTTAATGTCTCAACTCGCTCTCACGATCTATTCCTCAAGCCAACGTTGTATCATTATCAATTCTTATCAAAACCACTAACTCTTATCAAGTAATCCATAAACCATAGTTAACTTCCAAGGCAAACAACTCTTCTTATCTAATGATTATGTACTTATTCATGACTCATAAGCTCCTTCAAAACGATCGAATCATTTCTCTTAAACTTAAACTCGCGATATCTCATTAGACACACAACCCTAGTCTCTTCGAAACTCCACTTTGGTTCTACAAAAATCCCAACTTATAGATAAGTCATCAATCTCTAAGAAATAACTTCTAGTCCTCAATCAATCCCTTAATCACTTCTAAGTCCTTGAACTTCCAAAGTTTCAAATCTAGACCTTCTAAAACCAAGTATTTATAGTAAAGCTTATAGACTTCTTGGAATTCAAGATTCAATCCTAAGTCATCTTCCAACATCAAGATTGCAATCACAACTTAATCCATTCTAATTAATACCTTTTGGAGTCTAATTCCTCACTCGGAAATCCAAACTTAATTGCTCTAACTCCATCCAATCTTGTTATTCCTAAGCATCCATCGAATAGCGAGATAGTATCAATACGCTTATTCCCTAACACTCCGACAACTTGTTCGACTTCAAAACCTTTCGTAATCGCTTTTTAACGAATAAATGTGCGTGAACTCAAACGTTCTCTATTTTCATAAACGGATAAACAACGTACGTAAGTAAGTTTAAAAATATGTTTTCCTACTCCAAGGCATTGCAATATCGATTAAAATAAAAGGTTTTCTCATCTTTTTCCCAAAGCAATTCTTTTCACTTGAAATAACTAATTTTGTCAAACGATTATAAACTGTACAGCGACTTTAGCTAATTTTTAAATACGTCAAATGAACTCCGAAAAATCTAATATTTTTATCCTGGCTTCATCTACAGGTTTTGTAAATCCTCATAAATTTTCAAGTCTAAATTCAAAGTACAAAATTCAGGAAAAATCGAATACTACAGCAGTTCGTGAGAAACGGGGCAGCTTAACCCGTGCTCACCAAAATGCGTATAACTTGAGCTAGACAAATCGAAACGACACAAAACCAGTGGCAAAAGTTTGCTAACGGAAAAAGCTACAACTTTTATGAAGAACACAGTTCGAAAATCTTAACCGAAACATACGAGTTTAACAGAACAGCGGCTACTACTTTTGAAAACAACAACAGTTTTATGTGAGTTTTCGCAAAAGCTTTTCAAGCACATTAAGGGCTGAACCCTCATGCCCTCAGAATTCAACAACCATAACACTATTTAAAACCATATTAATTCATCTAAACCCAGATAACTTTAGAAATCAAATATACAGACATACTAATCAAGAAATTAAGGCTTTTACCAAGGAAAATGAGAAGATGATGGTGAAGGAGCTTAAATCCCTATTTCATGAAATGATCAGATCTTGTTCTAAGAATTTTGAAGCATGTAAATGAAGTTTATCAATCAGAGATAGCAAAGGAAAAGGTTTTACCACCTGAGGAAGTAAAGTGGCATGGTGATGGTGTCTCCTTGTCATGATATGGATGATGAAACTTGAACAATACCATATGATAAATGGGGCTGCACGTTTCCTTGTGGTGCTGGCCTTCTCGTGGTGGCCATGGAGAGAAAGAAGAGGAACATGGTGGCTGCCATGGGGGCTTTCTTGCGTGAAGAAGGAGGAGGGGCAGAACAAGAACATGTTTTTGGTGATGGTTTTCATGGTGGAAAGGAGAAGAAGAACGTGATTATGGTGGCCTCTTGGCTGGACTGTTGCCATGGTGAGGATGAGGGACGGTGGTGATGGTGTGGGTGCTGCACGTGAATGAAGAAGAAAGGAAAACCATGGTGGTGATGGCTGGCTTCGTTGTGGCCATGGAGAGAAAGAAGAATTTGGTGTTGGTGATGAGGAGAAGAAGAGAACAAGAAAGGAAGAAACATAAGAAGAACAAATGAAATGGGTATGCAGCAAAAGAAAGAAAAAAACGTGAAGGATGAAAGAAATGAGAGTGAGCCGAGGATGAGGTGGACGGAGGGATAAGGATGGTGAGATATTTTCTAAAGATATTTTGAGAAGATATTTTTAAAATCGGTATGAATTGATTTAGATACTGAATGATTTAGCTCATAGAGTTAAGATAAAAATATAAGGGTGACATATTATTATCCCAAAAATTATGAGGAACTCTATGAAATGATAAAATATAAATTTGAATCACTTTGAGTAAAATAAAATGATTCATAGACCAAGAAAGAAGTAGAAACTGAGCTAAAGAATAACTGTGAGACAATTAGAACAAATATGACGTCGTCATATTATGCGTATAAGTCAAGTATAAATTATAAGAAAATGACAATAGTACTTATCATCATTTGAAAGAAAAAGACAATTGTCAGATAGCTCACGGAGCGTTGAATTGAGTTTATCGAATAAAACAAAGTTACGACTTATTAAAATTAAGAAGACTAATGATATTATTTCTATTTTCAATGAAACTATAGAAAATAAAATATTTTGAAATTAATTATCATTTAAATGATTTCCTTGATTTTTAATTAAAATCAAGTCAGGAAAATAACTTTAAAAATAATAATAGATTATAAACACTCAATTAATTAATATAATGAAATTAAATAAATAATCTAGTTATTTATTTCAGAGTCTTACAGGATTTTTCATATTTAGATTCATTTTTACTATCAGAGGCATCACAAGCAACAACTTCTTCTAATTTAATAATCTGGTTCTTAAGCACAGAGTTGAAATTCACTAAAGCATGATTATTATTTTTCAATTTAGAAATCATTTTCTCATGTTCAGAAGAAGTCTTAGAAGCAACAGAGAAATCCTTTTTCAACTTTTTATGCTTAGTTAATAAGGAGTTATACTTATCCATAATATCAGACAAAGCATGTTTTAGTTCAGAGGTTGAGAAAGAAGCGAATACCTCATTTTCATCGTCTGAGTTAGGATCTTCTTCTAAAGCTGAGTCAGAGTTAGTTGCATCTTTTGACTCTGCTTCTTTGTCTTTGACGATAGCCATGAGTCCTTGAACTTCACCATCAGAATCAACATCCTCTGACTCTGATTCATCAAAGGTCACCATCAGACTTTTCTTTGTTTTGAAGTGCTTCTTTGGCTTCTTGTCCTTTTTCAGCTTTGGACAATCACTCTTGTAGTGCCCTGATTCTTTGCATTTGAAACATGTGACTTCCTTGACTGAGGACTTCTTCTGGCCTGATGAGGATTCAGACTTTCCTTTGGCCTTTCCAGAGCCCCTGTACTTGCTCTGCCTGTGCTTCCAAATGCGGTTGAGCTTTTTGGAGATCAGAGTTAGCTCATCTTCATCAGAATCTTCTGATGCTTCTTCAGATTCTTCTGCTTCAGCTTGGAGAGCTTTTGACTTATCAGATTTAGACTTCTCAGATTTAGATTTCAAAGCTATAGACTTCTTCTTCAGATCTTGCATCTCTGAGCGCTTCAGTTCATGACATTTCAGTATGCTGATGAGTTCTTCTAAACTCATACTCTCAATATCTCTTGTAAGCTCTATTGAAGTCACTAAAGGCATCCAGCTTTCAGGAAGACTTCTGATAACCCTTATGGCATCATCTTTTGTAGTGTAGCTTTTGTTGAGAGGTCTTATTCCAGCTACAAGCAACTGAAATCTGGAAAACATATCCTCAATGGACTCGTTAGGTTCCATGATGAAGGATTCATACTTCTAGATCAAGGACAGAGCCTTTGATTCTTTCACTTTCTTATTTCATTCATGAGACATTTTCAAGGCTTCAAAGATACCCTTGGCAAACTCACGATCTGTAATCTTCTGGTACTCTTCATAGGAAATAGCACAAAGAAGAATAACTCTAGCTTTATGGTGCTGTGAGTAAAGCTTCTTTTGCTCAGCAGTCATCTCTGATATGGAGATCTTCTTGCCATCAGCATCAACTGGACGCTCATAGCCATCCACAATGATATCCCAGAGATCTGCATCGAAGCCTAGAAAGAAACTTTCAATTCTGTCTTTCCAATATTCGAACCTTTGACCATCGAACATAAGCCATTTGTAACCATCTTTGCATTGTAACCATCTTTTTGCATTTCACTGGTGGTAGCCATTTGTTTTTCACACCGGCCCGGATCGCTGAACACTGTTAGGTGTGGTAATCAGAACATGCGCTCTGATACCAATTGAAGGTATGAAAAACGGTAGAAAGGGGGGGGTTTGAATAGCGTTTTCAGAATAAAACTTCCACCTTAAGATTTTAACAAATCTTTCGAGACACAAGTAAAGTGCTTAAGATAATAGATGAGAAAAGCACACAAGGATTTTATCCTGGTTCATTTGATGAATCACTCAAGCTAGTCCAGTCCACCCGAGAAGGTGATTTTTTCCTTCTTAGAGTGAAGGCAATTCACTAATCAGAGATTTGTTACAACTGCACTTGAAACCTACAAGTGACTAACAATACACTGACTTAGCTCACACTAAGATTCACTCTCTTAGTCTTCTCTAGGATCCGATCAACCTTGATCTCCTAAAGGTAAACTAAACAACTGTTTAGGAAATATTGTTTACAAAAAAATTGCTTCTGAAAAGCTTGTAGTAAACACAATGAATTCAATGAAGAAAGAATGCTTAGAAGGTTTGAATATTGCTTGCGCGTATAAGTTTCTTCCAACAGCATCTTTCAGTCTTCAGCCTCTATATTTACTCCAAGGATTAGGGTTTGAACACTGCATGGGAATGCTACCGTTGGAGGGAAGATCTGGGATTTCAAGCTTCTACTGTGGCTGAGTATGTTAGGTTAGGTCGTCAGGATAGTACATTTGTTTTTGTACTTTGGATAGTAACTTGACCTTTAACCTGGTTGACTTCTGATCAGATGAATGCTTCGTGTTGGAACATGTGAAGCTTGTTGATCAGAGTCAGAGGGAAGCATGGATCCTCTGACCGTTGTACCTTCTGATTCTGAACTCAGAGGAGAAGTACTTGGTCTTCAGAGTCATTTTGCTTCTAGACGTCAGAGTCTTCACTTTTCAGCGTCTGGATCTTCAGAGTCTTCTACACCATCAGAACTTTTGAGCCTTCAGAGTGTCTGGGTTATCAGAACGTCTGGACCTTCAGAACTTCAAGTGAGTTGAGTCCATATCAGAGCTTGATTAACTTCAGATCTTCTGAAGCTTTTCTACTGTTCAGATTGAACATAGAGATTGCGAAAGCGTTGCTAGGATTACTCTTTAATTAAAGTGCTTCTGATTTGTGAGATTATGTCAAGGTCAGAGCCTGTTAAGAGCACACTCAGAAAACACGTTAGAGTACCATAATTGTTCATACTAAAATGTTAACTTGTAATCATTAAAACATAGAGTTGTACTACATGATCAAAACTTGATCTTACAATAACATGTAACATGATTTACATAACATCATAGTAATAAGGTCATCAATTCTAATACATCATTTGCAATCTCATGCTCATGTTATATAGGTAAAGAACTAGCATATAGAGTAATAAACCCAAAAGCATAAACAAGTCCACCTAGAGTCCAGTTAGACTACATGCTCATGCATATGCTAATTTTAACGCCAACAACGACATCTCTGAAGGCGAGACAAAATTCGACTCCACAATTGGGGTTAGTCTACGCTAACGCACCTTCATCGAATCACTCGCACGACTCCACAATTGGGGTTAATCTTAATAACGCACCGTCGCTTTCATTTTTCCACTTCTTCGGATATGTCGTTATGCCCTGACAGAATTTTATATCATGGTTCAACCTAACCGGTTCCGAACCACATCAAAACATGCAGAATGTCATGAGGTCAGTCAACACAACATCGGAACCGTCGTCCTCACAGTCCGAACTTATAAAAATAACTCCTTATTGAGTATCTGGTTGCCCACTAGGAAAGGCATCTCTTGCCAACGCTCACATCTCAAATTTGTCATAAATCACAATATTCAATTCACATGCCAAAGCATAATAACATGATTTCAAGTTTAATACATCATATTGCAATACTTGCATCATCAAGTTCAAACAAACAAACATCATATAAACAAGCATCATATAGCACAATCACATGCAGATAAGTCTAGACCGAGTGCCCTTACCTTAAAAAATTTAATTTCTTTCGTAAATGCTAAACTTCAAGATCCTAGCTCCACTCTCAAAAGCTCCATAATTTATACCAAAAACTAACTCTCTCAAATAGCATTGACTCACATAGATAATCCTATTGTGGATATTGTCTGAGAGTATGGCTTTGTGTGTGTGTTGCACTGATGGAAAAAATTTCAGTACGTGCCTTGCCTTTTATAGGCTTCCAAAGATAATAAAATAATCAAACTTCTTGGTGAAGAAATCAGAAATGTGGATAAAGATGAGGGAAAAGTGAACGTGTGAGCTATGTGGTTCATGAGAGCTAGAGTTGGAGGTGTCAAGTTGTGATAGATGGTAGAGTATGTGTTGTCAAGAGAATGAAAAATGATTCAGCAATTGAATTCAAGTGTCATGCTTAAGGATTCATGGACAACGTGGTTCTCTGCCACGCAAGGAAAAAAAATCTGAAGAAGCTGAAGTTATATAATATTTTTATGAGATGATTTTGGTAGTATAAGATTTAATTCATAGAGCTATAAAGAAAATACGATGAAGATAAATCCCTACCCTAAAAATTATAAGAAACTCTATAATGTATTTTAAGATCACTTTGATCTAGTTTAAGTGATTAAGTGTAGAAGTGTTAACAAAAATATATCTACATATATATTACTTATGTTCTAGTCACTTACGTGACTATCCTCCTCACACATTTTTCCTTTTATTTTAGTCATCTACGTGACTTCCATTCTTTTTAAAACAATAGTGGCATTTCATTTTTTTTTAGTTCTAGTTATAACCGCCATGCTATGGAATAGGAAATTACATTGGCAAGCTAATGGAGGTTTGAGCTGCGAGTAAGCTGAAGAGGAAATTACGTTGACAGAATAATGGCGGTTTGAACCTAGCTCCAATAATCTGAGAAGAAACTATGATGACATGATATTGAAAAATGTTATGTCTTATGACTGCTCTAGGGCTCATGACATCTTAGACGAAAATTTGGTTTCACATGAAGCAAATTCAGTCAAATTTAACAGAGATAAAATCACAACAAAGGGATAAACTGAGACCAAGATGACACCTGGAATGAATTGACTCAGTAAGACAACTAAAGTACGTTTTCTAGTGGTTGATTGTCATGTTTCTTACAATGTCTTGTTAGGCCAGCCATCCCTGAACAATCATGGAGCGGTAGTTTCTAAGCGATACCTCATGATGAAGTTTGTGAATATGGGAGGGGTAGTCATTGCCATTAAAGGAGTCAGCTAGAAACTGCTATAACAGTTTTGATGTTGGTCATGCAAGATTTGACGAGAAAGAAGATCCGGGAAGATGCGAAAAAGAATGAGGACTAGTTGAGACCTCGGATAAAATGATCTATCATCTCTAAGAGGTACCTACTTTTATTGTTCAAAATCGTCTTTAACTTCTCTTGCAGTTTATGTTTCAAAGTATATTTCAAGAATTATAAATCAATAAGCTGAATGTCTGTACTTCGTACTTGAGAATCCGGTACGACCCTCTATTTGTTAAGCTGTTGAATCACAATGAAATTGTGTGGTTATGGACATGGAAGTCACGACGAAGCTTTAGGTTTCATGACGTGAAGAGGGTATTTGCGAAAGAAACTCGACGCTCAAGTCAGTATTTGTGTAAGATAGGTTCTCAAAAACTGAAATAAAATTCTCTTAGTGAAAATGCTTAATATGAATAGCATGTTATGTAAATGAACTATATAGCTTGTATTTACAGGGTCAAAGTCATTGACGATTGTCTCTGCAAGAAGGAAGCCCCTTAAACAGGGCGTCCGAGCAAACAAATGGCCTTGTGCCTCCATGCCTTGACTTCTTAATCTCGATATTTTTGTGACCGAGCAAACACTATCGAGTGGGGTTGTCCTTCCCAAGCCTTGTGGTTTATGCTCCGATACGAGCCTCTTGGTCAGTTGAGACATTCTCAGGCTGGGGGTTGAGAAGTTGACTATAACACTGACCATAAGTTTTAGACCCATTTGTTGTACTTCTTCTCTTATTGTAGATGACTTATCCCAAACAAGATTAAAAAGACTTATCCTTAGCCTTGTCTAAGTCGACCGGTGAAGATAGGGAAAATTATATAAGACTTGGCCTTATTTGTAACGCCCTAGTTTTGGATTAGTGGTCACAGTAGTAACCTTTCAAAAACAAGGGACCAATTTTTTTAAAATAATTTGAAAACTTCATGCTATAAAATGCAAGAGTGTATCCGAGAGCGAGGTTCCTAGAAGAGAGAGGTGTTCTCCCGAAGGATGTGCTTAAATACCAAATCTTTCCTAGTCAGAACAAACTGGAAACACCATCACAAAACAACACGAATATCCAAAGCCACATTTTCATAAAACTTCAATCAAAGATCAACTAATAATTAAACACCGCGTAATATTATAGAATTAATCAAACGATATCCAAATTAATAATATTTATTCAGACATGTGCTTAAAATTTAAAATGAAACTAATTCAAAAATAGTCACTCACTACAAAAAAAGCGTTATTTAGTGGGGGTTATTTAGCGGGGGTTTTAATAACCCCCGCAAATGTTATCAATTTTTTTTAGTTAAGGGGGTTTTAATAACCCCCGCAAAATTTTCATTGCACTACCGCAAAAATGGCTTACAGTGCCACGAAGCATTCCTCTTTCTCACTCTTGCGAACCAGTTTCCCTCCAATATTTCTCACTCTCGCTCTCTCTTCCCTTCTCTTTGCCCTCACTCTTCTTCCTCCGAACCCCTATTTCCTTCTGCTATCGACGGTTGCGGCGACGGCGTTTGTGGTGGCTGCGACCACACTGTTCCCTTCCCACTAGAAACCTATGTCGCAGCGGTGATCTAGGCCCCACAGATCGAAGGAACTCGCCGTTTCTCGATTCCACTATACGAGCACGATTGAGTGTTCCATCAAACCCTAATTCCCCTTTCAATTCCTATTTCTGCGCCCACTCTGCTTCTTATTGTTTCTTCTTACTATTGATTGTTGTGAATTTAACTGCTGAATTTGTTTGATTTGAATAATGTTTCTTCTTCATCCTCATTGCTAATTCCTCTAACTTTTTGTTTTGTAAGATTGCACTAAGATTTTGGCTCAGGATGGAAAATCAGTCAGTGTAGACATGGTACTCTCGATCTAAATGTGTGTGAGTGTACAATTTCATGCTTCATTGCTCTAATTGATTTACTTGTGCCCCATGCAACCTCTTTTTGTAGTAGTTATTTGAATACTGGAAGGGTCCTTACTTTGAAGTTGATGGGAACCTCTCTTGTTTGATAACATTGTATTGGATGATTTAGATTTTCCATTGTTTGTAAATATGTGGAGTGAAATTGTTTGCCTCATTTTTCTTGTGTATTTTAACTGCAAACTCTTCATCCTCTGCTGATGGCCATTGGGATTGTCCACTTAAGTGGTGAAGGTAGAACTAGTTTGAGCTGAGGAACCCTGCAATATGACAATATAACATAATAGAACTAGTCCATTATTAAGGTTTGTCTGTTTAGGGTTCTCTTATTTTGTTTCTAATTTAAGTTTCTTTAAATTTATTTGGTTTTTAACATGGCGTTCTCTTATTTCGATGCTAACTGATGAGTCTTTCTCCATTGATGTTTGAGATGCTTTAATGTTTTAGTTCGATTACTTTGTCACACCACATGTACATGGTTAATTTATTGCCCCGCTTAATGGTTAGTTTTAAAGTGACTGATGGAGTTAACTGAGTTTGGAAGCTAACATGATAATAATTGTAGGAACTGTGTTTGCCTACGGTGTGACAAGTAGTGGAAAGACACATTTCCAAATCAACCTATGAGGTTGTAAGTTTTTGCATTCTTCACCTCTCTTCATATCCTTGTTTTCTCTTCACTGTTGATTTCAAATGTTTCTCTTCACTGGGGTTTGCATGCAGGTTAAAAGTATTCAAGGTTGAGCTGATTTTGTTGGATTCAATCCTTTAGATCTTTTTTTCTCTGTCATAAGAGTTGAATTATGGAACAAGGTTGAGCTGATTTAGTTCATGCTTTCTTATTATTAGTTTGTGTCTTCTTATTAACAATGGTATATACCAGTTTTGCAACTAGGGGATGCAGTTTTATTATTAGTTTATGTTACATACCACTAGCCTTCAGGGTTATAACTTATAACCATCATTTTTTATGGTTTTCTTCTAATTAGTTACATTTTGTAAGTACCTTACGTATTGGCAAATGAAGCCAGAAACAGAGCTTGGAGGTGGTCTAAATGAGGATTCTTCAACCTCACCTTTACCCAGACTTTTTAAGGTAAGTTTTGGTGTTGATTTTCGTCAAGCTAGATTTGCATTCTAATGATTGTCAAGGCTGAATCTGGAAGAAAGTATCCTATTCTTACCCACATGCACATTAACATGGATAAGAATAGGGCATTCTAATGTTTATATTGGAGAACCTGCTGAAGATATGAAAGCCTTTGCAGCTCTCATAAGGGTTTTTAGTCAGCTTTCCTTTTTGTAATCGGACACTTTCAGTCTTACACCCACTCTCTCTCTAAAAGTTTTAATTTTCTTTTGAACAATGCACATTGCTGTATTTTTTGCCATCTCCATTGGAATCTTAGATTTTCTTTACACTGCTGATGATCAACTGACTTCAGGGGAATCTTAAGGCCAACAATGGATGTGAAGAATATGACCAAGCTGAATGAGGTAATCTTTCTGATTTAATAGATTCCAGAAATATTGGTAATTGAACTTGGTTTCTTACTTATAATCTGTCTTTATGTGACTAGAATGTCAAGACTTGCCTCCCTAACTGCAGAGTAGAAACACTTAATAGTGAAGAGGCTCAGAATCTTTTACCTGGTGTGTGTTTACCATTCAACTCACGTTTCTATATGCCCAAAGCTCTTAACATCCGTTCTCAACACTATCTTCAGGTCAGTATAAGTAATGCAAATTTCTTTCTATTGGTTAAGTTCTATGTTTCTCTTTGTTTTTCAAGTTCACTTTCACTTATTTTGATAATTCTCTTAGGCACTTTTCCTAGCATGTGAGAATTTGGTGAAAGAATCCTCCACCCTTGACTCGGGTCAGAAACAGCTCAATTTACACAAAAGAGCTGTCCATAGACTTTCCGAGTTTGAAGGTCATAATTCATTGCTATGAGTTTTGTTCTTTTGCTGATATCTGACTGCTTTTTTCTTTTTCCTTGAAAGTGAGTGAATGGAACAATTTAAACTTAGTACTTCAAGAAAATGTTTTGAAATATTTTTGCTTGGCTTATTTTTTTAATAGCTTAGCTTATGAGTCGCAATGTCACTTTTGTAAGTGCTTTTCATTGTTCAAGACTATGTGTGCGTTTCGGTAAACAACTTAATTAAGTGCTTATAAGTTAATTTGAGCTTATTTAAATAATCTCAAAATAGCTTAAAGGTAGGTATCAATGCTTATTCATAAACTAATCTTTGCAGTTTATGAAAATAAACTAAAAAACAACCTATAGGTAGGTCATAATCTTACTCAAATACTTGCATAATAGCATAAGTGCTTATGCTAATATTATTTGTGTCTCAGGGGAATATGATGCTGTCAAAGTGAACATGCTTCCTGAAATCTCCGGGAGGCTTCCTTTGAGGACATGTAGGGGTGTAATTGTGCACCTGGAACTGCCTGATGATATGAGGTAAAGTTTATTGTTTTGCCTTGCATATGCTCTAAATTTGACAATCTATATTTTGGTAGGTTTCTGTCTCATGAAATGACTGTTGAACTGTATTCTGCTTCAAGAGCATTATTTTCTGGGAAAGGGCCTTCAAGATTTCTCCCATGTATTTCACAACTTTCTGCTCTTTGTTTTTCCAAAGGTTATCCTGAATCTGGGCCCTCCATACTATCAGATGCTTGGATTCATATCATGTGCATTTAAATATTCAATAACTGTGTATTAAAGAGGTGAATAATATTGTATGTAGATATTTTTTATGACAGGAAGACTAGTTAGGATGTTTAGAAAAACTCTTTAAATGGTTAATAAGTAAACTCAACAATTAAATGAGGTTAAAAATGTCCCTAGAATAAACTCTAGTAACCAAGGGAGGTTTAATGCTGTAAATAATCTCTTGCATTTAAGGGAGGTTGAAAACTCCCGTTAAAAAAAGCTTGCAGATAAGGGAGGTTTAAAACCGCCGCTAAAAACCGCCGCTAAATGTATATGCATGTACCAGGGTTTGCTGAAAAAACGCCGTTAATGATTTGTGGGGAGTGTAACTTCGGGATTTTTCAAAACCCCCGCTAAGTAACTCGCGGGGGTTGAAAACCCCCACTAAAGGCAAAAAAAACCCCCACTAAATAACGTTTTTTTTTGTAGTGACTAGCAAAGATGGAAAGAAAGTTCTAAGGTTGTCTTGAAACCATAGGTTCAAGGAATAAGTTGCAAAAATCCTCCTTAGGCGCCAACAGCTTCTTGTCGACCATCTTCTCTACTATCCTGATGGAAAATGTCATGAACTACTCGGTATCTCTTGTAGCTCATCTAATGGTGTTAAGTGCCCCTACAAACACCCAAACAAGCAGAAATTGTTAACTTCAACAATCAACAAATATTCAAACAACATATATATCATGGTGAATAACAAGTGTAACATCCCGATCTGACAACTGGCATCACGGTAACAACACGAGTCTTTTCAGTGCGCTTTGTCCTCACTCGCGCACTTCCCGGGAAAACTTCCCAGGAGGTCACCCATCATAATATTACTCCAAGGAAAACACACTTAACCTTGGAGTTTTTATGAGTTAGGTTCCTGAAAAGAAGATGCATCTTATTGTTATGAGTAGTACCAATCAAATCTTTTATGCCCTCTTCAATTGTATAGTTGTGAGACCCAAGTTTTTAAGCTTAGAATAAACCGAATAAAATTCATATTCACGATTAGTTTCGATGTAACGTGAAGGAAAACCTGAACAAGTGTTTATCAAATGGAATAAATTTATGAAGGAGAAAGTTCAGGACAAGGCTAAGGATAGTATTAAAGTCGATATAAGCTATAGCGCAAGTAGTATTCGCTTATACCTAGGACGAGAGCGATAGTAAACGACTAATTTACACTTAAAGACACGATGGAAACTAATTCCAAAAATCTTCAGAGAAATGTTAGAACTTCTCTTCATCTTTCCATGACAAGCATTTCGATACGAAACCCTGAAATGTACGAACATCCGATTCTAATTCACGGAGGTTTGCCGAAACTAAATCTCTGATAACTCAAGAAACTTAAAATAAACGGTCGATGAAGAGTTTTTCTATTCGGAGCTTCAAACGAAGATTCCACACGCATACACCTATTTCTTTCGAGGTTTCTAATCTTTCTTCAGAAAGAAGTTTTCTCATCCGACATCAATTGCAAAAAGTAGTTTTTCGGGTAAAATCGATTTACACCGACTTTGGATCGTTTGTCTTAATTCCAAGAAATCTATTCTGAGTTTTGGATTTCCGTCGCCAGAACCTATCTTAGAAATCACAGAGGAAGGCACAGGAAAAATCGGAATCGCGAAATTTTCATTTTTCCGCATTTTCCATAAACTATAAATAGCTTGAAAAAAATCAAAATTTTCCAAACCCATAGCCATTGAACCCGTGAGCTTGGAGGAGAAGGAGGAGGAAAAATATTTTCGCCGTTTCTTGCTTGATCGCTGCACCGACAATTTCTATTCGAAGACCTCGAGGTATATATGCTATTTCTTACTTCTGATCGTCAATTCTGTCGTTTTTCTCTATGTCTTTCTGTGCTCAAAGTTTAAAGCTTTTTGTAAAACTGTCCAAATAACTCGATTTCTCTGTCTAAACTTATTCCCTGCATGCCCAAGAGCATGTTTAGCGGATTACATTTTGCCGAATGTCGCCGAATTGCCGCCGAGTTTCAATTCTGCTCGAAAAACCCATTTTTAACCAAAGTTTCGTCCTTTAGACTTAAAACTCTCGACTGAGCTTAGCGCCAGTAGGATTAGTTGTCATAAACGTCGTTGGGGACGTCCCCATCAAATTTGTTTTTCGAAATTCCAATTTTGAAATTCTGAGCAAAAAACACTGACCAAAATACCCCTGCGACAGTTTTCGATCCGATAGTTTTTCCGAGCTTTAATTCGCCTTAGTTACGACTAATGATAACCTAGGAACCAAGTTTGATCGAAGAAAAATCGGCGCACACAATTAGTGTGTGTGGCCAAGAGCACCTCCATAGGGGGAGGAAAATTTCGTTTTTCGAAAACTTGTCTTATCGCGTTAGATTATCGTACTTCGGAGTTTATGATGCTTCGTGTAACTTTATTAATTGTTGTCTGCTGAGTTTCTGACTGATTGTGATTGAATTCTGTGGTTTTCGCTCTAAGGTTCGTTTGAGGAATTCCAAGGAGCGGAAGGATGAGATTGTGAAGGAACGCTTCAGGATCACATTGGAGGAGCTACAGGTGAGGGCTACTCACTGAATACTAGCTAATGCTTTAGGTGTCGACGAATTCGACTTGATTTACTGTTTATGCACTTGATTGTGATTGACTGGGAAATGTTTTCTAAGGCTACGGCTGACAATGGTAATCATTTATCGCTTGAATTGTTTTTGATTCTGATTCACATGCTATGTGCTAAATGGTTAATCTAGGATGTGTTGATATATGTGCCATGACTGTTGGATTGTGTTACTTTGAGTATGAAATTACACATATATTTATTGTACGTCAGAGAGGATAACAGGCAGTTATGCCAAATTTATCATGAGATTTTGGGAAAGTTTGATGGGACGAACGGAGATTCGGGCCCTTATTCATATTTTAGTGGATTGAGACCTTCTCTGGGAATTACTTGGGATTATGGGATCTTTTAAACTCAAGATTAGAGATAAAACTAAATGGAAACTATTTTACAAGGAAAATTCATAAGACACTAAACAACCTCTGAACCTTTAAATAATGATAACTATCTCGGATGAAAGCTTAGGGTTTGAATATTAGTTTTGGAAAAAGAGAAGTGTCGTCTAATCCAAGTTTTGGGGAAACTAATAAGTTTCTGAGTATGTTAATACTCTTTTGCTCGATGAGCAGTTTTGTTGTTTGACTATCTAAAAGATAAGCCGGGAAGTTAATAAGTTTCTGAGTATGTTAATACTCTTTTGCTCGAGGAGCAGTTTTGTTGTTGGGCTATCTAAAAGATAAGCCACGAAACGGATAGTTTCCGAGTATGTCGATACTCTTTGCTCGCTGAGAAGTTTTTTACCATCGGATGGAGATGAGTCGGATGATTCGAGAAGTCATCATGAGATAATACACTTTTTATAATTAATTGTCTTTTGTCGCAGAATCGACATTTACCTTAGGGTATTCTTTTTAGAGACAATAAGTTAGCTAGAACACGTGACGACGTGACGAGTGAGGTCGGAGACGTTGTTTGGCTAATCACTTTGCATTTCATGCACACATTTCTGGGGTTCATACATGGTGGGATGCCGGACCTCGGTGGATTCCAAAATGGTCATAAGACCCGGATTTCCACATAAGAACACTGCGGTGATTCTTAGTAGCAGACGGAAATGGTAAGCCTGCGGGTATACTGCTGATCTGACTACATTTTGTTTGGTATAAGAGACACCCGAACGAAAATGGTCCCACTTTGGCCGGTGCTAGGATTGACTCGATGGCGCCCATCCTTCCGGATTGCATCTTGTTCCTCGTCATCTCATTCATGCACCATGCATACTGACTTAGTTGCCGAGTGTGATTTTTACTTGTTAATTTTATTTGATACATGTTAATTGTCATTATCTGTCATTTACATTCAATTGGAAGATCTACAATTTATAATGCTATCACAAACTTCTAAGCCTAAGTAGCTATCCTTTAAACTTTAACTACTGGGTGTATTACTTATGTAATTCTTTGGAGTTGACCCTCGCGCCTTCTGCTTGTGTTTTGTCGGACTACGCCTTTTGTCAGATGTCCATGGCGGATTGGTTCACGATGGTCCACCCTTCGGGGGGGGGGGGGGGGCTAGGTTTGAGATGCTTGATCAGGAGATCCCCGGCTCATGGGTGGTCGACCCCGCTGGCCACAGACCGATCTACTCGGGGAGAATAATGGAAGATCATGTCGATAGTCTGGGACACTTGACGGAGGGAGTTCTGAGGCATTACACTGTCAGCTTCAACCTGCCACCTGGCGTGCACTGCGGACCCGGTGTAGGAGCACCACCACCACCATCGTCTTCTGACGATGAGGACCCCTCGGAGGAGGAGCCTGTGGGAGGGACTTCATTGGACTCTAGCTCACTTACTGTTGTCGTCGCTGCTGACCTTGGTTCGGGTTCGGGACCCGAGAGACCAGCACAGGAGCTTGTAGCAGTAGCGAGAGGAGGGATGATCGCAGACATTGACCTAGTCGTCCTGGATTCTGATTCGGACGATGATCACGCTAGCATGTAGTTGTGAGTGCTGGGGTGTACTCCTCTGGACAGGATTAGGGTAGGAGTAGAGTTATAGCTCTGGTCGTCATGTTCGTATTTTGGGGCAGGGTAGGTTCCCGACCGTTAGCTTTTTGTGTGGTTTTCTTTATGGAAATCACAGAGAGTTGGTTGGACTAGGAGGTCTTATTCAGGCCGTTTTGGACTGACCTACTTTCATTTTGGAGGACTGTATTGCGAACACTTGACCTTTCACTTGGTTTGTACATATTGCCCACGGGCACTACTTTCGGCTACTTCCCGTCACTGGAGGTTACTCGTGACGTGGTTCTCTACTTACAGCGGGGGCTGTAAATATATTGTACATTAGTTATGTTTATCTTTCGTTGTAGAGTTTTTATGTCGACAAGTCTTTAAATTTATTATCTAAACAAATCAAATCGAAAAAAAATATTCACGTTTTTCCGCTTTATTTTCTTTTTGGTTACTAAAGTCACGCCACCGAAATCGGGGTGTTACAATAGTCCCATACCTATACAGTCTCATAATACCTCTTGTTCGGGTGCAAGATCAATTCATTCATGTGCCCCTTCGCCTAGAAGCCTGCCAGGAGCCGGTCCTTGTCTGTGCCTCACTGCACCGGGATCACTCCTCGCCCTCGTCGGCCCCAAGTATCACATACCCACCAGCTTCTGCCTGGTTCGTCCTCGAACCACACTCTACTGGGAGAGGTTGGCTGTGATACCATTTGTAACATTCCGATCTGACGACTGGCCTCACAGTAACAACACGAATCTTTTCAGTGCGCTTTGTCCTCACTCGAGCACTTCCCGGGAAAACTTCCCAAGAGGTCACCCATCATAATATTGCTCCAAGGAAAGCACACTTAACTTTGGATTTTTTATGAGTTAGGCTCCCGAAAAGAAGATGCATCTTGTTGTTATGAGTAGTACCAATCAAATCTTGTATGCCCTCCTCAACTGTATAGTCCCATACATATATAGTCTCATAATACCTCTTGTTCGAGTGCGAGATCGCTTCATTCATGTGCCTCTTCGCCTAGAAGCCTGCCATGAGCCGATCCTTGTCCGCGCCTCGATACACCGGGATCACTCCTCGCCCTCGTCGGCCCCGGGTATCACATGCCCACTAGCTTCCACTTGATTCGTCCTCGAATCACACCCTCCTCGAAGAAGTTGGCTCTAATACCATTTGTAACATCTCAATCTGACGACTGGCCTCACGGCAACAACACAAGGCCTTTCACTGCGCTTTGTGCTCACTCGAGCACTTCTCGGGTAAACTTCCCAGGAGGTCACCCATCATAATATTGCTCCAAGGAAAGCACACTTAACCTTGGAGTTTTTATGAGTTAGGATCCCGAAAAGAAGATGCATCTTGTTCATATGAGTAGTACCAATCAAATCTTTTATGCCCTCCTCAACTGTATAGTCTCATACCTATACAGTCTCAGAATACCTCTTGTTCGGGTGCGAGATCGGTTCATTAATGTGCCCCTTCACCTAAAAGCCTGCCAGGAGCCGCTCCTTATCCGTGCCTCATTGCACCGAGATCACTCGTCGCCCTCATCGGCCTCAGGTGTCACAACAAGTATAGACAAAGATTAATCGAAACAATATAGTTTTCACTAGAGGTCAACATGTATAAGAGAAGATTGATCATAAAACTGTGGTTAGTTCCTAAGCAACTATAAGTTAACTACCAAAAACCTGTCAAAACTAAGATGTAAAGAATTAACACAAGAAGGGGGTGTTGAATTGTGTGTATGCTAAAACTTGGTTTTCCAAATGATTATGAGTTAAAAAACCTTTTCGTAAACGTTTAGTGCAGCAGATAAAAAAACAAAGTAAGTAAACGATAGGCACATGTAACACCCCAATTTCTAAATTAGGGATTACATTAGTAACCAACAAGTCTAGGGTATAACTCGGAATTTTTTTTTTCAAAACGGTGATGTAAATTTTGAAAAAGTAGGCTCATCATCACCCAAGCAATAGTCCAAGATTTTCCCAAGTGAGCTGGCCCGGCACAATGCCTGATTAAAACCCCTTCTTTCCTTAGACAAAACAGCCCAAGAGTTCTTACTTGAATTCAAATGAAATTATTCGTTAGCCATCACTTGATAAAACAATTCAATTTTAATATTTTAAAAAACCTTGTAATAAATATATTACCCAATAAATATCGCGTAATAGTAACCAAGGTTAAATTGTATAGACAACGGAAAAATTCAAAATAGTATCTAAGAAATTTAAAGATCTCCATCTTCGCCACCTCAAGCTTCTCGTCGCCTTGACCACAATATGTAGCCCTCTGCGTCGCCACGTCAAAAGTCCACGCATCAAACTCGTCGTTCTCGAAAAGATCAAAGTTCACCACTTGGTTCTCCATCGTCTAATAGCGTTTAGCGCCCACATAGCAATTACCAAACATAAAGGGTTAACTTCAAAGACAATGACCACGACAAGTAGATAACCCAATTTAAATTTCAAACATACATGAGTGTTAGAAATTACATGGATTTCTTCAATGGGATCCCAAACATAGCGAAATGGAGAATAGAGAAATTGGAGAAATTGATTCCAATATTCATTCATTATCAAATTTGATAGTAAAATATTACAATGGGTTTCCTATTTATACTAGAATTCTAATATCTCCCCGCAAGCTGGAAGTGGTAAGAATTAACACTACCAGCTTGAAAACATAACTACTCAAAAACAAAGCAAAGCTAAAAACAACAACAATAAAAGCACAGGATATGCAACAAGGCAAAAACAATCAGCACTTTTGGACAATTTCAGTCCTAACTCAAGACCTTGAGAAGCACCCAATTCTGAAATCTGAACAAGGTTCTGTAGCATATTCAATCTCTAATGAACTGAGAATCCAAGCTGATGACCACCCTGTAGCTTCTGATAAGCCACTAAAAAAAACTTCTGCATTTTCTTCTTCAAATTCTGAATCACAGAAAATCTCTATAGGAACATGCTGATGAAGGCTTCTAGCTTAATTGGAGTAGCAAGATCTTGTAAGTACTGAATCAGTCTCTCCCTCAGAAAAGATGATCTTATTTTAATGCCTTTGAGTTTGCTATTCAGTCCCTTCTTGCAGCTCTTGGAACTCAAGCTCTCATATAGACAAGAACTGAAGAACTTGCCAATTTGTGAGCAATACTTGACACATGTCTGGTTTCTCTGATAAAAGCTTGATTCAGCAAGCATGCTATCATCTTCATGACCATATCTATAATTGACTCCCACAACTTTCCTTTTCTTCTCAGGTATACCAAGCTGTATTTCCACTGATGCAAATATATTTCCCTACTAGTAATCAGCTTGATCAAATCACAAATTAATTTCCATGCCATCCAAAACCACAACATGTCAACTACTGCAACAACATCAGCATCCTTGCACACAATGAAAATGGGTTGAATTTGAAGAAAAGAGCCTTGGAAGAAGGTCTTTGTATGAAGCAATATGAAGACTTCAAGAACATGTCTAGTAAAATTCAACTTGATAGTGAATGAATTTGATATATTAATCTCACACTTCAATTGATCAAAACGATGGTGTCTTTTGTGGAAGAATGAACTTGCAGTGAACAAATCACGGGAAACAAAGACACAGTCTATACCATTCTTAACCCCAATTCTATCAGCTCTTTTCTTTGAAACCTTTTTACAAACAGCTTGTCTACCACTTCTGGATTCACCAGGATCAAGTGGAATTTTCCTAAACTGATTTCCTATCTGGGAATCATTTCCACAAACACCTTTTGAGCAACACAAGAATCCATCAAGATCAAACTGAATATTTGCTATCTCTGAGGATTTTTCACAAAAAAGATGTGAACAATCCCAAAATCCTCCAGGATCAAATGAAAGTTTCTTAGGAAGATTTACTATCTCAGAGTAATTTCCACAAACACTTGGTGTGCGAAAACAAGGAACATCAATCTCAAGCAACAAGTTCGAATCATTCTTCTAATCAAAAGAGATATTCAATAATCCTAGCCAAGACAATTGAAATTCTTTGAATGAAAGAAGGATTTGAATTACCTCTGTGATCAAATTCTTCATGAGACACGAACCTGCTCCAAGATTGATCGCACCCTCACTGAAATCTCCAAAAACATAAGCATTGGTGGCAGGTTTCCATGCCGGAAATTGAACATCTCGATCGACAAAGAAGGAAAGATGTGAAACAGAAGAAGATGCTACAGCAGGATCGGTGGTTGGCGCAGAATCAGAAGCAATGGCTTCAAACACAAACGAATTCATCGACGACGAACAGGAACAAGACAATTCATTGGACGCCGAAGATGAAGATGAATCTGGATTAAGCGACGAATCCAGTAGCGAAGAAGAACCAAAGAAACCCTTGCTGAAAGTGTCGAAACTGAAAGGTTCAATCGCCGGTTTCCACGCCGGAATCTTGATTTCTCGATCAGCGAAGAAAGAAACAGGCAAATGATCAAGAATCTTCTCAGAAATCGATTCATCTATGGCAGAATCAAAGCACGCAGATGAAAAAGGAACTGGAGGATGCAAGGCATAATCCTCATCTTGAACCTTCACGAATGATTCTTGCACCATGAGAGAATCAGAAGCCATGGCCATCGAATCAGAGAACGTTGAACACGAACCAGAGCTCATGACTGAATCAGAGAACAGCGAAAGAGAAGATGAACCTGTGGTGATGTCTCCAAAATCAGCGATCAAATCAGAGAAATTGAAGGAAGATAATCTCGCAGTGGTGCTGCGGCGGCAGCGCTTGAAGCCACGACGAGCAGGTCGAAGGAAGCGCTCGTAACTCGGCGACGGCGGCGATGGAAGTGGCGGTGAGCTCCATTGGAGCTCTGATACCATGTTAGAAATCACATGGATTTCTTCAATGGGATCCCAAACATAGCGAAATGGAGAATAGAGAAATTGATTCCAATATTCATTCATTATCAAATTTGATAGTAAAATATTACAATGGGTTTCCTATTTATACTAGAATTCTAATAATGAGTTCAAAATTGAAATAAATAACAACCTTATCACCAATTTTTGAAATTAATAACAACATATCTTCAAATTTGAAAATTAACAGCATATCATCAAAATTTCTGAAAACAAGATAACAACATACAACTAAAAATCGTCCAGAATGGTCACTCCTAAAGAACTACATGCTTCTACCAAGAAGGATCGATCAAAGCCTCAAAAGGGAAACGCCACGCGCCACTATTGTACTTGCACGACCCGAAGGTCAACCAATTGAACTAACATGATTAAGGTATATCCCCTTAAGAAAATCAAACAACAAGATTAAAGTTCACCCTTGATCAAACTAATAACCAACAAGTTAATTTCGCAGTTAAAACATACCATGATACATAAATATTTCTCCAAAGCATGTAATAGCCTCCATAAAATTTCAGCAAAACAACGTACTCAAATTTTCATTCAACAGAAAATCCTCAACAGTAAAAGTAATCATATTATCAACAAGAAAAGCAACAAAACATGTCAAGACAATAAGCCAAAAAATCAACACACCGCCTTTAAATATATTCAAATCACATATCATGCAAAAGAAAAGAGAAGAGAGCACACAAACGCACGCACTACACGGAAGTTACCAATAGGACCTAGAACAAGAGACAATAACTACCATTAATATGAGTCCAAAAACAAAGAAAACCATCCCCCTTAACCCCTATATAACCCACGGCCAAGAGAAGAAGAGAGGAGGGAAGGTTGTTTTTTTTCGAAATCCTTTTCTTTGCCCAAAAACCCTCATGAACCCAAAATCCCAACATGAAAAAGAAGGAGGTTTTCAAATCATGGAGTCTTTTAAAATTTCAGAACCAAAATAAGAGGATAATTTAAAATTCTAAAAGGTTTTCAAAAGAGTTTTGAGAAGGAGATGCCATAAGAACGGATACCCAAAAGGAGAAAAGATCGAAGACGAACGAACCTTGATTCGAACGAAAGGAAAGGAACCAAAATTTGACCAAAAAGACAGGAAGCAGAGGGGTTCTAATAGCAGTGTAGGAGTGGTTCTTGAGATTTGATAATTCTCAAGTGTATTTTTTCAAGTGGGGGATGCTGCTTCTAGGTTTTTCTGTGTTTCTACCCAATTAAAGCCCTATTTATAAGAAACACGCTTAACCTAACCCTAGGCGTCTGAAATTTCGGCCACACACTCTATTTGGGAGAGTAAATCTTCTGAATTTAATCTCTCCATCTTTTCCCTCAGATCTTGGTTCAACAGATAACCTAATTTCAAATTTTAAGATAAAATCTTAACCGATTCTTTTTGAAAATTCCCAAAATAAATACATTTTATATCTCACAATACAAAAAATGATCAATTAATAAATTTATAATATTCTTCCTAATTTTGAAGCTTCTCCAAAAATTTATATCTAAAATAACTCAATTTTCCTTACTTAACAAGTAATTCTATATTTAATTAATTAATTAGGAGAAAAATACCAAAAATTCCAAAATTAATTACTTTATTTCTTCCAAAATAATTATAGTCATCTTTAGATGTTTTTCTTAATTTTATAATGACACCCCTTTCAAATTTTAAAACATATCTTCCTAGATACAACTTTTAGTTTTCCTATTTTAACATAGTTAAAAAAAAAATCAACCAAAATTTATTTTTTTATTATTATTTTAGATGGTTGTTGGTCAATCTACAAGTTTACAAATACCACACGGTTTTAAAATATCGAACCACAGGGATTGTGAGTGAGAATCGTTGGTCTTAGCCTAAAGCTTGTGAGTTTGAAAAGCAATAAAATTCTGATTTTAATGTTGGTTGTTGGTGACAAATTGTTGTCAAAATAGCAACGGTGAAAACGTGAGAAATATCAAATGTAAAGGCGCTTTGGGTTGTCGATCATCTATTCCATTCTAGTCTACCTATCCTATGCATGTGAAACCTTGAACCTATCCTTGATGCTATAGACTATCCAATTACCTATTGATGTCTCACATAAGCAATTCTCTTAAACTAAATGATAAGCCCAATTCCTTGCGTACTTAAACATTCATTTGAGGCACTGAGCATGTCATTTTCAGGCCAACACAACTCAAGTCTGCCTCTATTCCTAGTAGCAAGCATTGAAGGATCAATCCTAATTCAGTTTCATAAACTAGAATACAACTTCCGTTTTGATATTAGTTTAGCATATAGCAAGTGTGCACTCAAGCTAATCATACATTCCAGATTTAAAATCCAAAGATAGAAACAAGAGCCCATGCATAGAGATAAGATTAACAACTAGAACTTCATAGAATCTCTAAAATCCAAAGCAATAAGAAAACTAGCCAAGCATGGCTAGAGAATCCATACAAAACAATGTAAAGAACCTAAAAATTACAAGGTGAAAGCCTCCCACAAGCCCCAAGTCGCTTCTCAGTCTCTTGACTAAGGAAAATTGTAAAAAGTGTCTAAAAATGTTCAGAAGTCCCCTTAGGGAAAATGACAAAATCTTATTTATGGATAAAATGGGCGAGACTGGGCGCTCAAGCGCCAGAATGGCATGTTTGAGTGCCAATTGCTCAAGCCCAAAACAGAAGAATTCTGATCACATTGGCGCTTGAGCGCCAGAAAACTATGCTCGAGCGCCTACTTCTAAAGCTGCCAACCAATGTTTCTGTTGAGGTGGTGCTTAGGCGCCAATTAGGGGCGCTTGAGCGCCACATGCTCACCTGAAAACCCTTTGAACTTCATCTTAACTCTACTTCAATGTCTCCTTTAAGTCTCCAAGCTTCGTGAGCTTCCCTCTTCGGTTGTTTCAACCTAGAAACTTGATGAAAAAGCAAGGAAAATATCTAGAAACTCAAAAGGTTATTTTGCACAAAGGCCCAAAAACAAGTGGAAACTGCATAGGACCTTGAACATAATTAAAATGAAATAAAAGTCCTCATAAAACAATAAAATTACTAAACTAATGCATATGCACAAATAAAAGTAAGAATGCATAAAAATGCATGAAACACGACATAAGACACAAAAAAAAGACTCAAAACCAACAAAGAAATGACACTAAAAACAAGACTAAAAGAGGGTCGTCAATGGTATTCAGATGACTAACTAATTTTATTCAAGTTTACCATCTTTTTCTCAATTTCCAAAAGATTTTCCCAAGATATGTGCAAGATTACCCGCAAAAATCTAAGTTAAATCCACTAGCACACTCTTTCACTCTCCAAAATACTATTCACGAAAATTTCAACTCAAAAGGGAATGTATAAATCAGTTTTATCTTTATGATATTTAAATAATTAATTTAATTACTTTCAAGCCTATTTCTACAATAATTTTCGGTTTTATTAATAATGTAAGGCTGAAAATTATTCCTACACAACAATCACATATTTGACCAATCCAATACTCCCACAAGTTAAAATACACTCTTACTCATGCACACAATTAATTTCACTTATTTCTTCATACATTTCGACTAGTAAGTTATCAGTGAGCTAACAGAATAGTGTAACACCCCGATTTCGGTGGCGTCACTTTAGTAACCAAAAATAAACTTAATGCGGAAAAACGTGAATATTTTTTTTTGTTGATAAATATAGACAAGAGTGAAATAAATAAAACGCAAATGCGAAAAATAACAGAACTAATATACAATATATATTACAGCCCCCGCTGTAAGTAGCAACCTCGTCACGAGTAACCTCCAGTGACGGAAAGTAGAAAAGTGTAACGCCCGTAGGCAATATGTACAGACCAAAGTAAAGGTGAAGTGTCCGCAACACAAACCTCAAAAACGAGAATAAGTTAGCCCAATCGGCCTGGAACAAGACCTCCTAAGTCCAACCAACTCTCTGTGATTTCCCGTAAGGAAACCACACAAAAAGCTATAGGTGGGAAACTACCCTGTCCCCAAAGAAACAAATGACAGTCAGAGCTAAGACTCTACTCCTACACTAATCCTATCTCGAGGAGCTCACACTAACACTCAATCCTACATGCTAGCATGATCGTCGTCTGAATCCGAATCCAGAACGACCAAGTCTATGTACACTACCCGTCCTCCTCTCGCAACTGCGATGCGCTCCGGTGCTGGTATCTCGGGCTTAGGGCCCGAACCATGATCATCTATAACAGCAACGGTGGGTGAACTGGACTCTGAAGAATGCACTCCCACAGACTCCTCCTCTGAGGGGTCCTCAACATCCGAAGACAACGGTGGCGGTGGTGGTCCTCCTGCTCCTGGTTCGCAATGCACACCGGGTGGCAAGTTGAAACTGACAGTGCATCTCCGCAGCACTCCTGACGTCAAGTATCCTACCCTATCTACATGGTCCTCCATGATCCGCCCCAAGTACGTCGCTCGATGGCTAGCGGGGTCAACCACCCACGAACCGGGGTCATCCTGGTCTATCATCTCGTATCTAATCCCCCCTAAAGGGTGGACCATTGTGAACCAGTCCGCTATGGACATCTGACAAAGGCGTTGTCCGCCAAAACACACACAGAAAACGCGAGAGTCAACTCCAAAGAATTATGTAAATATTAAACCCAATAGGTACAGATAAGAGAATAGCCACTTAGGCTTATAACTAGAGATAGCATCCTAGGGTTGCATATTCCATAACAAACATAAATGACAGTAATAACAATTAACATGTTCCAAATAGGATTAACAAGTAACAATCACACTCAGCAACTAAGTTAGTATACATGTTGCATGATATGCAGATGCCGGTTAACCCAGTTAACCAATATGCATTCCGGAAAGGATGGACATCAACGGATCAGCCCTAGCACCAGCCACGGTGGGACCATTTCGGCCCGCGTGCCTCTTACTCCAACAACAACGGTAGTCAGATCAGCAGTAAACCCGAAGGTCTGCCATTTCGGTCTGCTACTAAGAGTCACCTAGCAGCGCTCTTACGCGGAAATCCGGGTCTTATAACCATTTTGGAATCCGCCGTGGTCCGGCATCTCACCGTGTTTAAACCACTTAATGAGTGCATGCAATGCAGTGATTAGCCAAACAACGTCTCCGACCTCACTCGACACGTCGCCACGTGTTCTAGCTAAATTAATGTCTCTAAAAGCTTACCCTAAGGTAAAGTCGATTCTGCGACAAAAGACACTTCTTTACAACAACATAGTAACTCATGATGATCTCCAAATCATCCGACTCATCTCAATCTGATGGTCAAAACTGCTCAACGAGCAAAGAGTATCAACATACTCGGAAACTACCCGTTTCCTGGCTTGTCTTTCAGATAGCCCACAACACAACTGCTCCCAGAGCACAAGAGTATCAACATACTCGAAACTTCTTGACATTCTGAACACTTGGATCCGACGACACTTCTCACTTCCCAAAACTAAGATTTGCATCCTAAGCTTCCTTTCGAGTGTGTTATCATTATTTGAAGATTTAGAGGTTGTTTAATGTCTTATGAGTTTTCTTTACAAAATAATTATCCTTTTAGTCTTGTCGCAAATCTTATGAGTTTTCAACATCCAAATATCCCAATTAACTCCCCGAGAATGTCTCGATCCATTATAACCATAACAAGGCCCGAATCTCATTCGTCCTATCAACTTTCCCCAAAATCTCAAAATAAAATCGGCATGACCTGCCCGCTATTCTCACTACTCAGAATCACAGATATCAGTGCAAGGACATAATTAAATCAGCACAATCAACAAACATGTCATATATCAACACATTCTAAAATAACCACGTAGCATATAAAGCATGCATCACACATCCTAGATTACCCACTTAGCACATAGCATGTAAGTCAATCTCAAAAACAGTCAGTAGATGAATCATCTACATTGTCAGCCGAAGCCTCAGAAAACATTTTTCCCAATCAAACGCAGACAAGTGCGGAAACAGTAAATCAAGTCAAAGTATCGACACCTAAGCATTAACTAAGGATTCAGTGAGTAGTCCTCACCTGTAGATTCTCCAGGGTTCCCGTCTAGCGGTCCTTCACAATTAATGCCTTGCTCTTCAGGAAAATCCTCAAAAGCACCTTTAGAGTAAAACCACATAATTCCATCAAAAACTATCAGAAACTCAGTAATCAATACTCACTAAGGCTACACGAAGTAGTACATACTCCGAGGTACGATAATCTAGCGCGAAAGGACAAGTTTTTTGAAAAAGAAATTTTCCTCCTCTCCCCTTAGGGTGCTCGGCCACTATTGGTAATTAGGTGGGTCGATTTTTCTTCGATCAAACTTGGTTCCTATGCTATCATTAGTCGTAACTAAGGGTATTCTAAACTCGAAAAAATTATCGGATCGAAAACTATCGCAGGGGTATTTTGGTCATTATTTTTAGCTCAGAAATTCAAAACCGAAATTTCAAAAAGCAAATTGGATGGGGACGTCACCAACGACGTTTATGACAACTAATCCTACTAGCACTAAGCTAAGGCGATAGTTTTCAGCCCAAAGGACGAAGCTTTGCCCCAAAATGGGTATTTTAAGCAGAATTGAAACTCGACGGTAGTTTTTCGAGAATCGGCGCAGTATTATTAGCTAAACATACTCAGGAGAACGTAGGGAAGATGTTTAGAATCAAAAATGGAATTATCAGGATAGTTTTGCAAAAACCTCAAAACTATGAGCACAGAAAGACATAGAGAAAAGCTGTGGAAAAGACGATCAGAGGTAAGGATTAGCGACTATACCTCGATACCTTCAAGCAGCAACTGTCGAATCAACGATCAAGCAAGAAATGAACAAAATCTCTTCTCCTCCTCCTCTTAGCAAACTCGCGGCCTTTGGAGAGAAAATGGGTAAGATTTTTGTGTTTTTTTCTCATTTCTTGGCTATATATAGAGGATGGAAAAACGCGGTAAAATGAAAGTTTCGCGATTCCGATTTTTCCGGCTTCATTCTCCGTGAATTCTAAGATAGGTTTTGGCGACATAAATCCAAAACTAAAAAGAGGTTTCCTTGTATTTTAGGTGACTAATGCAAAGTCGGTGTAAAACTATTTTACCCGATAAGTTGCTTTTTGCATCGGATGTCGGAATAGAAAACTTCCTTCTGAAGAAAGATTGAAATCATCAAGAGAAATGGGTGTATGCGTGTGGAATCTTCATTTGAAGCTCTGAATAGAAAAAGTCTTCATCGTTGGTTGATTTTAGGGTTTTTGAACTATCAGGGTTTTAGTTTCAGCAAACTTCCGAGGATTGGAATCGGACGTTCGTAGATCCTAGGGTTTCGCCTTGAAACACTTGTTATATATGGATTAAGAGAAGTTCTAACATTTCTCTGAAGATTTTTGGAATTAGTTTCCATAGTGACTTTAAGTGAAAACTAGCTATTTACTAGGGTTTCTGACCTAGGTTTAAGCGTATGTCGATCGTGCTATACCTTTTATCGATGTTGGTACAATCCTTAGACTTTTCCTGAACTTTCTCCTTCATAAATTTATTTCATTTGGTAAACTCTTGTTCAGGTTTCCCTTCACGATACATCAACCCTAATCGTGAATAGGATTCTATTCACTTAGCATAACTTAAAAACTTGGGTCTTACAAATAGCAAAATTGATAACAATCTGCCATCAATATCATAACAACCAAGAAATCAACAAATTATCATTCAATCAAATAATAATATTATTATAATATTATAACTAATAATTATTTTTAATTATATAATAATTCGAAAATTGATGGTCTTAATAATAATAAATTAAAGAAATAATTATCTAGATGAACAGTTCCGGCATAAAAATAAGGGAATAAGAATTGCTACCCCCTCTTGGAATTGCTACCCCCTTATTTTCTAAAAAACCCAAAATTGCCCCCATGTGTTTAACGCCCCTTTTTTCTCCCTTTCCCGAGCCTTCACGTTCTCTAAAGTGCATCACATTCCTCGTCACTTTCTCCCGAGCTTTAGGGCTCGGGACTGGAAGTTATTTCCTGAACTTTAGGGCTCGGGACTAGAAGTTGTTTCCTTACATTTTCCTTACCGAGGTCTAAGGCTCGGGAATTGTTCTAATTTCTTTAAGAAAGGTTTATGAGGTTTGGAAACCTCGGGAACACATTTTTCACATTCCTAGATTGACAAACCTCGAAAAATCCACGTTTATAAATTATCGAGGCATAGCCCTCGGAAGGATTCCGAGAATTAGACCATCGGGATGTTCCCGAGGTACCAAGCTCGGGAAATTCATCCGGAAAATTATAATATATCCTAAGACTTAAATTTCGGGGTGTTCCCGAGGTCCCAAAGCTCGAGAAATTTATCAGGAAAATTATAATATATCATGCAACTTAAGGCTCGGGGTGTTCACGAGGTCCCAAAGCTCATGAATTATTTTTAACAGGATATTTTGGAGATTTCCCACTTTAAAAGGGGGTAGCAATTTTAAGAGTGGTGGTACCAATTCTAACTCCCACCTAAAAATAATGGTGAGCAAACATGATCATGCCCTAATGGAGGTAGGAAACCCTTAAGATCTAGAAGCTCTAGTATATAGAAGAACATGAAGATTACAATAAGTTCATCTCCTTTTTATAGGAGTGAGAGTGTAAACCTAGATACATGGATTTGGATCTTGATGCTAAAAGACCCATACAACCATACCCGTACATAGAGGGGCGGGGTTGCCTAAGCCTATGAAGCGCATAGATCACCAACATTGCATGAGAAATACATAAATTATGTGGGACCACCCATTAAATGTAGGAAACATGATGGTTCGCCGGACGACTAGCTTGCTGGGTGTCATCGTCACACGCCAAGTACTGGGGTCACTCGCCAGGTAATGATTGCCAGTCACGCCTTGCCTTCGCTCCTCGTAGCGTCTTTATGGATCAAGTTGCTTCTTGGGTGGTTCCCCAATTATGACAAGGGGGCATGCCCAGTCCAAGAACTGAGATTTTTTATGTGTGATAAAAATTTCATACACCCTATTACATTATATCTAAATTATTATTTAATAATATTAATATTATTTTCTTATTCTAAAAATTAATTACTCTATATATTCTATGTTCTTCCTTTGCTATGGTTTTCTACATTCTAGCTAATGTATTTTGTGTGCCAAGATGTGAGACAAGATGTTGTAACATCGTGTTGTGACATTGGTCCCTGGGAACGTGTTGTGTGCTTGGTTGTTTTATTCTAGAAGTTTTGGATTGATTTCGTGATAATCAAGTTAGGGTTATTCAAGAAGCTTATGTGCGTCGTTCAAGGAATATATCAAGTGTGATCAAATCGATTTCAGGAGATTTGATTTGAAGATAATGTGGAAGTTTTTACCTATTATTCAAATCTTTTGTAAAAAGATTTGCTGCAGATTTGTTGATGGTTTAGTGAAACAACTTCCTGTTTTGTGTATGGACTCTTTAATCTTTCTAGCTCATCGAAGACAAGTCCTGAAAGACTGCTACTTATTAAGACCCAAGACCTAGTTCCTAGGTGTGCTTCGTGTGTGTGATTAGGGTTTTATTTTGAGTTCATACTGGTTGTTCTCTCAGTAGCTTTATGTTCTTGTATTAAGCTGAGAGTTATTGTGTTGTTGTTTGATCTTGAGATTTGTCTTTACTCTTGTGTAAGAGATCGATCACTGTGGAAGTGATTGTGTATAAGAAAGCGAGAGGGGCTCTCATTATATTTCTCGGGTGAAAACTGTTAAGTTCAAACGTGTTACAACGTGTTTCAATCTTATTTTGATCCTAACAATTTTTATAAATACTTTTCTCTACTAAAATCTAATTCCAGATGTTAATGACATTTTTCAGGAAATATATATTATAAGGTCGCATGCTTCAACAAATATGTCTAAGCCTTATAAGGAAAAAGAAGTCTACGCAAGATATGACCGCATCGTCCAGTAAACAAGGAAGACACTTATTCTGTATCGTTTCATGCCACGTCATACCTCAGAATTTCAGAAGATGCCTTTGAGCGGGAAAGTCAAAATTGTATCTCAACTATTTGCCCCATGCTTTAGTCAGAAGGAAACTAATCTGGTCACGTGCAAACTGATTTACTTTTGAAGAGAGAAGTCTCGATGACCAATGAAGAGGAAAAAGGACAACACGTCAACATCACTTTTCCAAAATGTCTCTCTTCTGCAAAGTAGCCCAAAGCTATCACCACCTACTAGCTGACAAAGTACACCTTTTTGGCTAAAGGATAGCTTTGAACAGCAGCATGCATTTAATGAAGCTACCAACCGGAGATTTGAATCAATGGTTAGATGACACTCACAACGGCTACAAACAACGGCCAGATTTTGTGTCTCAACGGCTACACAACTAGCAAGATCATATATAAAGGACATATCTGAAGATTGAAGCAGAAGAAGAGAAAAATTTATTGCAAGAAAAGAAAGAACTCAGAGCAGTTAATCAAAACATTCTTCAAAGCATTAAAAGCTCACAGCAGATTTCCTAAGAGTCAAATCCGATCTCATACCTCTGCTAAATCAAGAGAGAATACCAAACCTTAAAAGAGTCAAACCTCTTCTCTTACTTCTCTCTTAGATTCTGAACTCCTGTGTGTTCCAACGTCCTTTCAGAACCCAAAACACCTGAGAGTTCCAGTGCCATAAATTGTCTACACCAACTCTTTTGAGAAGAGATTTCTTGTAGAGCCAAACAATCTTGTTGATTGTGGGAGGAGTCCTGTACAATACTTGGAGAAGTCCGTGATAATACTAGGAGGAGTCCTGTACAATACTTGGAGAAGTCCGTGATAATACTTGGAGAAGTCCTGTCTAATACTTGTATTGGAGAAGTCCTTGATACTTGCTAGTGAAAATCTTGATGGTGGCCAAGTACTGGACGTAGCCCAATCGTTTAGGGTGAACCAGTATAAATTCCTGTGTGCTGATCGTTCTGCTTCATTTACTTACTTCCGCTGCACTAAACAGTTTTTGAAAAGTCACCAGAACAATTTTCTTAAGAACTTATCTTCTTTTCATGAACTAAAGTTTTAACAAGTAATTTTTAAGAACACAATTCAAACCCCCCCTTTCTTGTGTTACTTATTTACATATCAAAAACCCTCCAGACGTAGGTGTGATATTGCACCGAACTGGGTTATCAATCTCTTGTGTTGATTTTGTTTTTTCTGTTCATTAACTTGCATATTTGTACAAGATGTCTTAGACATCTGGCAGAACATTTGTCCTATGGTTTCCAGAATTTCATTCTCAAAACTAAGAAATATGAACCAATAGTAGGAAACTTTCAGATTAAGCAATTTCGTAAGGTAAGAAGGGATGCATGCAAATCCATTATTTATGGTACGAGAATTAGGATAATGTATTTAAAAATAAATATTGGAAAATTATAAACGAAACTATTATTTAATTTATTGTACTTTAAATAGGATGATATAATTAGAAAATCTATGTTATAAAAAATTACTAACTACTCTATACTTTAATATAAGAGTAACCTTCTATATTTTTTTATTAGTAATTTTTATTGGTGCTAGTGTAGTTTTTGAGTGAACTTTTATGATAAATATTAATACACTTGGTATATGGAAGGTTAGATTTATATGAATTTTCTTAATGTTTATTATCATTAGTCTGAATTCTTCGTACTACTGATTTTGTTATACGAGGTGGAAACTGGCGTAAGTATTACTCATTTTCCTTTTTTAATAGTTATGTTCTTTGTTTTAAAAGAGTGCAGGGTGAGATGAGTTTCATAATCATCTCCTCTATCATTCGAAATAAAACCTAGAGCGGAAGCTTCTAATGTCTTGCACCATGGAGAATATTAACAACTATATCTTAATTTCAAATTCTGAGGATGAAGGAGATTCAGAAGAGATTTTGATTTCAATGAAGAGCTTTATGGTTCTTCCGTAAATAAAGTAAATTTTATTTCTCAAGTACTGTTTTCTCTTCATGGATTTTTATATATCTTCTTATTTTTTCTTTTTTCCCTATCACAATAACATAAATATAAATTTGAACCATGTAGAGAAAAAAATACTTGAGAAATAAAAAATACTTTATTGAAAACAAAATCTCTTCTGAATCTCCTTCATCCTCAGAATCTGAAATTAAGATGTAGTTGTTAATATTCTCCATGGTGCTAGACATTGGAAGCTTCCACTCTATGTTTTATTTCGAAAGATAGATGAGATGATTATGAACCTCATCTCATCCGCATTCATTTAAAAAAAAAGAACATAACTCTTGAAAACTATAGTTTAGTTACCAAAAGGGTAAAGAAAAATGAGTAATATTTATGCAAGTTGTCACCTCGTATAACAACATTAATAAAAGTCATATAAATCTAACCTTCCATACACCGAGTGTATTAATATTTATAATAAAAGTTCACTCAAAAATTACACTAACACCAATAAAAAAAATATAGAAGGTTATTCTTATATTAAAGAGTAGTTTGTCATTTTGTATAACATAGATTTTCTAAATATATCATCCTATTTATAGGCTTACGCGACCCCGCCCCTCTATGTGCGGGTATGGTTGTATGGGTCTTTAATCATCCAGGCTCAAATCCATGTATCTAGGTTTACACTCTCACTCCAATAAAAGGGAGATGGGCTTCTTGTAATTTTCAAGTTCTTCTATATACTAGAGCTTCTAGATCTTAAGGGTTTCCTACCTCCATTAGGGCATGATCAAGTTTGCTCACCATTATATTTATGTCGGAGTTCTATAGTCATGACATACCGCCTGGGAGTAAACAAGGTGTCAATAAACTTAATACTATATCGATTATAACCAGATTACATCTGGTTCGCTTGTCTAATACCCGGTGGCTTGCATACTAATCCTTTATAAAATACTAGATCAAACAAAGATCTGGTTTTCAATTTGGTCAGCAAATCATGTCTGAGTTTGATAATACTAGTTATCTCTCTCTAGATGTGGGTGAAATTGTGTTAAATCTTCTCTTTCACGCCCAATTTTATCTACTTCTAGAAAAAGATCGGAATTGAAGAGAGATAGATGAAACATATGATAGACTGTGTGATAGGAAAAATAGAAAAAAATAAGAACATATGGTGGTACCCGATCATCTCCTCGATCCCGTAAATGAAGAGAGTAGATTTGATCTGCCATGCTCCGTCCTTGCTCTGATACGAGCCGCCCAACTCCACCTCAGTGCCCCTTTGATTGCCTTAGCATCAGCAACATCTGAAGCAAAAATCAGACCTCCCAAGACTCCCTCCGCCTCATGATGTTCCATGTTGCTGCCTTCCTTCGTTGGACCTTGTCCAGATCCTCCACCTGCCGCAACAGTGATTTCTTTTGTTAGGGAAACCCTAGCAGAGCATTGTCTCTTCATTTGGAGTTCACACACACACACACACACACATATATATATATATATATATATATATATATATATATATATATATATATCGAAAGAATGCAAACAAGTTACAAAAATACATAAAATAGGAAACAAAAGTGCAACTGATCTGATGAGAAGCTCGTGCGGCGCAATGTTTGCTAATACCCAGGAAGTTGTAATGTAGAATAAATTAGGGTTTAATAAGTCATATGGGCTAAAAACCAAAATATATAGAGTGTGAAAATTTCTTGTTTTAAACTGCAAAACATTGTTGAAAAAAAATACAAAAAGTACTATTGTAATTAGAAATAAATAAGCATTAGTTCTAACTGAGAATTACAATTCGTCAATTTCTAACATATTTATATATATATTTTTTTAAACATAATAAATTATTGAATAGAGAGACAAAAAGTTTGGAACAACCTCTCCCAACTAAGGAATCAAGTATATAATAAAACATACAACGAATCCCTTTAAGAGGAAACACCCCAACAAATTGGTATAACAAACTCAATTGTTATAAAACGAACTACTATGCACCAAATAGAAAGAAGGATGAAATAATATCATCCAATTTCAAGTAAAATAAGACTAAGGTAGCGTTTGACCCAGCTTTTTTTAGAACTTAAAAGTTACTTATAAGTATAAGTAAAAAATAAGAGCTTTAAAAATAAAGCTAAAGCTGTTTGGTGGTTTTCATATTTTAACATCTTAAAAGTAACTTTTAAGTTAAAAATTGTTTGATCAATAATGAATGTCTTTTCATATATACTCATATGAACATTTTATCAAATAGTTGGTATGCAAGCTTGTTTTTTTTTTTTGGAAAGAAAAAGTGCAGTAGTGTAAACCTCTCATGCCTCAAACTCATTTTAATATTTCTTGTGAGTTTTCAAATCACAAACAACATAATACCTCGCTATCTTCTATTTTCCAAATTAACAGCCCCGGAGATGAAAGTCAAAAGAAGACGAAATCATCAAGATCTGAAATCATCAAGGAGAAGATTCTACTTTTAAAGATTATATGCTCCCACTTCGCCATTCTCCTCTTATTTTGTCTTATTTTTAGCATCTTTTTACAAAAGAAAAACAAAGTTCAAAAGTTTAAAATAGAAACGTACGAACGATTGAGGCGTGAGAACTAGAGGAGATCGAAAATCATGGGGAGGTGAGAGAATAATAAGTTACTTTTAAGTAAAAATCTCGTCTCCATAATTTTTTTCTAAAATGTCACTTATTTCTATTTTGCATTATAAAAAATAAATTCCTTAAAATTTTAGAGCTTTTTTAAAATTGTGTTTGGCCCAACTTATCTTAAAAGTAAAAAATAAGTTGGGCCAGCCCAAAAGAGCCACTCTTTGTCTTGCACAAGCCAGTAGCAAATCTTCCAATATATTTTAAGGCTAACTTCAGAACCAGTCCCAATCGCAACTGTTGCACTATCAAACAAAGGCCCCCTATTAAATATTAAAATTAATAAAAAAAAATTGGATAAAAATTCACATACATTTTTTTAAGGCAATACTTATTAAAAATTTTATGAAAACTTTAACAAATTGCAATTCGTATTTAGAACCAATGCTTATTTATTCCAAATTACTATAGTACCTTTTGTACTTTTATGCCAACAATGTTTTGTTGTCTAAAATATGAAATGTCCACGTTATGTATATTTTGGGCTTTTGGCCCATGTGACTTATGAAACCCTAATTTATTTTACATTACAACATTGTGGGTATTAGCAAACACTCCGCCGCACGAGCTTCTCCACACATCAAGTTTCACTTTGTTTTTCTTTGAGAGAATGACAAATTTTTTTCTTATTTGTTTTGTGACTAACATTCTTTCTACTCTCTTCCTTATTTTTGTTTCTTTGTTATCACAAACTAATGGATGTGGGTCCTGATAACTAATCTATATAGAAGAAAGATACATGATTGGTGGAGCTATGAGTTATGACATACCTCTTGGGAGTAAACAAAGTGTCAACAAACTTAATATTGTATCAGTTATAACCAGATTACATCTGGTTTGCTGGTCTTATACCGTGTGACTTGCATACTGATCCTTTATACAATACTAGATCAGACTCAGATCCGGATTTCAATTTGGTCAGAAAATCCAGTCTGAGTTTGATAATACTAGTTATCTCTCTCTAGATGTTGGTGAAATTGTGTCAAATTTTCTCTTTCACGCCCAACTTTACACACTTCCAGAAAGATCAAAATTGAAGAGAGATAGATGAAACATATGATAGACTATGTGATAGGAAAAAGAGAAAAAAAACAAGAAGATATATAAAAATCCATAACATAAATGGTAAATTTGAACCATGAAGAGCAAACAGTACTTGAGATATGGTGGTACCCGATCGTCTCCTCGATCCAGTAAATGAAGAGAGTGGCTCTAATCCTCCACACTCCGTCCTTGCTCTTATACGAACCGCCCACCTCCACCTAGGTTGAAAAGCCATCAAACCACCAGGCGGCTTGGGTTCTGGTTGAACGGTGCCCGGTTACCTCCGGTGGTTTCGTTCGGTTAACACATGCAAAAAAATTCAAAAAAAATCAAGAAGATAAGAAATATGTTTTACAGATCTGAAAAAATTACATTAGAGAAAAGATGAAAATATAGATCTGTACAACATGAGAGAAGAAGACTTTAAAATCTTAACAGATTTGTACAAAAAAACTTTACACACTTTAAATACTCGTCGTCGGAACCATTTTTTCGGCTACCATAAACTCCTTTCCTTCAATTTTGCTTCGCATGAGAAAACTCAGAAGCTTGAAGCTTCCATCTCTTCGAGATTAGCCGCCATCTTTTGAGCCCCCTCAAGCTCCGTAGTCAGCTTCTTGATCTGCTCTTGCTTCATAATTGTCTCGCTTAGTCACCATCTCATTCCTCTTCGCGAACGTGAACTTCGACGTTGTGCAGGGTGATGAGCAAGGGCTGGCGGCATTGGAAGACAAGGCAGCGGTGGGGGGCGGCTAGGGTTGAGAGGCTGAGGGCTAGTGGAGATTGAGGGTTGAGAGGAGATTGAGGGTTGGAGGCTGCTAGGGTTCAGAAGTTGTGAATAAATAAAATATTTATATGGAGGCTGCTAGGGTTCAGAGATTGGGCCTGGGGTTGTGCAGTTATTTTTTCTTCTTATAACTAATTTGTTGGGCTAGAGCTTAAATCGAAACCGACCGGTTCAACCCTAGCGAACCCATTTTTTTGAACCGGCCAAAACCGAGACTGATTCGAACCGACCCATTCATTAAAAAACCGGTCAGTTTGGTCGGGTTCGGTTCAGGATATTATGGACAACCCTACCTCCACCTTTGTGCCCCTTTCATTGCCTTGGCATCAGCAACGTATGAAGCAAAAATCAGACCTCCTAAGACGCCATCTGCCTCATCTTGTTCCCCGTTGTTGCCTTCCGTCGTTGGACCTTGTCCAGATCCTCCACTTACCGTCGTAGTGTTTGCTTGGGTTAGGGAAACCCTAGCAGAGCATAGTCTCTTCATTTGGAGTTCATATATATATTTATTTTAAAAGAATGCAAACAAGTTAAAAAAATATACCAAAAAAGGTGCAACTTGGTGTGTGTAGAATCTCGTGCGGCGCAATGTTTGCTAATACCCTTGATGTTGTAATGTATAATAAATTAGGGTTTTATAAGTCACATGGGCCAAAAGCCCAAAATATACACTGGGTGAAATTTTCATATTTTAAATAACAAAGGAGAGTCTCATCTCCTTGGGGGAAAGACTCCAAATTGTGGTTTCCAGATCTAGAGAAGCCCAGCCATTATTGCATTGACTGACCTTGCACCGCTACACTATGGTTGCAGTTTGTCTTCACGTGGAATGCCTTAACTGCTTTTTATCTTTTAAGAACCTTCCCGTGTTTTTTTGTCTATAGCTTGTTGGCTTCCAAGATTCCAAATTGCTGAACTGGCCTTGTTTTGTTTAGTTTATCTTTATAGCTTTGTATGGGTCAGTTTCTTTGTTGTATTTGCTTGGACCTTGGCCCATTTAAATCAATGTATTTTATTATTGATAAAAAAAATTAACAACAAAACATTGTTGACAAAAAAGTACAAAAGGTACTATATATAGTAAGGAGGCGGTGGCGAAATCGATCGGTGACTCGTTGGGAGGCTACATAACCTGGGATAAAAATGAAGATAATCGGTTGGGCCAGTTTCTGAGATTTAGAGCTTGGGTAAAGGTGACGAGTCTCATACGTAGAAGGACAACGATCTCTCGTTCTGGGAGAGACCCGGTGAAAGTCTGGTTCCAGTATGAACGGTTGGGCAATTTTTGCTATCTCTGTGGTGGTTTAGATCATATCCTCAGAGATTGTGAGAACTCTGCTGGCGATGAAGATGAAGTGGATCCCTCGGATCTACCCTTTGGTGCTTGGATTCGTGCTCCGCCGCTGCGAGCAAACGTGGTGTCTGGAATCCGAGGTACGACCTCCAACTCTGGCGTGCAATGTTTGAAGGACACCTTACCAAACAATGTGCTAGACCCTGCCCTCCCCATGGGAGTCACTAACCCTGTGGAGGTGCCTCTGGAGTCACCCGACGCTTCAGTAGAAGCTTTGGCCTCTACTCTGGCAAAGGTCATTGTGGAAAATGGCCCTCATGAGAGGCGTGGGACTTCAACCCAAATTGTGCTTGTACCAGAGAAAGGGGCTAAATCCCCTTCAGAAGACTCTAGTCCAAACCTCGGATGCAATAAGCTCTCCCCAAAGGCTTCTGAGGTTACTGATAAGAAGGTAACTCCCTTGGGCAAGGCTATCTGTTTGAAGGTGCCTCCCCCGAAGGAATTTCAGATTGGAGATAATCTTAATGTACCTGGCTCCCCTGGAAGCGTCGAATCTAGAAACCCATCTCCTGAAAGGGAATTGTTATTCAGACCCCCCCCCCCCACCCCTATTCAGACCCCTGAAAAAGTGCAAAAATGCTTAAATACCCTTAATGAAAAAAAATATAAAAAAAACCCACCCCCTCCTCACATTCTCTCTCCTCTCTCCTTACCTCTTTCCTCTTACTCTCACCCTCCACCACCACACACCACCACCACCACCACCCACAACCACGACCACCCCTATGGCCGCCGCTACCACTGCCACCGCCGCCGCCGCCACCACCACAAGCTCCATCTTATGTCGTTTTTGAAAATTGTTACTGTCGTTTTTAATTTTTTTCTGCAAATAAACGCACTTTAGAAGTGCGTTACGCACGCACTTTAAAAGTGCGTCGTTAACGCACATATAACGTGCGACGTAAACGCACTTTTAAAGGGCGAATTGCTATAAATTTGTACATAACTGATGTGAGATGATTTTTAAAAATTATGAGACTCCACAGTAAATCAAGTTAGAATATTTGGAGATTTATGCTGGAATAAAAAATGTTTGAAATTCAAAATAAAATACCAGATGAAGGAATTTGGCTAAATTACACAAATCTTAGGACCTTCATAGAAGGTGCTAAGTTATGATCGTTTGATTTTTCTCTTCAACTTTGCAGTTGGTTGACTTCGCATCCGAGATAAAAAACTGTCCAATTTTCCAAACCGCGCCGCTCCTGATTCTAAAGCGACACTACAAGGTGTCGGAATTTGGAGATTCTGACTGCATATTTGAGCTCAGAATGGTCCTATTACCTTAACCAAGAAGTGTCAGTCCTAAATTTCTTCTAGAAATTAAACAGAAAAAAAAAAGAAATCAGTGCGTTTATCTCACACTGTAAAAAGTGCGACCAAAACGCACGTTGAAAGTGCGTGACAGACGCAATTCCAAGTGCGTGATGGACGCACTTTCCAAGTGCGTTTCAGTCGCACTTTCACAATACGAGCGAAATTTTCATAAAGGGCTTTTTCGGATTTTACGAATTTAACAGGGGTCTGAATAGGGGTGGGGGGTCTGAATAACAATTCCCCTCCTGAAATACCTGTCGAGACGAAGGATAACGTAGGAAAAAAAGGAACAGTAAAGAAATGGAAGAAGATAGCAAGGGAAGTTCAATCAGGGGCCAATCCTTGGTCACCTATTGAGATTGTGAAAAGGAAGTCTTGTGTGCTCGATGATCCCATGGTCCTGGATAGAAATGAGTTCAATTCCCCTCTGAAAAGAGTCTGCGATGATACAACGGTGGAGGCTGGAGCCAAGCCCCGCCGACAGCCATGAAAATGCTATCGGGGAACTGCCGTGGATTGGGGAATTCACGAGCAGTTAGAGCCTTGTCAAGGCTCTCCTTGAAGTTCAATCCCCAAATTGTCTTCTTAATGGAGACTAGGAGTTATGTTAATGAATTTGAAACCGTTAAAAAAATACAGGTTTGGATTGTTGTTTGGCAATGTGTTGCTCTGGCCCTGGTAGAAGAAGATCAGGAGGAATTGCTATGCTGTGGAAGAGCAATCTTGATGTGAGCCTTCTCTCCTGTTCACCTAACCATATTAGTATTGTGGTCACCGATGCTTGGGAACAAAATTGGTGCTTAACAGGGGTTTATGGACATCCTGAGGAGGTAAATAAGGTTCACACTTTGTCACTCCTTGAGTCTCTTAAGACTCAGTATCATGGAAAGTGGATCTGTATCGGGGATTTCAATTTAATCTGTGAGTCTTCGGAGAAAAGAGGAGGCAGAATTGCAAATCTAGTTCAGATGGGGCAATTTAAGGACACTTTGGCTGATTGTGGTCTGACAGATTTGGGGTTTTCAGGGTTCCCTTTTACTTGAGACAACGACAGGGAAGATGATCAGAATATTCGTGAGAAGCTGGATAGATGTGTGGCAAATTCAGAGTTTATAACCAATTTTTCACTCTATTACTGTGGAACACCTTGGCAATTATGGTTCTGACCATTCGGTGTTGGCTGTCAATCTGAACAATGCTATAGAACTCCAAGAGCATAGAGCTCGAAAAGAGAGGCCCTTTAGATTTGAGAAGACCTGGATAAACTCAGAGGAATGTGAGCAACTCATTCATGGTGCGTGGTTTAGACCTGGGACTAGTTGTGTTGAAAGGGTCCAGGTCATGAAGGAGGTCCTTGTGCCATTTGGTAAAGATCAAGAAAATTTCCAGAGGCAAATTGCTCAGAAGGAGAAAGAGTTAGCAAAGATTGAGAAAGGGCCTGCAACTCGCGAAAATATCAATAGAAAAAAAAAACATTGCAATATGAGTTTGACAGCTTACTACTCAATCAAGAGGTCTATTGGAAACAAAGATCCAAGGCAGTTTGGTTAAGGGAGGGAGATAAAAACACTAAGTTCTTTCACAAAAAAGCTTCTCAAAGACAAAAGCACAATAACATCAAGAAGATAAAAAAATGAGCAGGGGGAGTGGGTATTTGGAGACACAACTGTTCTTAATGTTATTCAATCCCACTTCCAACAAGTCTTCTCATCAGATTCCCCCCAGAATATACAAGATACCTGCAAGAGAGTGAGGAACAAGCTGAGTCAAGAGATGTATGCTCATATGGAAAGACCCTACTCGGGAGAAGAAGTCAGATTTGCTATCAATCAAATGCACCCCACCAAATCTCCAAACCCGGATGGGCTACCTGTACTTTTTTATCAACATTATTGGGATTTGGTTGGTGGCTCTGTTACTTCTCATGTTCTGGATGTGCTGAATAATGGTAAAGGGGTGGCTGAAATGAATGATACCTATATTTTCCTTATCCCCAAGGTGTCTAAACCGCAAGCCCCAAAAGACCTAAGGCCCATAAGCCTATGCAACGTCTTGATGAAGATTGTCACAAAGTGCATTGCGAATAGGCTCAAGAGCATCTTACCGGACCTGGTTGGTGAATCTCAAAGTGCTTTCATACCGGGGAGGCTTATCACGGATAATGCCCTCTTAGGCATGGAGGCGTTCCATTATATGAAGAAAAAGAAACATGGTAAGAAAGGTTGGATGGCCCTCAAACTGGATATGTCCAAAGCCTACGATCGTATTGAATAGAATTTCTTGAGGGAGGTGCTACAAGCCATGAAATTTCCTCCCCCTTTTATCTCTCTTGTCCTAAGGTGTGTTTCTACTGTTAGGTATGCAATCCTTCTGAATGGTGAGCCAAGAGATTGGTTTTCCCCGCATAAAGGTCTCTGTCAAGGTGACCCGGTGTCCCCGTATCTATTCATTCTTTGCGCAGAGGTTTTTGCTGGCCTGATTGATGAGCAAGTGGCTCTTAATAATTTGCATGGGATTAGAATAGCTTGTGGGACTCCTCAGATTTCGCATCTCTTCTTCGCCGATGATAGTCTTCTTTTTATGAGGGCCAATTTAGTGGAAGCGGATCATGCTCTTGCTACCATTAAAAGATATGAGGAAGCTTCTGGTAGAGGGTCAATTTTGATAAGACTGAGTTGTCTTTCAGCCAAAATGTGCAAGATCAGTTATGTACTCAAATCCGGGAAAGGATGGAAGTTAAGGTTGTAGACACTCATGACAAATACCTTGGTTTGCCAACGGTTATTGGGAGATCCAAAAAGGCTGCCTTCCTCAAGGTTCAAGAAAGGTTGGTTAAAAAATTGAAGGGCTGGAAAGAAAAGTACCTTTCAAAGGCTGGAAAAGAAGTTCTACTAAAAGCAATTGCGCAGGCCATACTTACTTATATCATGAGCTGCTTCAGAATGCCAGATAGTGTGTGCGACTCAATGGCTTCTCTCATGGAAAACTTCTGGTGGGGACAAAAGAATGTTGAGAAAAAGATTCATTGGATGAGCTGGGCAAACTTATGCAAACCAAAAGTGTGTGGAGTGTTGGGCTTTAGGGACTTCAGAAGCTTTAATGAAGCGCTTTTAGCTAAACAAGTTTCGCGCCTCCTCCAAAGAGAGGATTCTATGTTGTTTAAGTGCCTTAAAGCAAGGTACTTTCCTAGGTCTTCTCTTCTTGATGCTCCAGTGGGTTTTAGGCCTAGCTTTGCATGGAAAAGTATTTGCTCAGCTAGGTCCAGTGTGGAAAGTAATGGGTCATCAATATCAATCTGGGAGGATGCTTGGCTCCCAGAAACTAGCTCAGGTCGGGTTCTTAGCCCAATCAAAGAGCTCCCTTCAAATGCCAAAGTAGATTCTCGAATTCTCAGTGACCAAAGGAAGTGGAACAATGACTTAGTGGACCGTACCTTCCATGTTTCTGAAGCTGGAAAAATAAAAAGTATCCCACTTGCTTGGGTTGATAGAAAGGATCTACTCAGTTGGAAGTATACAACCAGTCGTGTTTTCTCAGTTAAGTCAGCTTATTCCAGGATCCAGCAACGAAAACTATCCCTAATGGCCTCTTCTTCTTCCTTGCGGATTGATTGCAACTTTGTTTGGAAACTGAAAATTCAAAAAAAAGTGCAGCACTTCATCTACCATTTGCTGAATAAATCTCTTCCTTGCCAGCAGAATTTGAAAAGAAGAGGTGTCCTCGCGGCACCTTTGTGCTCCCTGTGTGGTGAATGTCTGGAAGAATCCCCTGCGCACATTTTCCTGCATTGTGAGTGGGTAAAACAGGTCTGGTTTGCATCTGCTCTGTCTATTCGCTCAGAGGAAGTTCAAATTGAGGTTGATAAGTGGCTGCAGCAACTGGCAACGTCTGGTGGAGGGGATATAGTTGAGCATATCTCTATGATTCTCTGGAGCATTTGGAAAACAAGAAATTATAGTTTTTTCAAGAGAGTTAAACTAGAAGTTGGTAGAACTTTCGAGATGGCTGAGAGCACGCGGAGAGAATGGCTTATTCATCAACCCTTGCCTAAGACAGCTGATAAACCCAGTCCAGTTTGGCTACCACCTCCCACAGGTCTGATGAAAATTAATCTTTATGCAGGGTGGTCGGGATCGAGAGGCTCCGGTTTTGGGATGGTAGTTAGAGATTACAAGGGACTTTTCCAGGTGGCAGCGACGCATTATGAGGACTATAGAATGGATCCCCTGATTGCTGAGGCACTGTGTTTCCGCTGGGCCCTTAAACTAGCAGCTGATTGGAATTTGGAAAAGGTGATCGTTGTCTCAGATTGCCAGCAACTTGTTAAAGCCTTCCAGCGCCCGAATGAGTTTCCTGCATTGCAGCACATTCTTTTAGACTGTTATCATTTTCTCCCTGGTTTTAGCTGTTTTTCTTTCCAATTTGAATGTAGGCAAACTAATTTAGTTGCTCATGCATTAGCTGCTGAGAGCCATTTGTACCTTGATTGCTCTTGGTGGGGTGATCCCCTGTGGGTATCCTATTACACCTTGCTGCAGATTTTCCTGATTAATGTTAAAAGTGTTCTATTGCTTTCAAAAAAAAATAACAGGAATTGCAATTTGTTATAGTTTTAATAAGCATCGCTTTCAAAAAAAATGTATGTGAATTTTTTTCCAATTTTTTTTATTAATTTTAATATTCAACAATGGATATAAATTTTTTGACACTTTTGGTTAGATTGTTATTCTGTTATGATTAACAGATAGGTTCTGTTAGATTGTTAGTAAGTAAGGGTTAGCTTCTAATAGAAGCTTATGTAGTCGATAAACATAGACTAATACATAATTGTAATAGTAATCAGTATTTTTGAATACAATTTAGATTCTTTTTCAATTCTGCTCAGCTTCTATCAATTCAATGCCTAGAGAAGAAAAATAAAGTATTAGATTCTTAATGTTTTTATTTCATAAGATGGATTGCATTCTATCTGATAGACATTCTGAACCAGAAGATGGTCCTTAGAGCATAATACCTATTTCACCCACCTATCTAAATGTACTCCTTACCCTCTTACAGAGGAGATTTGTATCAAAAGGTTCGTCAGAGGACTGAGATTGTATCTTTTTAGATATATGACCTGGTATAATTATTCTACTTTTGCAAGATTCTTAGTATGGAACTTAAGGTGGAGCAACAATGAAAGGAGAATGAGAGTGCTACATGAGATTCACACAAGAGACCATGACTTGAGGGACCATAAAGAAGTCACTCGAGTCATGGAAGTGAGTTTACGACCCGTCACCAAGGACAATTGAGGACAAGGACACCATGGAAAGTTCAAACAATAGATTCATAATTCTTTAACTTCTATAAAATTGTTATTTAGTACTTTCACATAAAATTGTTAAAAGTAGGTGCAATAAAGGTCATTTTTTGTGTAGTGTGAGAATTTTCAACAAATAGATTATTACAACAAAAGCCTTTTATGACAATACAATATGACTTTATGGTTTTTCCTAACTTGAATTTCCTTGCTGAAATGTGGTTTTGATTTTGATCAAGCGACGTAAGACTTCATCCATACTCATCCTCTCATCAAGGGAGTCTGCAGAGCAATTCAAAGCCAACAACATGATATTTGATATAGCTGCTTCCTTGGCAGAAATAAATTGTTCCTCTCCCTCCATCAGATTCGGGTCTATAACTTGAATAATCTTATTTGGCATTGACTCTTGGATCCATGACCTTAAACTTATTCCCCCTACAAACATTTGATCTGTTGGTCTCTTTGTTGTAAATAGTTCCATAAGCATAATACCGAAGCTGTAAACATCTCCTTTAATGGACACAATGCCTTCCGATCCAAATTCTGCAACACAAAGCTAGTGGTTATTCATACATATATATATGTACACATGTGTCAGTGTGTGTCTGTGACATCCTCTTCCTACACTTTAGTTTTTATGCAAAACATTTAGAGAGTAAAATTTGGTGTCCTTGTTACTGTATGCAAATGCAAGTATCATCATCTTCGCTCTTTACATAACTTTCTATTACATGCAAAAAAAAATATTATATTACTCTTATATCACTATTTTTTTTAAAGATAAAATATGAAAACAAAATACATTACTGTTAGATCACATTTAATAAATAAAAAGTGTGAAAGATATTGCGATTAATATATTTTCTGTGTATATTTCATCATATGACTTTTGCAATTTATAAATACATAAAAGAGGATATTCTTAAGTCAAATATAATTCTACCCCTAATTTAATGGGATATTACTAATCTAAATAGAAAAACTATGTAACAAACTCAATTCCTAATTTTATAGGATTATGCTAATCTAAATAACAAATTTAATAACAAATATTCAACACTTCTCTTGATGCTGGAGTATATATATCGGATCTATCAAAACTTGTGACATCTATATGTTATCCTTGGACCCCATAAAGACTTTGTTAACATATCTGCAAGTTGATCCTTAGTATGCACAAAGGAAAACATATTAGGTTTTTCTCAAAAAGAAAACAATAATCAGTAGTGATCCTCCTAGTATTAAGTAACATCACCTACCCAATATGCATCAGCATATTCCAAGGACATCATTATGACCCTTATCCGTGTAAACAAGTTCTTTTTCGGGTGATCCTTTTAAGTATCTTGGGATCCGGATGACTGCATTCCAATTACTATCACAAGGTGAGTTAAGAAACTGACTCACAGCACTGACTGAAAAGGCTATGTTAGGTCTAGTCATCCTAAGATAATTCAACAACCCCACTAACCTTGTGTACCTCCCTAGATCAAGATACCCCTGATTAGGAAGAAGTTTCAAATTGTGGTCTATAGGTGTGTCAACAGCTATACAATCAAGCATTCTAGCTTCTTCTAGAATATCAAGAACAAATCTCCTTTGAGATATAGAAACACACGTCTTTGAGCTACATCAATCACGAGAAAGTTTCGTAATTAGCCCAAATCTTTAGTTTGTAAATACTTGAACAAGTGTTGTTTCAACTAATCAATCCCTTTTTAATCATCAACTGTAATGAAAAAATCATCCATATACACAACAAGGTAACTAAATTTAACTAGTGATGAACATTTAAGAAGTTAGTGATGTTTTTCACAATGAGTCATGTAAAACTCCTAAATAACTTTGCTAAACTTCTCAAACTTTGGATTGATATGATGCCAAGACTGAAGTAAACGACATGGAAAATATTCTTTTGCATTATCTCGGTGCCAAACTCAAATTGTTTTGCCAAATTGATCCTTAAACTCTCAACAAAAAGTCTTGAAAACACCAAATTGCTCAGAACGATCTTTCACTAAGAATAACGACGTACATCTTGAAAATTCACCAATAAAGGTAACATAATATTTAAATCTTAATGTAACACAATATTTAAATCTTAAATCTAATATAACACGACTCTGGACCTAAACATAGGAATGAACGAGCTCGGAAAGTGACACTACTTGACTACTAATACTGCTTGAAAATGGTGCCCTAACATGTTTTTCAAGTTGACATAACTCACACTCAAAGGGCTTCATATTTCAAAGCTACAGAACCATTCTCCTCAACTTTTCCATAGTTGGGTGACCTAGACAGCAATGTAAGAGACTCTAAAACTATACATATGATAGATAGGAGAGGTTAAAGATAATAGAGACCTCATGATTTGTGATATATGTGGGTTGGAAGGGGAATCTGAATCACATCTTATGTTACGATGCAATAAAGTCTGGTGCTTGTGGAATGCTATCTTGGCTCGAGAAGAGGTATGTTTCTGCATCCCTTCCTCTTTTCAGGACCTGATGTTGGAATGGCCCTCCCTCCGTGTTAAATCAGATCCTGTTTTGTGGGAAATTATCCCATATGCCTTATGTTGGTCCATATGGATAGCACGGAATGACACTGTTTTCAATCAGAAGGAGTTCTCTTTTGAAAGTGTTTGGGATATTCATATTATGCGCATTATGTGGTGGGTTAAAGCTTGGTGGAAGGAATGCCCTTTCACACTTTTTGATTTCTCCCAACATTTTGAGAAGGTGAGGATAAAATCAATGGTTTCCAAGGTACGTTCTGTGGATTGGTGCCCTCCCCCATTGGGTATTTTGAAGTTCAATGTGGACGGCTCGTCACGAGGAAACCCTGGGGCTAGTGGGGCTGAAGGTGTCTTGCGCGATTCAAATGGTATTATTCTAGGCCGCTTCTCTTTGGCTCTTGGCTCTACATGGGCGTATGTCGCAGAGATTAAAGCAATTCTAAATGCCTTGCTTTTTTGCAAAACCAATGGATTCTCGAAGGTGATCGTTGAGGGCGACTCAACTCTCGCTGTGGGTTGGGAGATGAACAAGTCTCTTCGCCCTTGGAAGCTCTTAAATGATCTCAATCTAATTGACCGCCTTATGACTGAAGTGGAGTGTCTAGGAATCGTTCACATTTTCAGGGAAGCGAACACGCATGCGGATAACCGTGCAAAACTTGGCTGTGACCGCACCGAACCACTGTCTGAAGTCCTCCCCTGCTCTGGTCTTGGTTCATAGTTGATGCTGTTTGTTTGTTTTGGTGAGGGGCTTTACCTTCGCTGCTTTCCAACCTGTGCGTTGGTGTTCCTTTCTATTTGCAAAGAGCTAGGGGCACCTTTTCTTTTCTCTTACTGCAGATTCTGGCTTCCTTGCCCGCATCTGTTTTGTTCTTTTCTTTCATGTCTTGTTTTTAGTTTGTTGTAGCTTTAGCTGTTTTTTGTTGCTGTGTTTTGTCTCGTTTTTTCTGTCCTGTGTTTCCTTCTTTTTCGCATTGGGCCTAGTGAACTTTGTTTTAGACCTTTTGCTTTGTTTGTATCTCTCTTTATTATTGATATATATATATATTCAGCTTTCTAAAAAAGACAAGGAAGGAAAAGGTGAGGGTTTACTAATACCATTGACTTGTGCATCAGACCCATCAACAAGAGTAACATTATGAGGTGTTTTAGGAGGTGACAATTTCGTGAAATTACCAGCCAAATGATTAGAAGCAGTAGAATATGAAATCCACGATCCAGCAAACTGGGAGACGAAAATTACAGAATTACCCGCATATGATAAAGTAGTTGAAGAAAAGGATCATTGAGCTACCTTAAGATGAAGGAACTCCTTATATTCACTAGTTGAAAGACGATTATCCTCCTCAGACTCCATCATCTGTTCAAACAACATTAAGGTAACCCATGTAATGAGTCTTGGGTGTGTCCATCTCTATTACAATAGGATTAGTGGAGACTGCCTCTACCACCTCTGGCACAACCACCACCTCCACAACAACGACTTTGACCTCGCCCAAATATATTAGAGACTAAAATAGATGATTGAGATCTGTTTGAGAATCAACCTTAAGTGATGGAACCCGAATTAAGCGATCAGTAAGTTCTCCACAGTAGAAATATTAGGGTTTCTCATAGTATTATTCCGAACAGATTCATAGTCCTCATGGACACCATGAAGAATGAATACCATAAGGGCTCGTTTGGTACGTTGTATAGTATAAGGCCTGATAGTATAAGACCTGATTGCATTAGGCCTGATAGGATAAGGCCTGATAAAATTTTAATTTTATACAGCGTTTGGTCATACACTGTATAATTTGGTGGCAATACTGGTGGTGTGGTAGTGGTGGTATTGGAAGGTGATGATGGTGGCAGTGGTGGTGGATGGTGGTGGCGGCAGCGGTAGTGGCAGTGGTGGTGGATGGTGGTGTTGGTGGCGGTGGAGGTAGAGGATGGGGCGACGCCGCGACGGCAATGGTGGTATTAAGGTATCAACGATGGTGGCAGTGGTGGAGCATGGTGGTGGCGGCGGCGACAGTGGTGGTGGTGGCGGCAACCATGGTGGTAGTGGTGGTAGTAGTGGCGGCGGTGATGGTGGAGGGTGGTGGTGGTGGTGGTGGTGCCGGCACGGTGGTGGTGGTAGTGGTAGTGGTGGAGGCGGTGGTGGAGGAGGGTGATTGTGGTGGCGGTTGATTAAATATATTGAAGTAGTTTATACATTGCACTCTTATCATGCCTTATTCATCATCTATAAGGTGGATAAATAATCCATTATTTTGATGTATAAGAGGAGATTGATGTATAAGCTTGTAAAATACAATGTGAGCACCAAACAATGGATAAGCTTATACTATCATGCCTAATACGGTGTACCAAACGATCCTTAGTTTGACAATTTTGCATACAAAACATATGTAAGAAGTAACAACGATCCTGATTGTATCCATCTCTATCGCAATAGGAACAATGGAGACTACCTCTACCAACCCTGGCAACAACTACCTCTACATCCACGACTTTGACCTCAACAAAATGAATTAGAGACAAAAACAAATGACTTTGAAGTCGTTTGCGAATCAACCTCAGATGATGCAACCCAAATTAAACGACCAATAAGTTCCACCACAGTAGGAATATTAGGATTTGTCAAAGTTTGATTCCCAACAGATTCATAGTCGTTATCAAGTTTCTCCGACATTTCCTTTACATGATCACTTCCATCATCAGTGATTTCATTAAAAAGAGACTAAACCTTGTTCGGATAGAGAGCAAATCAGAACAATAATTCAAAGAGACGACAGACTACAAGCTGTTTCATATAGTCTTAGGATGTCATTAGCATAAATAGTATCATACTTCTTTCAAATATCCAAAAAAGTCTTATAAGGTCGAAAGATACAACTCGATAATCATCCTTCTGTCAATAAGTCTTTGTAGATATGTGGTCACATAATCATTCTTCCTTCTGAGAGGCAGTAATGTCATAAGCCTTCGTATATAGATGGTCAGATAATCTCTAACCCAAAAACCATATTTCAACAATATTAGGCTAATCCAAAGAATTTTCTTGTTCAATTTCTCGGAAGTAATGGTAGGAGATTGAGAGAGGGAAAATGAAACCAAGCACTTATTTGAAGACCCACTTTTAATGTTTCCAGTCTTGGTGAGTCAAAAAAGGAACAAAACAGAAACATAAAGAGGAAGCAACGAACTCAAATAGTACCACAATGGAGAAAACACACAAAAGGGTGTTCGTGTCATAACCGTGAACCCACAAACCAAACTTGGACAAAACTAAAAGGGAGGACCGGGGCGATCACAAAAGTGGAGGAAACATCACCAATGACGGCGTTGAGGGCGGTGCATGGCTTACATGCGCGGCGCATGGCGGCTCGTGGGGGCATGGTTGACGCAAAGGTTCTTGGACCTAATCCATCGAACGCCTCTGGACCTAACTGGGGTGTTAGCTTCAGACATTGAAGTTTTTTGTAAAACCGGTCAGCGCTCAACGAGGGTTAGAACCCTAAAGCAGACTGAGAAAAACCCTATTGGGCTCTGGATACCAACTTGAATATGAGAAATAAATTTTCTATGTATATTTCCCCAATATGACATGAACAAAATCAAATATAATTCTATCCCAAACTCAATCCTGAATTTTATAGGATTATGCTATTCTAACTAACAAACTTCATAAAACATATTCAAAAAATAATAAGACATGAATATCCCAAAATTCATAAATAGTAACTACTGTGCAAAGGTGGTCCATTTATAGAAATTGTGCCATGAGAGTATTGTAATGAAGCATTGGCAAAATGGAGTCAAATGTAACAAAAGGCAAAGAAAATTACTCTTCCATTCCACAGATATTGTATTGATGTAATTGACGAAAAACCTTATTCAATGTGATTCTTCCTACAATTATTTTAAGGTATAAGATAAAATATTCCTTTCCATCTAATTTCGACATATATATAGGACAAAAATAACAATCACATACCTGGTGCAATATAACCAGGAGTTGCAAGAGTGTTTGTATGCACTTGAAGTTGCCCTTCTTCCAAGAGTTTAGATATGCCAAAATCACACACATGAGCTACCATATCTTCATCCAACAAAACATTGCTTGGCTTCAGGTCACAGTGCACAACAGAGTTGGGGTTATCATGATGGAGATACTCCAAGGCAGATGCAATATCTATCACTATGTTTAGTCTTTGCATGAAACTTAGGAAATAGTTATGAGAATACAACCACTTCTCCAAGTCCCCGTTAGGCACAAATTCCATTACCAGGGCCTTGAAATCAAAGGCATTGGAACAACTAGTGATGACTTTAACTAGATTACGATGGCGAAGATTGCACAATGCTTCACATTCCTTATCAAAACTCCTTGATGTTTCTTGCTCATTCTCAAAATGGAATACTTTAATTGCAACCATTAGTCCATTTGAAAGCTTACCCTTGTACACAGAACCAAAACTTCCTCTTCCAACAAGATTGCTGTCGTCAAATTTATGTGTTGCCTCCACAAGCTCATGGTAGGGAATTCTACTTGTAGTTAGAAGTGTTGGAAAATCCAAGTTATTTGAACCTCTGTTGCATTGTTTCCGGTATATCAGAAGAATTGCAAAAACAAGAAACATGCCAGCAAAAATTAATGGTATAATCAATTTCAGTAAAAGTTTGTTTCTTGTCCTGTTATGTTTCGCACTATGACTTGGACATGGTGGTACTTCTAGCTCAGGTTTCCCACAAAGTGCTGAGTTCATGTTGAAGGATTGAGCTGTGAAATTTATGAAACTGCCACCAGAAGGAATTTCACCTTCTAGTTTATTATAAGACAAGTTGATGGATTTGAGATAAAGAAGTTTCTCAATTGACTTGGGGATGATGCCTGATAAAAGGTTATGAGAAAGGTCCAAAAATTCCAAGCTTAACATGTTTCCAACTGAATCAGGAATACGCCCTTGTAACATATTATTAGCTAACGACAAGTTCATTATCTTTTGCAAGCCACCAATACCAATTGGAAGTTCCCCTGAAAGGTAATTGTTTGATATGTCCAATTTTATCAGAGCAAACATGGCACTTAACTCATCTGGCAGTGACCCTACAAAACCATTAGAGGATAAGTTCACCTCCAAGATATCTGTGAGGCTCCAAAGGGAAGAGGGTATTGTAGCGTTCAAGTAATTGGAATCCAAGTAAAGGTTTCTTAGAGAAGTAAGAAACCTTAAGCATTCTGGAACTGGCCCAGAAATCTGATTTTCGCTAAGGCGCAACTCATTCAGTTTAAGCAAATGGCAAATCTGATCTGGGATTAAACCATTTAGTTTGTTGAATGAAAGATCCAAACGTTGGAGAAGCTGCAAAGTGCCAATTGTACTAGGAACATGACCTGTAAGTTGGTTTTCGTTTAGATTGATGTCAAACAAGTTCTTTAAATTGCCGATCTGTGAAGGGATTTCACCCTTGATATTACACCTCCAGGCATCCAAAGTTTGTAGAGTGTTTGAAAAGTTTCCAATAGAATTTGGAAGTGTTCCGTTAAGAGGATTGAATGATAGCAGAATTTTTTCCAATTGTCTACAATTGGTCAATGAAGTTAGGAAACCCATTTCTGAAGAGGCTGGATCACTAGTCAATTGGTTCCCTATCAGATAAAAGAGTTGGAGATTTCTTAAATTCCCAACTGATTCAGGTATGATTCCTGTTAATGTATTGTTGGCAAGTACTAGTTCAAGAAGCTCTGTAGCATTGAAAAGGCCACTGGGAATTTCTCCACTGAGATTGTTAGCTGAAAGGTACAAGAACTGGAGGTTGGACATGCTATGATGTGCTTTAATTGGAATGTTGCCTGACAGTTGGTTATTTGATAGTGACAAACTAATTAGCCCTGAGATGTTGAAGATGCTTGTTGGAATAGACCCTCTCAGTCTGTTACCTTGCAAATGCAATTTTTCAAGGTTTCTTAGGTAGTCACCAATCTCATGAGGTATGGTACCTGCAATGTGTTTAATGATTGAAATTTGTCATTGATTGATGTGTGGACTTTGTACTTTCATTCTGTAACATATTCATAAATTTAATGGCTTAATTATGTTTTACGTTGCTGTAAAATTGAAATATTTTAACTATAGTTTCCAAAAAAAAATTCACTTATTTTTAGTTCTCATAAAATACAGAAGTCATGAGAAATTACAGACATGTGATTTTTGTATTTTATAAAGACTAAAAATGAATAACATTTTAATAGGAATAAAAAACATATTTAAACCTAGATAAAATTAAAATTAGTAAGGTAGATGAGAGGAATACCTGTAAAAAAATTTCCTCCCAAAAATAAGCGTTTGAGGGAGGTGCAGTTGTTAATAGACCTTGGAATGATTCCCCCAACTTTGTTATTTAAGATAGAAATTTGTTGGAGGGACTTGGCATGCTGACACATCTCCTCAGGAAGTTGGCCATTGAAGAAGTTGTTTCGAAGATTTATTAGTCTCAAAGAGGATATGTTGAAAAGAGACGGAGGAAGTGAACCTGTTACTTATGTTCATTGAGAGTATGTTATGTATATCCACAAAAAAGAAGGAAAGGAAAGGAAAGGTAAGGTCAAACCTATTATATACTCATATTGTTTCTATTTATAAGTAATTTTTTAGGTTTTCTTCCATTCACTTTACAAGACATCTAACTTTTTTTCCAAATTTACTCTCATAAGATAAATTAACTTAGAGTGAGAGAATCATGGAAAATTAAAAAGTAGGGGGATGAATTAATTCAATTTGCTAGTTTTTAAATAGGGAAATTTAGGAAAATTAATACGTACTCTCTCTATCCCATATTATAAGTCAATTTTCTAAGTTTTTTTGTTCCAAAATATAAGTCACCCTTCAATATCTATATCTATGACGCATTAAAATACACGTCTTAGCTTGACTTAATCACATGGACAAGGCCACGTAAGAGCTCACTAGACACACAAACACTTCAATAAGATTCAGTGAGGACCATAATCAAACATTCCTAATTGCAGCATCAAAATGCAATTTTACTCTGACGAATTACTAAAATGAGACAATCCTAACCGGAAAAAAAACATATTTAACTCATTCTTTTATATAAAGTAGAAATCTATACAAAGTTAGGAGTTAGTAAACAAATGAGAAGTATAAAGAGTAAATAATTTTCCCAAAAAATATGTTTAACTAGGGCTGGCCAGGTTGTTGTTGAGGTGTCTGACCATGAGTTAGAAACTCTCTTATTAAGAGATATGTTTTCTGCCTGGTAGTTAATTGGTAGTTTGTCTAGTTTTTCGATGAAGAAAAAAAAAAGTAATTATTTTATTTATCTCATTGGTTAAAAAGTCACATCTTCAATTTCATTTGAAATCTAAAATACAAGCCCATGCGTTGTTCCACATATACTCTAATAAAAAACTACTAAATATAAAATTTCTATGTATAATCAAACTTTATAAGTTTACAAGCGGTGCATTATACACCATCTATGAGATGTGCTAGAATTTCCTTGTGTTGAAAGTCTAAAAGAGGTGTACGTAAATTTTAAAAAGGAGACAGTTATAAGTTAATTGTGTTACCCGTTTTAATTTCTTTAACAAATACTATAAAACTATAAACTATAAATATACATAACTATAGAAACAAAGCCATACACAGTTTTGTCTTAATAAATGAAATTAAGTCAGTGTTTACTTGGGAGATAAGATAAGATATTATAGCACATGATAAAACGTAGACAAATTCTATATAGTAAGTGTACCTGTTAGATTGTTGTTACTAAGGTCCAACTCCTCAAGCATAGATAATCTTCCGACATCACTGGGCAGGTTTCCAGATAATCGATTACTGATCATCCTCAGATACTTGAGCTCCTTACATTGATTCAAACTTGATGGAATTTGACCAAAAAGTGAATTCCCAGATAGGTCAAGCAATTGAAGCATGGGAAACGTGTGACACATATCCGGTGGCAACGAGCCAGATAGGTTATTGTAAATAAATTGAATCTCTTGAAGCGTGGACAAATTGAAGAAGGATGACGGAATTGAGCCTGAAAGGTTGTTTTTGCTCAAACTTATGCTTCTTAGTTGTGGTAGATCACCAAGTTTTTTAGGGATGCTTCCTATCATTCATGAATAAACAAAAAAAAGGTAACATTGATTATATGCAATTATCATAAATATGGAATTTCAGCATAAAGTACATTAGTGATGGATTTAGCTCAATTCATTTAACGAGAAAAAAGCTCTTTTAGAGTGCAAAGTAAGTTACCCCAATGTTTATTAGATATTTCATATTACGTGAAATAGTATTATTATTTAGTTGAAACAATATTATTGCCACTTAAGTCAAAATGTTTGTTGTTTAAAAAAGTCAAGACATTGTTTCCCATTTATACTCTCATTTTCTAATTAATGTGTGAGTGTTGATGTGTGTTGGCTGTGGGAAATTAGAGATGAATAAATAAGTACATATATAAATAGGGGCGTTTGTTAGAAGGTTGAGAAACACTTTCCCAGGAATATTATTCCCAGAAATATGATTGTTGGGAATATCATTCTTGGGTAAGATTTAGAAGTGTTTTTGGTTAGTATTTAGGATTCCTAGAAATACTTTAATATTTTATTTAATTCAAAAATTCAAAATGGAAAGAAAAATATGATATGAAGTTTGTGAGTAATGGGAAGCAGTGTTATTAACTTGACCCGGTGATCAACTCGGTCAGGGTACTGGGTCAATGGTCTAACCACTGGGTCATTGGTTCAACCATTTGACTCGGTGTACATTAAATACTACAAGTTAAACCATGTATTTAAAGTTAAATAAATATGTAAGTACTTAAAATATACACAAAAGTTTAAATCATGCTAAAATGACATCCGTAAATATTAGATAACTTAATTTTTTTCAATATTATTTCATTATATATATATATATATACTAACATTCCATCACTCAAACGAATAAATTTCATTATTTTATTCCTCCTCAATTGCACCACGAGCTGACACGTGTCCCTCCTCTATTATATCTGATTATTTTATTTCCTCTCCCCTCAATTTTCTCTCTCCCACTATTATTTATTTTAATCTCTCCACCCACTATCACGAATATTTCCCAATATTTTATTCCCCCCATTGCACAAGAATGTGCCACATGTCCCTGTCATATTATTTTCTATTCATTCCTTCATCCATATTCTCTCTCCCACTATCTCATTCATTTTTTTTCTCTCACCCACCTTCGGCCTCATTAAATCTCTGCTCTGATTATTTTAATTTCACCTCTTTTCTAATTGCTCTTAATTTAAAAGAGTCAACTTCCCACACAACAATAATTATCCGGTTCCAGTGTTTTCCTTTATCTCTCTTCATTATCGCATTGCACAGAGGCCTTTGAAACCGGATAATTATTGTTGCGTGGGAAGTTGGTGCTTTTAAATTAAGAGCAATTAAAAAAGAGGAGAAATTAAAACAATCAGATGAGAGATTTAATGAGGTCGAAGGTGGGTGAGAGAAAAAGAATGAATGAGATAGTGGGAGAGAGAATAGGGGATGAAGGAATAAATAATAAAATAATATGACGGGGACAGGTGGCACGGGGGAGGAATAAAATATTAGGGAAATATTCTTGATATTGGGAGGGAGAAGTGGGTAGGGAGATTAAAACAAATAATACGAAATTAATGACAAATAATACCCTTCATTTTAGCATGATTTAAACTTTTGTGTATATTTTAAGTACTTACATATTTATTTAACTTTAAATACATGGTTTAACTTGTAGTATTTAACGTACACCAAGTCAAACGGTTGAACCAATAACCCATTGACCTAGTGCCCTGACCTAGTCAATCATCGGGTCGAGTTTTATAACACTGCCTTTGAAGGTTTAAACTTTAAACTATAAATGTCAGAAAACAATTTGTATTCATTATTTTTGAACTAAAAGAAGAATTGAGTCGTTTTCCGTTGTATAAAAGAAGACTTTAGAAGGTTTACACTATAAATGTCAGAAAATAATTATTTTTTCATTAACTCTTGGAAAGTGAATGAAATCTGTATAAAAGATCAAACTAATCTCTATGCTAGCTAGACGCACATTCTTAGGAAAACGTATACGTGTATGCAGTGTTATTAAACTCGGGCTCTGAAGCTTGACATGTCCAAGGCTTATGACAGAGTCGAGTGGCCGTTTTTAAGGGCGGTGCTTGCTCATATGGGGTTCCCAGCGAGTTGGGTGACTCTTATTATGAATTGTGTCATGACTGTTAGGTTCTCGATTATGCTTAATGGTAATCCACAACCGTATTTCGCACCCAAGAGGGGTTTGCGACAAGGTGACCCTTTGTCCCCTTATTTATTTATTCTTTGTGGTGAGGCTTTCTCTGCTTTGATTCAAAGATCCATAGCAGCCTCAACCTTGCATGGGATTAAAATTGCGAGAGGTGCACCAATAATTTCTCATCTTTTATTTGCAGATGACAGCATTCTTTTTGCTCGGGCTTCTTTGGAGGAGGCAGAATGTGTACAAAACATTCTTGCAACCTACGAAAGAGCCTCTGGGCAGATGATAAACTTCGACAAGTCTATGCTTTCAGTTAGCCGCAATGTGCCGGAGAATTGTTTTCAAGATTTACAACAGTTGTTGGGAGTAAAGGCAGTGGAAAGCTATGACAGGTACTTGGGTTTACCAACCATTATTGGAAGGTCTAAAACCCAAGTTTTCAGGTTTATTAAAGATAGAGTGTGGAAAAAGCTCAAAGGTTGGAAAGAAAAAACATTGTCGCGCGCAGGGAGAGAGGTGCTTATCAAGGCGGTGGCTCAGGCCATCCCATCATAAGTAATGTCATGCTTTATATTACCTGATAGTTTGTGTCAGGAGATTGAGGGGATGATTGCACGCTTCTTTTGGGGAGGGGATGCCTCCAAAAAGGGGCTCCATTGGTTGAACTGGGGAAAACTTTGCCGGCCTAAACCAGAAGGGGGTCTCGGCTTTAGAGGATTTAAATCCTTTAATTTAGCTTTGGTGGCAAAAAATTGGTGGCGGATTTACAGTAATCCGGAATCAATTCTAGCCCGAACTTACAAGGCTGTGTATTATCCGGCGACGTCCTTGATGCAGGCGAGAAAAGGATACCGCCCAAGCTATGCTTGGTCAAGTATTCAAAAAACGTCTTGGATGTTTGACGAGGGGTGTTGTTGGAGGGTAGGTGATAGCAAGAACGTGAGAATTTGGGAGGATAATTGGCTCCCAACGGGGCCCCCACTTAACTACCGTCAGGATGTGGATGATGAACATAATCTCCGGCTTGTTGCGGATCTCTTACTGTCGTTTGGTAGAGGTTGGAATAAGCCTCTTATTGAATGGACTTTTTGCCCAGCAACAGCGGAAAGGATTATTTCCGTCCCTCTTCCTCTCCATCAAATGGAAGATGCTTTGTTTTGGGCTGCTGCACAGGATGGAATTTACTGCGCAAAGTCAGGTTACCAATTTTTACAGGAGAAGGTGTCAAGGAGCTCTCCTTCATCTTCCAGTGCACCTACTTTGTCTGAAGCCCAGTGGCGTTTCTTTTGGAAATCTTCAGCGCTTCCTCGCTGTAAACAACTAGATTGGAGAGTCTGGGTTGGAGCTGTACCAGTTAGACACTCTCTTCGCAGGCGGGGACTAGATATCAACCCGTGTTGTGCCATTTGTGGGGTCGAGGAAGAGACGATGGACCACTTGTTCCTGCGTTGTGAGGTGGTGCGTGCGACGTGGTTTGGGACGGAACTTGGAGTGAGGATTGATGACGGAGTTTCAGTCCATGATTTCATGGGGCAGGTTCTGCAAACCCGTGATAAGGAGGTGGTGGCTGCGATTCAAACAGTTTTATGTGCCATTTGGGAAGCCAGGAATAAGGTGGTGTTCGAGGGCTATGAATTCAGGTGGAGGAACGTGGTCTCGCGCTTCCAATCTCTAGTGTGCCCTTTTGATCCAGGAGCTGGTACAGCAAGGGATGCAGGTGACCGTCGAGCGCACACAGCCAGGTGGAGAAGACCACCACGGGGACGCGTGAAGATGAACATTGATGCTGCAACAAATCAGAGCAAGATTGCGGGGTTTGGGTGTGTAGCAAGGGACTATAATGGTGATATTTTGGCTGCTGCATCTTTGTTTCCTACTGTGGTTCTCTCGGCTACTATAGGAGAAGCTCTCAGCTTAAGGTGGGCAATGGTTTTGGCAACACAACTTGGCTTTAGGAGGGTGCAATTTGAAACTGATAGTTTATTGCTTCATCAGGCTTGGAAGAAAAGAAGAGGCTCATCTATTTTATTTACTGTTATTGCAGATTGTGTTAATTTAATGCATTTATTTGATTATGTAGACCTTAGTTTTGTTCGTAGAGAAGGAAATTCCGCGGCGGACTTTATGGCACGGAATGCTTCCTCTCTATCGAATGTGGTTTGGGTGGAGGAAGGTCCTCCGGGTTTAACTGCTATTTTGAACTCTGATGTATTGGCCTCTGTGCCTTCTTAATTTATGAATGAAGTTCTGTTCAAAAATAAAAAAAATACTCGGGCTGGACTGGTTCAACCGTGAACCGATTCGAGTTAACAATCAGATTGGTCATGCAATCAAATCGGATTGAACCGAAACTACCCGGCCGGTTTGGTTGAAAAACCGGTGACTCGGCCGGTTTTGGGGTTGAACCGGCGAGTCACCAAATAAATTGTATTTAACAAAAATATAAGCAAGATACCAACCCACTTGTATTTTAATTGTATTTTTAATTGTATAACAATCACAATCAGATTGAAATATTTTCTTGGCCTAAACTTTTTTTTCTTTCTACAGAGGCCTAATCTTCTTATTCTCATTCATTTATTTAACTTTTGTTTACAATACGTTGCATTTATTAAAATCTTTTTGCCAAAGATTATATTTTTTTAAGGCAAACTATATATTTTATTGAACTTCTTTTCATAATTTTTTATCGCAGGTGCATGGTGACTCGATTTTACAATAATAAGGATATTCTTTAAGATAAAATATCATTTGAATTATTAATTCTCTTAATTTCACAACCAAATAATATTTTAAATTAAATGTGAAACTATTATGGTTTTAAATCATAGACTTTATGGTTTTATGTATTTTTATTTTAAAGATGGAGCATGAATTTGTTTAATATATAAGTTTATGTCATATTTTTATAATTTTTCAATATACACAGAGTCAAGCACTCGACCTAGTGGTCAGGCCAGTGACCCCTTAACCCAATGCCCTGACCCAGTTGATCATCAGTACGAATTTAATAACACTGCGTGTATGAACATACGCGACCCTAATTACTTTATTCCTAATTATAAGTCAATTTCAAACAATTACCCTAATAATTAATGCTTTTGCACACTACTAGTTTTCACAAAAGTATAATTAAAGAATTAAAGGGAGTACACTAATAAAATCTATTAGAAATATAGCTCTTACATCGGCAAACACATAATTTTCAAAGGAAAAGTAATCTATCTTTACCAACTATCTGAACATATGTTAATACCACTTCCAATAGTTATTCACACATAATTTTACTCACCGCTTTACAATAAAAAAGGGTGGTGTGTGTTTGTTTAAGGAACTCTTGATTGTATAAAAAGGGATATCATAGTCTTGATTGGTATAATATATGTGTAACGGCGGATCTTTTTATAATAGAAGGACCATGCTTATCCAAATTCATTTATTAAAACATTTTTCCCCTCTGAAATTTATGTTCAAGGTTTATGGGATTGAGTATCTATTGTAATAATAATAATTTATCATAGGAAAAGAATTCATTGGACAAAAATAATTTCAGAATAGGCCTAAAAAAATTTAGTCCCTGTGGTTTCCGGGATGGGGTTGGTGGTTCGCTGGAGTGAGAGGAAGAAGAGGGAGAAGAAGGAGGAGGAAAGTGGAGGAGGACCAATAATAAATGAATTTTTGGAGGGACCAAGTCGATTTAAAAACTCTACGTGGAAGACTAACCACGTGAGCTGATAACTAGGTGATAAATGGGTCATGTAAGCAAACTGAAGTTACTTCGTACTTTTTTTTTTTTAAAGTATTTTTGTTCTTATTTCAAATAAACAAAACATGGAACAATTTAAATTCACTCCTAATTGTGAGGGACTAAAATCATATTTAAGCCTAAAAATATAATATAATTTTCAAATGTAAATATCAACTATAAAATTACATATTAATATTTACGAATGTCTAATTTAAATTATCCTACTAATATCATATTATAGTTTAATCGTCAAATTAATGAAATTATAATATATAGAAAATATTAAATAATATAAACTTAAAATATAATTACTCTAGAAATAATGGATGACAGACTCATGACGATATGATGATGGTATGAACAAAATAATTTTGACAATGCAGCTTTGACTTTTAATTTCAAGTCCAAGTTGTAGATATGCATGTTTTCAAACACCGTTTAACGAGTAACCCATGCATGAATAATGAATTTTTCTCTACAAGAGACCGAAGCGTAAATATCTAGCTTAATAAGATAAAAAGTTAATTACCTGATAAAGAGTTATACTCCAATCTAATCACTTCCAACGTGGAGATATTGAAGATTGAAGAAGGGATATCACTGGAAAGTTGATTGTACCCCAAATTCAATACCTTCAAATTTTGAAGCCTTCCAAGCTCAGGTGGAATGCTTCCATATAAAAAATTAAAGCTCAAATCCAAAGCCTCCAGTTCTGACAAATTGGATAGGGATGAAGGAATTGAACCTGAAAAAGTGTTATTGCAAAGACTCAAATTTTGGAGTTTAGATAACTCCCCAATCCATGATGGAAATCCTCCACCGAAACTGTTGGTGCACAAGTTGACCACCTTCAATCTAGGTAACAAGGATAACCCTTTTGGTAAAGTTCCATGAAAGCTATTGTTGTGAAGGTCAAGATCAACAAGGAAAGTTAAGTTTCCTAAGTGAGGTGGAAGGGTCCCATTTAATTTCATGTTGGTGAGAGCTACACCTATGACCCTCCCATTTTTGACATCACAAGTTACCCCAAACCAGTTGCACACAGAGGAAGAGGTAGACCAATTATTGGTCAAGGTATCTTGAGGATCAAAGGTGATATAAGATTTGAAGGCAAGAAGTGCAGATTGGTCTGTGGAATTGGTGTTGCTTATGTCTGGGGCTGCCATGATATGGTGGAATGACAAGACAAGAATGAAGATGAAGCAAGTTTTCTCCATGACTATTTCTTGAATTATGAACAAATGCTAAGAAGAAACAAAGCTGGCAGAATATATAGAATAACTATTATGTCAGCATGTCAATTAAATATAGTTTGTTTTGGCATGATAATGTGGACTGACAAAGACAAAAGTGAACAGAAAACAAGTTCCTTGGATAATGCCTCAAATGCAAAGAAGAAACAAAGCTGGCAGAATATAAAGATTTATTTTTAAGAGATTTTGACTACAGAATATAACAAATAAAAAAATCAAGGTAATATTGAAAGAATTTAAAAATGATTTTTTTATTTTAAGAGCCTATTATTTATATAATGATTAAATTTCTATTCTAATACACCTTCAGTTTCTACTACGTAATAGATATGGTTTATAAGCAAACATTATTGCTTGTCCTGGTTTCTTATGAATTGGTGACCTTTACTATAGTAGACTTATACTTATCAATATAGCAAAGTAATCCTTTTTCTATTTTACAAGGAGTTGCAGTCCTTAGCAAGCTTAATCTTTCCATGCCCCCACTCTCTCAAAATTCGACTCTGTCGACTCTGTTACTAGATTCGTATTCAAATCTGGTCAACTCTCTAGATTCTTCTTCTTCACCCCTGGTCTGCACAAGGTCACGACAGATAGCAAGGGATATGTAACTCAGATTTTAACTACTATTAATCTTTTTTCTCTAGTTTACTAGTTTAGTTAAGGTGAAAGTTAAGTTTGGGCAAATTGATGGAGATAGTTGTGTCCTTAGCCTTTATGTAATGATAGACTGTTCATCTTTTTCCAATTTGGATTTCAAGGGAATGGTTCCCCACGGTGGGCGCTAATGTTCCGGTATGAAACCAAGTCTAAGAATTTCAGATAGAGAGAGAGCCAAGAAAGATCAATGTCAATGTTCAAAAGTGAAATCCCCCTACCGCTTGGGTGGGTGCTTTTTATTTATACTTCGGTTCTGACCTGCTTGGGATCTCGGGCCGCCCAGACTATTTGTCTAAATACATAAATCCTAACTTCTTGACGCTTACAGAATTAATGTGCCCTATTATATGATACGCCCATATCAGTACAGAAAGAAAAAAAAGGTTTGAGCATATGTTTTCCAAAGCTGGAAAAACTGTGATTAGAAAACTTTAAACAGAAACAGAAAACATCTCTGAGATGTTTTGGTTTTTTAGTTTTATAAACTGGAAATTTAAAACTGTTTTTAGGAACTGTTTTCAAAAACTGTTCATACCAAACGAGCTGTTTTACATAACTGTAATCAAGCAGGCCGTATATGATCCTTGAGTGAGGACCAGGCTTAATACATCAACATTCACATCAAGGGTGATCAGATGCTTACAATTGTGTTCTACTTAAAACAGATGCTTACATCCTGGTGCACATAGCAATACAATCTTAATATATTTCTGCCAATCACTCTTACACTACTTATGCTCTGATTTACACAATATATATCTTCTTAACTGCAAGTTTTGACATCAAATTTAAAGCTTCCCATTCAGATTGTTCCTATCTCCCTGTACATATAGGAAGATAATTTAACATTCTGATCAATATAGTTGATCTATTGCATTTATTTATCGGAATCTTGCTCCTTTTCTCATAAATAGTACCACTCCTTTTGTAGGATTGCCTTAAGCCCTAAAATTGGATCTAGCAGTATCACACAAATCAATAGTATCACACATAATTTAGTTTTTGATCGAGCTTAGTGTGATTCATATAACGGACTTCACTTAGTGGGATAAGGCTTTTGTTATTATTGTTGTAGTATCACATAAATCGCCATTGAAACTCTCAATGCACTCAATTAAAAAAAATGTTAAACTATGCAATTGAAATTACCTTCTCGATTTCACGATTTCTCTCTGTCAGAAGCTTTGGTGTTCTCAAATCTCAACATTAACATCACTCTTCCATCAAAACTCAACTCTATACTCATCAGCCATTTACCTCACTTCCAATCCAACCAACCGCGTTCTACCTGCATCACCACAAGCATCATCATCATCATGGAAAACTCACAGGTAAAGATAACAACAATGACCGACGGTGTCTTACCTTCGCCAGTCGCACGGGGCGAACCTCTCCTCCGACTCAATGACCGCCGGCGATGAAAAAATGAGCCATTGGACGCCATGAAACTCCCACCGTTCTGCTCCGGCGAGAACACGGCGAATCTGACGGCGGCGGAGTAAAGGAAAGTGCTCCTCCATCGATCTCGCTCGTCCATGCCTTTTAGGGTTACAATTCTGTAAACGTGGGTCTCTTTGCAAAATGTGTAACTGTATAAGATTGGTTGAATGAGTTTTGGCTTTCAGTTAACAAGTCTTTAATCTCAGCCGTCCAAGAATTTTTTCCCAATCGAACCGTTGTTATTAAATAACTACTGGTGGTCCTTATTTTTCCGGGTCAATAATTGATAAGTGAAACTCATGATGGCCACAATGACGTTATTGAAGGTGTGCAGGCCCCACCGAATCGAAATACTATGTTTTTCAATAATGTTATGTTATGTTGATAATCTATTTCCACCTTCACCTTAGGAAAAGAAGAAGAGAAACTAAAAAAATGAATAATGTTTCTTTCACATCTCTTCTTAAGGTGGAATGAAGAGAGGGAGATAGAAAGAAAAGAAAAAGTAAGATAAAGAAATTATGAAATATGATAGATGATAAGATGAGAGAAAAATTTAGAATTTTAGGTTTGATATTTAGTCCATATGTTCATCAATTGCACGACTTTCACATGTTTTTTGCTTTGGTTTAACTGAGTGTATTGAACTTCCATTCAATTTATGCTTTGCCTTAAGATGAGAGATATATAAATAAAAATGTGTGGAAATGAAATGTTTCGAAAATGAGGTGTGTACATATCATTATTTTAAAAAAATTGTAATATGATTTATGATGTGATAGGAAATATAGAGATTAAAATAGAAAGAAAAATGTGTGCAAATAAGATGTAAATATATCATTATTATTTTGGATAATATTTATGGTTTTATTCTTTCATTTCCTACGTTATGTTATGTTTTAGACTTTTAGTCCATTTTGAATTTTTGATTGGCCGGTGTGCAAATCGAGTATGGGTATGTGTCTTGCCATATAGTGATGCTGATATATTTTCTTTGGAGGAGGTTTCTTCAGTCTCATATAGAATTTAGAGATTAAATTTTATGCATTGATAGTGTAAATAAGTTTTACACAATCATTCAATCATATTTCTTCATTTTTATGCATTGATAGTGTAAATAAGTCTATTGTGGGCTTTGGTTCTTCTTCATTTTTCTCTGTTTCCTTTTGATACGGAGTTAGTTTTCAACTTCAATTTGAGGAAGAAGGTTGTGATAGGGTTGGACTGGGTTTGGTGGTGGTTGGGCGTGGGTTAGGGGTGCGGGTGGTGTCTGGATGGATGTGGGTTACTTCTGGTTTATGGTTATGGTTAACGATTTGGTGGTGGTGGTGATGATTGGGGCTGAGGGAAAGTGGTTTATGGGGGAGAAATCTGGTGGTGATGGTGGTTGTGGCGGAGGGCATGGTGGTTTAGATTGATTTGGTAAAATGGAAAACCAATTGCCATTTTCATTTTGATCTTCAAACTGGTGGGTTTGATAAAATTGACACAAACATTTATTTTTGAGGAAATGGAAAGAAAATATTTTTTTATTTTTCAGAAAATAAAAAATAGGTGTTAGCTCGAATTTTCACCAAGACGAAAAGCCAAAGGAGAAGTCATCGTCGAGAAAAGAGCCACATTCATTAGTCAGTGCCAGCTCCAAAGTGGCTAAGTGTAGAATAGTGATAGTCTCGACAAACATATGTCGACGGGATTAAGAGTTCGCCATCAACCAATAGAACTGGACTTCACGACAAGGTTACTTAAGGGGAGAAATTCGACTAGCGATTATCGCCACCATCTAGCTTTCAGAACGTGGGTTTGTGGCAAATGTGAGTAACAACAGCATGAGCGAGAAACATTAGCAAGATCGTGGGTAGCTTTTGGAAGATTGGCGGTTGATGCAGAGAGTCTATAAATAGGAGAATTGGACAAAGGAAAAGGGTTCGCAATTTTCACAACTCAGAAACACTCAAAAAGCTTCCATGTCCAAATCAATGAGACTCCATGAGCCACAAGAGTTTGCCACTGAGTATCTAGTTGTTTGAACCACCCTTTATTTTCGACCCAATGTTTTCTCTTGTAATCAAAGTCTTGTACCTTTTGTGTGAATCAATGAAGTTTATTTCGCAGTTAATTACTTTTGTTTTTCTGCACTTTTGTTTGCAACGTTTCTTTTAAAGCAATATGTCCCTAAATCTTGTTTTATGTCTTTAATTTCAACTTCTGATAGCGCTTTCACCAAAAGAATTTCACAATCACTCTCTTTTATTTGTTTACCAAAATCACCAGTAAACAAATTGGCACGCTCAATGGGACAGTTTTGTGAAAACAAAGTTTTTGCAGAAGTGCTTTAATTTTACTTGTGTATTTTGTGTGTGTTTGTTGGTTTATGCAACTAAGGAGTAGCAAAACTTTGAGTATGGCAAACAATAGGCACATAAATTCTCCTCCTGGTTCAAATGTGGTGAACCAAGGCACTTCAACTGGAAGTGAACCGAGCGGTGGGGTCAGCAATGAACCAGTCGCAAATCATGGCTCTAGTGTGCCAGGACAGAGTGGGGTGGCATCTGCGATGGCAGAAATGTCGTCTTCATTACCCATAACAACACCAAGTGTCACGGTGGTTTCAAGAACAAATGTTCATGGCACAACCGTTTCAATGCCCATGGCAGCGGTTGCTGGGGTTATTCGACCCCATCATGTGTCAAATGTTGTGGCGAGTTTCTCTCAACCGATGAGGGAAATTCCATTTGGCACGCCTACTTCGCTGATGGAAGGCCTTCATACTAATTTCTCGACATTATCAGAGAATGTCCCACAATTTGGCTCTCCTAGCCATGTGAGTCGATTTAGCCCACCAGGGTTCCAGCGCCAAGTCTAGCGTATATTACGACTGGCATGAACACTAGTTCACTGCAGGCCATCAGGCAACAAGTCGACGATAGCAACCATGAAATGGTGCATATGCTAACCCGACAAATGGGTGAAGTGTTTAACCCGGTGCACCAATAGCTTAACAACACTATGGGTCGAATTGCTAACGCTCTAGACCCTCCTGTCGAAAAGGTCCCTCCCCAAGGGGGCAACTTAGGCCCTCATCCATATCCTGTCGAGGTTCCAACCCCTTACGTGGCACCGCCACTGCAAAATGTGGTACATGAGCCGAACAATTTCGACCAAGGGTTTGGTTGAAATATGGGGGAATGTGCAGTTGGTTAACAAGAATGAAAATGCTGATAGGATGGTGGAGAGAATCCGACAGAACAATTTCGGGGGGCAACATAACATAGCAACCATTAACGAGCAATTGTTGAACCAACATGGCTTCAACGTGGGCTTTGCTAATAGGCCTCATTTCGTTTCAGCCTTCCTATGGTTAGTCTTAGAGGCTGAATTACCTAGAGGCTGGAAGGTGCCTAAGTTTACTAAGTTTTCAGGTGACTTCGGGGAGTCTACTGAAGAACATGTGGCTAGATATCAAATTGAGGTCGGAGATTTAGCCAATAATGAGAACTTGAAAATGAAGTATTTTCCAAGTTCTCTGACGAAAAATGCTTTCACATGGTTTACGAATTTGCCCCCCGATTTAGTCCATACTTGGGCTCAATTTGATGCAGGAGCAGATTAAATAGGAATTTATTATTTTTAGTATTTTTAAATATATTTAGGATCTATTCCGAATCTATTCTGTTTTTAATTAAGTTAAGATCAAGTTGTTATGATTTGTTAATTACTTTCTAATTGAGTTTAGGATCTTTTAGTTAGGATTTTCTTTATTTTTGTTTCTATTAGGATTTCTATTTAAGCAGTTGTATGACATTAGTTAAAAGGAGTTTTTGATTATTATAAAACGAGATTTCTCTCAAACTCTGGTGGATTCCAGTGTATTTTCTAGGATTTTAGCACTGGCTATCTCCCTTTCTGGTGGATTCCAGAACCTTTTCTTTTTAGGATTTGCGCTTGCAATCCTAGTACGACTTCCGTTGTATCAAGTGTTATCAGAGCAGGCTTTCTCCTGTCTCTTTTCATATATTGATCAATCATGGGAGATCAAACAGCAACCAAAGCGACCTTGAGGGTTTTACCGTGGGTGTTACCTCGGCCCTAACTGCTTTGATGCAACAGATGGTGACATTCACGAAGGCTATAACGGCACAGATCATCAAAACCTACAACGTGAATCGGAACCGGAAAGATAGGGGAGGAGAACAACGTAGGTTTTCGCACGACGACAACAACCATTGAAGTTCCAATTTCGATGCTTCAAGAGATGGGCCAACCCCTCGTAGATTGAAGGAAGAATCAATTTCGAGAGGCAACTTCACAGGATGCAACAACAAGGAGATTGGGGCAAAATTCATCAACCTCAAAATCAATCCCAAGGTAGTGAACCCTAGTCCAATAGACGACCAGAGCCACACCCACACGACGTCAACAACAGCGGGAAGAACCGAAGCCGGCACGAGCCTCTACGACGACGACACAACGAGCGGTGAGGTACCATCTGTGCAGAAACCAGAGGAAGTTGACGTTACAAAAGATGAAAAATTTGGCCACATGAAGTCCTCAGAATTTCTTACATGTGAAATCAAATCTTTAACTCCGCTTCCAACAGGAGTACAAAGCACAATTATCCCCTGTAACCCAAAAGCCCCCAAGGTGATTTTGGAGAAACTGGAGAGATCAGGATTGATTAAAGATAGTGAGGGAGCTCTTGTGATATTTGTTGAAGGAGATGATAAAAAAAGAGTTCGGAGTTGTAGTAATGTTATTGTTCATTTGGTTGGTTTTCATGTTGAAGCCCTTTATTTAGAAGAGAACTTGTGGTCAAGTTCTTTGGAAGAAGAGGAGAATGTAAAGACATCAGAGTCACTGGGTTGGGACGCATTTATGCGGGCATCAAATAGTTCTACACAGATTTGGGTATTCGACCATGGCATTCTTAATGTGGTTCAGGAGTTCCGGACATATGCGTTTTTTTTTGTTACGTTGGAACTCGGGGTCGAGCTCTTCACCAGAATAGGAGTCTGATATAGGAGCAAATTAATTAGGAATTTATTATTTTTAAATATGTTTAGGATCTATTCCGAATCTATTTTGTTTTTAATTAAGTTAAGATCAATTTGTTAGGAATTGTTATTTTTAATTACTTTCTAATTCAGTTTATGATCTTTTAGTTAGGATTTTCTTTATTTTTGTTTCTATTAGGATTTCTATTTAAGCAGTTGTATGACATTAGCCAAAGGGAGTTTTTGATTATTATAAAACAAGATTTCTCTCAAACTCTGGTGGATTCCAGTTTATCAACTTTGGTGGATTCCAGTGTATTTTCTAGGGTTTTAGCACTGACTATCTCCCTTTCTGGTGGATTCCAGAACCTTTTCTTTTTAGGATTTGCGCTTGCAATCCTAGTACGACTTTCGTTGTATCACAATTGGAGAGAGTGTTCCATGAACAATTCTTTAGGGGCAAATGCAAGGTTAGTCTGAAGGAGCTAGCCAGTGTGAAATGAGAAGCGGCTGAGTCAATAAACGACTATCTGAATAGGTTCAGACAGTTGAAGTCGAGATGTTTCACTCAAGTTCCTGAACATGAGTTGGTAATAATGGCTGCTGGAGGTTTAGAGTATCCAGTTAGAAAGAAGGTTGATACTCAACATGTCAGAGACATGGCCTAATTGACTGATAGGGTGAGAGAGATTGAAAGGCTCAAAGAGGAAAAAGTTCAGTACAACAAACCGCCTAAGAAAGGAAAAGTAGCCTACGTCGAAAATGAGCCTTGTAGTCGAAAAGTAAGGGTCGCTTATGAGAGTGATGATAGTGAGGGTAACGAAATCCACTTGGCCGAGTTAGAGCCGGGACCCCCTTATGTGTGTAAAGCCTTAAAGCCTTACGAAAATAAGGCCAGCGAGGAACCACCTAAGACTTCGACTATAGCCACTAAGACTTACACTTTTGATATAAGAAAATGTGATGTAATTTATGATATTTTAGTATCTGATGGTCTTATTGTTGTTCATAAAGACCAAAAAATTCCTTCTCTTGAACAAAGGAGGGGAAAAAGATTTTGTAATTATTATAACTTTTTTGGTCATTGGACCTCTCAATGTGTTCGTTTCAGGGATTTGGTGTAGGATGCTCTCGACCAAGGCAGATTGAAGTATGGAGACAAGAATAAGCCAGCCATGAAAATCGACTCAGGTCCTTTGCAGGTGGGAAACACCAACTTCGTGGAGCCTGTCGACATTTGAATGATGGATTTAGTCAGAGAATGGGATTCAAAGTTGGTCATCAACTCAACCAAGGTGGAGGTCGAAAAGGCTGAAAATGTTGGTGAAGAGCTAAGTGTCAAGCCTGCTAACATTGGCACAGGACAACTGAACATCGACCCATCCCATGTTTGCATGGTGGAATTAGCCAAATGTATTGATGTTAATATGGTGGACCCAGTTTCTGAAGATGAGGCTCCAGATCTCGAAGGAGTTTATCCAAAGCCCGGGGAAACCTTGGTCGAATTCTTGTCTATAAGCCAAGAAGGTGACAAGGAAGTTATGTTGTGCCCTAGATGCAACGCTGTTTTCAACAAAGCTGCTGCCAAACTGTACCAAGATTCTGAAATGGAGAAGAGTTTCCAAAAGAGGGTCCCTGTGGCAAGAAGATTGGTGTACCTAGAGTAAAATGCTTTCCAAGGGTCGAAGTCTGAGACCATGCAGGCTCCTCAAGACCAGTGGGCCAGAAAGGACAAAACCTATGTCCATCATGCTAGAGCACCACAGGACAAGTGGGTCAGGCCGAAATATCAAAAGCCTTTGCCAAAAGCAAAAATGTCAAGTGGTCGAGATTGGCCAAGGCTCATCCTATCTGAACAATTCTCATGTGTTAAGGAATTACTCCTATGGGTCAAGAAACTACTTTGGGAAGAACCAAATGACCAGGACCCAATGGAGGCGATTTTTGAGGAAAAAGAAAGTTGCTACTGAGGTTGCGAAGGTTGACCAACGTTGGAAAGATCGTCTAGGTCCAGATGGAAAAGATGCAGACTCCAAAGAACCAAAGCCAATGGAGGTTGAAGCCAAAGAGTTTGGCAAAGAAGATCGACAAAAAGGGAAATAAATATGGGAAGATGATGAAGATATGCTTGCTGAAGATTTCGACTCTAAAGACGATCTCGACATAATATGTGTGGTGTCCATTTTGCCTGCCAAATTCGACCAAATCTCTGAAGTCACTGATGATGAGAAGAACTATTGTGTTGAAGAAGAGGCTGACGATAACCCAAGATGTTATTATGTGATGACAAAGGGTGGTGTCGAAGAAGAGCGAGCAGTGTTCCCAAAGCCATCTGATTTAATGAAAAAGCATCTCAAGCCACTTTTCTTGTGGGCTAGGGTGGAAGACAAAGGCACCAACAAAGTGTTGGTGGATGGTGGCGCTGCTATCAATCATATGCCACAATTCATGATGAAAAAGCTGGGAAAGATTGAAGCAGATCTGACCCCACACAACATGATGTTATCCGACCATGAAGGTGAGACTAATGGATCATTGGGTGCTATTATGCTAGAAATCACTGTGGGAATTGTGAACCGCCACACACTTTTCATAGTGGTGTCACCCAAGGCCAACTATAACTTGCGTTTGGGTCGAGAATGGATTCATGGAGTGGGGGAAGTGCCTTCAACTTTGCACGAAAGGATTTCGATCTAGAGAGAAGACGAAATTCTAGAAAATGTGGAAGCCGACCAGAGCTACTTCATGGCTGAAGCCGACTATGTCGACAAGAAGAATTTTGAGAAAAAGTTGGCAACAATTGGCCCATATGACTCTTTGGCCAGTGAATTTCTCGACGAGAACACTGATTACACGGTGAAAGTTGATCCATACCTTAGTTTTACTCTGAACCAATACTTTGGAGGTGTTGATGCCACAAGATAGTGGCAAGATGATGATCATGATCATTGAATCGAGCTTAGCTCGAATTACGGCCTATGCGGCCGAAAATCGAATAAAAACGACCTTGGGGGCCGAAAACATGGCGAGAAATGAAAGCATGGGCAGAGGGAGCATTGATGGTGAAATGGCCAATGTCCTCAAATTACCAGTCGAAAATAGCGAAAACAAAGAGATAGTGGCCAGTTTAGACAACGGATGTGTTGAAAATGTCAGTATTGAGCAGAAAGATTTGAAAGAAGATGCCATTGAGCCAGAAGACCTTAGATTTGAAAAACCGGTGGCAGAATTCGTGGAAACAATGGAAGCTCAAGACCCATTAAAAGAGTTGGACTTAGGTGATAACTCTAAGAAAAGGCCAACTTACATAAGTTCACTTACCAACCCAGAGCTCAAACAAGAGATGATATTCTGCTACAGGAATACAAAGACTGCTTTGCGTGGGATTACGACAAGATGCCTGGACTTAGTCGGGAATTGGTAAAATTAAAGCTGCCTATTCGACAACACAAGAAGCCTATGAAGCAAACCCCAAGAAGATTTGATCCAGATGTTGTAATCAAGACAAAAGGGTTCTTCGTTGCAAGTTCATTAGAACTACTAGGTATGTGGAATGGTTGTCTAATATTGTCCCTGTGATTTAAAATCCAAAACCGTCCATCATTTTCTTGTTTACCTGTGTTTCCTTCTTTGTGCCTTCTTCACCATGAGTCAAGAATCTAGCAAGAAACTCACTCCTGAGATGAATGCTCATGGGGTAAAGGTAATGGGTCTGAAATCCAAAACCCCAAAATCTTCAAGGGTTTCAAAATCCTCTCCTCGTACCTCTGAAATTGAAATTGCTCAAAGTGTTCCTCATCCCTCGTCTGATAAGCGCAAGAAGAAGGAGAAAAAGGCACGATCCAAGTCAGATGCATCCAAAGCAAAGAAGAATCTGGTAACGAGAAGCTCTGAGACTACCCAGGACGTGATTCCCGAGGCTGAAATCCACCCAAGTACAAATGATGATGCTGCTGATCCTCATATCACTGAAGTGTTGGAAACTCCTTTCAAGGAAGCTTTACATGCAGATGTAGATCCAATTGTTCCACCACCAAGCAACAATCAATCAAGCCACGGTGTTGATACTGATTGCAACAAGGGTTCTGATCACCTTGAGGAAGAGGTAATGGTTCCCAACCCTACTCCCTCTGTTGATGAAGATATGCATGTCGAGAATGTTCAGGATGTCAATGAAGACCCAGAATCTGATGCGATGTTGATCAACACCCTTGGCACTTCTGTTTCTGCTGCTCTAAAGAGGCGAAAGATGACTGTTGTTCGTAAGTACTCTACTCGTTCCTCTGGCAAGAAGTTTGGTTTGGGATTGAGTGAGGACAAGAAGCGCAAGAAGGTCATTATTCTTGATGATGATACTCCTGTCGTAAAGAACGTCAAGAGAAAGGTTCATGATGATAGTGATACTCCTGTTGTTGATGGGACTCCAACTATGGAGTTGGATAAGTCAGAAACTGGTGCTGCTGCTCGAAAATGCAAGGTTGGGAAGCAAATTCCAGAAAATGTGCCTGCTGCTCCTTTGGATAACATTTCCTTTCACTCTGAAGAAAGTGTTGGTAAGTGGAAGTATGTTTATCAGCGCAGGATTGCTCAAGAGAGGGAATTAACTGGTGAGATTCTGCATTGTCAAGAAATTATGGAACTTCTTGAGGCTGCTGGGTTGTTGAAAACTGTTACTGAGATAGGCAGCTGCTATGACAAGTTGGTGAGAGAATTCATTGTGAATGTGACTACAAATTGCACTGTGTCTGGGCATCCTGATTTCAGGAAAGTTTTTATGCGTGGTAGATGTGTAAAATTTTCACCTGAGATTATTAATCAGTATTTGGGAATGAGCATTGTTGCCACAGGAAATGAAGTGTTGTCTTTGAGTGCTATCACTACTGAACTCACAGCTGGTCAAATTATGGTGTGGCATGTCAAAGGTTTGTTGTCCTCTACTCATTTGAGTGTGAAGTATGCTATCTTGAATCGCATTGGTGCTGCAAATTGGGCTCCTACCACACACAGGTCGGATGTTTCTTCAGGTTTGGCAAAATTAATTTATCTGATTGGCACTAAGGCTCAGTTTGATTTTGACGAATATGTCTTTGCTCAAACTATGAAGCATGCTGAAACCTTTGTTGTCAAGCTCCCTATTGGTTTTCCTTGTTTACTTTGTGGGATTATTTTGAGTCAACATCCTCAAATTCTCTTTGCTGATGAGGTTCCTAGCAAGAAAGCTAGTCTTCTCACTATTGATTACAGGCTGCTAGCTGGTGCCCATGTTTCTGATGTTGCTGGTTTGGCTGAGATGACTCAGGGGGAGGGTACTTCCTCTCAGAAGACTCCTGGTGCTCCTATTGATGAGCTTATCGCGGTGTCTAAGATGCTTCAGGACACCATTACTAGCTGTACTTTGAGGAAGAAGAATGTGGACACTCTCATTATGCAGCTGACTAAAGGCAAAAAGACTCTTGAAGACAATGCAGCTGCTATTGCTCAGGAAGATACTGGTACTTCTGATGATGACACTACTGCTAGTGATTAGTGTATTTGTTCCTTCTTCATTCCATCTGGTTGTAATATTTTGTTGACTTCTGTTGGCTCTCTGCACCCTTTGACAAATTCTGCTAATAAGGGGGATAATGGTACTGTTACTGTTGTTTGTGCTGATGGTGTGTGATTTTACTATTCAGACTGAGTATGGTGTTCAGGTATTCCGACTTAGTAGTGAATTCAGTTCATCAGAGGTTGTGTTCAGTTCATCAGAGGTTGTGTTCAGTTCATCAGAGGTTGTGTGTTGTTTTGTGTTAATGGATGAGTATTGTTGATTGTGAGTCTTTGGGTTTCTGTTCATGTTTTAGCCAAAATTTGCCAAAGAGGGAGATTGTAATTCTTGTGATTGGCTGCATTTTGCTTAAAACATGATGTGCAACCATATGTTCCAGCATCTGGAGCAACATGTTGTGTTTGTGTATGAGGTACAACCATATGTTCCAACATCTGGAGCAACATGTTGTGTTTGTGTATGTTGGTGGTTCAATCACTAAAATCAAGTTGTCTGTTGGGCTGTTGACTGTATGGTGATTTAGAAGAGTTATTTTATGTTGTGTGTTTTATCTTCTGAAGGCGTGTTTGCTTTAATCTTGGCTGAAGTAACAAGATTGATAACGTGTGAACCAAGTATATCTCAAAGGTTGAATTTAAACTTACTTGGTTCTGTTATTTTATTATGGTAAGATTTGATTCCTTCAAGATTCTTTCTAGAAGTGTTTTAGTGGACTCTTTGACGTGCGGCCCATTGAAGATCCAAGCCTCGTTTGAGCGTCTATATAAAGGAGCTTATAAACCCTAGCTAGAGACGCATTCTGAGTGAAAGATACTGATCTTAGGGTTTATTATTTGTGAGTCCTCTTGTGAGTTTTGAACCAACTTAGTGCTTTTGTTCATCAAAGTACTGAGTTGATTTGTTTAGTTGAGTTGTAATCTCATCAAACTTGTTTATTGATAAACATGTCTTGATCGCTGTGGCAGTGGTCATTAGGGGTTAGAGAAAGTTTTCTCATAGCTTAGAGGAGAAGGGCTAAGCTAGATTCACTTGTGTAATAGTGGTAGACATAAAAGAGGCTCTATACTAAGGGGGAGTACTTAGGTATAGGAGGGACTTTCATGTGAACTGAGAGCTATTATTTGATAGTGAATTGACTCCTGGATTGGTATCCTCCAGACGTAGGTGATGTTCACCGAACTGGGTTAACAACTCCGTGTGTTTGTCTGTTTAACTGTTTGTTTGTTTTTAATACTCTGATTGAGTTTTGTTGTGCTACACATTGTTGCAACATTGTGTATCACATCTGTCCTAGGTGAATACGAATTTCAAAGAGCATCTCACTTGCACCCACTCACTCCAAGTTCAAGGTAAGTTCCAATTTTCCACTTCCTTCCATCTAAGTTTCATGGGTTTGCAAGTTTGACTCTTGGGGGTTATGGGTGAGTGATTTTAAGTTTGTGCAAGTTGGGTTTGGTTTGTTTTTGCTTTCCATGGGTATTTTGTGCCAAATTTAGTAATGGGTGTGAGATTTGTGAGAGTTGGGTAGTTAGATAGAAGCAGTGTAGAGTAGCTTTGTTTTGTGCCTTCTAGGTGTTTGATAGAATGCTCCAATGAGTTTTCTAGTCGATTTTGGGCAAGTGCTTTGTGGTTTATTTCTTCTCCTTGCCAATTTCACTAGAAAACTTGATTGGGTGCTCTTAGGGGTTCAAGTTTAAATTTTTGTACATACTTTTTATTTATTTTTGGCTAACATGACTAATGGTTTTGTGCGGCTTGTGGTTGTGCTAACTTTTGTGCAGATGCCTGCTAAGAGAGCAAGTTATCCCACAAGGGCCGCGGGGTCCTCTTCCACTTCCCAGAACTTTGACCGCTCTCGCTTCTTATCAGCGAAAAAGGAGGAATTCTATCAATCCGTCCTAGCACACAAGGGGTGTGTGAAGGAGCGAGGAGTATTTTATAGGGATGGAAGGAGAGACCCCCTCGGCATGCAAGAGGCCATGGAGACAAGGAGGTGGAAGAATTGGGTGGATCCAATTCCTATTGCTTGTGAAGTCATGGTTAGGGAATTCTACGCGAATACCTACTGTGATGATCAAGACGACAAACCGGATCCCCCTACCTTCTTGTCATGGTTTAGAGGTGATGTGGTTGACTTTGGAGCGGAAAGGATTCATAGCTTCCTTGGCCTTCTTACTGAGAGTGAGGATGAAGCCATTTTCCCATGGGGGAATTCCGCTTACCATGACTTGCTTTCAGATCGCTCTTCTGAGTTCTTGAGGGATCTGAAAGTAGTGGTGGTTAGGCTTGGGCAACATTGGGAGAAGGATGATAGAGGTTACCCCACCTACTTGCTGAGACAAGACATGACACTGTTGGCTCGTGTGTGGGCTGAGTTTTTGCAGGATTCCTTGTTCCCTAGCTCCCACAAATCTGAAGTGAGAGCGGTGGTCCTAATTGCAATTTATTGCATTATTAGGGGCATCCCATGGATGTGGCGAGGATCATTTCTGAGAAGATTTACTCACACTACAATGTGGGTAAGGAGAAGCCACGTCCTATCTTTCCTCACTTGATTACTGCTTTGATTCATGATGTTAGGGAGAAGGCTAGGAGACCTGCGTTTCCTGTGCAGCAGAGGTTGTTGGTTTCCCCCATGCTGAGCAAGGGTCGGGTGAACCAACTCTTTCAAGATTGGATGTCTAGGATGCCTCAAGAGGATGAGGAAGAGGAGGATCCGACAGAGCCAGCGGAAGAGGAAGAAGAAGAAGAGGAGGTTAATGAAGTGGTGAATGAGGTTGTTACTCCACCTCATGCTGATCCTTCACCGGCTTGGATGGAGGCCGCTTTCAGGCGGATGTTTTTGAGGCAAGATCGCCTTCACCGGGATCTTGATCTCCACTAGAGGGGAGGAAGCACCTCAGATCCTGGATACCAAGGCCCAATGGATTTCAATACATTGGAGCAGGGGATGATTGATTTGAGCATAATGCATGACGCCGGAGTTCATCCGGATTATGGTGATGGAACGGGTGACCATGGCCCCATGGAGTGATTGAGATGAGGTAATTCTATCTTAGTTTAGGTCATGCATCTTTAGCATATATTTTTCATTTGTAGATTTTGCTTTCTTTTTATCATGCATTGTTTAGTTAATTGTTTTTATTTGTTTTGGGTCTTTTACTTCCCTATACTCACATGTTTTTTCCCGCTAAGTTGTGCTTCCCTACTTGTGTCGGTTTTGGAAAATTTGTTTCTTGTGGATACTCATGTTGTTTTGAGGATGAGTGATTGTATGTTGGGGAAGAGAGGAGGAGTCTTCGGTCTTCCGAGTGTTTCTTTAGAAAGGAGTTGGTTTGAGTCCATTAAGGGTTTATCTTTGACCCTTCACCATAAAATTTCCCTAGAGGATCCTAACTCCTCACTGGCAATTCTTGGTTCTGTATTGATTTCACACTTTGCATGCTTTGTGAGACTTGCACTATTCATGAGACTTATAGGTTTTTGAACCTCAGAGTTTTTCTTGGCTTGAATATTTATCCTTAGTTGCCCCATTTGAGCTTTATTAGAGAATTTGTTGTAGCCAAAGGATTGGGGTGGATGATAGGTTGGATTATGGGGAGTGTTGGTCCTTACACTAGGTTGGAGCTAATAATTAAAGTTTGAGAATGTCTCTTGTCCCAAGGAAAAAATGAAAAAGAAAAAAAGAGAACTCCTAATCAAAGTTGGAGTGGAAAAAAGAAAAAAAAAGAAAAAAAAAAGATCTTGAAAAAGGGTCAAGAGACTTGTGCTAAAAGGTTTGTTGTTGAAAGCTCTGGGGGTTACTATTTGGACCACACTCAATGTGCTTTAAAGCCTTAGTTTTCCTTAGGGACCAACCACCTTGTACTTCACCAAGCCACACATTTCAACCTTTGTGAAGTCTCTTTGAATTTGTGCATGTTTGATCTTTGTTGCTATTAAGTGAATGACATCCAGAACCTATGAACTTGCTTGTGTGCTTAGTGCAGTAAATTATATCTCATCCTAGGATTTTAGATCTATATGCTTCTCATGATGGACTCTATATTCTTCTCTTTTCAAAAAGTTGCATGAGGTGGGTTGTTGGATCTTTTCTTTTGGAACCAGCTGTAGTTACTCTTTCCCCTAGTTTTTTTTTGGATAGTATCCTTTGTGAAGGCACTTGTTTGGGAGCATTTCTTGCGCTTGAGGGCAAGCGAGTGTTTTCTACGCTCGAGGGCGAGCTGTCGTTGAGTATAGTGGTGTGATGACCCTATGTTAGTAGTGGTTTTAGGGTCATTTCTTTGAGTGTTTTGAGTCTTTTTATTTGTCTCATGTAGTGTTTCATGCATTCTCATGCATTTTTGTGTTTATTTGAGTTTGAGTCAGGTTTTAGTAATTTTATGGTTTTATAAGGGTTGTTTTTGCATTTTTATAGAGTTTAGGACTTGCATGAGTTTTGCCATAATTTTGTGAGGACTAAGGTGGTTAAAAGCCCTTTGAATTTCTTGATTTTACTCCTTGTCTTGGTCCTTTAGTGCTGCAGCAGGTAACTTATGGAAAAGGAAGGCCAAGATGCAAAGGAATTGAAGAAAGCATTCAAAGGGGGGGTTACAAAAAGCTGAAAAGTCACCAAGTTCGTGAAGCTGGCGCTCAAGCGCCCTCACCTGGCGCTCAAGCGCCAGCACTCCAGAAGCTGGAGTTTTGTTTCTGCCTCATGGGCGCTTGAGCGCCCCAGGGCAGCGCTGGAGCGCCCGAGCTCGACTTTTTTGCCTATAAATAAGGCTTTAGGCCATTTTGTTCAGGACTTCTGATTTTTCCTTAGATTTTTACCAAGTATTGAAGCTTAAGAAGTGCTTTTGGGGCTTGTGTGAGGCTTCCACCCTGTATTTTCCAGGTTTTCTTTACATTTCTTGTATGGATTCACTAGCCATGAGTGGCTAGACTCTTCTTTTGCTTTGGGTTCAATGTGATTTCATGAATTTCTAGACTTAATTCCTATTTCTATGCTCTTGTTCTTGAATCTACCTTATATTTCAATTCTTTTATGCATGATAAGCTTGGGTGCACCTTTGCTTAAGGCTAAATTGCAATCATATTGGAAGATTGTTGTAATTTGGGGACTTGGGTTGGAATTGACCTTTCTTTGCTTGCTTCTAGGAATAGAGTGAGGGATTGGTTTTGTTGGCCTGAAAGTTGCATGCTTATAAACCTCATATAAATGACTAAGTACACAAGGAATTGGGCTTAGCTTTTAGTATGGGAGAATTGCTCATGTGAGGAATCAATGAGTGAATATCTAAGCTATAACAATAAGGGAATGATTCAAGGCTTCAATTGCATAGGGTAGGTTGTTTAGGAAGGATTGGATGAACATCAACCCAGAGCATTTTTCATCAATTGATATTTTCATCTTTTCACTGTTGCTTATTTTGCAAACTCTTGTTACAAACAAACAAATTCAAAATCTAAATTTTACTTGCTTTCAAACTCACAAGCTTCAAGCTTAAACCATAATTCTCACTCACGGTCCCTATGGATTCGATATTTAAAACCCGGAGATATCTGTGCACTTGCAGATTGACCCAACAGATGTCTATAGCCTTGAAATCCAAATCTGAAAAGGCTAAAGCTCTCCAACCAGAAGAAGAAGAATCTGAAGAGAACTCTGAGGATTCTGATGAAGATGAGCTAACTCTGATCTCCATAAAGCTCAACCGCATCTTGAAGCACAGGCAGAGCAAGTACAGAGGCTCTAGAAAGAATAAAGGAAAGATTGAATCTTCTTATGGTCAGAAGAAGTCTTCATCAAAGGAAGTCACATGCTTTTGAAAATTCAGGTTCCCTCTGATACGATTGTCCTGCACGATGCTGGGACAAGAGGTTCGACAACTGCTTAACAGTAAAACAAAACTTAACAACAGAAACAATAACACACAGTAATTGTTAACCCAGTTCAGTGAAAACTTTCACCTACGTCTGGAGGGTTTGCACCCAAAGAAAGGAAATCCACTATCTCAAGATTCAGGAATTACAGACACTCATGAACAACTCAGTTCATAGTTCACTTCCTAATCTACCCAGTGTATTTCTACTTAGAATCTCAACCTAAGTATGAGAGCCCCTCTCACTTTCTCTCAATCACTGCCACAGTGATTGGTTAACACAATGAACAAGTAGAGTTTGAACGCAATCAAACACACAGAATCTCTCTTTGCTTTATAGAATCAGTGAGCAAAGACAGATTCACAACCAACAAAGGACAAAGCACAATTAACAAATCCTAAAACACTCGATCTCTCTCTATCAGCTTCGACGCCTCATGTTTTAGGTCTTCATCCCTTTTATAGACTTCAGCAGCGGTAGCATGGGCTTTAGGGTTGGCACGGGCTGAAGAAACAGATTGCAGTAACAGCAATTCAAAACGCAATCTTGATAGATTCGGTTTCTTATTGCACAAGTAAAGATAGAAACCAATCTTTTAACAAAGATTGTTTCAACAAATAACAACCCAACAATTAAAACCCTTCTGGATAGCTACTTGCTCCTCAAGTAACTTAAAAACATATCTTCAGTAAATCTTCAGAGGGCCCACAACAGAAACACAAGCTGAGGACTGATGCCCTAGCTTCACGAGATCAGATGCCACGGCATCTGCTTCGACAATCGGTTGTTTTGACAAAATGCATGGCAACATGTTCCAACAATCTCCCCCTTTGTCAAATTTTGTCCAAAACAACTCACAATCAGAGAAAATAAAAACTAGAGAGACAATTCCCCCTCTTAGTTAGATCTCCCCCTCAACTGATGCAACTACACAACCAACTACCATTCTTCAGAAGACATAGTTGGAACAAAAATACTCACAAACACAAAATCAGAAGTACAAACAGCCTAAGCACATGATGACACTAAAATAGAACAGCTTGAACACCATAGTATCAAAAATACTACCATCAGAAGCTAGCAGCAACTGATCAGAAGTACTACTATCAGACGTAACGCTTCAGAAATACTGCCTTCAGAAGTTGGCAACACATAAGCTGTCAGAAATACTGCTAATCAGATGCATCGTTTCCGAACTACTGCTATCAGAAGTTAGCAACACATAAGCTATCAGAAATACTGCCAACAGAAACTGCCTCTTGAAACAAACATAGCCATGATCTTGAACGTGTCTTCAAATTAAGCAAACCAAAGCTAACACGATCAGAAGCAACTTCACAGTAAAACTTCACAGTTGAAACAAAAACATTACAGCAGATGGAATCTTCAATCCAACTAACATAGAATCTTCAATCCAACTAACTACTCCCCCTTTTAGCACAAATTTGCAAAGGGTGCATCCAAAACAAAAGAAAATAGCACAAGATCAGAGCAAACTAGTCTTCAGAACTTGACTCCTCTCCAGACCCTTCTGCACTGTCTTCAGAACCTTCCACCTCTTCATTACTCGCTTTCTGAGCAGCTGTAGCAGCAGCACTGTGCTCACCACCTTGACATTCTTCTTCTTGAAGCTTATGTAGCAACGCATCAACTTGAGCTTCCTGGCAGTACTCACCCTGATTGTCTCCTGCAAAGCCTTGGAGACTTCCAGTAATTCAACAATTATGGCCTTAGTGCCAGATTCAGTCACAGGAGGAGCAGATGTTCTGCTGGTTGGTAAAGCAATGTCTAGCACATGTGGCTCCAGAAACAAACGTTGATCCAAAGTGATTGGAACACCACGAGACATAGCCACATCATCAGCCCTGAGAATCTGAGGATGTTGCTTCAGTATGATCTCAGTAAGAAGTGAAGGAAATGACACAGGCAGCTTCACAGCACAAGTATCAGCATGCTTCAATGTTTGCTCAAACACGAAAGTTCCAAAATCAAAAGCAATAGACTTGCCAATCCTGTAGATCAACTTGGCAAGCATTGCAGAAACACCAGAGGTATGCTGAGTAGGAACCCAATTCACAGCACCAATCCTGTTAAGAATAGCATACTTCACACTGAGATTTCCAGTAGACAACAACTTCTTGCTAGGCCACTTCTTCACATGACCTGCAGTAAGTTCCGTGGCAACATCATCCATGGACACTTCTTCATCAACACATTCAATAGCACTTCTGCCAAGTGCTTGATTGATAACAGCAGGTGAAAACAACACACATTCAGCCCTCACATAGACTTTCCTGAATTCTGCACTGTCAGGAAGTCCTACATCAACAGAGAGATTCACCAAGAACTCTCTCACAAGCTTCTCATAGCACCTTCCAACATTCTGAATAGTCTTCATCAGACCTGCTTTCTCAATTAGTGCAATTACATCTCTGCATTCAAGAACATCATAACCAACTTCCCTTTCCTTGGCCATTCTCCTCTTGCAAACAAACTTCCACTTCTGAACATTCTCTTCTAAGTGGAAAGACACTCTATCAATAGGAACAGCAGGAACATTATGAGGAATACGCTTACCAGAGAACTTCTTTTTCTCAGAAGATCGAATGTCCTGGACACCGACTGCAACATCTGACTCAGAGTCTTCAACTTCAACTGAAATCTTCCTCTTCTTCTTCTCAGTGGGAGTCTTTTCTTCCTTTCGCTTTCCCTGACTCTTCACACTTGCCTGTCTGGATTTCTTTGATGGAGTAGGAGTGACTTCAGGAGAAGAAATCCTTCTTTTCTTCTTCATCCTCGCAGCAACACTATCAGCAAGGGTCTCAGTCAGAGGAACATCATCAGAAGCATCATCAGAGATGTTCTGAACAGAGGCGGGATCCTGGATTGGTTCTTCAGAGTTGATACCCACAGAGTTATCATTCTTTGGATCAGCATCCTTAGAAGAGGATGATACAGAGATATCAGGCTGGGTAGCTGATGACCCGGGTTTATATGATGTTTTTAGGGTTTTTCCTTGTAGGTTTTGAGTCTTTTTCTTGTGTCTCATGTAGTGTTTCATGCATTCTCATGCATTTTTATTCTTTTCTTTAGTCTTTATTTTGTTTTGGTAATTTAGTAGTTTTATAGGTAGTTTTCTTGCATTTTAAGTAAAGTTTAGGACTTGCATGGTTTTGTTGTGTTTTATGAAGGACCTCTTGTGCTAATGAGCTCTTGGAGCCTCTAGAATCTTCCTTGACTTGTTGGTTAGGTTTGGAGAGCAGAAACTGAAGGAGAAAGAAGGCCAAGAAGCATGGAATTGATGAAGAACATAAAGAGGATTGAAAAGAGGAGTTTTAGAAGCCAAAAAGTCCTTTTCAGGCGAGCTTAAGCGCCTAGGCGCTGGGAATGGGTGCCTAGGCGCCAATTAGGTTCAGAGGCATGTTTTTCAACATGCAATTGGCGCTCAGGCGCTCTGAATTGGCGCCTGAGCGCCCAGAACAGCCCAGCATCGTTTATTTTGCCTATAAATAGGATTTTAGTCATTTTCTTTTGTAATTTTTTGATACTTTGTAACATTCAGAGGGAGAGGATCATCTAGGAGAGTGAGAGAGGGCTTCCAAGCTTGTAATTCAGGTTTTTAGCCAAGCATGGCTCATCTCTCTTCTTTTGCTTTGGATTTCTTTGTAAGACTTTTTATATTTGAGTTATAATCTTAAGTTCTTTCCCACATGTTCTTCTTCTTCCCTTGAATTCCATTTTCTGAATTTCAATCTAAGCTTGTATGCATGCTTGCTTTATACTATCCTATAATCAGAACGGAAGTTTGTTATAGATTAGGGAACCGATTTGGGATTACCCCTTCTATACTTGCTACTAGGAATAGAGGAAGGGTTGGGGTTTGATGGCTTGAAATTGCATGATCTAAAACCTCATATAAATGACTAAGTACACAAGGAATTGGGCTTAGCTTTTAGTATGAGAGAATTGCTTATGTGAGGAATCAATAAGTGAGTAACTAGGCTATATCATCAAGGAGAGATCCATGAGAACATGTGCATAGAATGATGTGCTTAAATTGACTAGTTGAACAAGAACCCAAAGCACGTTATTTTCTGAATTGACTTTTTATTTTCCTTTTTCCTTATTACTACTTCAACATATCTCTTATTCAATAAAACCAACCTTCAAACTCAAAGCTTGAACCGAATCTTTTCACTCACAATCCCTGTGGTTCGATATTTAAAACCGGGTGGATTCGTACACTTGCGGATTTACCAACAGTAGCACCACCTGAATCTTCATGAGAAGTGGAATCCTTTCCAGAATTTTCTTGAGCAGAACTTTCCTTAGACCCAGATGTCTCAACATCAGGCACAACATCAGGGGGCGATATCACAGGAGAGTCTTCATCATTGATTTCCTCTTCGTCAGGAACATCCTCAAGGATAGGAACATTCGGAACTTTGCTATTCTTGACCTGTGATTTGTAGACCTTACACGTTGGGTTTCGTGATCTCATCTTCTTGGGAGCTTTCTTGGACACAGAAGATGGTTGAGAAGAATCACTCTTCAAACCCATACACTTGACTCCTTTAGCAATTCTTTCAATCTTGGCCTTGACAGATTCCTTCTTTCCTGAACTTTGAGACATGATGAATCGAGAGCAATTACAAACAGAGTACAGAACAACGAAATAAAACTGCAAATGTGAGATGATATGACTGGAAGAAGATAGATGCACAAGCGGTTGAGAGAACACAATTTGCCCGTTGGAGGTAGTTATAGGATAAGTGAACCATGAAGTAACTTTCTCTCTGCTGATGTCACAACGGCAGCTAGTGATAATCAGGAATAAACTAGCCGTTAACACACTGGGGCACGCTAATTGCTATGCATCAGAAAAACAAATCCCTAGACTGCCTCTTAATTTTTCAAAAGTGATTGCATCAAGGGGTTTTGTGAAAATATCAGCCAATTGCTTGTCAGTTGTAACATGCTCCAAATTGATAATTTTATCCTCCACCAAGTCTCTAATAAAATGATGTCTAATGTCAATATGCTTGGTCCTGATATGCTGTATGGGATTCTTGGAAATATTGATTGCACTGAGATTGTCGCAGTACAATGTCATGACATCCTGTTCAACATCATACTCCTTCAACATTTGCTTCATCCACATGAGTTGAGTACAACTACTTCCAGCTGCAATATACTCTGCTTCAGCTGTAGACAATGAGACACAATTCTGCTTCTTGCTAAACCATGAAATCAGATTATTCCATAGGAAGAAACATCCACCAGATGTGCTCTTTCTATCATCTGCACTACCTGCCCAATCTGCATCACAGAAACCAACTAAAGAAGAATTTGTATCATGAGTATAGAGAATACCATAGTCACTCGTGTCATTGATGTACTTGATAATTCTCTTGACTTGTAGCAGATGACTAGCCTTAGGAGCTGCTTGATATCTTGCACATACACCGACAGCAAAGGTGATGTCAGGTCTACTAGTAGTGAGGTACAACAAGCTTCCAATCATACTTCTATAGAGACTTTGATCAACATCTTCTCCTTGCTCATCCTTGGACATTTTGATGTGTGTAGCAGCAGGGGTTCTCTTGTGACCAGCCTTTTCAAGGCCAAATTTCTTAACTAAGCCTTTAGCATACTTACTCTGAAATATGAACATAGAATCCTCCATTTGCTTGACTTGTAGTCCTAGAAAATAATTCAATTCACCAACTAAGCTCATCTCAAATTCAGATTTCATTTGTTGAACGAAATGCTCCACCATTGAGTTCGACATTCCTCCAAATACAATGTCATCCACATAGATCTGTGCTATCATGAGCTTTCCTTTGACATTCTTCACAAACAGAGTTTTATCAATTCCTCCCTTGCAGTAACCATTTCCTACAAGAAACTCAGTTAACCTTTCATACCAAGCCATAGGTGCTTGCTTCAAGCCATATAATGCTTTCCTCAGTTTGTACACATGATCTGGATGATGTGGATCTATAAACCCTTTAGGTTGTTCAACACATACTTCTTCATTCAAATAGCCATTCAGAAAAGCACTCTTCACATCCATCTGATAAAGTCTGAACTTCAAGAGACAAGCAACACCTAACAAGAGTCTTATAGATTCCAGTCTAGCTACTGGAGCAAAGGTTTCATCAAAATCAACCCCTTCTATCTGAGTATATCCTTGAGCCACTAGCCTTGCTTTATTCCTTGTGACTGTTCCAGTTTCATCTGATTTGTTCTTGAATATCCACTTAGTGCCAATGATGTTTACTTCTTCAGGCCTAGGCACTAACTCCCATACTTCATTTCTCCTGAACTGCTCTAGCTCCTCTTGCATAGCATTTATCCAGTATTCATCAGTGAGAGCTTCATTTACATTCTTGGGTTCTATCTTAGAAATGAAACAACTATAAGCAATCATACTTCTGGATCTGGTAGTTACCCCTTCTTGAAGATTCCCAATAATGTTTTCTTGAGGATGATTCTTCTGAACCCTGATTGATGGAGCTTTGTTTGATGTGATATCTTTGTCTTCCTTTTCATCAGCACTTGTTTCTGACTCATTGTCGAGGGCGGTTGCTGAAGCATCGGCTGGAACATCAGCACCATCATCATCTTCATTCAAAACTGTTTCTTCCTTCTTGATTGGTTCATCATCCACAGTCACATTCACAGATTCCATCATGGTCCTTGTGCGAGAGTTAAAAACTCTATAAGCTTTGTTGTTCATAGAATACCCCATGAAAATTCCTTCATCACTTCTAGGATCAAGCTTCCTCTTAGGATCACGGTCTGCAAGGATATAACATTTACTTCCAAATATGTGAAAGTATTTTACAGACGACTTTCTACCTTTCCATAGCTCATACTGTGTAAAGGATGTCCCTGCCCTGATGGTGACTCTATTATGTATGTAACAAGCAGTACTCATAGCTTCAGCCCAAAACTGGTGTGGAATCTTCTTAGCATGTAACATTACTCTAGCTGATTCCTGGAGAGTTCTATTTTTCCTTTCAACTATTCCATTCTGCTGTGGAGTGATGGGGGCAGAAAATTCATGGCTAATACCTTCTGTTCCACAGAACTCCAAGAATTTTGAATTCTCAAACTCCCTTCCATGATCACTACTGATTCTCACAATCACACAGTCCTTCTCATTCTGAAGTCTCATGCATAAATTCTTGAATATTTCAAAAGTCTCTGATTTTTCTCTCATAAATTCAACCCATGTATACCTTGAAAAATCATCTACACATACAAACACATACCTTTTTCCTCCCAAGCTTTCAACTTGCATGGGACCCATGAGATCCATGTGAAGCAATTCCAGATCCTTTGTCGTGGTCTGATGCTGGAGCATCTTGTGTGGCACCTTGGTTTGCTTACCAATCTGACATTCTCCACATAGCTTTCCTTCTCCCAAGCTCAAATTGGGCAATCCCCTTATTGCTTCATCTGCAAGAATCTTTTGCATGCTCCTGTAGTTGAGATGTCCTAGTCTTTGATGCCCATACATTCACCTCATCTTCTTTAGTTAACAAACATCTGGAAACATGAGTTTTTTCTTCTGATGTCCACATATAACAGTTGTCTTTTGATCTGACTCCTCTCATCACAACTTTCTCATCATCAGTGGTCACAACACATTCTATCTTATTGAACTTCACATCATATCCTTGATCACACAGTTGACTTATACTGATTAGGTTGGCTGTTAAACCATTCACAAGTAACACATTGTTCAAGTTAGGAGATTCTGTGCTAACAAGTTTTCCTACTCCCTTGATCTTTCCTTTAGCTCCATCTCCAAAAGTAACATAGTTGGTGGAGTGACTTCTGACGTCTTGCAAGAAGCTCTTGTTTCCTGTCATGTGCTTTGAGCAGCCACTATCAAAATACCAATCTTCCTTTGATGATGCTCTGAAGGACGTGTAGGCAACCTGACATCTGACTTCACCCTTGGGCTTCCATTGCTTCCTCATCTGAACAGGATTTTTCTCGTGCATCTGAGGATAACCATATAACCTGTAACAGTAGGGCTTTATATGACCATTCTTACCACAGCAGTGACACTTCCAAGGTACAGTTTTGTCAAGCTTAAGCTGGGGTTTCACATGCAGAGGTGCATGTCGAGGCAATGAATCTGACAACTGATAATTTCTGGACTTCTTGAATTCAGTTTGTTTTGCAGCAGACACAAACTTCTTTGAACCTTTCTGATTTTCTTTGTTTGCTGTTTTATAGTCAAAGCCAATTCCCTTCAGACTCCCTCCTTGCTTGCTAGTTTCTTTCAGAATTTCATCAAGCATATCAGAACCACTGTTCAACATTCTAACAGATTTATGAGTAGCTTCAAGCTTTCTTGTCAGAGTTGCCACTTCCTCTTGAAGTCCTGCATTGATCAACACTAGATTAGCCTTTTCAATAACATCAGCATTATTAAACTTACTTTGCCATTCCTCCATATCTTCCTTCAGCTTTGTGCTGAGCTCTTTCAACCTTTCATTCTGAGAAACAAGTTGTTCTATCTCACTTTGCTTTTCTCTCACAAGTTTACATGCTTCTTCCCACTTGATGTGTAGCAGCTTGTAAGTCTCAGCCAGTTCCTCATTTGTAATGTCCTCATCACTTGTATCAGATTCATAGATGGTTCCAGAGAAGGCATTGACTTTGTTTGCAGATATCTCCTCCTCATCTTCAGTGTCTTCATCTGACCAAGTTACCATCATACCTTTCTTCTGCTTCTTTAGATAGGTGGCGCATTCAGACCTGATATGACCATATCCTTCACATTCATGACACTGCACTCCTTTATTCTGACCAGATCTTTCTTCTTCTTTGGTCTTCCTCTGTGCATTAGAAGGCTTGGGTTTGTTATCGAACTTCATGTCCTGGACATTCGGCCTGGTTCTTTTGTCAATCTTTCTCAATGCTCTGTTGAATTTTCTTGCTAGCATGGCCAGAGCCTTTGAAAGATTTTCACCCTCACAATCTTCATCATCACCTTCATCAGTGTTTGACACAAAAGCAATACTCTTATTCTTCTTCTCAGATTTTCCACTCAGTTTCAACTCAAATGTCTGCAAAGAGCCAATAAGTTCATCAACCTTCATGTTCTCGATGTCTTGAGCCTCCTCAATTGCAGTGACTTTCATAGCAAACTTCTGAGGAAGAGATCTCAAGATCTTCCTTACAAGCTTATCACCTGACATAGGCTCTCCCAAAGCAAATGAAGCATTAGACAAGTCACGGACACGCATGTGGAATTCTGAAATAGTCTCTTCTTCAGTCAATATCAAATTTTCAAATTGAGTAGTAAGCATCTGAAGCCTTGACATCCTTACTCGAGTAGTTCCTTCATGTGCAGTTTTCAGAATTTCCCAAGCATCCTTTTCCACAGTACAAGTATTGATCAGCCTAAACATATTCTTGTCAACTCCATTAAAGATAGCATTTAGAGCCTTTGAATTTCCAAGAGCAGCTTCATCTTCAACACTGGTCCATTCTTCTTCAGGTTTGTCCACAACAGTAGTAGAGGTGCCTTCAACCTCAGCCTTAGTAGGGTGCTTCCAACCCTTGACAATAGCTTTCCAAGTCTTGTTGTCAATTGATTTGAGAAAGGCTGTCATGCGAACCTTCCAGTAGTCATAGTTAGTACCATCCAGAATGGGTGGCCTATTGACTGATCCTCCCTCCTTGTTATCCATGAGAACTTGAATCAAACTCCCTGGAGCTCACCCAACCAGAACAGGGTGCCTGCTCTGATGCCAATTGAAAATTCAGGTTCCCTCTGATACGATTGTCCTGCACGATGCTGGGACAAGAGGTTCGACAACTGCTTAACAGTAAAACAAAACTTAACAGCAGAAACAATAACACACAGTAATTGTTAACCCAGTTCAGTGAAAACTTTCACCTAAGTCTGGAGGGTTTGCACCCAAAGAAAGGAAATCCACTATCTCAAGATTCAGGAATTACAGACACTCATGAACAACTCAGTTCATAGTTCACTTCCTAATCTACCCAGTGTATTTCTACTTAGAATCTCAACCTAAGTATGAGAGCCCCTCTCACTTTCTCTCAATCACTGCCACAGTGATTGGTTAACACAATGAACAAGTAGAGTTTGAACGCAATCAAACACACAGAATCTCTCTTTGCTTTATAGAATCAGTGAGCAAAGACAGATTCACAACCAACAAAGGACAAAGCACAATTAACAAATCCTAAAACACTCGATCTCTCTCTATCAGCTTCGACGCCTCATGTTTTAGGTCTTCATCCCTTTTATAGACTTCAGCAGCGGTAGCATGGGCTTTAGGGTTGGCACGGGCTGAAGAAACAGATTGCAGTAACAGCAATTCAAAACGCAATCTTGACAGATTCGGTTTCTTATTGCACAAGTAAAGATAGAAACCAATCTTTTAACAAAGATTGTTTCAACAAATAACAACCCAACAATTAAAACCCTTCTGGATAGCTACTTGCTCCTCAAGTAACTTAAAAACATTTCTTCAGTAAATCTTCAGAGGGCCCACAACAGAAACACAAGCTGAGGACTGATGCCCTAGCTTCACGAGATCAGATGCCACGACATCTGCTTCGACAATCGGTTGTTTTGACAAAATGCATGGCAACATGTTCCAACAGCTTTGAATGCAAAGAATCAGGGCACTACAAGAGTGATTGTCCTAAGCTGAAAAAGGACAAGAAGCCAAAGAAGCATTTCAAAGCTAATAAAGGCCTCATGGTGACTTTTGATGAATCAGAGTCAGAGGATGTTGACTCTGATGGAGAAGTTGTTGAAGGACTCATGGCTATTGTCAAGAACAAGCAAGAAGAGTCAAAAGAAGCTACTAACTCTGAATCTGCATCAGAGGAAGATACAAACTCTTATGATGAAAATGAGGTATTCGCTTCCTTCTCAACCTCTGAACTTAAATGTGCTTTGTCTGATATCATGGATAAATATAACTCTCTCTTGACTAAGCATAAAAGGTTGAAAAATGATTTCTCTGCTATTTCTAAAACTTCTACTGAACATGAGAAAATTATTTCTGAGCTGAAAGAAAATAATCATGCTTTAGTTAACTCTAACTTTGTGCTCAAAAACCAGATTATTAAGTTAGAAGAAGTTGTTGCTTGTGATGCCTCTGATATAAAGAATGAATCTAAGTATGAAAAATCTTTTAAAGGATTCCTAGCGAAAAGCGTAGATAGAAGCTTGATGGCTTCAATGATCTATGGCGTAAGCAGAAATGGAATGTATGGCATTGGCTATTCTAGACCCAGTAGAAATGAGCCTCCTATGCCTAAGGCTAAACCTCTGTATGAACATTTTGTACCCTCTAGTACTATATTGCCTGAACCATTGCCTGCTAAAGTTGCTGACCCCCCTCTCAAAAAGGGAACCTTCTCTATGTCTAAATATCATGCTAAAATCCCTTTATATTATCATGTTGAGAAACCCAAGGTTGTCAGAACCTCTGGGGTAACTAATAAGAAAGGACCCATAAAATGGGTACCTAAGGATAAGATTATCTATGTTGCAGATATCCTTGATCGCTCCACTGAAATACCAATTATGATATCTGGACAGTGGATGCTCGCGTCACATGACGGGAGAAAGGCGTATGTTCCAAGAGCTAAAACTTAAGCCTGGAGGCGAAGTTGGCTTTGGTGGTAATGAGAAGGGTAAAATTGTTGGTTCTGGTACTATTGGTGTTGATAATAGTCCATGCATTGATAATGCTCTGTTGGTAGATGACTTAAATCATAACTTATTGTCTATAAGTCAATTAGCTGACAAGGGTTATGATATAATCTTCAATCAAAAGTCTTGCAGGGCTGTAAGTCAGATCGATGGCTCTGTTCTGTTTAACATCAAGAGAAGGAACAACACTTATAAGATCAGACTATCTGAGTTGGAAACTCAGAAAGTAAAGTGCCTTCTTTTTGTTAATGAAGAGCAATGGGTATGACATAGACGGTTAGGGCATGCCAGCATGAGAAAGATTTCTAAGCTAAGTAAGCTTGACCTTGTCAGGGGCTTACCCACTCTGAAGTTCTCTTCAGACGCTCTTTGTGAAGCATGTCAGAAAGGAAAATTTACAAAAGTCAGAAAGGAAAATTTACAAAAGTCCCTTCAAGGAAAAGAATGTTGTTTCCACCTCAAGGCCATTGGAACTTCTGCATATCGACCTCTTTGGACCAGTGAAAACTGAGTCTATTGGTGGCAAAAGATATGGGATGGTCATTGTTGATGACTATAGTGGCTGGACATGGGTAAAATTTCTATCCCGCAAGGATGAGTCTCCTTCTGTGTTCTCTACCTTTATTGCCCAAGTGCAAAACGAGAAGGCTTGCAGAATTATGCGTGACAGAAGTGATCATGGTGGAGAGTTTGAGAATGACAAGTTTGAGAGTCTGTTTGATTCCTATGGAATTGCACATGATTTCTCTTGTCCTAGAACTCCTCAACAAAATGGGGTTGTTGAGAGGAAGAATAAAACTCTTCAAGAGATGACTAGAACCATGCTTCAAGAAAATGACATGGCAAAGCACTTCTGGGCTGAGGCAGTAAACACAGCATGTTACATTCAAAATAGGATCTCTCTATCAGACCAATTCTGAATAAGACTCCTTATGAATTGTGGAAGAAATTTAAACCCAACATTTCTTACTTTCATCCTTTTGGTTGTGTTTGCTATGCTCTGAATACTAAGGATAGATTACATATGTTTGATTCTAAATCTTCTAAATGTCTATTACTTGGTTACTCTAAACGTTCTAAAGGCTTTAGAATTTATAATACTGATGCTAAAACTATTGAAGAATCTATTCATGTTAGATTTGATGATAAGCTTGACTCTAATCAGTCAAAGCTAGTTGAAAAGTTTGCAGATATGAGTATAAATGTTTCTAATAAAGGCAAAGCTCCAGAGGAAGCTGAGCCAGAGGAAGATACTCCAGAGGAAGCTGGTCCCTCTGATTCACAGCTTTAGAAGAAGAGCATAATTATTGCCTCTCACCCTAAGGAGTTGATTCTGGGAAACAAAGATGAACCAGTCAGAACCAGATCAGCATTCAGACCCTCTGAAGAGACTTTGCTTAGTCTGAAGGGATTGGTATCCTTAATTGAACCAAAATCTATTGATGAAGCTCTTCAAGACAAAGACTGAATTCTGGCAATGGAGGAAGAACTGAATCAATTCTCCAAGAATGATGTTTGGAGCCTTGTCAAGAAACCTCAAGGTGTTCACATTATTGGAACCAAATGGGTTTTCAGAAACAAGCTGAATGAGAAAGGTGACGTAGTCAGAAACAAAGCAAGACTAGTTGCTCAAGGCTACAGTCAGCAAGAAGGAATAGATTATACTGAAACTTTTGCTCCAGTAGCAAGATTGGAAGCTATCAGACTGCTGATCTCTTTCTCTGTGAATCACAACATAATTCTTCATCAGATGGATGTTAAGAGTGTCTTCCTAAATGGATACATCTCAGAGGAAGTGTATGTGCACCAACCTCCTAGTTCTGAAGATGGGAAGAACCGTGACCATGTTTTCAAATTGAAGAAATCTCTCTATGGTCTGAAGCAAGCTCCCAGAGCATGGTATGAGAGACTAAGCTCATTCCTTCTGGAAAATGAGTTTGTAAGGGGTAAAGTAGATACAACTCTCTTTTGCAAAGCTTAAAAAGATGATATCTTAATTGTGCAAATTTATGTTGATGATATTATATTTGGATCTACTAATCCATCTCTTTGCAAGTAATTTTCTGAGATGATGCAGGCTGAATTTGAAATGAGTATGATAGGAGAACTTAAGTACTTTCTGGGAATACAAGTTGATCAAAACCAGAAGCAACTTTCCATCAGAGCAAATACACAAAGGAACTGCTGAAGAAGTTCAACATGACAGAATCAACGATTGCTAAGACTCTTATGCATCCTGCATGCATTCTGGAGAAAAAAGATGCCAGTGGGAAAGTATGTCAGAAGCTCTATCGTGGAATGATAGGTTCTCTTCTATACTTAACTGCATCTAGGCTAGATATTCTGTTCAGTGTACACTTGTGTGCTCGATTCCAATCAGATCCGAGAGAAACTCACTTAACTGCTGTTAAGAGAATTCTCAGATATCTGAAAGTTACCACTAACCTTGGCTTGATGTAGAAGAAAACATCAGAGTATAAGCTTTCAGGTTACTGTGATGCTGATTATGCTGGAGATAGAACTGAAAGAAAGAGTACTTCCGCGAATTGTCAATTTCTGGGAAGCAATTTAGTCTCATGGGCAAGCAAGAGGCAGTCAACTATTGCATTATCCACTGCAGAGGCAGAATATATCTCAGCAGCTATTTGCAGTACTCAGATGCTCTGGATGAAACATCAATTAGAAGATTATCAAATCCTTGAGAGCAACATTCCAATTTACTGTGACAATACTGCTGCAATCTCACTCAGTAAGAATCCTATCTTACATTCAAGGGCAAAACACATTGAGGTAAAGTACCACTTTATTAGAGATTATGTTCAGAAGGGCGTACTTCTTCTGAAGTTTGTTGATATTGACCATCAATGGGCAGATATCTTTACAAAGCCCTTAGCAGAAGATAGATTTAATTTTATACTGAAAAATCTGAATATGAACTTTTGTCCAGCATGAAGATGGATCAGAACCTCTAGCTAAGATGCTTCTCTATCAGAAGATGTCTAGTTCAGAAGGTAACTTTTTCAGAAGTTAAGTACCCATTGGTGCTTACTTTGAGACAAGACAACAAGCGTGTGTTAGTTTACTTTGATACATCGTTCCTTGTGCCCGTGCTGACAATCTGTTGTAATGAGTGTAGATGTGCTTTTTCTCCACCGTGTGATCTGTGTATTAACTGTTCATAATGATGTTCTTAATTTTTAACCGTTGATTTTACTTTTGCTTTTACAATCAACAACGGTTACTTTCTAAAACCACTACGCACACACGTTTTTCATCATTCACGTCTTTTGCTTCTCTCTCCTGTTTGCAAAACCCTCATCTTCTCCGATTCTCTCTCGCTCTCGCTCATCTCTCTTCTACCCAAACTTCCTACCTTCAACTATGACGAGATCTGAAAGGGCTGACTCCGACGAAAGGGCTGATTCCGCCGACGGAAGAGTGTTCCCCCAAATGGTGGTGGGTCTTCCAACGGGTCAAGTTGGTCCTGTTCTCCGTTCTAGGTCTACAGATGCTGCTCAAGCACAAGTCCAAGGTGCTGAGGATGTTGTTCCCCTATCTCAAAGAAGATGTGCAGTTACATGCGTTTTCCCTCCAGAAGATCTCCAAGTTCTTGCTGAATGGAGATTTGACCTCGACAACATTGCTGCTAATGGGGTCGATCTTCATCCTGAAGTTCAAGCTCAAGGCTGGGAAGGGTATTTCCAAAGACTCCATGGTCCAATTTATGATAAACTCGTGAAGGAATTCTGGAAGCACGCCGACTGCAATGAGTATCAAGTGGTGTCCTTTGTTCTGGGAAAAAGGATCATCATTTCTGAGAAGTCGTTTGCAAGGCTTCTGGGTGCAGAGACAAGCAATGGCTACAGATTCCAGATGCAGAAATCAAAAGTCAAACCAAGAACCAAAGAGACAATCAACATGGCTCTTTATTCTACATGGAAGCCAGGGAAAAAAGATTGCAAGACCAAGGATCTTCATCCTGATCTGAGAATCTGGCACAATATTCTCCTGAACTGCATAAATCAAAGGCCGAAGGGAAGCTCTCCAGATCACATCAACTTCACCCAGAAGCTGTTGCTTTTCTTCATCAAGGAGCACACCAAAGTCTGCCTGCCCTACTTTCTCTTCTCTTATATGAAGGAGTGCATCAAGAAGTCAAGAACTACTACTTCACCCAAGTCTGCAATCAAGTACATACCTTTTGGCAGATTGCTTTCTGAATTTTTCATAGAGAGCAAACTGATAAAGGCTCTGCAAAAATTAGGATGCACTGAAGACTTGACAACAATTGTTGGGGATGTCTTCACTCCTACATCCATGAAGAAAATGGGCTTGATAGAAACAAAGGCTGAAGTTAGAATTGCTGATGCAAGACCAAGAAGAAGAATCCCTCTGAAGGACTATCCTCTCTGGTCCAAGGCTGATGACCCAGAGGCAATACTACCTTGATGATCTGAAGCAGCAAGGCTTTGAGATTGATGTCGATGAATTCTTCAGAAATCTTCCAGAGCCTCCGGATTTTGAGTCTCCCAGGAAGAAGAAGAGCAAGAGGAAGCAAGTTGAAGCCTCTGAGGAGAAGGATCCCTTTGATGGTGATGACGATGATGATGATGAACCACCACCTCAGAAGAAGGAAAAGAAGGTCAGGATTGCAACTCAAGTCACTAATCTGGAACCAACTCAGGAGCCTTCTAGAACTGCACCTTCTACCAGAATCACAAGATCTGCAGTTAGAGCTTCAAGTAAGTTTGTTGTTCTTTCAGATGATGATTTAAATTTGCTTGATGCAATTCATGATGAAACCAACCCTGAACCTACACCAGTTGATCAACCAACCTCTCACCCTTCACCCCCTAGGGCCTCCTTCTTTCAACCTTCCATTGAGGAAGAACCCCTATGGAAAATGCTTCAAGCTGGGAAACCCTCTGCTTCCACCTCACCCATTATCCTTCCATACAATCCAGAAACCTCTGAACCACAAGCCATTGTATCACAAGACTCTGATAAAACCACCTCTGAACCACATTCACGTAATCACTCTGATCGTGAAATTCTCTCTCCTTCTCCCTCCGTATCCTTTCCAACCAATGTTCCATTCTCTTCTCCTTCAAACAAATCTGAAGCCACTCGGCAATTCTTTCAAATTGCTAGAGAAATGATTTCAGAAATCCCTAAACATTTCATTAATGTTCCTAGTCCCCGTCGCTACCCTGGACCCAGGCCAGAACCTCTGGTTGCTCCGGATTTCCCAATCCAAGCGGTCCCTCTGGCTTCTATGCCTCCTCCACCTCCTCCTCCTCTTTCTCCTCTTCCAGAGAATGATGAGTCAGTCTCAAACCATTCCTCAGACAAATCACAAAACCCTGAGACTGAAACCTCTCATCAAAACCCTGAGACCAATACATCTGCACACCAGACTCTGCAGATTGGTTCTCCCTCTGAGGCTGCTAGTAGCAATCACTCTACATCACCTGAACCAAACCTCTCTCTTGTTCCCTACACCTACTCTGGACCAACCACCCTCCTTGATTGCATCAACTCATTTAATCATGAAGCATCTTTAAGGGTTCGCAATGTGCATGGTTGCACTGACCTCAGTGAGAATCCAGACATGGTTGTTGAGGACTGGGATCATCTGTGTTCTTGGATGGTTGACCAAGTTCCAGTGATGTTGGGGTTTCTAAACGCTGAAAAGAATCAGTGTGTTGAAGCTGCTAGTCACCGATTCAGAAGAAGAGAAGCTTTGAATGAACAGCTGATGAGAGAACAACTTTATACTGCCATTGAAGAAGCAAGAAGATGCTGCAGCACGTCTTGAAGAAGAACAACGTGAAGCTGCAAGGTTGGAAGATCTGGAACAAGCTGCTAGACTACAAGCTGAAGCTGAAGCTATCAGAAATCAAGCACTTGTGATCTCTCCGTTCACTAATGTAGCCTCCACCTCTACTCAAGTTCCTCACTCTGATCAAGCTGCTCCGTCTGCTCAAGACTCTAGACTTGACGTCATTGAGAGAAGACTTGACTCTCAAGAGGCTTTTCTCATGAGTCTCAAAGAGATGTGCTCAGAGCTTCTGAAAAGATCTTCCAAGCCTTAGCTTTAGGAACTCTCTTTTCTTCTGTCTCTCTTTCTCTATGATTACTTGTTTTCTTCTTGAACTATGTTCCTTTATCTATTTTCTGTTTATTCAATTATCGTTTTCATTATGTGTTGCATAATTACTTGTTCATCATAAAGTTAGTTTTTCTCATACGCATTAATCAACAAACAAGATCTTTTATTAATCAACTCATTCATACATATACATCATTACATTCAAAAAGGAGGATCTCTCCTCAATGCTCTACACTTCCTACGCATCGCCGCTTTCTCAAGCTCCAGACGATGCCGCCCATACTCTAGTCGGACCAAGCTCAGGCGCATTTCTTGTTTCTCAGGACCCTCCGCCATTTCCACCAGTGCATCCTCCGCCACTCGTATTCTGGCAGCGTTATCCAGCTCCCGCTGGAAGTGATCTTGTATCTCCTCTACAAAAGAAAGAAATTCTCTGAGGATGTTGTCCATCTCCGGACTCAGGCCCATGCCTAATAGCTGATTCGTTAGATTATAGACGCTTGGCTCCTCTAGATGGCGCACGTTGATGAAGAGATCTTCATCAAAGGATCTTTTCCTTAGTTCCTCGATGCACGCTATGTAGGGCGACATTGCTAGTTGATTTCAAGTGCAAATGAGATGTGAAGCCTGTTATGCTTTAACCGCTTTTTATAAGCTCAGATCAGTCTCCAGAAGTTAATGTTGAAGCAGTTTCACGAGGATTCCTTATTGGTAACAGAAGCTTACCTTTAATTCCTTGGCCGGTGGTAAACATTCTGCATATGCATTAATTCATTCATTATTTTCATTAAACTTTTTCTTTAATCCTTTTAATTATTTTCTCCATCTTTTTGAAACTTAGACCTTCTCTAAGGGGGAGTACCTTGTACTTCAAGCTAAGTTTTTCACACCCCGTGCTTTTTGCTTATGACAAAAACGGGGAGTATAACCCAGTTTTTGATGTGTAAACTGTGTTAATGTGATTTCTTTTTCTTTTGGAGAATTTAAGAGTTCCACCTTTATGACCATAGATGTGTCACTAGGCAAATACAAGGAATACATTTTCACTTCCTTTGAAGTGATATTAGTTGACTCTGATACCTTTACTCTGCTCATGACTCTGAATATTTATGCGCTCTGATTATTTTATTTTATCTATGTCATACATTCTTACTCTGAACTCTTTTATTATTTAGCTCAGAATATAGATATTACTAATATTTTCATTAAGTCCTAGATTCAGGGGGAGCTAAGCTCAAAATCAAGCTGTGACTTGGATTCAAAATGAGCAAAATAAACCATTCACCTTAGGATAAGTTTATCACTACTCTCTAAACTCTGAGTGAATTCAGTTTATTATTTAAGAATTGTTCATCAAAATACTTGGTTTTGTAATCATCAAAAAGGGGGAGATTGTAAGATCAAGTTTTGATCATGTAGTACAACTCTATGTTTTGATGATTACAAGTTAACTATTAAGTATGAACAATTATGGTACTCTAACGTGTTTTCTGAGTGTTCACTCGGCAGACTCTGACTTTGATCTTATTAACACATAAATCAGAAGCACTTTACTCAAAGAGTAACCTACGCAACGCTTTCGCACTCTCTATGTTCAATCTGAACAGTAGACAAGCTTCATAAGATCTGAAGATAGTTAAGCTCTGATGTGGATTCAGATCACTTGAAGTTCTGAAGACTTGAAGTTCTGAAGACCAGAATTTCTGAAGATCCAGACGCTCTGAAGGTTCAGAAACTCTGAAGGTCCAGAGGCTCTGAAGGTCTAGAAGCTCTGAAGGTCCAGAAGCTGAGAAGTGAAGACTCTGAAGTGCAAGAGTAAGTTGGCTCTGAAGACCAAGTACTTCTCCTCTGAGTTCAGAATCAGAAGTTACAAAGGTCAGAGGATCTATGCTTCCCTCTGACTCTGATCAACAAGCTTCACAAGTTCCTACACGAAGCGTCGCTCTGATCAGAAGTCAACTAGGATAAAGGTCATGTCACTATGCAAAGTACAAAAGCAATTGTACTATCCTGACGACCTTACCTAACATGCTCAGCCACAGCAGAACCTGGAAATCCCATATTTGCCCTCCAACGGTAGCATCTCCATGCAACGTCCAAACCCTAATCCTTGGAGTATATAAAGAGGCTGAAGATTGAAAGATGCCGCCTAAGAAACTTGTTCACGCGCAAGCAATATTCAAATATTCTCTTAGCAATCTTTCTTCAAACCGAACTTAGTGTGTTTACTTTAGCTTTCTGAGAAGCATTTCTTTGTAAACCCAAACTTTCAAATAGTTGTTTGATTTTCCTTTAGGAGACCAAGGTTGGTCGGATCCTAGAGAAGACTAATAGAGTGAATCTTAGTGATAGCTAAGTCAGTGTATTGTTAGTCACTTTGCAGGTAGCAAGTGCAATTGTAACAAACTCTGATTAGTGGATTGCCTTCATTCTAAGAAGGAAGAAATCACCTTAACGGGTGGACTGGATTAGCTTGAGGGATTTATCAAGTGAACCAGGATAAAATCATTTGTGTGCTTTCCTTAACTCTTATCTTAGCACTTTTATCTTTGGTGGTTGAAGAGATTTAATTAAATCTCAAGTGGGTCGAGTTTCAGTTTTAAAACGCTATTCAAACCCCCCCTTTCTATCGTTTTTCATACCTTCAGTTTTGCCCCTGGGCGAATGGCCAATTTATGTGTGATTACATTTGGGTCAATTCCTGGTACGTCTTTAATTTTCCAAGCAAACAAATCCAAATTTTCTCCTAACAAGGCGATCAATCGAGCCTCTTGGTCTTTTGACAAACCACTTCCAATCTTGAGCACCTTGTCTTTCACCTTTGCAGATTTTGTTTCTTCAAGAGGCTAGGCACGAAAGTCCTCGGTGTCATCTCTAGGATCCAAAGTGAAGCCCTCCTGTGGAAAGATCTCAGTGATCCTATGACATTCTTTGGCGGCCTTCCTTCCATAGAGAGCCACACTTTTGAGGTAACAATCTCTCGCCGCTTCTTGGTCGACACATAGAATTCTGATTTTTCCATTGCACGTCGGATACTTGATGGTCAAGTGAGCAGTAGAGATTAGCGCGCATAATTTGTTAAGTGTATCACGGCCAAGCAAAGCATTATAATTTTCCTGACATGCAAGGACTACGTACTTGACTTGAAATTTTTTGACGAATTCTCCCTCACCAAAAGCAGTTGGGATTTCCACATAGCCTCGTACACTCACACGATCGCCCGTGAATCCTACGAGAGTTCCTGGGTTTGGCTTCAAATCTGACTTCTTAAGGCCCAAGCGATCAAATGCATCGCCGTAGATCCCTGGTCTAAGAACACTTTCTTGGTTTTGTAGTTGTTGATCCTAATTGTTACCACGATGGGATCATTGTCATGCGGGATTACATGAGCAAAATCTTGTGGAGTAAATGTGATTGGTGAATGGTTCAACCAACACACTCCTTCATATGCTTTATGTACAGAATGTACAGCTGCAACGTGTCGTTTTCTAGCCTTGCTAGAAAGTTCTCCACCACCAATCGTCCTGCGATGGACGCACATTCCCCCGAAGGGTGTCCTAACTCCTCCACCTCCTCTTTGCCTTTCCCTTTATCGCCTTGACCCATCTTTGAGGGCTCTTGTGCTGAAGAACCTTAACAAAGTTTTCTAAGTGCCCTGCCTTGATCAGACGGTTAATCTCTCGCCGCAAAGTCCAAAAATTTTCGGTGGTGTGTCCCAAGGCTTTTTGGAACTCACACCGCCTGTTGGTGTCGACATTAGTTGGCGGTCGCTGAGGGGGTGGTGGGTACTGCACCACATTCGTTTGACCAACCGCTCACAGTATTGTGCTCAATGGGGCATTCAACTTTGTTAATGGTGCGGCTGGTTGAGTTGCCTGTCCCGGGGAAGCCCCCTGGGCATTCCTATGCCATGTGTTGCTTTGAAATCCCTGCTTAGCATGTTGGTAAGGTCCAAGCCTTGGCTGGCGAGGGGTTGGTGCTGATCTTGAATCTTTTTCCCGACTTGGGCTTCTCAGGTGGAGTGGTGCCCTACTGGGCGCTCTTCCGCCAATCCTCTCTTTCTTTCTTGTTTTGATCGTCCTGCTCAATTAGAATAAATTCTTGGACTCTTGCTCTCAAATCCATCATGTCACGCGCCGAGCATCTCGTCAAATCACGATTCAACGATCCCGCCCGAAGCCCATTTTTGAAAGACGCCACACATACGTTAGGACTGTCTTCTTCCAGCTGGACGACCATTTTGCTAAATCGCGCCATGTAAGTCTTAAGTTTCTCGCTTGGCTGTTGGTGTATATTGATCAAATCAAAAATCGTCGCCTTAGTAGTCTGATTGGCCGAGAATTGAGTCAAGAATTTGGTAGATAAATCAGTGAAATTATCTATAGAGAAAGGTGGCTGCTTAATGAACCACGTCATCGCCATGCCCTTGAACGTTGATGGTAATAATCGACATTTCACTGCGTCTGTCGCCCCGCCAATGACCATCTTTGTGTTGAAATACCTCAAGTGTTCCATGGGGTCAGTGTCGCCCGAATAAGCGTCCAACGCCAATGTCTGCAAATGTTCTGGTATCTCTACGGTCGTAACGGCGGGCACGAAAGGTTGGAATTCTACCACATCCTCGGCGTCAATGCGCTATCCTCGCCATGAATCCCTCATTTGGTTCAAATATTCCACCTGAGCTTGCAAATGTTCATTCTGGCGTTGAACATTTTAAAAAGTATCCTACATGTGTTTCAAAGCCACCGAAGCGATACCCGTGATCACTTCTTGGTCTTTCACAGGTTCCTTTGCTTTCACACCGTCCAGATCTATGTGTATCGGCGCTGGTTGACGTCGCCGAACACCTATATCTGACTTAGCAACTAGACTTGAAGGTTTGCCCGGAGTGGGCGCTGTCGCCGGGGAGGGATGCGATCGCGCCACCGACTGAACGCCCTCCGAGGAAGCCTCCTGCTCTGGTTCAGGATGTACTATTTGGTTGTTCTCTCGATCGCCGCCTCGGCCGCCATGACGGCCTCCACCTTGACGGCGGTGGTCAAAACGTCCGACACCACACGAGCGAGTCTCTATCAGCTGCAAGTCTTACCCTCCTACGTCACGGGTAGATCTAGGTCAGAGCCACAGACGGGAAGGGTCGCCCAAAAATATGCAACAAATGTGGTACCAAGAGCAATGAAGGCGGGAGATTTAGTGCTTCGAAAAAGGACATTACCCACCCAACACAACAAACTCTCGCCAAATTGGGATGGACCCTTCAGGGTAATAGGAGACATGGGGAACGGAGCTTACAAGCTGGAACAACTAGATGGCAAAAGAATTCCTCGTACATGGAACGCCTCGCACTTGAGGCAGTATTTTAATTAAAAAGAAAAACAAAGAAGTCGCACTCTTTTTCCTCTACATGAGGTTTTTAATGAGGCGACAAATGTAAATGATGGGACAATAGCTCCCATGCCCAGAAATTAATGAAATTTTTTCTAAGTTTGATGTTTATTTCAACTACGCAATCTTACTTATATGTTTAAAGGCGTGAATCTCCTCAAGGTACAAGCTACCGCGAGTAAGTCTTTTAGAATAAGAAAGTGTCACCATTGAGTAAACAAAGCCTTGGAAATTCTAGTGGCCACTAGAAACCAAGCCACGTCTGTAAAACAACTAAGGCCAGTAAAATGTGCCAAAGCCTTGAGATAAAACTCAAGCCAGTAGATCTCGCCATGGGAGAGCACAAATCTCAGTAAATAAAACCAACAAGAAATAAACTCTAGTATGAGTAAAAACAAGAAAGCATAACAAAAACTTCGCTTGCGATGACAAATTGAAAGGTACTTTATTCATAAGTGGGGGCGATGCCCATTACATAACGAAACGGGGCGAAGCCCAATACACGGAAAACAAGAAAAAAAAAGAGTCCATGCAAGGACGGGCAAGGCCCAAATACAAAAAGACATTCATAAACGTAAATTAGGCGGGGGCCTGGTCATCCTTGTTCAAAGATGCATTGGGATCCCGCCCATCATCATCACCAACTTCATCATCTTCTTCCTCCAACTCACTTTCCGAATCAAATTTCGGAAGAAGATCAAGGTCGATGTCATCGGGGCCAACAACTTGGCCATCTTGAATCTTCTTCAAAAATCCAATTCGGGAAGGTCAAACTCAGGCTCAACAATGCTTAGTTGCGATTTAGCCTTGACAAAACCTTGTGCAAATTGATGAGAAGCTCGCCCAAGGATGAAGGCTTTCAAACGCTTGTACTTGCCCGCCAACTTCTTGCATGTTAGCCGAGCAGTCTTATGCTTGGTGTCAATAGTGTCCTTCAAAGACTTAGCCTTTTGAAGGAGTAAGTCAGATGTGGACAATTGTTCTGACACCTTGGCGAGCTTGTCCTCAGAAGCCTTCAGTGCTAGATTAGAACGCTTGTTGGCGGTCTCGGCATCACCCTTCAGCTTGTCATAGGTGCTCTTCCATTCATTTACCTTATTCTCAAGGCGGGATTTAGCTGCATGCATATCCCGCACATATTGAACCATCCCCGCCACAGAGCTGGCAGCGGAAAGAGCGTGATGAATGGCCAGAGAAGCAATGTTGGGAGCGCCTTGACTCACGACATCCTTGTGAAGCCGGTTATCAAAGGTACAATTCATGAAGTCCAAACCATTGAAGTGCGGATCACTTAGGCTCAAAAAGACGGGAGGAAGGTCGCCACCAACAGCTGAGCTAGAGCCAGCCTGAACAAAAGGCGTGGCAGGGCGATCAACAGTGGCGGTTGCATTTGGATCTTGGCGGGGTGGTGTGAAGGTATGAAAAACGGTAGAAAGGGGGGTTTGAATAACGTTTTCAGTACAAAACTACCACCTTAAAGATTTTAACAAATCTTTTCGAGAACTAAGTGCAAAAGATAGAGATAGAAAAGCACACAAGTATTTTATCCTGGTTCACTTGATAAATCCCTCAAGCTAATCCAGTCCACCCGTTAAGGTGATTTCTTCCTTCTTAGAATGAAGGCAATCCACTAATCAGATAATTGTTACAACTGCACTTGAAACCTACAAGTGACTAACAATACACTGACTTAGCTATCACTAAGATTCACTCTCTTAGTCTTCTCTAGGATCCGATCAACCTTGATCTCCTAAAGGAATAACCACTAAGATTCACTCTCTTAGTCTTCTTAAGGATACTGACCTACCCGGTCCCTTAAGGAAAATCAAACAACTGTTTGAGGTTGGTGTTTACAAGGGTTTGCTTCTGAATAAGCTGAGTGTAAACTAAATAAATTACAAGATGAAAGAAAGCTTAGAATATTTTGAATATCTTGCGCGTGTGTTCTTGTATTCACTTCTCTTCTCTAGCCGCTTCTTTCAATCTTCAGCCTCTATATATACTCCAAGGATTAGGGTTGAGCGTTGCATGGGAAATGCTACCGTTGGAGGGCAGTTCTGGAAAATCCAGCTTCTGCTGTGTCTGAGACTGTTAGGTAGGTCGTCAGGATAGTACATATGCTTTTGTACTTGGATAGCGACGCGACCTTTAAACCTAGGAGACTTCTGATCAGAGGAATGCTTCGTATTGGAACTTGTGAAGCCGGTTGATCAGAGTCAGAGGGAAAGCACAGATCCTCTGACCATTGTATCTTCTGATTCTGAACTCAGAGGGAAGAACATGGCCTTCAGAGTTTCTTGCTTCTGGACTTCAGAGTTTCCACTATTCAGCTTCTGGATCTTCAGAGTCTTCTACACCATCAGAACATCTGAACCTTCAGTGTTTCTTGGTTGTCAGAACTTCTGGATCATCAGAGCTTCTAGCGACTGAGTCCTCATCAGAGTTTGTATAGCTTCAGATCTTCTGAAGCTTTTCCACTGTTCATACTGAACATGGTGAATGCGAAAGCGTTGCTTGGTTTACCCTTTATACACAGTGCTTCTGATTTGTGTGAAATTGAGTCAGGGTCAGAGCCTGTAAATAGCACACTCAGAAAAACACGTTAGAGTACCACAATTGTTCATATCAAAAGGTTAACTTGTAATCATCAAAACATAGAGTTGTACTACTAGATCAAAACTTGATCTTACAATCTCCCCCTTTTTGATGATGACAAAACTAAGATTTTTGATGAACAATTCTTAAACATTAAACTGAATTCACTCAGAGTTTAGAGATATAGAATAAGACTTATCCTGATGTGAATAGTTTATCTTGCTCATTCTGAATTCAAGTCACTGCTTGATTCTGAGCTTAGCTCCCCCTGAATCTAATACTTGATGAAAACGTTAGTAAAGTCTAGATTCTGAGCTAAATCATATAAGAGTTCAGAGTGAAAAGCTTATGACATAGATGAAAAACGAATAATCAGAGCGCATAAGTGATCAGAGTCATGGACAAGGTATCAGAGTCTTGGGTATCAGAGTCAACTTAGAATCACTTCAGAAGAAGTGAAATGTATTCCTTGTATTTGCCCAGTGACACATCTATGGTCATGAAGGTGGAACTCTTAAAATCTCCAAAAGAAAAATAAGTCACACTAACACATCTTACACATCAAAAACTGGGTTTACTCCCCCTTTTTGTCATAAGCAAAAAGCTCGGGGTGTGAAAAACTTAGCTTGAAGTACAAGGTACTCCCCCTTAGAGAAGGTCTAAGTTTAAAGAAAATGAAGACGATGTAAGAATCAGAGTGAGGCGATAATAAATAGAAGAGTTAATGCAAGGGATGAACGTTTACCACCGGTCAAGTGAGTAAATAGAAGGGTCAGTTACCAAGAACTTAACCTCGAGAAACTGTAAGAGCATTAACTTTCAGAGAGAAAGTGAAGCCTATAAAAACGTTGGAGAGAAAGGTAAGCTTCACATCTCGAATAATTTTCAGAAAAAAAATGGCATCATACAGAATGGCATTAGAAGAGCTCAGAAGGAAGGCGTTTGAGGAAGATATGTTCCTCAATATTAGGCATCCCGATGGTACAAAGACCATACAAGAGCTGACGAAGACACTGCTTGAAGAAGATCTTGGTCCAGAAATGGAGAAAGATCTGAAGGAGTTCCTCTGCTTCGTGGAAGAGATTCAGGAGCTTTGCCAGCGGGAGCTGAATCTGCTGGAAGAGAAGGAGACTGTGGAAAAGAGACTCAAGACGACAGAAGATAGTCTAGAAAAAGATGATCTGAGCATCAAACTTGGCAACATAGAGTATGCATTGGATCGTCTGGAGAAGGAAAGAGTGGAGCAGCGCCAAGAATGCAGAAGAATGAGGAAGGATCCTCCATTCTAGATATAGGGAATAATGTATGATGGAAAGAATTATGATGTAATCATAGAACAATTATGAATAAAACAGGTTTTGCAAACATATGTGACACAAATATATATAGATATATGCAGATAGAATCACAAGTGAACAAATTAAAATTAAGTAAATAAGCAGAGTTTAAATAAAACAATGTTAAATAAAAAGGAAAAGGAAGAAAAAGAAGAGATCCTAAAAAACTAAGGTTTGTCAGTACGGCGCAGAAGTTCCATCATCATGTGCTTCATCTCAATCAGCATGGATTCATGAGTGTCAAGACGTTGTTCCATGATGTCGAGTCTGGATGAGCTTGGCGGAGTAGAGCTGGAAGGAACGTTCTGAGCAGCTTGAGGTTCTGGAATGGAAGCAGAAGCAGCAGGAATAAACATAACTGGTGCAAGTCGCTCTGCCTCAGCCTCAGCTTCAAGACGTTCTGCCTCAAGTCTGGCTTGTTCAGCCTGAGCTGCTGCTTGACGGGCAGCTTCTTCTTCTTGTTCTTTCTGTCTCTTGGCTTCTTCAATGGCTTCAAGAAGCTTAGTTCTCTGTTCGAGTTCATGAAGAGCCACCCTCCTAGCAAATCTTTGCTTTGCAGCCTCAATGCTCTGACTTCCTTCTGCATGCAGGAGCTGCAGCATAACGGGAAACTGAGCCACTAGCCAAGTGCTCAACTCGTTCCACTCATCAGCCACATGTTCAGCATTCTCACTGAGGTCAGTCTGACCGTGCACATTGCGGAGCCTCAAGGAGGCTTCATGATTGAAAATATTGATGCACTCAGAGAGAGATGTGGGTTGAAGGTGAGTATAGGGAATGATGGAGAGGTTGGGTGCAGGAGAGGCTGGGTGATTGCTGCTATGAGCTTCAGAGGCACCTTGTGGAGAACCAATGTTAATGGGAGCATTGGGTTCAGAGGTTCCACGGTGAGGGTCTGAAGTGTCAACCAGAGGGTGAGGTGATCTAACCGAGGATTGGTTAGATACTGATTGTTCAGGTTCAGGGTCTGGTTGAATTGGCTCTTGTTGGTCAGGCACAGGGTGAGCCTGTTGGACTAAGGGGTCTGCTTCTTGGATAGGATTGGCCAAGATAGGTTCATCTGGGTCAACTAGACGTTCAGGTCTAGGGCCAGGATATTGCCTAGGGCTTGGACAGGTAAGGTAATAGTCTTCCAAGGCAGATACCTTCTCTTTCCTAACCTCCATGAATTTTCTAAGTGATTCAGAGGTATTGGAGGGAGGAGAGTCAAAGACATTGATGGGGAAGGATACAGGTGTGAAGGCTGATGAAGAGTCTGTATCCGTGGTTCTGGGTTGTGGATTTGTTGGCTTGGGTTCTGGTTGGTTGGGGATGATGGGTTCAGAAGGTAATGGGTCGTATGGAATGGTAAGGAGAGAGGTTGGATCTTCTGACCTAGAGGGTTGGTTCTGAAGCAAATTCCAGAGTGGTGCTTCAGCAGGAGAAGGTTGAAAGAATGAAGATCTTGGGGAGTGTGGTGGAGAGGTGGTTTGTGCGGCTGGCTGGGATTCATGAATGGGAGTGAGGGGATTTGAAGAGTGTTGGAGTAAGGCAGAAATTGGGAGTGCATCAAATAAATTCAAATCATCATCAGAGGTAAGTGCAGGCTTACTTGTATGTGCTGATGATCGAGTCACTCTGGCAGGAGGTTCAGTCCTTCTGACCTCTGCAGCAGCTGGTTCCACCCGAGTAGGCTTCACCACAATTCTGACTTTCTTCTGCTTCTTCTTTGGAGGACCATCCTCACTATCATCACCATCATCATCATCAGGCTTGCTCTTCGCCTTCTTGACCAGAGGGACATCAGATTCCTCTGAGGATTCGTCCAGAACCATCTTCCTCTTGGTTTTCTTCTTGGGAGGAGAAGGAAACTCTGGAGCTGGTGGAAGTCTGCTGACAAAATCATCAAGATCAATCTCGAATCCTTGAGCCCTGAGGTCTTCAACATAGCATCTGATGGCTTCAGGATGGTCTGCTTGAGTCCACAGAGGGTAGTCATTCAGAGGCATTCTTCTTCCTCTGATCTCAGAAGATGTGTCCTCATGAGCAGGAGCAATCTTCTTCTGGACTAAGCCCATCTTCTTCAGAGAGTTGGCGGTGAAGACATCGCTGACAATTGTGCTCAAGTCCTCTGTGCAACCAGCATTGATCAAGTCTTGCACCAAGTTGCTTTCAATAAGAAAGTCTGAGAGCAGCCTCCCAAAAGGGATATATTTGATGGCTGACTTGATGGAGGAGGTGGTGCGAGACTTCCGGATGCATTCCTTCAAATAGGAGAACAGGAAGTAGGGAAGGCAGATTTTCTCCTTGTCTTGAATGAAGAACAGCATCGCCTTCTGATTGAAGTTGATGTAGTCTGGAGAACTGCCCTTTGGTCGTTGATTGATGCAGTGGAGCAGGATCTTGTGCCAGATTCTCAGTTTGGGGTGAAGGTCCATCACCTTGTAGCTCGTCTTGCCCGGTTTGAAGGTGGTGTACAGGGCCTTGTTGACGATGTCCTTGGTTCTGGGTTTCAGCTTCGATTCCGTCAGTGAGAACCGATACCCCTGAGCAGTTTCTGCACCTAGCAGATTCACGAATGACTTCTCCGTGATGATGATCTTCCTACCCAGTATGTAAGAAACCACCTGAGTGTCATCACAATCAGCGTGCTTCCAGAATTCCTTTACTAGCTTCTCATACACCGGTCCTCGAAGTCGATTGAAGTAGTTTCCCCAACCTTGAGCTTGGACTTCAGGACGGAGATCAAACCCATTTGCAGCCAAGTTGTCAAAGTTGAATCTCCATTCTGCCAGGACTTGGAGTTCCTCAGGAGGAAATACACAGTGAACGGCACAGCCCCGTTCTGCAATAGGAACAACCTGCTCTTGAGCTTGAGCTTGTTCTTGTGCTGGGTTCTCAGAGCCCCGTTGACCCGTTGCCAACCCGACTACCATGTGAGGGAACTGAGGTGCATCTGCAGTAGATCTTCTGGTTTGTCTCACCATTTTGAAGAGGTTGAAGGTTTGAGGTAGAAGATGAAGTTTGAAGGATGAAGAGAGATCGAGAGAGAATTCGAGAGAAAGGCGGTTTTGAAAAGCAGGGAGTGCGAGAGTGAAAACCGGAAGTGAGAGAGAACGTGTGTGTGTAGTGGGTTTTATCAAATAACCGTTGTTGATTCAAAAAGCACTTTAAGATCAACGGTTGAAAATTAAAGATAGACAGTAACAGTAAAATACACAATCACACACAGGAGATAAGCATATCTACACGCAATCACAACAGACTGTCACACGGGCACAAGGAACTATGCATCAGAAATTCTGACGCACGTGTTGTTGTCTCAGCTTCAGAGTCAGTACCAGTGGGCACACACACTCTGATTGAGTTACCTTCTGGACTAGACATCTTCTGATCAAGAAGTATCATAGTCAGAGGTTCTGATCTATCTTCACTCTGGACAAAAGTCCATGTTTAGATTTTTCAGAATAAAATTAAATCTATCTTCAGCTAAGGGCTTTGTAAAGATATCTGCCCATTGATGGTCAGTATCAACAAACTTCAGAAGAAGTACGCCCTTCTGCACATAATCTCTAATGAAGTGATACTTTACCTCAATGTGCTTTGCCCTTGAATGCAAGATAGGATTCTTGCTCAACGAAATTGCAGCAGTGTTATCACAATAGATTGGGATATTGCTCTCAAGGATCTGATAATCCTCCAGCTGATGTTTCATCCAGAGCATCTGAGTGCTGCATATTGCTGCTGAGATATATTCTGCCTCTGCAGTTGATAGAGCAATGGTTGATTGCCTCTTGCTTGCCCATGAGACTAGATTGCTTCCCAGAAATTGACAATTTCCAGAAGTACTTTTTCTCTCTGTTCTATCTCCAGCATAATCAGCATCACAATAACCTGAAAGCTTATACTCTGATGTTTTCTTATACATCAAGCCAAGGTTAGTGGTGCCTTTCAGATACCTTAGGATCCTCTTAACAGCAGTTAAGTGGGTTTCCCTTGGATCTGATTGGAAGCGAGCACATAAATGAACACTAAATAATATGTCTGGCCTAGATGCAGTTAAGTACAGAAGTGAACCTATCATGCCACGATAGAGCTTCTGACATACTTTACCACTTATATCTTCTTTTTCCAGAATGCATGTTGGATGCATTGGAGTCTTGGCCACTGTAGATTCCAGCATATTGAACTTCTTCAGAAGTTCTTTAGTGTACTTGCTCTGATGGATATATGTTCCTTCTGGTGTTTGATTAACTTGTATTCCCAGAAAGTACTTTAATTCTCCCATCATACTCATCTCAAATTCAGCCTGCATCATCTCAGAAAATTCTTTGCATAGAGATTTATTAGCAGAACCAAATATAATATCATCAACATAAATTTGCACAATTAAGATATCATCTTTATAAGTCTTGCAAAAGAGAGTTGTATCTACTTTACCCCTTACAAACTCATTCTCCAGAAGGAATGAGCTAAGTCTCTCATACCATGCTCTGGGAGCTTGCTTCAGACCGTAGAGTGATTTCTTCAATTTGAACACATGGTCTGGTTTCTTTTCATCTTCAAAACCTGGGGGTTGATGAACATAGACTTCCTCTGAGATATAACCATTTAGAAAGGCACTCTTTACGTCCATCTGATGTAGAACTATGTTGTGATTTACTGAGAAAGAAATCAATAGTCTGATTGCCTCCAGTCTTGCTACTGGAGCAAATGTTTCAGTGTAGTCTATTCCTTCCTGCTGGCTGTAGCCTTGAGCAACTAGCCTTGCCTTGTTTCTGACTACATCTCCTTTCTCATTTAGCTTGTTTCTGAATACCCATTTCGTTCCAATAACATGGACATTCTCAGGCTTCTTCACTAAGCTCCAAACATCGTTCTTGGAGAATTGATTCAATTCTTCTTCCATGGCCAGAATCCAATCCTTGTCCTGAAGAGCTTCATCTATGGACTTGGGTTCAATTAAGGACACCAATCCTTTCAGACTCAGCAAGGTCTCTTCAGAGGGTCTGAAGGCAGATCTGGTTCTGACTGGTTCATCTTTGTTGCCCAGAATCAATTCCTTAGGATGAGCTGCAGTGATTCTGCTCTTCTTCAGAGTTTGTGAGTTAGAGGGACCAGCTTCTTCCTCTGGTTCATCTTCCTCTGGCTCAACTTCCTCTGGAGCTTTGCCTTTGTTAGAAACATTAATGCTTAAATCTGCAAACTTTTCAACTAGCTTTGACTGGTCAGAGTCAAGCTTATCATCAAATCTAACATGAATAGATTCTTCAATAGTCTTAGCATCAGTATTATAAAATCTAAAACCTTTAGATCTATCAGAATAACCAAGTAATAGACACTTAGAAGATTTAGCATCAAATTTATGCAATCTATCCTTAGTATTGAGAACATAACAAACACAGCCAAAAGGATGAAAATAAGAAATGTTGGGTTTTATGTTCTTCCACAATTCATAAGGAGTCTTATTCAGAATTGGTCTCACAGAGATTCTGTTCTGAATGTAACATGCTGTATTTACTGCCTCTGCCCAAAAGTGCTTAGCCATGCCAGTTTCTTGGAGCATGGTTCTAGCCATCTCCTGAAGAGTTCTGTTCTTCCTCTCAACAACACCATTTTGTTGAGGAGTTCTGGGACAAGAGAAATCATGTGCAATTCCATAGGAATCAAACAGACTCTCAAACTTGTCATTCTCAAACTCTCCACCATGGTCACTTCTGACACGCACAATTCTACAAGCCTTCTCGTTTTGCACTTGAGCAATGAAGGTAGAGAACACAGCATGAGACTCATCCTTGCGGGTTAGAAACTTTACCCATGTCCAGCGGCTATAGTCATCAACGATAACCATCCCATATCTCTTGCCACCTATAGACTCAGTTTTCACTGGTCCAAACAGGTCGATATGCAGAAGTTCTAACGGCCTTGAGGTTGAGACAACATTCTTTGCCTTGAAAGGGACTTTTGTGAATTTGCCTTTCTGACATGCTTCACAAAGAGCGTCTGAAGCGAACTTCAGATTGGGTAAGCCCCTGACAAGGTTTAGCTTGCTCAGCTGAGAAATCTTTCTCATACTGGCATGCCCTAACCGTCTATGCCATACCCACTGCTCTTCATTAACAGACAGAAGACACTTCACATTCTGAGCCTCCAACTCAGATAATCTGATCTTATAAATGTTGTTCTTCCTCTTGCTGTTAAACAGAACAGAGCCATCGATCTGACTTACAGCCCGGCAGGACTTTTGATTGAATATAACATCATAACCCTTGTCAGCTAATTGACTTATAGACAATAAGTTATGTGTTAAGCCGTCTACCAATAAAACATTATCAATGCATGAACTACTATCTACACAAATAGTACCAGTACCAATAATTTTACCCTTTTCATTTCCTCCAAAGCCAACTTCGCCTCCAGGCTTAAGTTTCAGCTCTCGGAACATACGCTTTTCTCCCGTCATGTGACGCGAGCATCCACTGTCCAGATACCATGATTGGTGTTTCAGTGGAGCTATCAAGGATATCTGCAACATAGATAATCTTGTCCTTAGGTACCCACTTTCTGGGTCCTCTTTTGTTAGTTACCCCAAAGGTTCTGATCACCTTGGGTGTCTCAACATGATATTTTAAAGGAATATTTGCATGATATTTAGTCATAGAGAAAGATCCCTTTTTAAGAGGGTTTTTAGCAACTTCAGCAGGTACAGGATCAGGCAATATGGTACCAGAGGGAACAAAGCATTCATACAAGGATTTAGCTTTAGACACAGAAGGCTCATTTCTAATTGGTTTAGAATAGCCAATGTCATGCATTCCATTTCTGCTTACACCATAGATCATTGAAGCCATTAAGCTTCTATCTACGCTTTTAGCCAGGAATCTTTGAAAAGATTTTTCATACTTAGATTCATGCTTACTATCAGAGGCATCGCAGGCAATAACTTCTTCTAACTTTGCAATTTGATTCTTAAGCACAGAGTTAGAATTAACTAAAGCATGGTTATCATTTTTCAAATCAGATATGATTTTCTCATGTTCAGAAGGAGTTTTAGAAACAGCAGATAAGTTCTTTTTCAGCTTCTTATGCTTAGACAACAAGGAGTTATACTTATCCATGATATCAGACAAAGCATGTTTCAGTTCAGAGGTAGAGAAGGAAGCAAATACCTCATTTTCATCGTCAGAATCTGGATCTCCTTCTGATTCTGAGTCAGAGTCAACAGCTTCCTTTGACTCTGTTCCTTTGTCTTTGACAATAGCCATGAGTCCTTGGACTTCACCATCAGAGTCAACATCCTCTGACTCTGATTCATCGAATGTCACCATCAGACTCTTCTTGGTCTTGAAGTGCTTCTTTGGCTTCTTGTCCTTCTTCAATTTTGGACAGTCACTTTTGTAGTGCCCTGATTCTTTGCACTCAAAGCAAGTGACTTCCTTGATTGATGACTTCTTCTGACCTGAGGATTCAGACTTTCCTCTTGCCTTTCCAGAGCCTTTAAACTTGCTCTGCCTGTGCTTCCAGATGCGGTTGAGTCTCTTGGAGATCAGAGTCAGCTCATCTTCATCAGAATCTTCTGATGCTTCTTCAGATTCTTCTTCTTCAGCTTGAAGAGCCTTTGACTTCTCAACCTTAGCCTTTTCAGATTTGGATTTCAAGGCTATGGACTTTTTCCTCAGATCTTGCATCTCTGAGCGCTTCAGCTCATGGCATTTCAAAATGCTGATGAGTTCTTCTAAACTCATATTCTCAACATCTCTCGTGAGCTCTATTGAAGTCACCAAAGGCATCCAACTTTCAGGAAGACACCTGATGACCCTTATGACGTGATCTTTTGTTGTGTAGCTCTTGTTGAGAGGACGTATGCCAGCTACAAGCAGTTGAAATCTGGAGAACATTTCTTCAATGGACTCATTTGGCTCCATGATGAAGGATTCATACTTTTGGATCAAAGACAATGCCTTTGATTCTTTGACTTTCTTGTTTCCTTCATGAGACATCTTCAGAGAATCAAAAATGCCTTTAGCAAACTCACGATCTGTAATCTTCTGGTACTCCTCATAGGAGATAGCACTTAGAAGAATTGCTCTTGCTTTATGATGTTGTGAGTACAGCTTCTTTTGATCTGCAGACATCTCTGACCTTGGGATCTTTTTGCCATCTGCATCAACTGGACGCTCATAGCCATCCACAATAATATCCCAGAGATCTGCATCGAAACCCAGAAAGAAACTTTCCAGTCTATCTTTCCAATATTCGAACCTTTGACCATCGAACATAGGAGGCTTTGCGTTGTAACCATCTCTTTGAGTTTCACTGGTGGTGGCAGCCATTGTTTTTCACACCGGCCCGGATCACTGAACACTGTTAGGTGTGGTAATCAGAACTTGCGCTCTGATACCAATTGAAGGTATGAAAAACGGTAGAAAGGGGGGTTTGAATAACGTTTTCAGTACAAAACTACCACCTTAAAGATTTTAACAAATCTTTTCGAGAACTAAGTGCAAAAGATAGAGATAGAAAAGCACACAAGTATTTTATCCTGGTTCACTTGATAAATCCCTCAAGCTAATCCAGTCCACCCGTTAAGGTGATTTCTTCCTTCTTAGAATGAAGGCAATCCACTAATCAGATAATTGTTACAACTGCACTTGAAACCTACAAGTGACTAACAATACACTGACTTAGCTATCACTAAGATTCACTCTCTTAGTCTTCTCTAGGATCCGATCAACCTTGATCTCCTAAAGGAATAACCACTAAGATTCACTCTCTTAGTCTTCTTAAGGATACTGACCTACCCGGTCCCTTAAGGAAAATCAAACAACTGTTTGAGGTTGGTGTTTACAAGGGTTTGCTTCTGAATAAGCTGAGTGTAAACTAAATAAATTACAAGATGAAAGAAAGCTTAGAATATTTTGAATATCTTGCGCGTGTGTTCTTGTATTCACTTCTCTTCTCTAGCCGCTTCTTTCAATCTTCAGCCTCTATATATACTCCAAGGATTAGGGTTGAGCGTTGCATGGGAAATGCTACCGTTGGAGGGCAGTTCTGGAAAATCCAGCTTCTGCTGTGTCTGAGACTGTTAGGTAGGTCGTCAGGATAGTACATATGCTTTTGTACTTGGATAGCGACGCGACCTTTAAACCTAGGAGACTTCTGATCAGAGGAATGCTTCGTATTGGAACTTGTGAAGCCGGTTGATCAGAGTCAGAGGGAAAGCACAGATCCTCTGACCATTGTATCTTCTGATTCTGAACTCAGAGGGAAGAACATGGCCTTCAGAGTTTCTTGCTTCTGGACTTCAGAGTTTCCACTATTCAGCTTCTGGATCTTCAGAGTCTTCTACACCATCAGAACATCTGAACCTTCAGTGTTTCTTGGTTGTCAGAACTTCTGGATCATCAGAGCTTCTAGCGACTGAGTCCTCATCAGAGTTTGTATAGCTTCAGATCTTCTGAAGCTTTTCCACTGTTCATACTGAACATGGTGAATGCGAAAGCGTTGCTTGGTTTACCCTTTATACACAGTGCTTCTGATTTGTGTGAAATTGAGTCAGGGTCAGAGCCTGTAAATAGCACACTCAGAAAAACACGTTAGAGTACCACAATTGTTCATATCAAAAGGTTAACTTGTAATCATCAAAACATAGAGTTGTACTACTAGATCAAAACTTGATCTTACATGGTGGTGGATGAGCATCCCCCTTCTTTTTCTCCACAGTCAGTTTGGATTTAGTTGGGCCAGGTTGGCTCAAGTTTTATTGTTGGTGAATCCCATCACTACTAGTCTTCTCATGAGCGCGACCAGAAGTCCTTTGACGCTTGGGGTCCCGCTCAGTCCCGACATCAGAATTGCCCTCAAGGCGAGACTCTTGATTTTTCCTCTTCTCACTCTCCGTAACTTTCTTCTTCTCGATTTCAGCGACGGCTTGAGCTAAATACGCCTTCATGCTCAAAGCATTGGCATCTGCCTTACCTCTGCCCATTTTTGTTGTACAGAAAAAACCACGTTAAACACAAGAAAAATGGCTACCTACAGGAGCAAGCATATGAATAAATAAACAACTTACTCAAAAATTGAGCCACGGTTCCATTCTTGGAGGCCAGAAAATGTGGGCAATGATTGGAGGTAAGCGGCAACCCCTCGCTCAGAAATCTGTAAGGCTTCAAATGAAACATAAATTTTCCAGCGAGGATTTTTGGTCCAATAAAAAGGAAAGAGAGGGCAGTTATTGGAATCTCGGAAAAGATTGCTTCTCCCAGACGACTCAACGATCTTAAAAAATTTCTTTTGCCATACTTTGTAATGACTCTTGAGAGGGGTGAATAGGCTCATTTTCTTTCGGGCGAGGAGAGGAATCCATTTAATGGAAGTAGGCTTTTTGGTGACAGACTTGTAAAAAAAAAGAATAAGGGGTAAGTCGGTGTAAAGCTTAGATGATCGCACAAAATCTCAAAGCATCGTGTAAAACCCCATGCCTTGGGTTGAAGTTGGCAAGACGCCACATTCAAAAAAGAAAGAACATGGCAAATAAAGGGAGAAAAGGAGAGTTTTATGTTAAGATCGGTAAAAAGATAGTCGTATAAGTAAAAGAAATCAGGTGATTCATCTGATGTCTCCTTTCGGAGAGTAACAAAATCATCATCGCCGCAGGGTAGGACGTTCAGGTGCAAATCGTCATTACAGACGGTGGCGGGGTTCGCCTTCGTGAAACCCTGGGCGGTCAATCGATGAGAGTTGATGCTCCCAATACTACCCCAAAAAGAACGAAACAAACACTTTTCCTCAACCAAGTGTTCATTAGATCGCCATTATGGTGATGATGAACCATCGTTGGAAGAAAGGACAGAATCAATAGAACCGGCGGGGCCGGAATCGTCTTGAACGGTGGGGGAATCAGAAATCACGACGACAGACGGCGAGGAAACTTCCTCATCCATCGAAAACAACGAAGACACTTCAAGAGATGACACATTATTTCTATTTAAAGACATTATGGGAAATTTCATATAAAGAAGCAAGAAATGAAGAACGAAGATGAACAGACAATGAGAAGAAGAAAAGACACTGAAACTACAAGCAAAAGGGAATAGGGCAAGAAACTAACCAGGGGGAGAACTGTATGAATAGGTGGCAAGGACGTGGGCTAAGGAGAAGCACCGCGCAATGACGACGGTCGGAGCAAGGTTAGATCGGAAACTGGGAAAGCTTGAGAAAGCGAGAAACCACGAAAAGCTTGAAACTTGGAGAATGACGGTAAGAATGGAGAATGACGGTGAAGGGGTTTTTATAGGCAAAGCAAAAGGAGAGAGAATGAGTGGGAAAAGGAGTGCGAACTGTCTTGTGTTAAAGAGGAGGGAATTTCGAAAACTGAAACGGCATGAGTCGAGGCTTGCACCAATCAGGCACACCCTTAAAACGCGCGGAAGTGACAACTGTATTTATTGCTAATGATGGCAAATTTTTGGGAATGTGTAAAAACGTGTGTCAGAAAGCAACAAGTGATTGACGTTTGATTGAAAAACGGCGGAAAGACCGCCGCTCAACCCTTAAAACCAGGAAGTGAAAAGACAAGCTTGAGGGCCAAGTCACGAGGCTGCACAAAAAAAAAGGTCGCCATAACTGATTGACATCTCATTCGAAAAGAAACGACGGACTTCGTATTATTTACACGCCTTAAGGGCCTGGCGACAATCATAGCATACCCCCAAGAATTAGAAGACGCAGTAAAGACACTTCGACTCATTCACATTTAGTCTCATGTCTTCTGGGCATGTATACCGTGCGGGCCTGTAATAACCTATTGCCTGCCAGGATTTTGGAAGAGCATGGCGGGATACATAGCAGCTGGATGCCCGGCGAGTATAATAAGAACAAATGGACACTTGGCCTACGTGTGGTCCCAAGCTAGCTGTAGATTCTTTTGGGTTTGTCTCATTCGCATAGGGATTTGGGCCTCGGTTGTGAGGCCCAAATATGGGAACATTCTAGATAAGGACCACACCCACTATAAAAGGGGGGTCATCATCTTGTACTAGGGACTTTTGAATCATTAATGGGAATATGTCTTATTTTACATCATCTTTCCATTTATGCTCTGCTAGGGTTTAGTCTGTGTACCTTTTATACCTAAGTAGGCTCTAGTACGGAACAATTTCATATTCTCATTCAAATAAAAAATTGAAGAAAAAAAAATCCAGAGTAATAATATGTTGAATACAATACGGAGTACTTTCAAACCCAAAAATAGTTGAGGTTGGATAAAACAAATTTTGTTATACAATGAGCAGCCAGTCTCCATTGACTCCGAGAATCATTAATAAATAAATGTCTAAAATTACAAGTCCCAACCAATAAGTTAAGACACGATAAAACTAAGAAAGGAAATTGACTCCCCTCTATTGGCCTAACCAACTCCCAACCAATCAGCCTCTGCTGGCAAGCAATTAAAACCGAGATTCTGGTTAATCATCAAACCTTACCTTAAAGCTAAAATCTCAGCTAGACGAACATCGCCATCAAGGTTTCGCACCCTCAGCAAACACAACACCCTTACGCTTCTCAAAGGAGAGGAAGGGAAGGGAGGGACATGATTTTAAATAATATTATGTTTGATTGAGAGGATGGGAGGAGAGGGAAACTAACTATTTTTTATTTGGTGGGGGAGGTGGGGAGGAATTTTATGATTAAAATTACTTTTATACACTTTAAATAGAAGAAGAAAAAAAGCAGAAACACTACGAATCCAATTTATTCTTCCTTCTCATGAACCCAAGACTTGACAAACTTGGAACTTGAAATTCAGAAACTTCTACTACAAACACTATTAACTGAATTAAAGATTTGACACACCTTATAACAAGTGAATTGTAACATGTATAACCCAAATCTTTTGTCTAATATGTACAAGTGGATACAGTAACCTTATAACAATTCATTAAGCAACGAAACCCAAGTTTTTTTTTATGAAATACGAAACCTAAGTTGATATTTGTATATTCTTCAAACACATCGAAAGAGAGAAGAAGAAAACAACGTAAGATTATAGACAGATATGCTTGTGCGACTACTCTAGAGAGAAAGTAAGTATGGAATTCTAATATTAGGTAGGGTTATTCTTGTCTAGTAATATTTATTTCCCGTCTCATTCCCCCACTTTAGGAGGGGACAGAAAATTGAGTTATGAGGAGTTTCGGTCCCTTTCTCCCCTCCATAAATTTAAACCAAACAAGTTAAGATTAAAAATGTTGGATTTTTTCCTCCTAAGTGGGCTCAACTTTATGAAAAGAAAAAAAAATAGTTTTTGGGCCAAGCCCAAGTTTCTTTTTATTTAAAGGGAATTTGAAACCCTTATTTTGAGTGTGATACAGCCGTATGTTTTTGAGAATTGATAATTCTCTTTGAAGCCGCAGCACTTGTTTTTGGAGAAGAAGGTTTTGGTTCATCGACAGATTTTTCCGGTACATCGTTTGTTCTGCGTTTTGGATGAATCTTTAGTATGTTCTTTCTGTCTGTGAGCTCTTTATATTAACCCGTTTTATTTGAGATTTTTCTTCTCCGTTGTTTGGGTGATTTACTCTTTTGTTGTGGGTTCTTTTACTGTATCCTATTTTCACCTTTTATTGGTGTAGTTTTTCCCTTTTTATTTTGGGGTTTATTTCCACCTTTTTGGGTGAAGCTTATGATGTCGTGGGACATTATTATGTAACCATTATTTTTCTTATAGTGGATTACTTTGTGGTTGTTTATTTCTCATATTGAGAAAGTTTTTCCACGTTAAAATTCTTGTACCTCTACTTTGTTTTTATTGCCTCGGTGGTTATTTGGATTTGCTTTGAAGGTTGTTCAGCTCAATTCCCAACAAAAAAAGCCCCTCCCCTTCTCTCCATTCCCCTCCAACCAAACAATATGTTAGTCTCTAATAATGCAAGGGTTATCTAGTCTACTCTAATCCTATACTATATATTATTTTCGAAACAAAAAAGTAGCAACTTTGACAAGTGTCACCCCCTCATTTTATGTCTTTATTCATACGTTTTCTCTCTCATACTATAATTAGTAGGTAGATAATGTCATATTTATATTTTTTGATTTTTTAGTAATTTAAATATTAAATAATTTCGTATTTTCGAAAAGAACTAATTTATTAATATTACATTTTATAGTTATTAATGACATTAGAATAATTAGTAAAAGTCAATTGTGATTTTTTTCGAAAATAACTACTGTATTAATTTGACATTAAATGATTCTTAATGAGGAGTGCCATTAGAATAATTAATTAAAGTCAATTGTGAATTTTTTACCATTAAGATGTATGCTGACAAAGTCTTTTTTTAATGATTATGGTTATTTTTTTATTACAAAATAAACAAAATTGAATGTAATATCTTACTTTTGAAATGATATCAAATATGCCATAAAAATTGATATCAAATAGTTTTAAATGATTGAAATTAACTCAGAATTTTTGTATTTTATGTTTTTGTTATACATATGGAAAATCAAAATGGTTTTGGTAATTGATTCAAATCATAAAAAATTAGAAAAAAGGGAATTATAATGTAAGTAGGATTAGAAAAAAAAATTAAACAAGTGATATATGTATTTAAAAAAATAAAAACGAGAGAGAAAATATGAAAAAATTTAATCTATGCCGACAAAGTATTCTTATTTCATCCATACATAGTGTAGGATCAATACTAGTACTTAAGTATAAAGCAAATGTTATGAGTAGGAAAGTGTGATGAGATGTCACTTCCTCATACAATAGCTTTTAAGCTATTTTTCTTCCTACGTACTAGAAATAAAAACTTTTCAATTTAAATCAATAAAATGTTTTAGATTAAATCAATTAAATTTGGAAATGTTATTCGGATTTTAAATATTATTCGGCTGTAAATAACATTTTTTGATTATTTTTCTCATTTTAAGGCTGAGCTCTGAAGTGTGGTTCAAAATAGTTTTATTTTGTCAAAAGAACTTTAGAAATTCCACAGAATTATATGTGAAGTTGATCAGAGTAGCACAAGAGAAGAGAGTTTGAATTGTGTTATCCAAAAACATGGATTTTCAAACGATTGAAAGATTCATCATCTTCGTCGAGATCATTTGGTGCAGCGGAAATGTGAGAGTAGGGAATGAGACAATGAACACCATCGTTTTATCCTGATTCACCCCCTGAACGATAGGGCTACCTCCAGTCCTTGGCTATACCAAGATTTCACAAAGCTCAAGTATCAAGGATATAACACCCCGATTTCGGTGGCGTCACTTTAGTAACCAAAAGTAAACTTAATGCGGAAAAACGTAAATATTTTTTTTTATAATAACTAAGACAAGACTGAATTAAATAAAGGCCAAATGCGAAAGGCAACAGAACTAATATACAATATATATAGCATCCCCTGCTGTAAATAGCGACCTCGTCACGAGTAACCTCCAATGACGGAAAGTAGAAAAGTGTAACGCCCGTAGGCAAAATGTACAATCCCAAAATGTTAGGTCAAGTGTCAGCAACACAAGCCCTCAAAAATAAGAATAAGTCAGAGCTAGGACACTAACACCCAACCTTAATAGACTCTAATCACCCATCCCCCATACTTCCATCATCGACTCCCATCTGGTCATGCATGAAGTCCGGGTCCACGTCGAAGGCTCAATAGTAGTCATTTCGCTCCGGGTCTTCCCCGAACGACGAGGAATCATGGAAGAATCCACCAACGACATCTGACAAAAAGGGCATACATAGCCCCCCAAACACAGGTAGCACGTGCAAGGGTCAACTTACGGAATATAGGATAGAGAATTCAAGACACCAGATAAAGTATAAGGGGTATATATATATATGTTGTCTATATACATATAAGTTCTGCATTGTCTACCCTAAGGTTTGAACATAGCATGTTATCAAATCTCTAGTACAATTCAATCATCAAAGCACATACGATATTTATCAACATCTACTCATCCAAATCCCCAACGAATATAATTAGAGTGCATGATATGTCAATGCAACGTCAATCTCGACGATTCCGGAAAGAGTAGGCTGGGCACGTTTGAGTCGGTCCTAACACTGGCATTGTGTCGACCATAACCCTCGAGTGTCACTTACAACCTTGACATAGCCGGATCAGTTCTAACCCTGCGGGTCGACTTTTCCCTCCGCTATGCCCGACAATCAACAGGTCGATCCTAACCTCACGGTCGATCATATCCCCCGTCGATGTCCGAATTACCCGAAGGTATAAACTGTACCCGAAGGCATAAACTGTACCCGAAGGCATAAACTGTACCCGAAGGCATAAACTGTACCCGAAGGCATAAACTTAACTCATGATGATTCCTCGAATCATCCGACTCATCTCCATCCGATGGTCAAAAACTGCTCAGCGAGCAAAGAGTATCGACATACTCGAAAACTATCAGTCTCCCGGCTTATCCCTCGGATAGCCCAACGACATAACTGCTCCCACAGCACAAGAGTATCAACATACTCAAAACTTCTCAACTTTCTCAACACTTGGATCCGACGACACTTCTCGTTTTCCAAAACTAAGATCTTCATCATAAGCTTCCTTTCGAGTTTATTATCATTATTTGAAGGTTTTAGAGGTTGTTTAATGTCTTATGAGTTTTCTTTACAAAATGAGATCCTTTTAATCTTATCGCGAATCTTATAAGTTCCGGGATCTCCAAATCCCAAATGACTCCAGAGAATGTCTCGATCCATAAACACCATAACAAGTCCCGAATCTCATTCGTCCTATCAAGCTTCCTCCAAAACTCTCAAAATAAAATCGGCATGACCTGCCCGCTATCCTCACCATTCAGAATCTCAGTTTCTAGCGCAAAGCATATTTAAATCATCACAATCAACAACATGTCATATATCCATAAATCTCATCATAAACACTTAACACTTAGCGTATAAAGCATGCACCACACATCCTAGATTACCCACATAGCACAATAGCATGTAATTCACTCTCAAAAACATTCAGTAGATGAATCATCTACATTGTCAGCCGAAGCCTCAGAAAACATTTTACCAGTCAAACACAAACAAGTGCATAAACAATAAATCAAGTCGACTTCATCGACACCTAAAGCATTAACTAGCAAGGTAAGTTGCCCTTACCTCTAGTTATTCCAGCGTTCTCCTCTAACGTTCCTTCACAATGAGCTCCTTGATCTTCAGGAAATTCTTCAAAAGAACCTTTAAAGTAAAACCACAGAATTCTATCAAAATCTATCGGAAACTAAGCTATCAATGCTCACTAAGGTTACTCGAAGTAATCTATACTCTAAGGTACGATAATCTAGCGCGAAAGACAAGTTTTCGGAAAAGGAAATTTTCCTCCTCCCCCCTAATAGGGCTCGGCCACTTTGTGCAATTATGGGGCTCGGTTTTTCTTCGATCAAACCTGGTTCCTATGCTTTCATAAGCCGTAACTAAGGGTATTCTGAACTCGGAAAAATTATCGGATCAAAAACTGTCGCAGGGGTATTTTGGTCATGATTTTTAACTTAGAAATTTCAAAACTGAAATCCCAAAAATAAAATTTTGCAGGGACCTCACCAACGACGTTTATGACAACTAATCCTACTAGCACTAAGCTAAGGCGATAGTTTTCAGCCTAAAGGTTGAAGCTTTACACCAAAAACTCCAAAAATGGGTATTTTAGGCTCAAATTGATTCCGGCGGAATTCCGGCGACATAACGGAAAATCTAACCCGGCAGAAGTGATCTTGGGCGCATAAGGAAGAGGTTTAGAATCAGAAATGAAAGATTCAGGATAGTTTTGCAAAAACCCATAAACTATCCACTCAGAAAACTCTACAGAAAAGCTATGGAAAAAGCGATCAGAGGTAAGGATTAGCGACTATACCTCGAAGCCTTGAAGTAGCAACTGATTGATCGACGATCAAGCAAACGATGAAGAAAATCTTCTCTTCTCCCTCCCTTGTAGAACTCGCGGCCTTGATGAAGAAAATGGAGGAAAATTTGAGTTTTTCTTCCTTTCTTTGCTATATATAAAGGTTGGAAATTCGCGGGAAAATGAAAGTTTCGCGAATCTGATTTTTCCGGCTTCATTCTCCGGGAATTCTAAGATAGGTTTTGGCGAAAGAATTCCAAAACTAAAATGAGGTCTCTTTGTATTTTTGGCTACTAAAGCATAGTCGGTATAAAACTATTTTACCCGATAAGTTGCTTTTTGCATCGGATGTCGGAATGGAAAACTTCCTTCTGAAGAAAGATTGAAATCATCAAAAGAAATGGGTGTACGCGTGTAGAATCTTCATTTGAAGCTTTGAATAGAAAAAGTCTTCATCGTCGAGAAATTCTAGGGTTTTGAAATACCAGGGATTCGGTTTCGGCAAACTTCCGATGATTGGAATCGGACGTTCGTAGATCCTAGAGTTTCGCCTCGAAACGATTGTGATATATGGAAAAAGAGAAGTTCTAACATTTCTCTGAAGATTTTTTGGAACTAACTTCCATCGTGCCTAAAAGTGAAAACTAGCTATATTCTAGGGTTTCTGACCTAGGTTTAAGCATATAACGATCGTGCTATAATTTAAATCGACTTCAATACGATCCTCAGACTTTTCCTGAACTTTCTCCTTCATAAATTTATTTCATTTGGTAAACTCTAGTTCAGGTTTCCCTTCACAATACATCAACCCTAATCGTAAATGGAAATCTCTTCCACTTATTCTAAGCTTAAAAACTTGGGTCTTACAAAGGACTTCTCCCTTATAAGTATTATTTTACCCCTACCTCTTCAGGCAAAACAAGTATTATTTTTTCACTACCTCTCCAGGCATAACAAGTATTCTTTTGCCACTTCATCTTCAGGCATTAAGTATTCTTTGGTTGCTGCCTCTCTAGGAAAAACATGTATTTGTAGGACTCATCCTTACTATGTATTATCAGAACTCCTCCTTTACAACAAGTTTAAAGGACTTCTCCTTAAATGATGTTTCTCAAGATCATTTCATCTACAAAAATCTCTTCTAGAAAGAGTGATGGTAGATACAATTAGGTGCATAAATCATAAAGTATTTTGGATGACATTTGACTCTAAGGATGTACTTTATGTTCTATTACATGAGAGTGTTAGATTAGATTTAACTCTTATGAAAATCTACTCTTCATGTTGAAGCAGACAATATTGATGATTGTTTCTGAGTGATGAGCTCTAAGGTTTCTTTTTACTCTTAATCATGTTGAGCATGGAAGCTCAATCTTGGTGTCTTGGAGAGCATAAGCGCTGGTTCTGCAAGTCTTCTGATATTCACATTATGCCCGAAAACTCATACATCCAACCTTGACAAGGCAAGTACCTAGGGGTAACAACGAATGTCCAAATCATAAAGTACAATAGAATAAAGTCTAGTTCGACAACGGAACCCAAAATGCAACAACTCTATAAATCTGATATACTCCCTACGACTTCCACACCGGAGAATCGCAGGAAAGCAATGCACCGGAACGTACCCCAAACAAAAATTAACTTATATAAATAACCCTACAAGTTTTAACCAATGACGGTAAGCTTCACTACCGAATGCCCTAGCCTTACATCTAACACCACTTTCACCGTCTTCGGTTACGCCACCAAAGTAGTCTTCTCGTCCAACAACACAGTCACCTTCGCACAACAACACGACGACTACTCACAACAACACCTATTATGGCCTAGCAGTTTTCCTGCCGCCCAAGCACACATGATACAGACAAGGCAAGAAAGGGTCAACTTCCAAGAGTAATGTAATATATGCCCTAGTGTAACACCCCGATTTCGGTGGCGTCACTTTAGTAACCAAAAAGAAAGTTTAAGCGGAAAAACGTGAATATTTTTTTTTTCGATAATAAAATTAGAAACTGAACGAAATGAACTCCCAACAAAAGATAACAGAACTAATATATAATATAAATACAGCCCCCGCTGTAAGTAGCAAACCACGTCACGAGTAAACCTCCAGTGACGGGAAGTAACAGAAGGTAACGCCCGTAGGAAAAATGTACAGACCAAAAGTAAAGGTTAAGTGTCCGCAACACAAACCTCAAAAATGAGAATAAGGCAGCCCATACGGCCTAAAACAAGACCTCCTAGCCCAACCAACTCTCTGTGATTCCCGTAGAGAAACCACACAAAAAGCTATAGGTGGGAAACTACCCTGTCCCAGTAAGAAAACGTGACGGTCAGAGCTAAGACTCTACTCCTACACTAAGTCTATATACACCATCCGTTCTCCTCTTGCTACCGCGATGCGCTCCTGTTCCGGCATCTCAAACCTAGTTCCCCCCGAAGGGTGAACCATCGTGAATCAGTCCGCCATGGACATCTGACAAAGGGCGTAGTCCGCCAAAGCACACACAGAAGACGCGAGGGTCAACTCCAAAGAATTACATAAATAATACACCCAGTAGATAAAGTTTTAAGGGATAGCTACTTAGGCTTATAAATTAGAGATAGCATCCTAGGGTTGTAGAGTTCACAGTGAATATAAAAGACGATAATAACAATTAGCATGCATCAAATAGGATTAACAATTATCAATCACACTCAGCAACTAAGTCAGTATGCATGTTACATGAAATGCAATGCCGGTTAACCAAATGCATTCCGGAACGGATGGGCATCAACGAGTCAATCCTAGCACCAGCAACGGTGGGACCATTTCCGCTCGCGTGTCTCTTACACCACACAAAGTGTAGTCAGATCAGCAGTGAACCCGAAGGTCTGCCATTTCCGTCTGCTACTAAGAATCACCGCAGTGTTCTTATATGGAAATCCGAGTCTTATGACCATTTTGGAATCCACCGAGGTCCGAAGTCCGTCTCGTGTTAATACCTCAAAATGAGTGCATGAATGCAAAGTGATTAACCAAACAACGTCTCCGACCTCACTCGACACGTCGCCACGTGTTCTAACTAACTTATTTGTCTCTAAAAAGAATACCCTAAGGTAAAAGTCGATTCTGCGACAAAATACAATTAATCGTAAAATGAGTGCAAACACTCACGATAACTCTTCGAGTCATCAATGCTCTCACGAAGTCTCACGCTTCAGTGGAGTCTTATACAATCACGAAGTCTCACGCTTCAGTGAAGTTTTATGCTTTCACAAGGTCTCACGCCTCAGTGAATTTACACACTTGCACGAAGTCTCACGCTTCAATGAAGTTTCATGCTGTTCACGAGGTCTCACGCCTCAGTGAAGATCCATGCTTTTCACGAGGTCTCACGCCTCAGTGAAGATTCACACTTTCACAAGGTCTCACGCCTCAGTGAAGCTTCTCGGCTCATCCCTTGGATGGCTAAACAAATTGCTCAAAGAGCGAAGGAGTATCAACATACTCAGAAACCTACAATTCTCCCATAACTTGGATTCGACGACAATTCTCCTTTTCCAAAACTAATATTCAATCCTAAGCTTGCATCCGAGATTGTTATCATTATTTAAAGGTTTAGAGGTTGTTTAATATCTTATGAATTTTCCTTGTAAAAATAGTTTCCTTTTAGTCTTATCGTATTTCCTATGAGTCTTCAAAGATCCCATAATCCCAAGTAATTCCCAGAGAATGTCTCGATCCACTAAAACAATAACTAGGCCCGAACTCCGTTCGTCCCGTCAAACTCTCTCAAAACTCTCATAAAAATCGGCATGACTTGCCCGTAATCCTCACTCTCCAGTACCATAGATATATGTATGATGGCATAGTTAAATTAGCACAGTCAACAATCATGGCACATATATCAACACATCCTAGAATAACCACGTAGCACTTAGCATATAAAGCAGATATCACACATCCTAGATTAACCATTTAGCACATAGCATGTAATTCAAACTCAAAAACAGTTAGTAGATGAATAATCATCATTTTCAGCCGAAGCCTCAGAAAACATTTCCCAGTCAAACACAAACAAGTGCATAAACAGTAAATCAAGTCGAAAGCGTCGACACCTAAAGCATTAACTAATAGTTCAGTGAGTAGCCCTCACCTGTAGATTCTCCAGGGTTCTCTTCAAACGCTCCTTCACAATCAGCTCCTTGCTCTTCGGGAAATTCCTCAAATGCACCTTAGAGCAAAAACCACAGAATTCCATCATAACCAATCAGAAACTCAGCAATCAATACTCACTAATCTAGCGCAAAAGGACAAGTTTTCGAAAAAAGAATTTTCTTCCTCCTCCTAGGGTGCTCTCGGCCACACATGGTAATTGTGTGTGTCGATTTTTCTTCGATCAAACTTGGTTCCTAGGCTATCATTAGTCGTAACTAAGGGTATTCTAAACTCGGAAAAATTATCGGATCGAAAAACTGTCACAGGGGTATTTTGGTCAATATTTTCAGCTCAGAATTTCAAAATCAGAGTTTCGAAAAACAAATTAGATGGGGTTGATACTAACGAAGATTATGACGACTAATCTTACTAACGCTAAGCTAAGTCGAGGGTTTTAAGCCCAAAGGTTGGAACTTTAGCCAAAATGGGTATTATGAGCAGAATTGAAACTCGGCGGCAATTCGGCGAGAATCGGCGAAATGAAATCCGCTAAACATGCTCAGGGGCACGCAGGGAATAAGTTTAGATAGAAAGATGAAGTTATCTGGATAGTTTTGCAAAAAGCTCAAAACTTAGAGCACAGAAAAGCATAGAGAAAAGCGGCAGAATTTACGATCAGAAGTAAGGAAAAGCATAAGTATCTTGAGGCCTACGCGTAGCAACGAACTGTGGAATAATCAAGCAAGAATCGGCGAAAAACTCTTCTCCTCTTTCTCCTCTTGTGGCCGCGGGTTTGGGTGGGTTTTTGGGTGATATTTTTGTTCTCTTTTCATTCTTCAAACTACACATATATATAGTGAATGAAATGGAAGATATTTATCAAAGATCGGATAAGGATGAATAGATATTTATCAAGATCGGATAAGGATGAATAGATATTTATCAAGATCGGATAAGGATGAATAGATATTTATCAAAGATCGGATAAGGATGAATAGATATTTATCAAAGATATTTTGAGAAGATATTTTGTAAACCGGTACAGATTTGTTTAGATATCGGAGGATTTAACTCATAGAGTTAAAATAAAAATATAAGAGTGATTCCTATTTTTCCGGCTTCATTCTCCGTGAATTCTAAGATCGGTTTTGGCAACAGAATTCCAAAACTCAACAGAGGTTTCCTTGTATTTTAGGTGACTAATGCAAAGTCGGTGTAAAACTATTTTACCCGATAAGTTACTTTTTGCAGTGGATGTCGGAAGAGAAAACTTCCTTCTGAAGAAAGATGGGAAACATCAGGAGAAATGGGTGTGCGCGTGTGGAATCTTCATTTGGAGCTCTGAATAGAAAAAGTCTTCATCGTCGGTTGATTTTAGGTTTCTTGAACTATCAGGGTTTTAGTTTCGGCAAACTTCCGAGGATTGGAATCGGACGTTCATAGATTCTAGGGTTTTGCCTCAAAACGATTGTCGTATAAGGATTAAGAGAAGTTCTAACATTTCTCTGAAGATTTTTGGAATTAGTTTCCATCGTCTCTTTAAGTGTAAACTAGCTATTTACTAGGGTTTCTGCCCTAGGTTTAAGCGTATATCGATCGTGCTATACCTTTTATCGACTTCGATACAATCCTTAGACTTTTCCTGAACTTTCTCCTTCATAAATTTATTTCATTCGATAAACTCTTGTTCAGGTTTTTCCTTCGCGATACATCAAGCCTAATCGTAAATGGAAATCTCTTCCACTTCTTCTAAGCTTAAAAACTTGGGTCTTACACCTAGCATATTTCAGCATAGTTATAAACGACGTGTAAATAATAACTCAACGCGGTACATATTCATCTAGTATATGTGCATCAAGCCGTTAGTCTATAAGTTCGTCGCCCACGCATAAGCATGTCTTCATATCCCAATACCCTACAAGTTTTAATCAATGACGATAAGCTTCACTACCCAATGCCCTAGCCTTACATCTAACACCACTTTCACCATCTTCGGTTACGCCACCAAAGGAGTCTTCTCGTCCAATAACACAGTCACCTTCACACAGCAACACAGCGGCTACTCACAACAACACCTATTATGGCCTGTCAGTTTTCCTGCCGCCCAAGCACACATAATACAAACAAGGCAAGAAAGGGTCAACTTCCAAGAGTAATGTAATATATGCCCTAGCATATTTCAGCATAGTCAACGCGGTACATGTTCATCTAGTATATGTGCATCAAGCCATTAGTCTATAAGTTCGTCGCCCACGCATAAGCATGTCTTCATATCCTCACTAGGGCAGCGCCATACGCCCCCAAAGTACTTGCACGACGCAATGGTCAATCAAACTAACGCGATTGAAGTCTATCCCTTTAATCTAACAACAAACAATAAGATTAAGGTATATCCCCTTAATAAAAAACAAATAATAAGATATAGGTCTATCCCCTTAATCAAACAACAAACAACAAGATTAAGGTCTATCCTCTTAATCAAACCTCAAACAACAGGATTAAGGTTCATCCACTTAATAAAAAAACAACGCACACGATTGAGGTCCATCTCCTCTATCAAACAACAAACACAATTAAGGTCCATCCCCTTAACCGATCAAACACCATGATTGAGGTTCATCCCCTCAACCACTCACAACCACGATCAAGGTACATCCCCTTAATCGATTAAAAACACGATCGAGGTCCATCCCCTTAACCGGTCAACAGACACGGTTAAGGTTCATCCCCTTAACTGGTCAACAAACATGATTGAAGTCTATTCCCTCAATCAACAACAAAACAAAATTAAGATCTATCCCCTTAATCCAACAACAAGCAACACGGTTGAGGTTGATCCCCTCAACCAACGTGAAGCTCGATCTCTTGACCGTCTCAACTTTACCGATGCCTGATCTTTCAACCGTCTCAACCTCAAGTTATGCACGCATGCAAAAGCTAGCAAACAACGATTCGTCCTAACCCGGATTCGTCCTCTGCAAGTTCTCCTTCATTCCTTCTGCAAACGATCCTGCTCTTCTGCTAGAAGGTCTTCTGATCTTCTATCGACAACTCTTCTTTCTGATGTTTGTTGTCTTATCTCCTTTTCAACTCTGATCAGAATCTTCGCGTTGAAGAATCGCTTTTAGATTTTGTCGATATCTCCTCTTGATACGATCTTCAACTTTCTTCCAAAGCTCCTTTATCATCGTAGAGTCAGACGATGATATCCTTTCTCGAGCTCTGTCTTTTCCTTGTATAGACGATCCTTGCAGATATGACTTTTCCTTAAAGGGATCGTCTGAGCAGAAGACTAATTACTTAGACTGTCCTCGCTTATCCCAAATTTCAAGTCATTTGAAATCTAAGACAAACTAGTAGATCATAAATTCTCAGTCTTTGACTATGCTTGTTTGTCCTGAAATTCAATCATATGAAGTTCCAAGATGTAACAAGTAAGTCACAAAATTGATTTTCTCCTGAAACATAAACAACAAGGATTCATTAGATTGTATTTAGAGACTCTTGAAAATTGTTATCATTCAAAACAAGATAGGCGATGAAGGCATTTGAACTCAATAGAGTGGTGTATTATAGGGACGGTGGAACTATTACGGTAGAAGTGGGAGTCTTTGCGTGTGGAATCGGCGGTGGAGTTATGGAGTTTGGTCCCTTATGCTTTGGGGTGGTCGATATGGATGGAAAGAAACAATGTTATTTCAAGGGAAAGATAGCAGCGGCTGATCAAGTGTGGGATATTCATCTCACCAAAATTTTCTGGTGGATAAAGGCTGCAAATATAGAGTGTGCGTATGGGTTATATGATTTTTTGAAGCAGTTTGAAAAGGTGAGGGTGGCCAAGCTGGTGCTGATTCGTAGGAATGTGGAGTGGTGCAGACCTGAGTGTGGGGTGATGAAGTTTAACGTCGATGGAGCGGCATGGGGATCGCCGGGGATGGGAGGAATTGGCGGTGTGGTGCGTGATTGGAGGGGGGAAAGGAGGTTTTTTTTTTCAAAACCGGTGGGGGTGGTGTATGCGCATCAGGCGGAGGTCATGGCAATACGACATGCGTTAGAATTCTGCAGGGAATTTAATATTTGTCATATTTTGTTGGAAAGTGATTCTACCTTGGCCGTTGGGTGGGTGTTGCGACCAAAGTTTAGGCCATGGAAGTTGCTTAATGATTTACATGCAATTGATTGCTTTAGAATTGAGGTCGATTGCATCAATGTTTCACATGTATTTCGGGAGGAAAATGACAAGGCAGATACATTGGCAAAGGAGGTGTTGACAGGGAAGATGTGATGTGGGTTTGTTGTGTGTAAGGTGTCCAATGCATGATGGGCTGGGAGATGAAGCTTGGAGGATAAGTGTTGCAGGATTGCGGTTGGAAAAGTGAGGTGGTATTCATGTGGGTGTGCGTTGGGAGGTTGCTGGTAGTGAAGTTAGTTTTCTAGTATGGAAATTTGGGTTTTCTTTCAAGGGGCAGGAGCTATGTGTTGTGAATTGAGAAGGGGAAAATACGAAAGTGGTACTTTTAATGTTTTGGTTAAGAGGCGGGATTTGTTGTTTTTCTGGCGTGGAATGTTTGCAGATTGCTCTTGCAGGTTGCTGTAACTTTCTTGAGGATCGGAGGAACGTAAAGAGGAATACATGAATGGTTGTTGTCTATGTGTGGGTTCATTAGAGGGATCCTTGTTGGGATTATGCTGTCTTTTGAATGTAACTTTGCTCTAAATTCGTAAATTTGGCTTCCTTGAGAGTGTTTGTACTCTTTTTTCACTAGGTTTTTCCTAACAAGGTTTTAATGAGGCACACTCTTCAGTTTTTTTTTCAACTGCAAAAAATTAGAGATAGTTCTGTTGTGCTTTGATAGCATTGTCCTGTACTTTCCCATGAGTTTGTTTTTAGGCTCATGTTTGATTTCTTATCAATAATACTTTTATTTTCAAAAAAATATAATTAATCATGTATTCAGTATATCTTAATAATTATTCCCTATAAAAGTGATCTACTGAGGTTTATAACATCTCCCTTGGTATGAGCTTTATAATGTGTAGATACCATAAATGTTATTTCTATATTAATGATGGGTTGAAATAGAAAAAACAAAACATTAGAACATGACTCTTGGTGAAAGAGTGTTTTCCAATTATATAAGGAGTTATGGTCCGTAAAACATATGCATAGTTTACTTTTCTGACATCCCAACATTAGAAAGGAGACAATCATAATGAGGAATTGTGCATATTTTCTTTGAAGATCCACCCCCATAGTTTTACATCAAGGTTACCAAGGATTTATTTTCTCTTCCGCATCAAATCACTCATGGATTCTGTTTCACATCAACTTCACCATATATTTGGGTACGCTTCCGCTTTCTTATCTGTATATAGACATGCTCTTGATGATTTGACATAGAAGCATTTTAATTAGAGAAGTCTTTAATCTTCTATCTGTAAGATCAAGTTTTGATCTAGTAGTACAACTCTATGTTTTGATGATTACAAGTTAACCTTTTGATATGAACAATTGTGGTACTCTAACGTGTTTTTCTGAGTGTGCTATCTACAGGCTCTGACCTCAACTCAATCTCACACAAATCAGAAGCACTGTGTATAAAGAGCAACCCAAGCAACGCTTTCGCATTCACCATGTTCAGAAGTTCTGAAGTTATACAAACTCTGATGTGGACTCAGTCACTAGAAGTTCTGAAGATCCAGAAAGTCTGATAACCAAGAAACACTGAAGGCTCAGATATTTTGATGGTGTAGAAGACTCTGAAGATCCAGAAGCTGATTAGTGAAATTCTGTTGTCCAGAAGCAAGATACTCTGAAGACCATGTTCTTCCCTCTGAGTTCAGAATCAGAAGAAACAATGGTCAGAGGATCTGGGCTTTCCCTCTGACTCTGATCAACCGGCTTCACAAGTTCCAATATGAAGCATCCCCTGATCAGAAGTCTCCTAGGTTTAAAGGTCAAGTCGCTATCCAAGTACAAAAGCAACTGTACCTTCCTGACGACCTACCTAACAGTCTCAGACACAGCAGAAGCTGGATTTTCCAGAACTGCCCTCCAACGGTAGCATTTCCCATGCAACGCTCAACCCTAATCCTTGGAGTATATAAAGAGGCTGAAGACTGAAAGAAACGGCTAGAAGCATTCACATAAGCGCAAGACAAACTTAAATTCTTCTAAGCTTTCTTTCATCTGAAATTCATTGAGTTTACTATTAGCTTTTTAGAAGCAAATCTCTTGTAAACAATTCTTTGATAAACAGTTTGTTTAGTTCCTTTAGGAGATCAAGGCTGATCGGATCCTAGAGAAGACTAAGAGAGTGAATCTTAGTGTGAGCTAAGTCAGTGTAATTGTTAGTCACTTGTAGGTTTCAAGTGCAGTTGTAACTCTTACCTGATTAGTGGATTGCCTTCATTCTAAGAAGGAAGAAATCACCTTAACGGGTGGACTGGAGTAGCTTGAGTGATTTATCAAGTGAACCAGGATAAAATCCTTGTGTGCTTTTCTATCTCTTATCTCTAGCACTTAAGTTCTCGAAAGATTTGTCAAAATCTTTAAGGTGGAAGTTTTATACTGAAAACGTTATTCACCCCCCCCTTTCTACCGTTTTTTATACCTTCAATTGGTATCAGAGCGCAAGTTCTGATTACCACACCTAACAGTGTTCAGTGATCCGGGCCGGTGTGAAAAACAACGGCTGCCACCACCAGTGAAACTCAAAGAGATGGTTACAATGCAAAGCCTCCTATGTTCGACGGTCAAAGGTTCGAATATTGGAAAGATAGACTGGAAAGTTTCTTTCTGGGTTTCGATGCAGATCTCTGGGATATTATTGTGGATGGCTACGAGCGTCCAGTTGATGCAGATGGCAAGAAGATCCCAAGGTCAGAGATGACTGCAGATCAAAAGAAGCTGTACTCACAACATCACAAAGCAAGAGCAATTCTTCTAAGTGCTATTTCCTATGAAGAGTACCAGAAGATTACAGATCGTGAGTTTGCGAAAGGCATTTTCGAATCTCTGAAGATGTCTCATGAAGGAAACAAGAAAGTCAAAGAATCAAAGGCATTGTCTTTGATCCAAAAGTATGAATCCTTCATCATGGAGCCAAATGAGTCCATTGAAGAAATGTTCTCCAGATTTCAGCTGCTTGTAGCTGGCATACGACCTCTCAACAAGAGCTACACAACAAAAGATCATGTCATAAGGGTCATCAGGTGTCTTCCTGAAAGTTGGATGCCTTTAGTGACTTCAATAGAGCTCACGAGAGACGTTGAGAATATGAGTTTAGAAGAACTCATCAGCATTTTGAAATGCCATGAGCTGAAGCGCTCAGAGATGCAAGATCTGAGGAAAAAGTCCATAGCCTTGAAATCTAAATCTGAAAAGGCTAAGGTTGAGAAGTCAAAAGCTCTTCAAACTGAAGAAGAGGAATCTGAAGAAGCATCAGAAGATTCTGATGAAGATGAGCTGACTCTGATCTCCAAGAAACTCAATCGCATCTGGAAGCACAGGCAGAGCAAATACAAAGGCTCTGGAAAGGCAAAAGGAAAGTCTGAATCCTCAGGTCAGAAGAAGTCCTCACTTAAGGAAGTCACATGCTTTGAGTGCAAAGAATCAGGGCACTACAAAAGTGACTGTCCAAAGTTGAAGAAGGACAAGAAGCCAAAGAAGCACTTCAAGACAAAGAAGAGTCTGATGGTGACATTTGATGAATCAGAGTCAGAGGATGTTGACTCTGATGGTGAAGTCCAAGGACTCATGGCTATTGTCAAAGACAAGGAAGCAGAGTCAAAGGGAGCTGTTGACTCTGACTCAGAATCAGAAGGAAATCCTAACTCAGACGATGAAAATGAGATATCCTTGATAGCTCCACTGAAACACCAATCATGGTATCTGAACAGTGGATGCTCGCGTCACATGACGGGAGAAAGGCGTATGTTCCGAGAGCTGAAACTTAAGCCTGGAGGCGAAGTTGGCTTTGGAGGAAATGAAAAGGGTAAAATTGTTGGTACTGGTACTATTTGTGTAGATAGTAGTCCATGCATTGATAATGTGTTATTGGTAGACGGCTTAACACATAACTTATTGTCTATAAGTCAATTAGCTGACAAGGGTTATGATGTTATATTCAATCAAAAGTCCTGCCGGGCTGTAAGTCAAATCGATGGCTCTGTTCTGTTTAACAGCAAGAGGAAGAACAACATTTATAAGATCAGATTATCTGAGTTGGAGGCTCAGAATGTGAAGTGCCTTCTGTCTGTTAATGAAGAGCAGTGGGTATGGCATAGACGGTTAGGGCATGCCAGTATGAGAAAGATTTCTCAGCTGAGCAAGCTAAACCTTGTCAGGGGCTTACCCAATCTGAAGTTCGCTTCAGACGCTCTTTGTGAAGCATGTCAGAAAGGCAAATTCACAAAAGTCCCTTTCAAGGCAAAGAATGTTGTCTCAACCTCAAGGCCGTTGGAACTTCTGCATATCGACCTTTTTGGACCAGTGAAAACTGAGTCTATAGGTGGCAAGAGATATGGAATGGTTATCATTGATGACTATAGCCGCTGGACATGGGTAAAGTTTCTAACCCGCAAGGATGAGTCTCATGCTGTGTTCTCTACCTTTATTGCTCAAGTGCAAAACGAGAAGGCTTGTAGGATTGTGCGTGTCAGAAGTGACCATGGTGGAGAGTTTGAGAATGACAAATTTGAGAGTCTGTTTGATTCCTATGGAATTGCACATGATTTCTCTTGTCCCAGAACTCCTCAACAAAATGGTGTTGTTGAGAGGAAGAACAGAACTCTTCAGGAGATGGCTAGAACCATGCTCCAAGAAACTGGCATGGCTAAGCACTTTTGGGCAGAGGCAGTAAATACAACATGTTACATTCAGAACAGAATCTCTGTGAGACCAATTCTGAATAAGACTCCTTATGAATTGTGGAAGAACATAAAACCCAACATTTCTTATTTTCATCCTTTTGGCTGTGTTTGTTATGTTCTCAATACTAAGGATAGATTGCATAAATTTGATGCTAAGTCTTCTAAGTGTCTATTACTCGGTTACTCTGAGAGATCTAAAGGTTTTAGATTTTATAATACTGATGCTAAGACTATTGAAGAATCTATTCATGTTAGATTTGACGATAAGCTTGACTCTGACCAGTCAAAGCTAGTAGAAAAGTTTGCAGATTTAAGCATTAATGTTTCTGACAAAGGCAAAGCTCCAGAGGAAGTTGAGCCAGAGGAAGATGAACCAGAGGAAGAAGCTGGTCCCTCTAACTCACAAACTCTGAAGAAGAGCAGAATCACTGCAGCTCACCCTAAGGAATTGATTTTGGGCAACAAAGACGAACCAGTCAGAACCAGATCTGCCTTCAGACCCTCTGAAGAGACCTTGCTCAGTCTGAAAGGATTGGTGTCCTTAATTGAACCCAAGTCCATAGATGAAGCTCTTCAGGACAAGGATTGGATTCTGGCCATGGAAGAAGAATTGAATCAATTCTCCAAGAACGATGTTTGGAGCTTAGTGAAGAAGCCTGAAAGTGTCCATGTTATTGGAACGAAATGGGTATTCAGAAACAAGCTGAATGAGAAAGGAGATGTAGTCAGAAACAAGGCAAGGCTAGTTGCTCAAGGCTACAGCCAGCAGGAAGGAATAGACTACACTGAAACATTTGCTCCAGTAGCAAGACTGGAGGCAATCAGACTGTTGATCTCTTTCTCAGTAAATCACAACATAGTTCTACATCAGATGGACGTGAAGAGTGCCTTCCTAAATGGTTATATTTCAGAGGAAGTCTATGTTCATCAACCCCCAGGTTTTGAAGATGAGAAGAAACCAGACCATGTGTTCAAATTGAAGAAATCACTCTACGGTCTGAAGCGAGCTCCCAGAGCATGGTATGAGAGACTTAGCTCATTCTTTCTGGAGAATGAGTTTGTAAGGGGTAAAGTAGATACAACTCATTTTTGCAAGACTAATAAAGATGATATCTTAATTGTGCAAATTTATGTTGATGATATTATATTTGGTTCTGCTAATCAATCTCTATGCAAAGAATTTTCTGAAATGATGCAGGCTGAATTTGAGATGAGTATGATGGGAGAATTAAAGTACTTTCTGGGAATACAAGTTGATCAAACACCAGAAGGAACATATATCCATCAGAGCAAGTACACTAAAGAACTTCTGAAGAAGTTCAATATGCTGGAATCTACAGTGGCCAAGACTCCAATGCATCCTACATGCATTCTGGAGAAAGAAGATAAAAGTGGTAAAGTATGTCAGAAGCTCTATCGTGGCATGATAGGTTCACTTCTATACTTAACTGCATCTAGGCCAGACATACTATTTAGTGTTCATTTATGTGCTCGTTTCCAATCAGATCCAAGGGAAACCCACTTAACTGCTGTTAAGAGGATCCTAAGGTATCTGAAAGGCACCACTAACCTTGGCTTGATGTATAAGAAAACATCAGAGTATAAGCTTTCAGGTTACTGTGATGCTGATTATGCTGGAGATAGAACAGAGAGAAAAAGTACTTCTGGAAATTGTCAATTTCTGGGAAGCAATCTAGTCTCATGGGCAAGCAAGAGGCAATCAACCATTGCACTATCAACTGCAGAGGCAGAATATATCTCAGCAGCAATATGCAGTACTCAGATGCTCTGGATGAAACATCAGCTGGAGGATAATCAGATCCTTGAGAGCAATATCCCAATCTATTGTGATAACACTGCTGCAATCTCATTGAGTAAGAATCCTATCTTGCATTCAAGGGCAAAGCACATTGAGGTAAAGTATCACTTTATTAGAGATTATGTACAGAAGGGCGTACTTCTTCTGAAGTTTGTTGATACTGACCATCAATGGGCAGATATCTTTACAAAGCCCTTAGCAGAGGATAGATTTAATTTTATTCTGAAAAATCTGAACATGGACTTTTGTCCAGAGTGAAGATGGATCAGAACCTCTGACTATGATACTTCTTGATCAGAAGATGTCTAGTCCAGAAGGTAACTCAATCAGAGTGTGTGTACCCACTGGTACTGACTCTGAAGCTGAGACAGCAACACGTGTGTCAGTTTTTCTGATGCATAGTTCCTTGAGCCCGTGTGACAGTCTGTTATGATTGCGTGTAGATGTGCTTCTCTCCTGTGTGTGATTTGTGTATTTACTGTTACTATCTATCTTTAATTTTCAACCGTTGATCTTAAAGTGCTTTTTAAATCAACAACGGTTATTTGTCAAAACCCACTATACACACACGATCTCTTTCACTTCCGGTTTTTACTCTCTCTCTCTCTGCTTTTCAAAACCGCTTATCCTCGATTTCTCTCTCGATCTCTCTTCATCTTTCAACCTTCATCTTCTACCTCAAACCTTCAACCGCTTCAAAAATGGTGAGTCAAACCAGAAGAACTACTGCAGATGCAACCCAGTTCCCTCACATGGTAGTTGGTCTAGCAACGGGTCAAAGGGGCCCTGAGAATCCGACACAAGATCAAGGTAAAGCTCAAGAGCAGATTATTCCGATTGCAGAACGGGGCTGTGCCGTTCATTGCGTTGATGCTCCTGAGGAACTTCAAGTCCTGGCAGAATGGAGATTCGACCTCGACAACCTGGCTACAAATGGGTATGATCTTCGTCCTGAAGTCCAAGTTCAAGGTTGGGGAAATTACTTCAACAGACTTCGAGGACCGGTGTATGATAAACTGATCAAGGAATTCTAGAAGCACGCCGACTGCGATGATACTCAGGTGGTATCTCACATTCTTGGAAGAAAGATCATCATCACAGAGAAGTCTTTCGTGAACTTGCTGGGTGCAGACACTGCTTTTGGGTATCGTTTCCAACTCACGGAATCGAAGCTGAAACCCAGCACCAAGGATACAATCAACAAGGCCCTGTACACCACTTACAAACCGGGCAAGACGAATTACAAGGTGATGGACCTTCATCCCAAGCTCAGGATCTGGCACAAAATTTTGCTCCACTGCATAAACCAGAGACCAAAGGGCAGTTCCCCAGACTACATCAACTTCAACCAGAAGGTGATGTTGTTCTTCATCCAAGACCAGAAGAAGATCTGTCTTCCCTACTTCCTGTTCTCTTATTTGAAGGAATGTATCCGGAAGTCTCGTACCACTGCCTCCATCAAGTCAGCGATCAAGTATATTCCCTTCGGGAGACTTTTGTCTGATCTCTTCATTGAGAGTGGCCTCGTTCAAGATCTGATAAATGCTGGATGCACAGAGGATCTGACCACCATTGTCAGTGATGTCTTCACGGCAAACTCTCTAAAGAAGATGGGCCTAATCAAGAAGAAGATTGCTCCTGCCCATGAAGACACATCTTTTGAGATCAGAAGTAGAAGGATGCCTCTGAATGACTACCCTCTGTGGACACAGGCAGACAATCCTGACGCCATTAGGTGCTATGTTGAAGACCTAAGGGCTCAAGGATTCGAAATTGATCTCGATGACTTCTTCAGCAGACTGCCACCAGCTCCAGAGTTTCCTTCTCCTCCCAAGAAGAAAGTTCAGAGGAAGATGATCCTAGAAGAATCTTCTGAGGAATCAGATGTCCCGCTGATCAAAAAGAAGAAGGCTGGTCAACTCAAGAGAAAGCCAGATGAAACCAGCAAGCCTGATGATGGTGATGATGGTGATAATGAGGATGGTCCTCCTAAGAAGAAGAAGAAGCAAGTCAGAATCGTGGTGAAGCCTACTCGGGTGGAACCAGCTGCTGAAGTGATCAGAAGGACTGAACCTCCTGCCAGAGTGACAAGATCATCAGCACTTTCAAGTAAGTCTGCAATTGCTTCTGATGATGATTTGAACTTATTTGATGCACTCCCCATATCTGCCATGCTCAAACACTCTTCAAATCCCCTCACTCCTATTCCTGAATCCCAACCAGCTGCACAAACCACCTCTCCACCACATTCCCCAAGGTCTTCGTTCTTTCAACCTTCCCCTACTGAAGCACCTCTCTGGAATTTGCTCCAGAACCAACCCTCTAGGTCAGAAGAACCAACCTCTCCCATTACCATCCCGTACAATCCATTAACTTCTGAACCCATCATTCATGAACAACCAGAGCCTACCCACACAGAACCTGGACCCAGAACCTCTGATCACTCTGTCCCAAGAGCATCAGAACGACGGACTCTCAGACCCACGGATACAGATTCTTCCACAGCCTTTACACCTGTATCCTTCCCAACCAATGTTGCTGACTCTTCTCCCTCCAATAACTCTGAATCCATTAGAAAATTCATGGAGGTCAGAAAAGAAAAGGTGTCTACCTTAGAAGAGTATTATCTCACTTGTCCAAGCCCTAGGAGATATCCTGGCCCTAGACCTGAACGTCTAGTTGACCCAGATGAACCTATCTTGGTCAATCCTTTACATGAGGCAGACCCTTTGGCTCAACAAGCTCACCCTGCCCCTGACCAACAAGAGCCTATTCAACCAGAACCTGAACCAGAACAATCTGTGTCTAACCAATCCTCGGTTAGATCACCTCATCCTCTAGTTGAAACTTCAGAACCTCACCTTGGAACCTCTGAACCCAATGCTCAAATGTTTAACATTGGCTCTCCACAAGGTGCCTCTGAAGCCCACAACAGCAATCACCCAGCCTCTCCTGAAACCAACCTCTCCATAATTCCTTATACTCACCTTCGACCCACATCTCTCTCTGAGTGCATCAATATTTTCTATCATGAAGCCTCTTTGATGCTACGCAATGTGCATGGTCAGACTGACCTAAGTGAGAATGCTGAACGTGTGGCTGATGAGTGGAACAATCTGGGCACTTGGCTGGTGGCTCAAGTTCCAATTATGATGCAGCTCCTGCATGCAGAGGGAAGTCAGAGGATTGAGGCTGCAAAGCAAAGGTTTGCTCGAAGGGTGGCTCTTCATGAACAAGAACAGAGACATAAGCTTCTTGAAGCTATTGAAGAAGCCAAGAGAAAGAAAGCTCAAGCAGAAGAAGCTGCACGTCAAGCAGCAGCTCAGGCTGAACAAGCCAGATTAGAGGCAGAACGACTTGAGGCTGAGGCTGAAGCCCTTAGATGCCAAGCACTTGCACCAGTAGTGTTTACTCCTGCTGCTTCTGCTTCCATTCCAGATCCTCAAGCTGCTCAGAATGTTCCTTCCGGTTCTACTCAGTCAAGCTCATCCAGACTCGATATCATGGAACAGCGTCTTGACACTCATGAATCCATGCTAATTGAAATGAAGCACATGATGATGGAACTTCTGCGTCGAACTGATAAACCCTAGTTTTAGGATCTCTTCGCTTTTCTTTTTATTTAACGTTGTTTTATTTTTATTAACTTCTGTTTCTTTTTATTATTCTACTTTGTTCGTTTGTGATTATCTATGCATATTTATATTTTTTTGTCACATGTGTTTGCAAAAATCTTTTTATTCATAATCTCTTTATGTTTACATCATACATTCTTTCCCTAAAGTCTAGAATGGAGGATCCCTCCTCATTCTTCTGCACTCCTGGCGCTGCTCTGACCTATCCTTCTCCAGACGCTCCAGTGCATGCTGGATGTTGTTGAGCCTGTTCTTTAGCTCATCCCTCTCCAGAATCTCTTCTGCAGTCTTGAGCTTCTCTTCCAAACTCTCTTTTTCTTCCAGCAGCTTGAGTTCAAGCCGGCTGAGTTCTTGCACCTCCTCCACGAAGGCAAGAAATTCCCTCAGGTCTCTCTTCAACTCTGGACGCAGGTCCTCCTCCAGCAGTGTCCGTGTTAGCTCCGAGATGGTCGTTGTACCATCTGGATGCCTGATGTTAAGGAACAAGTCCTCCTCGAAGGCCTTCTTCCTCAGCTCTTCTAGTGCTACGATGTATGATGCCATTTTTTTTTCCTTACTGAAAATTGTTCGAGGTGTGAAGCTTACCTTTCTCTCCAACGCTTTATATAGGCTTCACTTTCTCTCTGAAAGTTAATGCTCCTACAGTTTCTCGAGGTTAAGTTCTTGGTAACTAACCCTTCTCTTTACTCCCTTGACCGGTGGTAAACGTTCTTCTCTTGCATTAACTCTTCTATTTATTTCGCCTAACTCTGATTCTTGCATCGTTTTCATTTTCTTTAAACTTAGACCTTCTCTAAGGGGGAGTACCTTGTACTTCAAGCTAAGTTTTTCACACCCCAAGCTTTTTGCTTATGACAAAAAGGGGGAGTAAACCCAGTTTTTGATGTGTAAGATGTGTTAGTGTGATTTATTTTTCTTTTGGAGAATTTAAGAGTTCCACCTTCATGACCATAGATGTGTCACTGGGCAAATACAAGGAATACATTTCACTTCTTCTGAAGTGATTCTAAGTTGACTCTGATACCCAAGACTCTGATACCTTGTCTGTGACTCTGATTACTCGATTTTCATCTATGTCATAAGTTTTTCACTCTGAACTCTTATATCATTTAGCTCAGAATCTAGACTTTACTAACGTTTTCATCAAGTATTAGATTCAGGGGGAGCTAAGCTCAGAATCAAGCAGTGACTTGAATTCAGAATGAGCAAGATAAACTATTCACATCAGGATAAGTCTTATTCTATATCTCTAAACTCTGAGTGAATTCAGTTTAATGTTTAAGAATTGTTCATCAAAAATCTTAGTTTTGTCATCATCAAAAAGGGGGAGATTGTAAGATCAAGTTTTGATCTAGTAGTACAACTCTATGTTTTGATGATTACAAGTTAACCTTTTGATATGAACAATTGTGGTACTCTAACGTGTTTTTCTGAGTGTGCTATCTACAGGCTCTGACCTCAACTCAATCTCACACAAATCAGAAGCACTGTGTATAAAGAGCAACCCAAGCAACGCTTTCGCATTCACCATGTTCAGTATGAACAGTGGAAAAGCTTCAGAAGTTCTGAAGTTATACAAACTCTGATGTGGACTCAGTCACTAGAAGTTCTGAAGATCCAGAAAGTCTGATAACCAAGAAACACTGAAGGCTCAGATATTCTGATGGTGTAGAAGACTCTGAAGATCCAGAAGCTGATTAGTGAAATTCTGTTGTCCAGAAGCAAGATACTCTGAAGACCATGTTCTTCCCTCTGAGTTCAGAATCAGAAGAAACAATGGTTAGAGGATCTGGGCTTTCCCTTTGACTCTGATCAACCGGCTTCACAAGTTCCAATATGAAGCATCCCCTGATCAGAAGTCTCCTAGGTTTAAAGGTCAAGTCGCTATCCAAGTACAAAAGCAACTGTACCTTCCTGACGACCTGCCTAACAGTCTCAGACACAGCAGAAGCTGGATTTTCCAGAACTGCCCTCCAACGGTAGCATTTCCCATGCAACGCTCAACCCTAATCCTTGGAGTATATAAAGAGGCTGAAGACTGAAAGAAACGGCTAGAAGCATTCACATAAGCGCAAGACAAACTTAAATTCTTCTAAGCTTTCTTTCATCTGAAATTCATTGAGTTTACTATTAGCTTTTTAGAAGCAAATCTCTTGTAAACAATTCTTTGATAAACAGTTTGTTTAGTTCCTTTAGGAGATCAAGGCTGATCGGATCCTAGAGAAGACTAAGAGAGTGAATCTTAGTGTGAGCTAAGTCAGTGTAATTGTCAGTCACTTGTAGGTTTCAAGTGCAGTTGTAACTCTTACCTGATTAGTGGATTGCCTTCATTCTAAGAAGGAAGAAATCACCTTAACGGGTGGACTGGAGTAGCTTGAGTGATTTATCAAGTGAACCAGGATAAAATCCTTGTGTGCTTTTCTATCTCTTATCTCTAGCACTTAAGTTCTCGAAAGATTTGTCAAAATCTTTAAGGTGGAAGTTTTATACTGAAAACGTTATTCAAACCCCCCCTTTCTACCGTTTTTCATACCTTCACTATCATCTACTCTATTTTCTAACATATGCATGATTGGTGGAGCAAATCACAGAGTTGATCCTAAGGTGACTAGCTAGGTCATTACTGCGTTACCACACTAATTTTCGTGATGGCCACGATGAATCCTGCCGACCATGTATCAACTTGATACAACGGTCCAAACCTTATTCACATTTATGACCTTGCCACAAAGTTTCCAGTAAATCCAGTTCCACTATCTCTCTGTTTAGCAACTGAATAATCAAAAATCATCATCAGATGAAGTCAGACCTAGTTCCCTTAAATGGTGAAGCATATCTTCAGGGTGATCGTCAAGTTGTTGTCGTTCAGGCTGCACCCAGCGTCCATCTTCACCGCTGATCATGCCCTTGTTCTCATCTTTCCCCCAGTTTGGTGGAACCAAGTAATGGTTTTTTAAGCAATCACATGCCTTGTTCACCAAAGCAGGGTCTCTACCAGTAGCAAGCACGAATCTTTGCCTCTTTCCATGGTATCTGTGTATGCCAAGCAAAATATTAACCCACTTGCACGAGTTGTGTTTAAATGTTTAACAATTGAAAACCTACTAATGATTTCAGCAAAAGTTAAGGTCAAGGTCATCGGTGCAGACATTATCATCGGCAGAAATTAATCAAGACTGGTTAAATCATTAACTTATTATATATATGTCACTTTCTAATATTGATACACTTTCGATCAAAATGTTATATTAAGGAATTACACAAATATATATTGTAAAGAATAATGAAGGTTCTGCTGCAATTATAGGATACAATCAAGATAAATTAACCAAACCTTTTGGAAATAATAATGTATTGGTGCAGAATTGAATTGAAAGTATGGGTTATCATATTATAAGCTCTTTTTAAGTTTAGCCACAACTAAAATATTGTTTAATTGAAGCTATGAAGGTTTCAAATGAGATACTTTATGTAATTGTTCTAACTTCTAGGGATGTAAGCTTCCTTTCAATATGTTTACTAGAGCCCGTTTGGTACGATGTATAGTATAAGACCAGATAATATAAGGCATGATTTTATTAGGCCTGATAGGATAAGGACTGATAAAATTTTAATACTATACAGAGTTTGATCATACACTGTATAATTTGGTGGCGACACTGGTGATGTAGTATTGGTGGTATTGGAAGGTGATGATAGTGATAGTGGTGGTGGATGGTGGTGGCGGCGGCGGCAGTTGTGGTGGTAGTGGCGGTAGTGGCAATGGTGGTGACAATGGTGGTGTTGGTGGCGGCAGTGGTGGTGGTGGAGGGTGGGGGCAGCAACAGTGGTGGTATGAAGGTATCAACGATGGTGGTAGGGGTGTTCATAACCAATCCAATCCAATCAAAACTGAAAAACCGATCCAAAAAAACCGAAATCCAATCAAACCGAAAACTGAACGGATCCAAAATTGAAAAAACCGAATTTTTTTATTGGATTTGTTCGGATTTCGGATTTGATTTTCAAAACCGAACCAATCCAATCCAAACCGAATATTTAGAAATATATATATATATATATATAATTTTATTTATATTATCATATTATTAGTACTTTCATATTTATTTTTTTCATGTAAGTTTTATCATTAGATGCATGATTGCATATTGTAGTTTGTTTGTTGGAGATATTTCACTTCTTGACAAGATGCACTTTTACAATAGGTGAATTCTTGTGTAACGGTGTTGGTGTTTTAGACATATCTTGACTTGCCTCTGTAATGTGATAAAACTTTTGCAATGGTTCTTGCTTGATGGTTTTATTTTCTATTACATTATTTATTTCAACATCATTTCTTTAAAAACCGAAATCCAATCCAATCCAAACCGATAAAAATTGGATCGGATTGGTTTGGATTTGAAAAGAAAACATAACCGATTGGATGATAAAATTATAAAATCGAAGTGATCGGTTCGGATGACTTTTCTCCTTAAAACCGAACCAAACCGGACCGCGAACACCCCTAGATGGTGGCAGTGGTGGTGCATGGTGGTGGCGGGGACGACAGTTGTGGTGGTGGCGGTAGTGGCGGCGATGATGGTAGAGGGTGTTGGCGGTGGTGGTAGAGGGTGGTGGTAGTGGCGATAATGATGACGAGAGCGTGTTGGTAGTGGCAACGAAGGTTGTAAGGCCCAAGTTTTAACGCTTTGGATAAGTGAATACAATAAAAGAGTTATTTGATTAAGATAAATTTGGGAAGGAAAGAGGTTCAGGAAAAGTCCAAGAAGGTATCGAAAAACCGAAAGAGTTATAGCACGACTAACATACGCTTAATTATAGGTCGAAGGTAATAGTGAATAGTTAATTTACGCTTTAGGACACGATGGAAACTAATTCCAAAAATCCTCAGAGAAATGTTAGAACTTCTCTTTTCCGTCCTTAAACAACCATTTCGATGCGAAATCCTGGAATGTACGAACGTCAAATTCCAATTCTCGGAAGTTTGCCGAAACGGAATCCCTGATAGTTCGAAAAACCTAAGATCGACAGACGATGAAGACTTTTTCTATCCGGAAACTCAAATGAAGATTCCACCCGCGTTCTCCTACTTCTCTCATCATTCCTAATCTTTCTTCAGAAGGAAGTTTTCTCATCCGACGATCACTGCAAAAAGTAGTTTTTCGGGATAAACCGACTTACACCGACTTATGCCGATTTTGGATCTTTTGGTTTAATTCCAAGAATTCTATTTTGAGTTCTGGAATTCTGTCGCCAGAACCTATCTTAGAATGCGCAGAGGAACGCGCAGGAAAAATCGGAATCGCAAAAAAATCATTTTTCCGTTTTTTCCAAAACCTATAAATAGCTTGAAAAATTAGATTTTTTTCACAAAACCCATTTTCCCCACCCCTCCAAGCCGCGAGTTTCTAGAGAGAGAGAGAGATCCGGATCTTCGTCGTTTCTTGCCCGTTTGCTTCACCGTTCGTCACTAATCGAAGACCTCGAGGTAGGTAACCTATACTCTCCTTCGAATCGTCGTTTCTGTCCATTTCTCCTGCGACTTTCTGAGTTCAAAATTTTGAGGTTTTTGAAAAACTGTTCAAATCGGTTGATTTCAGCATCTAAACTTCTTCCCTGCATGCTCCTGAGCGTGTTCTGCGGATTAGATTTTGTCAAATGTCGACGAAATGCCGCAGGGATCAATTTCTACCCTAAATACCCATTTTTCGCCAAAGTCGCAACCTTTACGCTCTAATCTATCGACTTGGCTTAGTGCTAGTAGGATTTGTCGTCATAAACGTCGTTGTGGACGTCCCCATCCAATTTGTTTTTCAAAAATCCAATTTTGAAATTCTGAGCTAAAAATAATGACCAAACTACCCCTATATCAGTTTTCGATCCGAAAATTTTTCCGAGCCTAGAACCGTCTTAGTTACGGCTTATGTTAACCTAGGAACCAAGTTTGATCGAAGAAAAATCGACCCTCCCAATTAAGGAAAGTGGCCGAGAGCTATATCAAGGGGGGGGAGAATCCGATTTTTCGAAAACTTGTCTTAACGCGTTAGATTGTCGTACCACGGAGGTAGTAGTGTACTGTGTAACCCTAGGACTCTTTGATTGCTGAGTTTCTGACTCTTGGTGTTGATTTCTGTGATTTTTGCTTAAGGTTCGTTTGAGGAGATTCCAAGAAACCAAGGAGAAGAGCTTGAAGAACATTTGGAGGAGGAAGCTGGAAGACCCACCGGTGAGGGCTACTCTCTGAATTACTAGATAATGCTTTAGGTGTCGATGAAATTCGACTTGATTTATGTGTTATGCACCTAATTGCTAAATGTCTGAAATGATTTCTGAGGCTTCGGCCGAACTTGTTGAGTACTTGATGCCATGATATTGTGTGCTAAATGATTCACATGCTATGTGCTACATGGTTAACTTAGGATGTGTTGGAATATGCTGTTTATGTCTTTTGGTTGAGCTGTTTCAATGATGCTATTACACTTGTACCTGAGATTCTGAAAAGTGAGGATTGCGGGCAGGTCATGCCGAATTTTTATGAGATTTTGAGAGAGTTGTAAAAGGACGAACGGAGTTCGGACCTTGTCATGCTCCAATGGATCGAGACCTTCTCAAGGAATTACTTGGGTTTATGGGAACTTTGAAACTCATAGGGAATACGATAAGACAAAAAGAGCTATTTTTATAAAGAAATTCATAAGATATTAAACAACCTCTAAACCTTTAAATAAAGATAACAATCTCGGATGCAAGCTTTGGATTGAAGTTTAGTTTTGGAAAACGAGAAGTGTCGTCGGATCCAAGTGTTGGGAAGATTTCGAGTTTTGGGTATGTTAATACTCATTCGCTCTGGGAGCAGTTGTTTAGCCATCCAAGGGATGAGCCGAGAAGCTTCACGGAGGTGTGAGACCTTGTGAATGCGTGATACTCCACTGAGGCGTGAGACCTTGTGGAAAGCATGGATCTTCACTGAGGCGTGAGACCTCGTGAACAGCATGAAACTTCATTGAAGCGTGAGACTTCGTGCAAGTGTGTAAATTCACTGAGGCGTGAGACCTTGTGAAAGCATAAAACTTCACTGAAGCGTGAGACTTTGTGAATGTGTGAGACTCCACAGAAGCGTGAGACTTCGTGAGAGCATTGATGACTCGAAGAGTTGTCGTGAGTGGCTGCACTCTTTTGTTTATGATTAATTGTATTTTGTCGCAGAATCGACATTTACCTTAGGGTATTCTTTTAGAGACTTTAAGTTAATTTAGAACACGTGGCGACGTGTCGGGTGAGGTCGGAGACGTTGTTTGGCTAATCACTTGCATTCATGCACTCATTTTGAGGTTAATACACGGCGTGATACCGGACCTCGGTGGATTCCAAAATGGTCATAAGACCCGGATTTCCATATTTAGGACACTACGGTGGTCCTCAGTAGCAGACGGAATGGCAGACCTACGGGTTCACTGCTGATCTGACTACTTTTGTGTGGTGTAAGAGACACGCGAGCAGGAAGGTACCCACCGTGGCTGGTGTTAGGGCCGTCTCGTTGATGTCCATCCTTCTTCCGGAATGCATTTTGTTACCCAGCATTGCATTTCATGCAACATACATGCTAACTTAGTTGCTGAGTGTGATTGGTAACTGTTTATCCTATTTGTTTGAGGCATGCTACTTGTTTTCGTGGCTCTTTATATTTATTGTGATACATGCAACCCTAGGAAGCTACTCCAAAACTTATAAGCCTGAGAGGCGAGTATATATTATCCTATAATTATATCTGGCTTTATTAATTATATAATTCTTTGGAGTTGACCCTCGCGTCTGCTGTGTGTGTTTGGGCGGACTACGCCATTTGTCAGATGAGTATGGGGGATTGGTTTACCATGGTCAGCCCGTCAGGGGGGACCAGGTACGAGATGCTTGACCAAGACGACCCAGGTGCATGGGTGGTCGATCCCGAGGGCCACCGTGCGACCTACACCGGTCGGATCATGGAGGACCGTGTCGATCGATTCGGACGCTTGACGGAGGGAGTGATGAGGAGGCACATAGTGAGCTTCAACCTGCCTCCAGGAGTACACTGTGGACCCGGCTTGGGAGTACCTCCACCGCCACCATCTCCTTCAGATGATGAGGATCCTTCTGAGGAGTTGCCAGTAGGTGGGGCTTCGACGGAGTCTAGTCCGTCTACTGCTGCTGCTGTCGTCGCGGATCTCGTCCCGGGCCCTGAGCCCGAGAGTCCAGTGCGGGAGCGCATTAGGGTGGACAGAGAGGGCAGTGTTGAGTACGCCGACCTAGTCGTCCTGGATGCAGATTCGGATGACGACCGCGCTAGCATGTAGGATCGAGTGCTAGTGTGGGCTCCTCGGGTAGGGATAGTGTAGGAGTTGTGTCGATGCTCTGACCGTCATGCTTCCGTTTTTGGGGACAGGGTAGTTTTCCTACCGGTAGCTTTTGTGTGGTTTCCTATGGAGATCGCAGAGAGCTGGTTGGATTTAGGGGGTCCTTTCTTAGGCCGCTGGGCCAACTTGCTCTCAGTTTTTGTAGGTTAGTGTTGCGGACACAGTGTCTTTATTTTGGACTGTACATATTGCCTTCGGGCGTTACTCTTTTCTGTCACCCGACACGAGGCATGTATATATAGTTGTATAGTAGTTCCTTTTATCTTTTGTTGGGGAGTTTTATTGCTTTCTGTCTTTAGTTATATTGTCGAAAAAAAAATAATTCACGTTTTTCCGCTTAAAGTATTTTCTTTTGGTTACTAAAGTGACGCCACCGAAATCGGGGTGTTACATTTGTGGTATCAGAGCTTAGTCGAGTCTTTCGGGAGTCTTTGGGGAATAGGTCTTCTGTGCTAGGTTGTGTGACTCTGCAAAGAGTAAAAATTGATTGTCTGCCAAGCGATTTTTCGCTTAGAATTGTTTGAAGTTATTGCTTAATCATATTGCATAGTTATATTGGATGCTATCTTATGATGAGCACTAACTGTTTGTTAATTTAGCAGAACATGGTGAACGCTAACCAACTAGCTGAGATGATGGCCACTATGGCCCAAGCTGTGACTGCACAGGCAAACGATAATGCTATGAGGCGTGCTGCTGAGGAGGCACGTGATCAGCACCAACGCCAGAGGGAAGTGACAATGGATCAGAACAGAGGCCTGAATGATTTTAGGAGACAGGATCCACCTAAGTTCTCGGGGGGTACGGACCCGGACAAAGCGGATCTCTGGATCCAGGAGATTGAAAAGATCTTCGGTGTATTGCAGACTGCTGAGGGGGCCAAGGTGGGAATGGCAACCTTTCTACTGTTGGGTGATGCTGAGTACTGGTGGAGAGGCGCCAGAGGAATGATGGAAGCAAACAACCTGGAAGTGAACTGGACTTCGTTTCGTGCTGCTTTTCTGGAAAAGTATTTTCCAGATAGTGCGCGGGACGAGCGTGAGTCGCAATTCCTGACACTTCGTCAGGGTAGCATGTCCATCCCGGAATATGCTGCCAAGCTGGAATCGTTGGCCAAGCACTTTCGATTCTTCCGCAATGGGGTCGATGAACCCTACATGTGCAAGCGCTTTGTGAATGGGCTGAGGCCCGATATTGAAGACTCGGTGAAACCGTTGGGGATCACTCGTTTTCAGACTTTGGTTGAGAAAGCCACTGAGGTGGAGATAATGAAGAACAGGAGACTGAACCGTGTTGGGACAGGAGGGCCGATGAGGTCGGGCTCTCAAAATTTTCAAGGCAGAGGGAGATTTCAGAGTAGGAAGCCGTATCAACGTCCTGCAGGTAGAGGAATTGCTTCAGGATCTTATAGGCCCATGGTGGGTACTGCTGGAGGTTCTGGAGGTCAGACTGTGAACAGGGAGATGACCTGTTACAGATGTGGGCAGCCTGGGCACTATGCCAATGCTTGTACTGACATGAGGCCCAAATGCTTTAACTGTAACAAGTTGGGGCATACTGCTGCTCAATGCAGAGCACCCAAGACAGAACCAGCTGTAAACACTGCTCGTGGGAAGCGTCCTGCTGCCAAGGCAAGAGTCTACACCATGGATGGTGAAGAAGCTGAAGATGTTGATGGTCTGATCAGGGGAGATTGCGAGATTGACGGTAATCTCCTAACTGTACTTTTTGATTCCGGAGCAACGCACTCTTCTATCTCTAGGGAATGTGCTACTAGATTAAAACTTCCCGTTACTGCTTTGAGTTTCGATCTTATAGTTACCACACCTGCCAAAACTCTGCTTGCCAATACTGCATGCATGTATTGCCCAGTAACCTATAGGGATAAAGTTTACCATGCTAACCTAGTGTGCCTAACTCTCAAGAACCTAGATGTTATCCTGGGGATGGACTGGTTGTCCCACTACCATTGTCTTCTGGACTGTAGCCGAAAGAGAGTGGTATTTCCTGACTCGGACCTTTCCGAGTATCTATCCGCCAATCATATTAATGTCTCTCTGAATGAAGGATCTCAAGAGTATTCAGTTTTGTTGAGCTTGGAGAGTAAAGGAAATTCGGAAGTGAGTAATATTCCAGTTGTGAAGGACTTCGCGGATGTTTTTCCTGGCGATGTACCTGGTTTGCCGCCTGTACGCGACATTGAGTTTGCTATTGACATCGTACCGGGAACAGGACCGATTTCGATTGCACCATATCGGATGGCACCTGCGGAATTGGTGGAGTTGAAGTCTCAACTTGAGGATCTTCTGTCGAAAGGATTCATCCGACCGAGCGTTTCACCTTGGGGAGCACCCGTCTTATTGGTGAAAAAGAAGGATGGGAAATCTAGACTTTGTGTCGACTATCGACAACTGAACAAAGTAACCGTCAAGAATAGGTATCCGCTACCCAGAATTGATGATTTGATGGATCAACTACGAGGAGCTGCGATATTCTCAAAGATAGACCTGAAGTCGGGTTACCATCAGATCAGAGTAAAGACTGAGGATATCCAGAAGACGGCATTCCGGACTCGTTATGGACACTATGAGTATCTAGTGATGCCATTTGGGGTGACAAACGCACCTGCTATCTTCATGGATTACATGAACAGGACATTCCATCCGTTCTTGGATCGATTCGTCGTGGTGTTTATCGACGACATTCTGATCTACTCAAAGAACGCTGAAGATCATGAAGGGCACTTGCGTCAGGTTTTACAAGTGTTGAGAGAGACAAGTTGTACGCCAACCCTTCTAAGTGTGAATTTTGGCTCGAAGAGGTAAAATTCTTGGGCCATGTGATTTCTAAAGAAGGTATAGCTGTGGATCCAGCAAAGGTAGAGACGGTGTTGTCATGGGAACGGCCAAAGACCGTGACTGAGATCAGGAGTTTTGTCGGTTTGGCGGGATACTATCGTCGCTTCATTGAGAATTTCGCCAAGATCGTTGGACCCTTGACTCAACTTACGAGAAAGGATCAACCTTTTGCATGGACCGAAGCGTGCGAAACTAGTTTTCAGACAATGAAGGAACGTTTGACGACGTCACCTGTACTCGTTTACCGCAACCAGAGGAACCGTATGAAGTGTACTGTGATGCTTCGCATCAAGGTTTGGGATGTGTGCTGATGCAGCATCGGAAAGTGGTGGCTTATGCTTCACGACAACTGAAGACTCATGAGAAGAACTATCCGACTCATGACTTAGAACTTGCTGCCATTGTGTTTCGTTGAAGATCTGGAGACATCACTTATATGGATGCAATTTCACCATATTTAGCGATCACAAGAGCTTGAAGTACTTGTTTGACCAGAAGGAGTTGAACATGAGACAACGACGTTGGATGGAGTTTCTCAAGGATTACGATTTTACCTTGCAATACCATCCTGGAAAAGCTAATGTTGTTGCTGATGCATTGAGCAGGAAAATGCATATCTCGTCAATGATGGTGAAGGAGCTACAACTGCTGGAACAATTCCGAGATTTGAGTTTGGACGTAAGATTATCCGAGGGAGAACTGAGGTTCGGGATGATCAGGATTACCAATGGATTGAT